>NC_133129.1:13327219-13927219 GCF_048418815.1 Hemitrygon akajei | reverse complement strand
CCTAATTCAGCTTTTATGTCATATGGTTTTATGCTCTAAAGATGAACTCTGCTCCTCGCTCTACAGATGTTGTCTGACTTGCTGAGTCTTTCCAGCGTCTTCTGTGCTTTTAGATATTAGAGATGTAATGCATAAAACTTATTTTTCCAAACAAAGCGATGATGAAATTGAAGCTGCCCTGGGGACTGACCTCACAACTCCAGGAAACTCCGCCAGGACAAAGGAACTTCACATTTCGACAGCCCCTTCCCCAGCCGCAGGAAGTCCCAAACTGGACTCCGTTTATAAACTGCTTGGAGGCGCCCGCTGGTGCAGGAGCTTTGCAAATGAAGCCATTTGTGGCCAGACGCTCAATAATCTCAAAGATCCTAATTTTTAAAGAAACTCCAGACGCAAGACAGGCTGCGGGTACGCGCGTTACCTTCTCGTTGCAACGTGATGCGGGCTGCCAGTTGCAGTTCTCGGGAGACAGGACGGACTCTCCCACCCTCCTGCAGCTGAAAGACTTGGCTCCACCGCTCTTGCTTTCCCAACCAGACTGGATAAATCCCTCCTCGATCTCGCCGTCTTCCCCACCCCTCCCTCTGCTCCCGAACCAGGAAGCAGGTCGTATTTCACACCCCCCAGCCCGTTTTGAAGACAAATGGAGGGCGGGGGGGAGTCCTTCCAAAGACTCTGATATTTGCTGATAGTTTCTGCTTTTGGGAGGACGGGGCTGTTGCTATGCCCCGAGGGTATTTGTCCGTCGGCGGGTGTGCGCGCGCACGCAGGGGACGTGATCCGCGATGGAGCCGAATTTAGATCGCGGACCATTGAAGCAGTCGACCGGATCGGTAGGGTGCACTTACAGCGCCGGCTCGTAAATTAACTACTTCGCACCGCAAGATAAAGGAGCCGAATTAGGCCATTCAGCCCATCGAGTCTGCTCCACCAAGAGACATAACTAGATCGGACGGCCAGAGAATTCCGAATCAGACTCAGGTTTAATAGAACTGACACATGTCGTTTAGATATATCTCTTCCCAGGGCCGAGATGACTAATACAAGCGTCATGTTTTAAAGGTGATTGGAGTAGATGTTTGTACACAGAGAGTGATGGGTGCAGAGTAAGCGTTGCCAGGGGTGGTGGTGGTGGAGGCAGACACTTCAGGAACATTTAAGAGACTCTTAGGCACGTGGATGAAAGAAAAATGGGGATAAGGGTAGATTGATCTTAGAGTAGATTAAAGGTAGGCACAACATTGTGGGCCGAAGGGCCAGTACTGTGCTCTACTATTCAATTTTGTTTTTTTTCTCTCACCCTATTCTCCCAGTAAGTTTTAGACACTGAACCAATCAAGAATCTATCATTCTCTGCCTTAAGTAACAGCCCGTGGTGTGAGGAGGAAGGTACTAACGTGGATAGAAGATTGGCTAACTGTCTCAAACATATTCTTGTAAAACCTGACTGTGCATTGTCTCTGCCCGCTCCTGACCCACTGAACTCATGCCCACATACTTTGACTCCATTCTGTCCCTTCCCACCTACTTCACAAGCTCTCATTCTCCACTATTTCCATTTCTCTGGCTCTGACCGCCTCATTTTCACCATGGATGTCCAGTCCCCTTACACTTCTATCCCCCATCAAGAATGCTTAAAGCTTTCCGATTTTTTTCTCAACAAAAGACCTGACCCATTCTCCGCCACCTCCGCTCTCTTCCATCTTGTGGAACTGGTCCTCACCCGCAACACTTCGAGAGCATCCTGAGCAGCTGCATCACTGCCTGGTTGGGAAATTGCACCATCTCGGATCGCAAGACCCTGCAGCGGATAGTGAGGTCAGCTGAGAAGATCATCCGGGTCTCTCTTCCCGCCATTACGAACATTTACACTACATGTTGCATCTGCAAAGCAAAGAGCATTATGAAGGACCCCATGAACCCCTCATACAATCTCATCTCCCTCCTGCCATCTGGGAAAAGGCACCGAAGCATTCGGGCTCTCACGACCAGACTATGTAACAGTTTCTTCCCCCAAGCCATCAGACTCCTCAATACCCAGAGCCTGGACTGATACCAACTTATTGCCCTCTACTGTGCCTACTGTCTTGTTTATTATTTATTGTAATGCCTGCACTGTTTTGTGCACTTTATGCAGTCCTGGGTAGGTCTGTAGTCTATTGTAGTTTTTTTCTGTGTTGTTTTTACATAGTTCAGTGTAGTTTTTGTACTGTGTCATGTAACACCATGGTCCTGAAAAACGTTGTCTCATTTTTACTGTGTACTGTACCAGCAGTTATGGTCGAAATGACAATAAAAAGTGACTTGACTTGACTTGAATTTCTACCTTTGGCTTCTCCCACTTTCTCCAAACTCAAGGGGTAGCCTTGGGCACCCACATAGGCCCAGGCTATGCTTTTGTTTTCATCAGCTATCTGGAAGAGTTCATGGTCCAAGCATTCCTTGGTAATGCTCCCCAACTCTTCCTCCGCTATTGACTGCATTGGTGTTGCTTCATGCACCCGTGCTGAGCTCATCAATTATATCAACTTTGCCTCCAACTTCCACCCTGCCCTTAAATTCACTTGGTCCATTTCTGACACCTCTCTCTCCTTTCTCAATCTCCCTGTCTTCATTTCTGGAGACAAACTGTCTACCAACATTTTTCATAAACCTATCGATTCCAATGGCTCTCTTGACTGTACATCTTCCCGCTGTCTCCTGTAAAAATGCTATTCTCTTTTCTCAGTTTCTTGGTCTCCGCCGCATCTGTACCCAGGATGAGGCTTTCATTTCCAGGGCATCAGAAATGTCCTCCTTCTTCAAAGAACAGGGTTTTCTTTCCTCCACTGTTGATGTTGCCTTCACCTGCATCTCCTTTGTTTCTTGGACACCCACACTCAGTCCATCTCTCCACTGAGTTCCTCTTGTCTTTGCCTACCATCCACGTGCCTCTGGATCCAGCACCTCAGTTTCCACATTGTCCACCATTTTAAACAGGATCCTATCACCAAACACGCATTTACCTCCCCGCACCCCCCACCCACTCTCTGCTTTCCGCAGGGATTGCTCTTGTCCATTGTCCCAACACCTCCTCTACAATGCTACGCCTCCTCTGTCAGCTCCATTCAAACAGACCTTCTAGATGAGGGAACACTTCACCAGAGAATCTGTTGGGGTCATCTGTTGTATCCAGTACCTCCGATAAGGCCTCCTCTATGTTGGTGAGACCTGCTGTAAATTGGGGAAGTGCTTTGTGGAACACCTCTGCTCCCTCGCCAAAAGCAGAAATTCCCAGTGGCCGGGGGTGCCTAACTTTGGGTCCACGGACTCCTTGCTTAATGGCATTGGTTGATGGCATAAAAAAGGTTTGGAACTCTTGCTGGTGGCTAGCTTTTTTAATTCCTACCCCCATTCCTGATTTGACGTGTCAGTCTATGGCCTCCTCTTCTGCCATGATGAGGCCACCCTCAGGGTAGAGGAACAACACCTCATATTCCATCGAGGTGGCCTCCAACCTGATGGCATGAACATGGGTTTTCCTCTCCTTTCCTCTTCCATTCCCCACTCTGGCCTCTTACCTCTTCTGCTCACCTGCCTATCACCTCCCCGATGCCCCTCCTTCCCTTACTCCCATGGTCCACTCTCCTCTCCTATCATATTCCTCCGTCCAGCCACCTAGCATTACCTATCACCTTCCCCTCCTCCACACCTTATTTCTGGCTTCTTCCCCCTTCCCTTCCAGTCCTGATGAAGAATCTTGGCATGAAGCATCAACTGTTTATAATTTCATTAAATGCTGCCTGACCTGCTGAGTTCCTCCAGCATTGTGTGTGTTACTCTTGTCAAACTTGTTTCATTCATTTTTTTCTTGTGACTGCTGCTTATCTGATGCTATGTGGCCTACATTGCTGCTGCAAGTGAGTTTTTCATTGCACCTGTGCAAACATGTCTTTGTGTGTGTGACAATAGACTGGATGACTTTCACCGGAAGAAGTCAGAGCTGGGGATAAAGGTGACTGTTTATTTATTGCTTTATTGGTAATTTGTAGTAATATTTATGTCTTGCACTGTACTGCTGCCATAAAACAACACATTTCATTTCATATGTCAGTGATTCTGACTCCACAGGGGTACATATCCAAGGAAGGATGTGCTGGCCCCGGAGAGGGGCTAGAGGAGGTTCACAATAATGAGCCCAGGAATGAAAGGGTTAATGTATGAGGAGGATTTGATGGCTCTCTGGAGTTGGGAAGATTGCATTGGAACCTGCAGGACACCAAATAGCCTAGATAGAGCGGTCATGGAGGAGATGTTTCCTACGGTGGGGGGAGTCTAGGACCAGAGGAATAGAGGGATGTCGATTGGAACAGAGATGAGGAGGAATTTCTTCAGCCAGAGGATGGTGAATTTGTGGAATTCATTGCCACAGGTGGCTGTGGAGGCCAAGTCATTGGGTATATTTAAAGCAGAGGTTGATAGATTCTTGATTGGTGGGGGGAGGCAAGGGAAAAGGGGAGCAAGCAGGACTATGGGGTTTAAAAAATCCATGATTGAATGACAGATCAGACTAGATGGACCAAAATGCTTAATTCTACTCTTATGGTCTGAAGTACACCCAATGACTTGGCTTCCACAGCTCTCTGTGGCAACCGCTACCGATGTACGGTCGAAAGTATTCTGACTTCCTGCATCATGGTCTGGTACGGCAGTTTGTAGGAACATAAGAAGCTGCAGAAAGAAGTGCACAATATATATCCTTCCCCACATTCGCCAGTACTGTATCTCCATGAGGTGCTGCCTCAAGAAGGTAGAATGTGTCATCAATAATCCCAACCATCCCGATGTCGTCATCTTCTCACAGCTACCATCAAGCAGGGGATGCAGAAACCTGAAGTCCCCCACCGCAGTGACGGGGTACAGTGGAGTAGTACTTAGTGCAATATTTGACTATACCAGTGATCACTGATCCGATTTCAATTCTCACCGCTGTCTGTAAGGGGTTTGTACTTTCTTCTTGTGATTGCCTAGGTTTCCTCCAGGTGCTCCGGTTTCCTCCCAAATTCCAAAGATTAGGGTTGGTGTTAGTCAGTTGTGAGCTTGCTATATTGGTGCTGGGTGTTGACACAAACAACATGTTTCACTGTAGTACATAGAACAATACAGCACATTACAGGCCCTTCAGCCCATAATGTTGTGCCGACCCTATATATCCCTCCCACCTTAAATTCCTCCATATACCTGTCTAGTAGTCTCTTAAATTTCACTAGCGTCTCTGCCTCCACCACTGACTCAGGCAGTGCATTCCACGCACCAACCACTCTCTGAGTGAAAAACCTTCCTCTAATATCCCCCTTGAACTTTCCTCCCCTTACCTTAAAGCCATGTCCTCTTGTACTGAGCAGTGGTGCCCTGGGGAAGAGGTGCTGGCTATCCACTCTATCTATTCCTTTTAATATCTTGTATACCTCTATCGTGTCTCCTCTCATCCTTCTTCTCTCCAGAGAGTAAAGCCCTAGCTCCCTTAATCTCTGATCATAATCCATACTCTCTAAACCAGGCAGCATCCTGGTAAATCTCCCCTGTACCTTTTCCAATGCTTCCACAGCCTTCCTATAGTGAGGCGACCAGAACTGGACACAGTACTCCAAGTGTGGCCTAACTAGAGTTTTATAGAGCTGCATCAATGATGTTTCAATGATTTGATGTATATATGACAATAAAGCTAATTTTTATTCATCTTTTAATCTCTGATTCAAGAACAGCTGCTTCTCTTTAACCATTCGGTTCTTAAGCCAACCTGCAAAACCCTTATTGCTACCTTAGTCGAGCCACATTATGACCATTTGGCACAATAACGGACTTCTTTTTGTTCCAATTGTGTGGAACAATTATGTATAATTTTGTATATTGTTTAAAAAAATTATATTTAAGCTTGTTTTCCTCATACTGCATTCCTGCAAAGCAAGTTTTTAATTGAAGTACGAGATCCAAGGAAACTTGGCTGTGTGAAATCAAAATTGGCCTGCCCGTGGACGTAGATGACGAAATAAGGGGTGGATTAGTATATCTGCAGAGAGAGCTACGAATCAATGCCCGTGGGTAAGTTATCAGTCAATAATCCGTGCTAAAAGAAATAGATCTGTACACTACATTTCCTTCCTCTTTAGATTAAATGTAACATAAAACTGTATATGTAACAAAACATTCAATTTCCCTTTAACAGACCATGCTCATAAACATGCTTCCATTATAACAGTGTTCGCTGGATTTTTTTAAAGATAACAATCCATATCTCACTTCACAGTATTTTGGGTGGCGCTGTTTTTTTCAGGATAGCATCTCTGGACCTGTGGAGTGGCATCAGATTTGGCAGATGTCTTATCAAAGACAACTTCCTCCGTTGTAAGTGTCACGTTGCTGTTAGTGACACGATCAACGCAGAGAGGCAAGTCCGGTGGATGCAATGTGTCCGTCTCATAGGACATAGACGGCCCAAATGTGTTTGTCGGCTGAGCATCCAGTATCTGGTTCACATGACATCTCCATGTATGATCTCCAACATCCAACAGTGGTCCAGTTCTTGTAGCTATCCTACCAGGTGTCCACTTGTCTTCTCGGTATTCACACGTGAGGACTTCCTGTCCAACCTCAAAGCTCCTTGCCGTTTTACCTGGGCCATTTTTACTGAACTTTTCATTCTGCACTTCCTTCCGTAGATCTGGTTTCAGGAGGTCAATGCCAGATCTCAGATTCCTGCTCATGAACAGCATTGCAGGTGTTTGATTTGTCATTGCATGAACAGAGTTCCGATACACATAAAGAAAATTGTCCACCTTGTTCATCACTTTAATGGACTTTTTGAAGGTTTGGACAAACCTTTCAGCTGATCCATCCATTGCCAGGTGGTGAGGAACTGACTTGAATTTTTTTTGTTGCCATTTTTCTTCATGAGTAGTCTGAACTCTTCTGACATGTATTGTGATTTGTTGTCACTCACAGTTTGGGGTAAGCTATTTCTTGAGAAGATAGACCTCAGGGTGGAGACAGTCTTTCCTCTGGCCACTTTGAATGAGCATCCACAGCAATCAGAAACATGGAGTCCATAAATGGCCCAGCAAAGTCAATATGTACTCTTTGCCATGGTGACTACGACCACCCCTACAGGTATAAAGGCGCTAAGGTCCATACCGAACAGCTTTTGGGGAAGTATTCAATTTATTTATCTATTCACAGCCACCATATATAGCTCCAGGCGAGACACTTCATCTTGACACTGTGCGTAGGTGTCCTTCATGCCAATTCTCTAACACTCTGGTGCGCTGTTTAGAGGGAACCACAACACAAGATCCACACATCAGCGTTCTTAGACGTACACAGTTGGTCTCACCTCACTGAGAACTCTGGAAACACAGGATTACCATGAGCTGGCCGTCCTTGCAAGGTGACGTCACTGACTTTTGACAAAGAAAGGTCGTTCCTCGTTTCTCTTTGCATTTCATAATTTGTTACTAGCAAGTGGTTCACCAATGCAGTGTGGAACACTTCTGCTGGGTCACAGAGTGAATACTTTCCTGCTTCAGTTGTCAACAGTGGAAGATGTGACGAGTCGTCAGTGTTGCTGTGTTGCTTGTTGCTTTTGAACTCTATGTCATGAAAGTGGGTTCCTTGGAAAAGTGTAACTGGGTGGCAGTCATCACTGGGATTGAAAATGGACACAAGGGGCTGGTGGTCTGTGACTAGAGTAAACTTTTGTCTGTCGAGGTCATGATGGAACTTCCTGTACTGAACTAAGAGCCTCTCGATCGATCTGTGTATAGTTGTGTTCTGCGCTCATCAGTGATCTTGAAGCAAATGCCATTGGACATTCAGATCCATCTTTCATAGCATGACAAAGCTGCTCTAATGCCATAAGGCGACACATCGCACCCAGTTTGATGGGCAGGGATGGGTCATAATGGGTGAGCAGTTCATCTGATTTTATTGGTCTGTTTCCTTAAATGCTCTTTCACATCTTTCTGACCGTTCCCACTTTGCTCCTGTCTGCAACGGTCCGTTCAATGGGACAGCACTGTAGCAATGTTTGGTAGAAACCGGTGGTGGTAGTTTACAAGGCCCAAGTATGACCTCAGATGTGAAACATTTTCCAGTTTGGGTGCCTGCAGCACTGCTTCAATCTTCTCTTGTGACCTTTGTCTGCCACGTTTGTCAATGACATGTCCACAATGAGATCTCATTCTTGGAAAAACTCACACTTGTCTCTCTTTGCACACAGACCATACTCACTCAGCCTGGTAAGCACTTTACCAAGGTTTTGGAGGTGCTTTTCATCATTCTTACCAGTCACGATGATGTCATCAAGGTAACATTGTGTTCCTGGGATATCTTGGAGCACTTGGTCCATTCTCTGCCAAACTGCTAGAGCTGATGCGATGCCAAAGATGAGATGATTATACTGGGACAGTCCCTTGTGAGTGTTGATTGTGAGGAACTTCCTGCATGACTCATCAATCTCCAGTTGCAGATATGCTTGTGACAAGTCAATCTTTGAAAACCTCTCCCCACCTGCCAAAGATGCAAAAGTGTCTTCTATTTCCAGCAGAAGATACTTCACGGCACACAGCGTTGGGCTGATGTTCACTTTGAAGTCCCTGCATATGCAAACAGCTCCCCGGCCTCCCCTTACTTGATCACTGGGACAATGAGCATGGCCCAATCACTCCACTCAGCCTTGGAGAGAATTCCAGATGCCTTCAAGCTCTTCAGTTCAGTAGCCACTTTAGGACATGGTGCATATGGCACTGGACTCACTTTATGGAATCTTGGTGCTGCCAATTCTGGCCTTCATTTCGTGAGTTTACCAATCTCCTTCTCAAACACCTTCTCATTAGCATTAAGCAGTTGTGACTGTCTCTGGTTAGTGCTACTATTTGGGCTGTAGTTGCCTGCTGATGCCACACTGAGAGCTTTGATTGAGTGCCAGTCTAGTTGGATTTTTCTCAACCAGTCACATCAGAAAAGTGCTGGCCCTCCACTTTCCAATACGTAAAGCTCTAACTGCTGTATTTTGCTTCCCTACATCATGTTCAGTTTCAGTTTGCCTGTGGGAGAACCTTTTTTGCCTGTGTAGGTCTTTTCTAATGGTAGCTTAGAAAACAATCTGTTGTAGTCAGTCTCGGAAATTACAGACAAAGCTGACCATGTATCCAGCTCCATTTTCAGTTTTACACCAGACACATTTGTTGTGATCTATATGATTTTGTGATCTTCTTCAGTTATACCAAGCAGTTCTTGGCATTGACAGCTCACTTTTGTCAGACTCTGTGTTGTCTGATTCAGTTTCACATTCAGTCACTTTATGTATTTGTTCAGTTTTGTGTTTGAAACTTTTCAGTGTGGATTTTCTCTTTGGTTGTGCTTTTTGTCAGACTTGCACACTCTCTATATGTGGTTTTGTCTGCGATACTGTAAACTTTTTCTATGAACATTTGTATCATGGGAAGATTTGCCACAACAGTAGCATTTTTGGCTTTTTGAACCATTCAGGGACATTTTGTGTGTTTCACATTCTAAACTCTTTTTCTCTTTTCTGGGACACCCTATGCTGCTGTCTCCATTGAGGTCAATGTCCATTCTAAGCTTCGGTCTCTTTCGGATAATAGCCTCTTTTGAGTGCTTTGACTATGCAAGCCACATACAAGCCTGTCCCTTTGTATATCAGAATGTCCATCTCCAAAGTCACAGTATTAGGAAAGTTTGTGCAGATCTGCAGTGTATTCAGAAATGCTGTCACCTTTTGGTTCCTTTTGTGAAATCTAAATCTCTCCGCTATTACCAGCAGTTATGGGATTGTGAGTTCGTAGAATTTCAACAATTTTGTTGAATGTCTTGCTTGCTTGCTTTTACTAAGTTGAGTAACAGACTACGTTTTAGTACCCATTAAGCTAAGAAGCGTGGAGACTTTATTTTAATCATCCACCTCGTTAGTATTACAATGCAGTACAGCCCTCTCGATATACGATTCCCAGTCTTCAATAGCACTATCAAATTTGTCAACTTTCCCGACTGAAGCCATCGTCACGTTATTTTCACTAGTTGTGCGTCTCTCACTGTGTAACGGGCACTGTTACACGTGTTCGTTCTGATAACACACTCTTTCCCCCGAATTCTGTCGTCCCGTAACCGAACCCGTTGACATTCAGATTCGCAGTCGTCGCCAATGTGTTGTGTCTGTACACCTACATATCAAGTAAATGCACGCACTCAGCTTGTATATTCACTTTGCAGAGAAAGCTAAGAATGAAAGCACATGGCTAGGTTATCAGTCAATAATTAGTGGTAAGGGGCATCATTGCACTAAAAGAAATACAACCGTACGTTACACCCAGCTCTCCCGCAAGCTACAGTTGCCCCTAACAAAGATGGCGGATCCGGGCCTGCCAGATGGCCGGAAGCGGAAGCTCTGGATCCCAAAAGCGCACTGGGTTGTGACCTTTAACCTTCGCCGCACCGGTTCGGGACAACGTGGGGCAGAAGAGCGGTGGTCACCGAGGTAACGGGGGAGATGGCAGATTGTCTCACTTCATGGTTACTGGCGGGAGTGTTGGGCTCACCGGGCGACCGGGGGAAGTGCGGGGAGCCCAGGGAGCGTGTTGGTCACGACAGTGGTTTAAATAGGCAGCTTCTGCTCGACCTGTTGAGCTCTTCCAACAGGTTGTCTGTTCCAGATTCCAGCTTCTGCGTCCTCTTGTGTATGGAGGAGTTAATCTGATGGTAATGTGTGGATGAGAAAACGTTGGGATTAGTATTGGATGAGTGCAAAGGGTGTTTGGTGGTCAACATAGACTTGGTGGGCTGAATGGCCTGTTTCTGTGACTCTTTGCCTTTCAACTTCTTATATGAACTTCAGAGGGGAAAATGCTGGATTTCAAGGATAATGTAATGTAGTGAGCTTACTTTTCATTTGGCTGGGAAAGTAGTATGCTGTAAAGAGTTTTAGTCATCCAACTATACAGCCAAACGAAATCAATCTCTCTCTCTCTCACACACACACACACACACACACACACACACACACACACACACACACACACACACACACACACACACACACACACACACACACACACACACACACACACACACACACACACACACACACACACACACACACACACACACACACACACACTCACTCACTCACCACATAAAACAGATTTAATGTCACCAGCATATGTTGTGAAATTTGCTGTCTTTTAAAAAAAAAAATTTTTTTATTGAATTTTCAGATAGGTTACAGAATAGAAAGAAATAATATCAGCCCTCCCCCCTCCCCTTGACCCCTCCCCCTAACATGTCCCTATATATATGAAAAAGAGGGGAAAAAAAAGAAAGAAAGGAAGAGTGCCTGGATATCGGAAGATCCCCACATGCTCCATGCAGTTCAAAATAGCTTTAATATATATATTTATTTCTTTCCCCAGATGACCAATAATTTTATCTTAGGAGCACTTATATATTTAATCCTATCTTTTGTAAATAAGGGTGCCAAATTTTCAGAAATATATCATATTTATTTCTTAAATTATAAGTAATTTTTTCCAGTGGAATGCAGCTGAAAATTTCATTCTTCCAATGATAAGTATAAATCCGATTTCCAAGTAACTGCAATAGCCTTTTTGGCTACTGCCAATGCAATTTTTATGAATTCTTTCAGATATTTGTTCAATTTGGGTTTCGGTTTTATCCCTTCAATATCACCTAGAAAAAATAATATTGGGTTATGTGGAAGTTGTGTTCCAATAATTTGTTCCGGTAAAACTCTTAAATTTGTCCAAAAAGGTTGAATTTTAAAACCAGACCAAGTAGAGTGTAAAAAAGTACCAATTTCTTGATTACGTCGAAAACATTGATCAGATAAATTTGGGTTTAATCTGTTTATTTTTTGTGGTGTAATATATAATTGATGTAAAAAATTATATTGTACTAATCTTAGTCGGACATTTATTGTATTTGTCATACTGTCAAGACATAGTCTTGACCAACTTGTTTCTTCAATTTTAATATTCAAATCAGTTTCCCATTTTTGTCTAGACTTATGAATTCCTTGTTTAATTGCCTGTTTTTGAATCAATCTATACATACAAGAAATAAAATTTTTAATTTTTCCTTTTTGAATTAAAGTTTCTATTTCATTAGGTTTTGGCAATAACATTGTTTGACCCAGTTTATCTCTTAAATAAGCCCTTAATTGGAAATAACAAAAAAGAGTGTTATTTGATATTTTGTATTTATTCTTTAATTGATCAAATGACATTAATATACCTCCTTCAAAACAGTCTCCTGTATATCTAATCCCTTTTTGAAACCAGTTATATAAAAGTTGATTATCCATTGTAAAAGGAATAAGTTTATTTTGAATAAAAGGTCTCTTTGCTAATAAAGATTTCTTTATCATCATCAACATTTATCTTATTCCATAAGATAATCAAATGTTTTAATATAGGAGATTCTTTCTTTTCCCGTATCCATTTAGATTCCTATTTATATATAAAATCTTCTGGTATATTTTCTCCTATTTTATCTAATTCTATTCTAATCCTTGCTGGTTTATCTTCATCAAAAAAAGATGCAATAAATCTAAGTTGATTTGCTTTGTAATAATTCTTAAAATTTGGTAATTGTAACCCTCCTAGGTCAAATTTCCATGTCAAAAATTTGCTGTCTTTGTGGCGGCAGCAGTATAATGCAATGCATGATAATCAAATAAACTTGATTTACAGTATTATACATATACACACACACAAACAGTCCATTCGGAAATCAGGTGGCAGAATACTACTACAAAACAGTAATTTAATAAAATATAATTCAAAATGCATGTAGTGCACAGTAGCCAGGTAAACAGCTCATTGTCCTGGTGATGAGACCTCAGTGATGGCTGGGTATTCACAGCCTGAAGGAAGAAACTGTTACCCAGTCTGTTAGTCCTAGTCCTGATGCTCCTGTACCTCCTTCCTGATAGTGGTGAGTCAAAGAGACTGTGGGATTGGTGGTAGGGATCCTCAACAATGCTTTGGGCCCTGCAGTGACAGGCTCAGTATCTAATGGAAGTGTGGAATCAGGTAGTTTGCCAATTGATGAAACATCTTGGAACCCACCAAACCAAATTTGGGAACCTAAAGTTGTGATAGCTTATCCAAGCTTGATATAACTTTACACAATATTTAGAAGTATTGGCTCCCAAGTTTCTTCTTGCATTGGGCACTGACGTGTAATATATGAAAGGCAACATTTGTATTGAAAAGTATTCTTTCTTTCTGCCATTTATTCAGGTCTGTAAAAGATGGGGAAAGCCCAGAAGAAGGCTGCTTCTGATAAAGTACGGAAGAACAAGCCCACAAGAGACATCAAGTCCAATCCGTTTGAGGTGAAGATAAACAAACAGAAGTTCGACATCCTTGGCCGAAAGACAAAGCACGATCGTGGTTTGCCTGGAGTGTCTCGATCCAAATCCATCAAAAAAGTGAGAGTTTATATTTTTATACAAGATATATATTGTGCAGTTTAATGCTGATTTATGGAGCATAGGTGTGGTTGGGGGGGTTTGTGTTGGTAGTGATGATGACTCATTGAATTTGTAGGCTCGTTGCAGGAGCTGTCTTATTAGTTCTCTGCTCCCTGCTGTTTTCCTGCAGCTTGTAAATTGCTAACTCATCCAGGTTGACACAGAAGCTCTCACACACACCTCTACTTCCTCAGAAAGCTAATGAAATTTGGCACCTGCCTCTCAACCTCGTCATTTTTTTAAATGGATATAAAGTTGAAAGCATCCTATCTGGACTCTCTGCTCGAGACTACCTGAAAACTGCAGAGAGCTGTGGACATAGCTCAGCACATCGCGGAAACCAGCTTCCCCTCTGTGGACTCTGTCTGCATTCCCCACTGACTCAGTAAAGCAGCTAGCATAAACAAAAACCCCTGCCACCCTAGACACTCAGCCACCATTGAGAACATTTTCAAAAGGTGATGCCTCGAGAGGGTGGCTTCCATCTTCCAGAACCCTCACAGTCCAGGACATTCCCCCTTCTCATTGCGACCATCAGGGAGGAGGTACAGGAGCCTGAAGTCGTAGGCTTAAATGTTTTAGGAACAGCTTCTTCCCCTCTGCCATCAGATCTCTGAATGGTTCATGAACCCACTATTTTGCTTTGTTTTACATGACTTATTTGTTTTTTTAATATTTCCAGAAAAGTTGGGACATTTTCCAAAATGCAAAAAAAACAAAAATCTGTGATATGTTAATTCATGTGAACCTTTATTTAACTGACAAAAGTACAAAGAAAAGATTTTCAATAGTTTTACTGACCAACTTAATTGTATTTTGTAAATATACACAAATTTAGAATTTGATGGCTGCAACACACTCAACAAAGGTTGGGACAGAGGCATGTTTACCATTGTGTTACATCACCTTTCCTTTTAATAACACTTTTTAATCGTTTTGGAACTGAGGATACTAATTGTAGTAGATTTGCAATTGGAAATTTTGTCCATTCTTGCTTGATATGAGACTTCAGCTGCTCAACAGTCCATGGTCTCCGTTGTCTGATTCTCCTCTTCATGATGCACCATACATTTTCAATAGGAGATAGATCTGGACTGGCAGCAGGCCAGTCAAGCACATGCACTCTGTGTCTACAAAGCCACGCTGTTGTAGCCCGTGCAGAATGTGGTCTGGCATTGTCCTGCTGAAATAAGCATGGACGTCCCGGGAAGAGACGTTGCCTTGATGGCAACATATGTCTCTCTAAAATCCTAATATACACCTCAGAGTCAATGGTACCTTCACATACATGCAAATCACCCATGCCGTGGGCACTGATGCACCCCCATACCATCGCAAATGCTGGCTTTTCCACCTTTCGGCTCATAACAATCAGGATGGTTGTTTTCATCTTTGGCACGGAGAACTCGACGCCTGTTTTTTCCGAAAACTAGCTGAAATGTGGACTCATCAGACCACAGCACACGGTTCCACAGTCTTTCGGTCCATCTGAGATGAGCTCGGGCCCAGAGAACTCGCCGGCGTTTCTGCATAGAGTTGATGTATGGCTTCCTCCTTGCGTAATACAGTTTCAAGTTGCATTTCTGGATGCAGTGATGGACTGTGTTAAGTGACAATGGTTTTCCAAAGTACTCCCGAGCCCAGTTGGCTATAATTGTCACAGTAACATGACGGTTTCTTAGGCAGTGCCGCCTGAGGGCTCGAAGATCATGCGCATTCAACAGTGGTTTCTGACCTTGCCCTTTACGCACTGAGATGTCTCTGAATTCTCTGAATCTTTTCACAATATTATGTACTGTAGATGTTGAAAGACCTAAATTCTCTGCAGTCTTGCGTTGGGAAATGTTTCTTTTGAACTGACTAACAATTCTCTCACGAATTTTGGCACAAAGGGGTGAGCCACAACCCATTCTTACTTGCAATGACTGAGCCTTTGATGGATGCTACTTTTATACCCGGTCATGATACCTCACCTGCTACCAATTAGCCTGCTTAATGTGGAGTCTTCCAAACCGGTGTTACTTGAATATTCTGTGCACTTCTCAATCTTATTTTAAATCTGTCCCAACTTTTGTTGAGTGTGTTGCAGCCATCAAATTCTAAATTTGTGTATATTTACAAAATACAATTAAGTTGGTCAATAAAACTATTGAAAATCTTTTCTTTGTACTTTTGTTAGTTAAATAAAGGTTCACGTGAATTAACATATCACAGATTTTTGTTTTTATTGCATTTTGGAAAATATCCCAACTTTTCTGGAAATGGGGTTTGTACTTGTACGTTTGCCAAAATTACACTAATTCCAAGTAGTGGTTTCAACATCGTGACTATGATGCTTGGCTTTTACTAGATCTTATTCCCATCACCAAATCTCCATGCCAACCTACTGCTCAGCACCAAGAAAACAGATGATTTCCTATCAGAATCTTTTTCTATTAATTGGTGAGGTCGTAGGGTTTGGGAGAAGTCTGCACAGATGTGGGAGTGCCAAAAGAGTATGATCAGCTTAACCAGGACAGATACCCCGTAAGCAATGGAGCAGTTGCTCTCACAGAGCAAGAGGAGTCCCTGTTTTTGGTGAAAGGTTGTATGGTGGCATGACGGTTAGCATAACATTTACAGTGCCAGCAACCTGGGTTCAACTTCTGCTGCTGCCTGTAAAGAGTTTATACGATCTCCCCATGACTGTGTGGTATCCTCAACATTTCAAAAGTATGCATTAGTAGCTAAGTTGGTGACATGAGTTTAATTGGGCGATGTGGGCTGGAAGAGAATGTTACTGTGCTGTATCTCTGAATACAATAAATGCCGGTCTGAGCTGATGTCACAAGAGATATATCAGAGTGGTATGCTAGTTAGCATATTAGAGAGCTGGATGCGAATGCTCTTGTCCATCGTTACAGGACACTTCCTATGCCCTCCTCCCTGTTCTCCTAAAGGTAGCCTGGGATATTCCGCCTTGTCTGATCAAACCCACTGTGCTATTCCCATGTTTCAGTTTACAGTTGGATTTCCTTACAGGAATGAAGTCAGAGTTAGTTAATTAACCAACACTCTATCTCCTGGTCAGGGGTCGGTTGACTGCAAATCCTCAGCTGTACACTATAGCTTTTCAGTTTTTGTGGATTACCATTGGGCAGGAGGTAGAGGAGCCTTCAGTCTGTTGTAGGGGAATACCTGTTCCGGGTTCAGGAACAGGTATCCCCTACATCCATCAGACTCCTGGACTAATGTGGATAACTTCACCCACCTCAACACTGAACTGGTTCCACAACCTGCAGACTCACTTTCAGGAATTCTATATGTATTTTTTAATTTGCAGTTTGTCTTCCTTTGCACGTTAGCTGTTTGTCTTTATTTATGTGTAGTTTTTCACTAATTCTATTGTATTTCTTTATTTTCCTGTAAGTGCCTGGAAGAGAAAATGAAGCTCAAGGGCAGGTTTACTCGAGCTCTTGGGAGTGGTTTAAACTAATATGGCAGGGGGTGGGAACCAGTACGATAGAGCTGAGGATCAGCCAGCAGGTTTACAAGCAGATGATGGATGTAACATGAATGTAAGGAAGGGACAAGCTGATGATTGGGTACAAATGCAGACAGAGCAAGAGTTAAATTGTACCACAGAGGCAAAATACAAAATGGTGAAGACTACAGGACTGAAGGTGCTGTATTTAAATGCACATAGCATTCAGAATAAGGTGGATGAACTCGTGGTGCAATTAGAGATTGGACGGTGTGACGTTGTGGGCATCACTGAGTCGTGGCTGAAAGAAGGCCATAGTTGGGAACTTAACATCAAAGGATATACTTTGTATTGAAAGGACAGGCAGGAAGACATAGGCGGTGGTGTTGCTCTGTTGGTAAGAGATGGAATTACATCTTTAGAAAGAGGTGACATAGGGTCAGAGAATATTGAATTTTTGTGGGTGGAATTAAGAAACTGCAAGGATAAAAAAAAACCACTAGGGGAATCATATATAGGCCTCCAAATAGTAGCCAAGATGTGGGGTTGAGATTGCAAGGGGAGCTGGAAAAGGCATGTAATAAAGGTAATGACACAATTGTAATGGGGGACTTCGATATGCAAAGGGATTGGGAAAATCAGGTTGGTGTCAGATCGCAAGAGAGGGAATTTGTTGAATGCCTACGTGTTGGTTTTTAGAGCAGCTTGTGCTTGAGCCTACTAGGGGAAAGGTTGTGTTAGATTGGGTGTTGTGTAATAACCCAGATCTTATTAGGGAGTTTAATGTAAATGAACCCTTAGGAGGCAGTGATCATAATATGATTGAATTTATACTGTAATTTGAGAGGGAGAAGCATATGTCACGTGTATCAGTATCACAATGGAATAAAGGGAATTATGGAAGCATGAGAGAGGAGCTTGCCCAGGTGGATTAGAGGAGGAAAGTGGCGGGGATGACAGCAGAGCAGAGGTGGCTGAAGTTTTTGGGAATAGTTCACAAGGCACGGGGTAGATATGTCCCACAGAGGAAGAAATTCTCACATGGCGGGTCGGCAACCGTGGCTGACAAGTAAAGTGAAGGACTGCATAAAAGCCAAGGCAAGAGCATACAAGGTAGCAAAAGTGAGTCAGAATTTGAATGATTGGGAAGCTATTAAAACCTAACAAAAGGCAGCTAAAAAGGCTATAAGAAGGGAAAAGATGAAATATAAGGGCAAACTAGTCAATAATATAAAGCAGGGTACAAAAAGTTTTTTTCAGTTATATAGAGAGTAAAAGGGAGCTGGGACTTGATATTGGACCACTGGAAAATGATGCTGGTGAGTTAATAATGGGGGACAAAGAAATGGCAGATTAACTTAATGTGTACTTTGCATCTGTCCTTACTGTGGACAACACTAACAGTGTGCCAGAAATCCGTGAGTGTCAGGGAGCTGGAGTGAGTGACATTGCTATTACAAAGGAAGAAGTGCTGGGCAAATCAAAGATCTTATGTGGATAAGTCACCTGGGCCAGGTGGACTATATCCCAGAGTCCTGAGAGAGGTTGCTGAAGAGATAACGGATGCATCGGTCATGATCTTTCAAGAATCACTTGATTCCGGCAAGGTCCCGGAGGACTGGAAAATTGCAAATGTCACTCCACTCTTCAAGAAGGGAGGAAGGCAAAAGAAAGGAAATTATAGGCCAGTTAGCCTAACCTCAGTGGCTAGGAAAGTGTCGGAGTCCATTATTAAGGATGACATTTCAGGGTACTTGGAGACTAATGATAAAGTAGGTAGAAGTCAGCATGGTTTCTGTGAAGGGAACTCTTGCCTGACAAATCTGTTAGAGTTCTTCGAGGAAGTAACAAGCAGGGTGGACAAAGGAGAGGCAGTGGATGTCATTTACTTGGATTTTCAAAAGGCATTTGATAAGGTGACACACATGAGGCTTTTGCTTAACAAGAAAAAATCCTGTCATCACAAGAAAGATACTGGCATGGACAGAGGAATGGCTGACAGGCAGGAGGCAGCAAGTGGGAAGAAAAGGGGCCTTTTCTGGTTGGCTGCTGATGATTACTGGTGTTCCTCAGGGGTCAGTATTGGGACCACTACTTATCACATCATTTATCAATGATTTGGATAATGGAATTGATGGTTTTGTGTCAAAGTTTGCAGATGATATGAAGCTAAGTGGAGAGGTAGGTAGTGCTGAGGGGTGGGTAACACAATTTCAACAGGATTTACACAGATTGGAAGAATGGGCAAAAGAGTGGCAGATGGAATACAGTGTTGGGAAACTAATGGTAATACATTTTGGACTATTATCTAAATGGGGAGAATGTTCAAACATCAGAGGTGCAGAGAGACTTAGGAGTCCTTGTGCAGGACTCCCAGAATTTACAGGATGAGTCTGTGGTAAAGAAGGCAAATGCAATGTTGGCATTTATTTCAAGGGGAACAGAATATAAAAGCAAGGAGATAATGCTGAGGCTTTGTAAGACTCTAGTCAGGCTGTGCTTAGACTATTGCCAACAGTTTTGGGCCCCATATCTCAGAAAGGATGTGTTATAATTGGAGAGAGTCCAGAGGAGGTTCACGAGGTTGTTTCAGGAAATGAAGGAGTTAACATATGAGGAGTTTTTGGCAGCTTTGGGCCTGTACTCACTGGAATTTAGAAGAATGTGTGGGAATCTCATTGAAACCTACCGAATGTTGAAAGGACCAGATAGGGCGGATGTGGAGAGGATGTTGGCATCCAGAACTAGTGGGCACAGCCTCAAAATTGAGGGGTGACCTTTTAAAACGGAGGTACGGAGGAACTTTTTTAGCCAGAGAGTAGTGGATCTGTGGAATGCTCTGTCACAATCTGCAATGGAGGCTAAGTCTGTGGGCATATTTAAGATGGAAGTTGATCGTTTGCTGATTGGTCAGGGCATCAAAGGATATGGTGAGAAGACAGGTGTAAGGGATTGGGTGGGATCTGGGATCAGCCATGATGCAATGGTGGAGCAGACTCAATGGGCTGAATGGCCTAATTCTGTTTCTATGCCTTATGGTCTTATATGTATGTTATTTGAAATTTACATTACTTGTGTTTGTAACAAGTAGGAGTGTTCGGTGCTGCACTGTGTCTCTGACTGTCAGCAGCAGATGCCAGACAGGACATTGGTTCTGGAGTTTCTCTGAATATTAGGGTCTTTCACAGAAAATGAGGAAACTTCTTGATGAGGATCATTTAGTTAAATGTCTACCGTATTTACTTCCTTTGGTGTGTTTTTTTTCTTTTAAATGATGGTGTGCGTTCTACAACTCTCCACTAAACAGAAAGGTGGCAGGCCAGAACTTGCTGGTAGATTGTGCGTGCTCTTATTGTGTAAGTAAGTAAACGTGAAGATTGAGAGTTGCTAGCAAATTTTGAATGCTGAGATCATATTCATGGACCATTCAGAAAGCTGGTGGTGTAGAGGAAAGAGCTGTTCTTAAATCGTTGAGTGTGGATCTTCAGGCTCCAGGTAGTAATCTCAGCATCTGCCGGACGATGCTGAGGATGTTCTACGAGTCTGTGGTGGCCAGTGCTATCATGTTTGCTGTTGTGTGCTGGGGCAGCAGGCTGAGGGTAGCAGACACCAACAGAATCAACAAACTCATTCGTAAGGCCAGTGATGTTGTGGGGGTGGAACTGGACTCTCTGACGGTGGTGTCTGAAAAGAGGATGCTGGCCAAGTTGCATGCCATCTTGGACAATGACTCCCATCCTCTCCATAATGTACTGGTTAGGCACAGGAGTACATTCAGCCAGAGACTCATTCCACCGAGATGCAACACTGAGCATCATAGGAAGTCATTCCTGCCTGTGGCCATCAAACTTTACAACTCCTCCCTCGGAGAGTCAGACACCCTGAGCCAATAGGCTGGTCCTGGACTTATTTCCACTTGGCATGATTAACTTATTATTATTTAATTATTTATGGTTTTATATTGCTATATTTCTTCACTATTCTTGGTTGGTGCGGCTGTAATGAAACCCAATTTCCCTCGGGATCAATAAAGTATGTCTGTCTAATGTGAAGAGGGAATATCACAGATGGTGAATAGTGAAGGATGCTGCTTTCTTGAGGCATTGCCTCTTGTGGAGATGACCCTGATATTGGGGAGGGTTGTGTCTGTGATGCAGCAGTCTCTTGTGATCCTGTGCAGCGATCCATCCATACCAACACAGATGCCTTGTGCAGGAAGGCACAGAGTCGACTGTACTTCCTAAGAAGGTTGGCGTCATTCAATGTCTGTAGTGAGATGCTGAAGATGTTCTATAGGTCAGTTGTGGAGAGTGCCCTCTTCTTTGTGGTGGCGTGTTGGGGAGGAAGCATTAAGAAGAGGGACGCCTCACGTCTTAATAAGCTGGTAAGGAAGGCGGGCTCTGTCGTGGGCAAAGTACTGGAGAGTTTAACATCGGTAGCTGAGCGAAGGGTGCTGAGTAGGCTACGGTCAATTATGGATAACTCTGAACATCCTCTACATAGCACCATCCAGAGACAGAGAAGCAGTTTCAGCGACAGGTTACTATCGATGCAATGCTCCTCAGACAGGATGAAGAGGTCAATACTCCCCAATGCCATTAGGCTTTACAATTCTACCGCCAGGACTTAAGAACTTTTTAAAAGCTATTATTAATGCTTTTTGAGATAGTGATTTAGATGCATATCATATTTTTTTACTGAGTTAAGTATTGTATGTAATTAGTTTTGCTACAACAAGTGTATGGGACATTGGAAAAAAGTTGAATTTCCCCATGGGGATGAATAAAGTATCTATCTATCTATCTATCTATCAGAGCATTCTGCAGCCAGTCAGAATGTGTGGACACATCTCTGGACATCTGTAGAAACTTGCAAGTGTTTTTTGGTGATGTACCAAATCTTTTCAAACTCTTTTTGAAGTGGAGTCGCTGATGAGGCACCTCCGTGACTGCATTGGGCCCAGGAAAGATTCACTAAGGTGTTGATACTCAGTAACTTCAGTTTCAAAGTTTAATTGTCATTCAACCATACATGAATATCCATCAGTACAGCCAAGCGAAATGGCATTATTCCAGGGCCAAAGTACAAAACCCAGTCCAAACAGTCACACACAGCACAAGGCACATATGGCAAATATAAGATAGCAAGCTTATGCAAGATATTGGTTAAAATATAGTCATACAAAAATTTATCGTCCAAGCCTGAGTCAATGAATGTCGTAGAAATCTGCAAAAGGGCTTTTCTGCTGACGAGTGAACACTGGGGGCAGCACTGACTTCAGATTGGACAGAGAGCACCGGCTCCGATGCCTCTCTCCTGGGCAGCTGTAAACAGGCAACACTGCAGGTTGAGACCTAGCACTCACTCTAACTGAGGCCACGCAACTCCTCTGCTATTTGTTCACCCTTTCCACTGCTGACCCTCAATGAAGATTGGTGTGTGTGTGTTTCCCTTCCTGCAGTCCTTAATCAATTCCTTGGTTTTGCTGACGTTGAGTACAAGGTTGTTGTGACACCACTCAACCAGCTGATCTGACTCACTCCTGTATGCCATCTGAGAAAGGTAACGTAACAAACATTTGCACTAACAGATTTTGTGCCATAATTTTTGTCTTTCAAAATCTAAGTTTGTTCTGCATCTTGTCACTTATAACTGACTCCCAGTGAATCAAAAAATACTGGGTGCCGTATCAAAGAGATTTATTTTGTTTGGAAAAAAAATGGCTAAAAGAGATTTGGGTTTATTCAAGCTAGATGTCAATAAATAGCTGAACATTGGGCTGTCTGTTTTTACTGGTAACACTTAATGTTGCATTTATTATTCTCATTTTCCAGCGTACAGAGACTCTGCTGAAAGAGTACCAGAGCCAGGGGAAGACCAATACATTTATAGACAAAAGATTTGGTGAATATGATACGGAGTTAACAGAAGATGAGAAGATGGCAAAGAGATTCTCTCTGGAGCGGCAGGTAAAAAAGAAAATGAAACGGTTTAGTGAAAGTGGTCCCAATCTGAATGGTGGAGGTATTTCTTCACTGAGTACTCAGCTCTCCTGAGCCTGGTTTGCAGCTTATCATTGGAAGACTTGTAACTTTAGGTCCACACTGTTCTCGTAGCTGACATCAGGAAGGAGGAACAGGAGCCTCAGGGCACACATCACTGGGTTCAGAAACAGTTATTACCCCTCAACCATTAGACTCTTGAACTAGAAGGGATAACATCACTTACCCCAACACCGAACTGTTCCCTCAACCTATGGACTCACTTTCAAGGACTCATCATCTCATATTCTCTATTCAGTTTATTTATTTTTATTATTTGTTTTATTTTAATTTTTGTTTTTGAACATTGGTTGGTTGTCCATCTTTTTGTGTGTGGTTTTTCATTGATTATATTGTGTTTCTTTACATTTGCTGTGAACGTCCACAAGGAAATGAATTTCAATTAGTATGGTGGATTCTGGTTAATTGGCATTGGACCAGTACATTTTAGTCCAATTAAGCAGCACCCTCGATTAGACAAAGTTGGATAGAAATAGTTAAAAGGTATAAAAAAAGACAAACTACCATCTGAGTAATAATTTAGAACACAACTATTGCTACTGCAGTGCTATAAAATTGTATTAGTTCCTAATAATTATCAATGGAGGAATTTATCTGCCACGTTCTTTTGATTGACTAAATAAATTCAGCACAGACACCTAGAGCAGATAATGGACAACCTTCATACATTGCTTTAGATGATTGCATCCTCCAAATCTTCATTTTCATTGTAACATTGTCGATACCTTCAGATTCTTTGTAATTCCTAACTTGTTAAAGTAGTGAAATCGTTTTATTTTCCCTCCTGATTGGTTGGACCTCATTCAGTCAGGTTTCTGCTTTCCCACCTTGTTTATAGAAGAATTCCAGTTCTTACTTAGAGTGAGACCTTCATCTTTGTTAAAATTCTTTTCCTCTAGTTTTATTTCAATGGCTTCCTTTTCCATCTAGTCCCAAAAGCCATTGGCGTGGCACAGTGGTTTTATGCTGTTGAAGTCAGTCCTATGGCCATTGTGAATGTAGTGTTCTGCTACTGCCGATTTCCCTGGGTAACCCAAACAGATACACCTCCTGTGCTCCTTGATGTTTGTTTACACCATGTTTGGCCAATTTACGTTGCTGTGCATTCACAGGGATTCCTGTAAACGCCAGCCGACCTGAGTCCCAGGTATTCTTTGACCCACGTAAGCTGTGATTTGAGCTTCCTTACGGTGGTATTTATCCAGTATTTCTTCATGATCCTGGTGATCCTTCCAAAAACCGTGGAAATATGGGGAAGACAGACGGTAGAGACGGGTGCCTCCCCATTGTTAGGTTTCCTGGTTTTTCACCTTGTAACCATTCTGTAGGATTGTCATGCATAATAGTCTTACTTCCTCGGGGAGACACTCCGGGTCCAGGATAGTTTTTACACAGTTTATCAAAGGAGAGAACCACTGTACATTGGGAAGTGTGATGGTGGCTGCTGTTGTTGAGGTATAAGTTTGTAAAGCCAGATGCGATGTACAGTGGAAACACGTGACCAGGGGCACAGGAGGTGAATCCTTTTGCCTACACTCTCACTCTGGCTGCTCCCATTCACTCACTGAGCAAATGATCTGTTTACAGCTTATCCCCAGGGTCCCTCTGATTTCTCCTGATCAGAGGTATCCCCTTCCCTCACCCTCCTTTGTATAAAATGGACTCTTCAGCTCTCAATCTGCCTTGTTAGGATCTTGCACCTTTTTGTCTACCTGCTCTGTAGCTGTTGCATTTCATTCTGCATTGTATTATTTACTGTGTTCTACCTCAATGATCATGATCTGATCTATTGACAACTATGCAAGACAAACTTTTCAATGTTTCTCGGTTCATGTGCCAATAATAAACCAATTCCTTGCAGCTTTACAAGCTTTTTTTAGAAAAAAATTATCAACCCTTCCCCCCTCCCCTTAACCCCTCCCCCCTAGCATATCCCTATAGAAGAGAAAAAAAGAGAAGAAAAAAGAAAGAAAGAAAGAATCCCTGCATATCGGAAGATCCCCACATGCTCCATGGACTTCATAATAGCTTTAGTATATATATTTCTTACTTTCCCCAAATAACCAGTAATTTTATCTTTGGAGCATCTATATATTTAATCCTATCTTTTGTAAATAAGGCACCAAATTTTCAGAAATATTTCATATTTATCTTACAAGCTTCTTTTGATTCGTTTTCGTTTCTGAGTTAACCATTAATTCTTCACCCTATACCTCTTTCATCTATCTCCTCCCAGCTTCTCATTTCATTCCCCCCACCCCCACCTAACCTCTCATCTGGTTTCACCTTGTCCATTACCAGTGGTGCTCCTTACCCTCCACCCATCACCTTATTCCGCCTTCTTCTCCCTTTCCAGTCTTGTTGAAGGAGTCTCGGCCTGAAACGTCGAGTATTCATTTCCATAGATGCTGCCTGACCTGCTGAGTTCCTCCAGCATTTTGTGTGTGTTGCTTAGGACTTCCAGCGACTGCAAAATGTTTTGCGATTCTGATTCTGATTTCATTCCCACTCATTCCACAAGGGAAAATGAAACCTTTCTGTTAAATGTTCGCTAAATAATTTCAGTCCGTTGCAGATGTTAGGGCACCATGGTAGCGTAGTGGTTAGCACGCCGCTATTACAACTTGATCGATGTGACAGAGTTTGGAGTTCAATTCTGATGTTATCTGTGAGAGGTTTATATGTCCTTCCTATGACTTCATGGGTTTCCTCTGGGTGCTTCACATTACAAAGACACGCGTATGGATAAGGACTAATAAGTGTGGGCATGCTATGTTGCATGGGATGAATGGCAACGCTTGTAGGATGCTCCCAGCACATCCTCAGACTGTGTTGTCATTGATGCACACAACACATTTCACTGTAAAGGGGCGGCACAGTAACGTAGTGGTTAGCATAATGACTTGCAGGGCAGGCGACCCGGGTTCATTTCCCTCTGCTGTCTGTAAAGAGTTTGTGCTTTCTCCCTGTGATTGTGTGGATTTTCTTCAGATGCTCTGGTTTCCACTCACATTCCAAAAACACACGGGTTAGTAGGTTAATTGGTCATGTGGGTGTAATTGGATGGCGTGGCTTGTTAGGCCTGAAAGGCCAATCGCCACGATTGCACAATCATCAGCAAAGATTTGTGATTGAGATGATATATTTCTTTCTTTATTCACCCTTTGTTAACTTACCTATCCTAAGTGGATTGCACTTCAGTCCCATTTAGATTCCTAATCATCATTGATATTGTTTTAGCGCCTCCACACGAAGAAGAGCATCTACAACCTGAACGAGGATGAGGACCTGACCCATTATGGGCAGTCTTTGGCAGACATCGAGACCTTCAATGACAGACCAGACAGTGACAGTGACACGGAAGAAAAAGGCAAACTCTCTGGTGAGTATGGGAACTGGCGCGAATGCTGATCAGTTACACTGCTTTGAAAAGCACTTTGGTAAAGAAATCCTGAGGAAAGTATCACAATTTACCCTCTCCTATAATATATAAAAGCCTGCTGAAAATGGTGGAAAGTGGTTGTCCATCAGAGACAAAAAAGCCCTTTCTGCCACTGAGCACACTTGTGTGGAGCAATGCCACAAGAAGACAGCATCCATCATCATTGACCCCCACCATCCAGGCCATGCCCTCTTCTCGTTACTACCACTGGGCAGGAAGTACAGGAGCTTTAGGCCCCATGCCACTGGATTCAGGAGCAGTTCCTATCCTCCAGCCATCAGGCTCCTGAACTAATGTGGATAATTTCACTCACCTAAACTCTGATCTGATTCTACAACCTACAGCAGACTTACATTGAAGGACTCTTTACAACCCTCGCTCTCAGTGTCTTTTTTCATTTGCACACTGTTGCCTGTCAGTCTTTATTTATGTGTAGTTTTTCATCATTTCTGTGGTGTTTTATTTTCCTACGGATGCCTGCAAGAAAATGGATCTCAATGGTAACATGTACATATTTTGATAATAAATTTTGCTTTGAACTTTGGATCTATGATCTATACTGCCCTTGGATTCTAATAAATCTTTCCCCTTACCTATTGAGTAAAGGTAAAACATGAGAGCAGAATTAAGTCATTTGGTCTGTCAAGTCCGCTCCACAATTCCATCATGACTGATTTATTATCCCTCTCAACTCTGTTCTCCTGCTTTTCTCCATAACTTTTGACAGCCTTACTAATCAAACTATCAACCTTCACTTTAAATATACTCAGTGACTTGGCCTCCATGGTCATCTTCGGCACTGAATTCCACAGATTCACCACCCTCTAGCTAAAGAAATTCCTTCTTATCTCTAATCTAAAGGGACGTCCTTCTATTCTGAGGCTGTGCCCTCTGGTCCTGGATTCCCCCACTATAGGAAACAGGATTCCCCCACTATAGGAAACTTCCTTTTCATGTCCACTGTACCTTGGCCTTTCAATGAAATCCTCCCTTGTTCTTCTAAACTCCAGCGAATACAGACCCAGAGCCATCAAACTCTCTTCATAAGTTAACACTTTCTTTCCTGTAATTATTCTCGTAACTTCCTTTGGATGTTCTCCAATACCAGCACATCCTCAGTTAAGAGACGCACAAGTATGGTCTGACCAACGCCTTATGAAGCCTCAGCTAACTGGCCTATAAACTCCGTCTTCGCTTCTTTCCCTTAGAGTGGACTGATATCTGTAGTTATGTTGGCCAGGGCTGGAAGATTAGATTTAATACCTTTGCAATTTTAATCCTCTCTCAGCAAATTTGGAAGGATCTTTACACTGATTTATCTACCTAACTTGAATATTACCAAGATTACAAAAATTAAGAACAGTAACTCCAGGCGCCAGTAGGTTTTGTTTCAGTAAAGGATTCGCTGATTCCTGAGTAACTTGTTCTCTCACTGCCCACAGCGGAGTTCACGGCTGCTGCGCACTTTGGAGGTGGTGGCTTGTTACAGAAGAAAGCATCTTCTAAAGGTGATGAAGAGGAGCAGAAGCCCAAATCCCGGAGAGAGTTCATTGAAGAACTTATCATTAAATCCAAAAAGGAGAAGGTACACTTTGCAGGACACTGGGGATAGGATAGAGTGGGGAATTGTAACGCAGCAGTTCAATCTACCACACCATCTGCCTTTAGCCACGTGAACTTTGCCTGTAGCTGTGGGTTGTGAATATTGGTGATGTTTAATGTTAGAACACTCGCTTCCTCTCATGCTAACTTCACATAATAGGATGCCTCAGAGAGCTTCATGGGGCACTGGAGACTATAAAAGTTTACTGGGGATTAAACTACAAAGGAGGTGGCCTTCAGGAGATACATGAACACCAGTGGCTTTGAAGGTGAAGCAGAATTGGAACAAAGGTTAAGGGCATGCAAGTTGCGGTGTTAGATGGAGAGTCCGGAGTGACAGTGAATAAGTGACGCAGTAGAGGCGGTTTAGCGACATTCATACCGAATGTACCAAGATGTCTTGACAAAATCTGACATCAAGTGACACAAGGAGATATTGAAATGATGTGACCTTGGTTTTAAGGGGCATCTTAACAGGAGAGAGAGCAGGACCTGTGAGAAAATCCGGGTGGCGGCAGCAAGTATTCAGAGTACTGAAGCAACGAAGGGCTGGCATCACTGATGGTTATGGGGTTTCAGAGTTTAGATCAGTAAAGGCATGACGATATGGATATCAGAAGTATACAGAATTATGAGGGGTATAGCAAGCACGCTTTTTCTGCTGAGGTTAGGTGAGACTAGAACTGGAAGTACTTGAGGAACTTCACTTGGGGGTGATGCAAGTGTGGAACAAACTGCCAGAGGAAGTGATGGATGTGGGTTTGATTGCAACGTTTAAGAGAAGTTTGGATAGATACATGGATGGGAGGGGTATGGAGGGCCCCAGTTATGGGTCAATGGGACTGGTTAGAATAGCAGTTTGGCAGGGACTAGATGGGCCAAAGGGCCTGTTTCTGTGCTATGGTGCTCTGTGACTGATAAATTTAAGATGTTGCTTGTGCAGAGGCAGTGGATGGACTGGACTTGCTACATGTTTGAACAGATTAGATTGAGATTGGTTTATTGTCTGAATCATCAGGGTGCAAGGAATTTCCTTGTTCGCATGAAGCTCACAGAGTAAACACTATATATGCCGGATGAAGGCTTTTAACCCCTCTGTCCTTCACATTGAAAATCAAGGGTAAGGATGTGAATAAGGACAGTTAATGTGGAAATATTAACAAATCCAATATAAGGGAGGTGGAAATAACAAGTTTGGTGGGTTTCAGCAGTGGGGCAGAAGGAGGGGTGACAATGCTGGTAGAACGTAGTGTATCTTTTATTTTAAAAAAAGAGAAAAGATAATCATTAGGTAAATGTATTTATTGGCTTCAAGACTCCACACCTTTGGACACACTGAGGATAAAACTTTGGGAGGAGAAGAATTCAAGTCCTGGAGTGTGAATGCATTTCCAGCAACCAATAGAAGCTCCTTCATTAAGCCCATCACCCCTACTGGGGCATAGGCTGCCGACAGAGGCTCACTAGAGCCCTCTCTCCTGGGCCTGCCTTCCAAATTGTCCCCAGGTGAAGCCCATCTTCAAAGATCCTTCCTCTCTCAGGAATGAGGTCAGTGGAGTGTCGGTGTTTCTGTAACTTTGGATTTTTATGGGATGGGATTGCTAGCCCCACGCCCAACCCTTCTCCTATCACAGCTGAGCTTGGGACTGTCCATGGCAGAGTTCAAGTGAAGCTCTGGGGTGTCATAACTCATCCCAGCTATTAGGATCTCAAAAGCAGAATTTAAAATGTACCATACATCTTTAAGAATAATGTTGATAGCAAAGGTTCCATTTGTAAAGTGCAGGTGTTCGTGCCATCAGTCTAGAGGCAACCCAGACGGAATATAAGGAGCTGCTCCTCCACCCTGAGGCCGGCCTCATCCTGGCACACGAGGAAGCCATGGACCGACACCTCGGAATAGGAATTGCATTTAGAGTGTTTGGCCACAGGGAAGTTCTGCTTTATGGCAGATGGAGTGGAGGTATCCGATGAAGCAATCCCCTGATTTAATAAACAGTCCATGTTTTGGTCCAAGACTCTGAACTCCCTCATACATGTCACCATTAGAGTTGTGAATATCGGCTGTTTCAACCTTCCTGTCTTGTCCTTGAACTATCAACATGAACAATTGATGAATGAAAACTTTCATTGTAAATCAGTGTAAGATAAGAGAAGTTTAATTTCTTAAGTAGTTGATTATTTCAATTTATTGTGCTGGGCACGTATTGTTTTAAATTCCATATTGAATTATGGAGAGAGGTTGAGCCAGTTGGGACATTTTTTTGGAGCCTATGAGATTGAGGAATGATCTTTTTAGGAGTGTATAAATCGAGCCTATACACAGTCTTTTACTCAGGGTTGGGGAATCAAGAGCTAGAGGGGGCAGGTTTAAGGTAAGAGGGGAGAGATTTAATAACAACCTTGGGAACAATGTTTTCACCCAGAACACAAAAATTCAACTGCAGATGCTGTGGATCAAAGAATACGTACACAATGCTGGAAGAACTCAGCAGACCAGGCAGCATCCGTGAGAAAAGAGTAGCCAACGTTTCGGGCCTGATGAAGGATCTCGGCCCGAAACTTTGGCTACTCTTTTCTCACGGATGTTGCCTGGCCTGCTGAGTTCTTTCAGCGTTGTGTACGTCTTCTTTTCACCCAGAAGGTGGTCAGTATATGGAATGAGCTGCCAGAGGATTAAAAATATTTAAAAGGTTTCGGATGGATACTTGGAAAGGAAACATTTAAGGGGATTTGAGCCACTTGCAGGCAAATGGGATTAATTTACAGGGGAATCTTGGTTGACATGGATTAATGGGTTGAAGGTCTTTCCATATTGTATGACGCTGACTAAGGCAATGCTGTGTTAAAAAAAAAGTACAATTGAAGGGCTTGACTGTTTTATTTTTAAGAACAAAAGTAGGGGCAGGAGAAAGCCAAAGGACCTTACAGCCTGCATAACCATTTGGTAAGATCATGGTTGATCTAATATTGGCCTTAACTGCACTTTCCTACCAGTCCCTTGAATTCCCCTTACAGCCTTTACTGTATTCAGTGCCTCCACCTCCACAGTTCATTTGGAGAATTCTGAAGGTACACATCACTTTGAAATTCCTCCTCCTAGAGTAGTACAATTTGGCCCAACTCATCCTTGCTGACTTGTGCAGTTCCCAAGCTTTTCCTATTTGCCCAGGTTTGGTCCATATCCCTCTAAATCCCAATTTACTGCTTGGCTAAAAACTCATTCTGAGCTTTTCTTTAGATCAAGAATTCCCCTACCGGGTAAGTATTTCCCCAGTAGCTGCTGTACCAAATTCCCTCAGAATCGCATCTATTCCCAACCTCTCATTTTCCCAAAAAAAAAAAATAATCTCCACTGAGTGTAGGAACAACCTCCCCAAACCTTTCATCCCAAGGCAGCCAATTCATCCAAGGAATTAACCTTGTGAACCTTCCCTCAATTGCCTCCAATGCAAGGATATCTTCCCTTGAATAAGATGATAAGACACTGGAGCAGAATTAGATCATTCACCAATTGAGTCTACTCAGCCATACAATCATGGCTGATTTACTGTCCTTCTCAAACCCATTCTCCTGCCTTCTCCCCTAAACCTTCGACAGACGCCCTTACAAATCAAGAACCTATCAACCTCTGCTTTAAATAGGCATAATCACTTGGCCTCCACAGCAGTCTGTGACAATGAATTCTAAACATTCACTAGTCTTTGGCTAAAGAAATTGCTCCTTATCTGTGGCCTATTCTGAGGCTGTGCCCTCTGGTCCTAGACTCTCCCACTAAAGGGTGGCACGGTAGCATAGTAGTTAGCGTCACACTTTACAGCACCACTGATCGGATGGTTAGGGTCCTGACGTTGTCTGCAAGGAGTTTGTACATTCACCCCGTGACTGTGTTGGTTTTATCTGGGTGCTCCAGTTTACTCCCACGTTCCAAGAGGTGTATGGGTTAATAAGTTGTGGGTGTGTTATGTTGCCAACACTTATGGCTGCATGCCGTGCACCCTCAGGCTGTGTTGGTTGTTAAAACAAAAACAATGCCTTTCACTGTACATGTATATGTGACAAATAAAGTTAATCTTTAATGGAAACATTATCTGCAAATCTATTCTGTTTATGCCTTCAAATATTGGGTTAGGGATAAGGAGATAAAAGCTGTAAGCACATCTCTGGCAGAAGCCTCAGTAATGCCTTGTTCGTATTCCTATTTTGCATTCAACTCCCTTCTAAAGCTATCCTTGTTTATGAAAGCTTGTTCTTATTTGAGCAGCACGAGCGGCAAGTGCAGCGGGACAAGGCGCAGGAGCTAACTGAGAAACTGGACAAAGACTGGAAGGAGATCCATTCTCTGTTGGCTCAAAAAGGTCCTAAAATTGAGCCAGTGGAGGAAAAGCCCAAGGTGAGTGATTCTGGGGACCTCAGCCATTCCTGCCATCAATTTAAGCTGATTACTTGGATACAGGGGAAAGGAAGAGAATGTGGATACCACATCCCCCATTCATTTGCTTCTCTTCCATTTCTCTTAGTCCTTTCTTACTTTATTATTGATGGGAGATCTTTATCCTGAATCTGCTTATCTAGGCGCAGCCTCACTTGCCGAGGATTCACAATTTTTAAAAAATTAATTCATCTGAGTTAAATGCTGTAACAGTATGGAGATGTTTGAGTTCAGGAGCCACAAGGTAATGTTAGAGCTCTACAAAACTCTGGTTTAGACCATATTTGGAAGATTGTATTCAGTTCTGGTTGTTTCATTATAGGAAGAATGTAGAGGCTTTAGAGTGGGTGCAGAGGAGACTTGTCAACATGCTGCCTAGGCTTTTTCCTTTAAAGCGAAGGAGAACGAGAGGTGACTTGATAGAAGTGTACAAGATGACAAGAGGCATCTTATCATCTTGTTAGCCAGAGACTTTTTCCCAGGGCAGAAATGGCTAATACGAAGGGGATCATTTTAAGGTGATTGGAGGAAGTACAGGGGGGATGTTAGAGGTCGTTTTTTTTTACACAAGAGTGGTGGGTGCATGGAATGCTCTGCCAAGGATTACGGGAATGGCAGATACATCAGAGGCATTTACAAAACTCTTAGATTGGCCCATGGATTATAGAAAAATGGAGAGCTATGTGGAATGGAAGGGGTAGATTGATCTCGGAGTAGGTTATACAAACCCCATTTCCAGAAAAATTGGGATATTTTCCAAAATGGAATAAAAACGAAAATCTGTGATATGTTAATTCATGTGAACCTTTATTTAACTGACAAAAGTACAAAGAAAAGATTTTCAATAGTTTTATTGACCAACTTAATTGTATTTTGTAAATATACACAAATTTAGAATTTGATGGCTGCAACACACTCAACAAAAGTTGGGACAGAGTTAAAATAAGATTGGAAAGTGCACAGAATATTCAAGTAACACCGGTTTGGAAGACTCCACATTAAGCAGGCTAATTGGTAGCAGATGATGTATCATGACTGGGTATAAAAGTAGCATCCATCAAAGGCTCAGTCTTTACAAGCAAGGATGGGTCGTTGCTCACCCCTTTGTGCCAAAATTTGTGAGAGAATTGTTAGTCAGTTCAAAAGGAACATTTCCCAACGCAAGATTGCAGAGAATTTAGGTCTTTCAACATCTACGGTACATAATGTTGTGAAAAGATTCAGAGAATTCCGAGACATCTCAGTGCATAAAGGGCAAGGTCGGAAACCACTGTTGAATGCGCATATCTTGGAGCCCTCAGGCGGCACTGCCTAAGAAACCGTCATGCTACTGTGACAATTATAGCCACCTGGGCTCGGGAGTGCTTCGGAAAACCATTGTCACTTAACACAGCCCGTCGCTGCATCCAGAAATGCAACTTGAAACTGTATTACGCAAGGAGGAAGCCATACATCAACTCAATGCAGAAACGCCGGCGAGTTCTCTGGGCCCGAGCTCATCTCAGATGGACTGACAGACCGTGGAACCGTGTGCTGTGGTCTGATGAGTCGACATTTCAGCTAGTTTTCGGAAAAAACAGGCATTGAGTTCTCCGTGCCAAAGATGAAAATGACCATCCTGATTGTCATCAGCGAAAGGTGCAAAAGCCAGCATCTGTGATGGTATGGGGGTGCATCAGTGCCCATGGCATGGGTGAGTTGCATGTATGTGAAGGTACCATTGACTCTGAGGCATATATTAGGATTTTAGAGAGACATATGTTGCCATCAAGGCGACGTCTCTTCCCGGGACGTCCATGCTTATTTCAGCAGGACAATGCCAGACCACATTCTGCACGGGCTACAACAGCGTGGCTTTGTGGACACAGAGTGCGTGTGCTTGACTGGCCTGCTGCCAGTCCAGATCTATCTCCTATTGAAAATGTATGGCGCATCATGAAGAGGAGAATCAGACAATGGAGACCACGGACTGTTGAGCAGCTGAAGTCTTATATCAAGCAAGAATGGACAAAATTTCCAATTGCAAATCTACTACAATTCGTATCCTCAGTTCCAAAATGATTAAAAAGTGTTATTAAAAGGAAAGGTGATGTAACACAATGGTAAACATGCCTCTGTCCCAACTTTTGTTGAGTGTGTTGCAGCCATCAAATTCTAAATTTGTGTATATTTACAAAATACAATTAAGTTGGTCAGTAAAACTATTGAAAATCTTTTCTTTGTACTTTTGTCAGTTAAATAAAGGTTCACGTGAATTAACATATCACAGATTTTTGTTTTTATTGCAATTTGGAAAATATCCCAACTTTTCTGGAAATGGGGTTTGTAAGATCAGCACAGAATTACGCACCAAAGGGCCTGTACAGTGTTCTTCTATGTTAGTGGAGAAGTAAAATCAGTGGGTTATTGTGAGAAGGGGAGATGAAGAGGGGTGGACGGGGCACTTGCATAAAGAATAAGCAGCAGTATATAGTAGTTGATCTGAACGTGCAGTGAACTCAGTCACTGAAGCCAGGAATGGAGAGCGTGAGTGACAAGGAGACGGGTAGGCTGCGACAGTTTTCCCTGGTGTGAAAGAGGCTGATCAGCTATTTAAAATCATAAAGGGCATAGATATGATGTACGGTCTTTGCAGGAACAGGTATATAAAACTAGAGACATAACTTCAAGGTGAGAAGAGAAAGATTTACAAAGGGTCTGAAGGGCAACTTTTTCCAAAGAGAAGCTGGTGGATATGTGGAACGTTGTGGAACGAGCTACCAGAGGAAGTGGTAGAGGTGGCTGCAGTTACAATGTTTTAAACATATTTGGACAGGTTTGTGGATAGGAAAGGTTTAAAGAGTTATGGGCCAAATTCGGGCCAGTAGGCATAGCTCAGGAAGACAATTAGGCTCACGTGAACAAATTAGTATGAAGGGCCTCGCTCTGTGCTGCATTACTTTATGACTAATGCTTTGAAAAATGTTCTTTTAATTTTTGGGTCTTCCTTCTATTATTATATTTTTTCTTTTTTTTGCACTCCTTCTGCACTACCTGCGTAATTGTTTATATACAGGCAGTCCCCGGGTTACGAACGAGTTCGGTTCCTGAGTCCATCTTTAAGTCAGATTTGTATGTAAGTCAGAACAAGTACATCCGGTATTTAGCGTCAGTTAGTCAAACGTTTGTCTTAGTATATAATATATATTTTACCTTTCTATGCATATAAAACACTTAAGAAACGTATGTATTCCAGTAATCAAACCACTGCGTTGCTTAGTAATAATTGTAGCTTTCATCGGGGCAGGGCCTTTCACATGCTCCATTATTCTCACTTTATCCTTTAAAATTGTTCCGATCGTTGACCGACTGTAGCCTAACACTTTTCCAATGACATATGACGTTTCACCTCTTTCCAAACATTATTATTATTTCCACTTTATTTTCAATTGCGATCGCTTCCCATCAACAGAACATAAACACTGCGGGTGGCGGGTCCTGACCTCCACTGGGTCCTAAGGACCACAGCACTGAATTCCTTGGGTCCTAAAGTCCACTGCACTGAGCCAGGTTAAATGGGACAAGTGGGGGCTGTGCTGGGTTTGGGTATTTGATCCTCCACAATATTCCGCGTGGGAATGTAAACTGGAAGTGGCAGTGTTTTTTTTACGAGGTCAAGTTGCGAGCTCAACATCAACCCGGCACGGATGGTATGGGAGTCACTGGATTGACATCAACCCGGCACGGGAGTGGTCTGTCACTGGATTGAACTCGGGAACATCCATTCTCGAGCCTGGCGCTGATCTCAGTGCACCATCAGCCGACCGGAACGGTGGGGGGGAGGGGGGCGGGGTCAGGGTGAATCTTGCTAAGAAAAATTTAAGCCAAATATGAAGTTACACACTCAACACAGTGTCAACGGCAACGACTTAAAATAGCTGACAGCGTTCTCCTTCCTAGGTTCGTAAGTACGAGTTGTCCTTAAGTCGGACGTTTGTAACTTGGGGGCTACCTGTATATTGTTGTAATTTGTTGTTTTTAAAATGTGTATTGCTCCCACAAATCAACATATTTCACTGCAAGTACCAGTGATATTAAACTTGATTCTGATATTAGGCTGGAGATTACGATATAATTGTGCGAGAGTTGTTCTTCGACGCGAAAGCACCGGCTTCTGACCGACTGAAGACCAAGGAAGAACTGGCTAAAGAGGAACAAGAACGTCTGCAGAAACTTGAGGTATTCACTGTACAGAACTCTTCAAAAACCTAGATGTGTGAAACACTTACAGTGTGTAAATAGTTCCATAGTAATTGAGCCCAAGTTCAAGTTTATCGTCAATCAATCATACATATGTATACCACCATACGAAACAGCGCTCCTCCAGATCAAGGTGCATGGCACAGTACATATAACTCACATACAACACATAAAGTAATACTACTACAAATAAATTAACAAATCATTAATTGATGTTTAGTCCATTGGACAACTTGAAATTGTGAACTTGCAATGAAGTGCAAGGGATGTTCTGAAAGGACATGAATAATGTATTCCATCTCTGAATTCCAGATGGAGCGATTACGTCGGATGCGTGGAGACTTTGAAGATAAAGTTAGTAAGACACAAAAACACATGTCTGCAGATGACTTGAATGATGGTTTTATCCTAGACAAGGTCGATAAGCCTTGTCTTATTTACAAGGTAAGGCTTGTGAAGCTTAAATTTAAAGCCTGCTGTCAGTTGAATAGAGAAAAGTTCAAAAAGACTACAAGATCTGTGATGTTCATGATGCCTGTGGTAATTTGTTCTGCAGTCTCCAATGAGTAATTTTACTTACTGAAACAGAGTCTGAAGTTAAATTTGACGTGGTAGCATAACGGCTAGCATAATGCTATTACAGCACCAGCAACTTGGGTCTGGAAAGAGTTTGTACATTCTCCCCATGACTATCTGGGTTTCCTTTGGGTGCTCTGGCTTCCTCTCATATCCCAAAGACATAATGGTCACTTGGGTGTGTTATGCCCTCGGCCCCCTCCTTTGTGAGAATCGCAAGAGCCCTAGTCAAGAAGGGGGTCAACTGACCCAAGAGAGGGAGAGACGTGCGGAAGGCCACGTTCTCCCGAGAAGCAGAATAAAGGCGATATTGACTATTGTCTCATGAAGACCACGTGAAAAGCCCTCGGGCAAAGTGGGCTGGTTGAGAGAGAGATCGCATCACCTACAACCTGATTGACACCTGCGATCCCGTGAAGAAGTATAAAGGAGGGTCTGAGGGGGGGACAACCCTCAGACGCACCAAGGAGACACCAAGGAAGCACGATACCTATTCCCGTGGGAGCGGGAAGCCATTTTGAAGGAAGCCACGTGCGTTAGATTCCAAATTTTGAATCTGTGACTAGAACCAACAGAAGACCGCTTTTAAATAACAACGGGGAAGCCTGCTCCCCTGATTCCAAGGATTTGCTCTGTAAAGACAACGGGCAAGTGTTTATCCTTTCTAAACCATCTCTCTCTCCCTCTACAACGTGAAAACCCCAGCGGTTCCCAAAAGGGAAAAGCCTGCAAACTTCTGAGTGACTCTTTATATTTCAATTGGACTCAGTATTACCCCTAGACAACTATAGAGCTTATTTCTGATTGATTATTATTACACCGGTGTTTTAGATTGAGTTTTGACGATGTATATGATCTGAATGTTTTGTATTAACCATACGTTTGTGCCCCTTTTTGAATAAAACGTTTGAAAATAGTAGCATCTGACTCAGCTGATCCCGCTATCTTTGCTGGTAAGTTACCTGGTTACGAGGTTACGTAACAGGTGTAATTGGGCAGCATGGGTTAGTTGGGCCACGTGAGACAGTTACCGTGCTATAGCTAAGTATAAAAATATATAAATTTAAAATTTGCCTCGTGACTGAACTCTTGCAGCTGGAAAAGCATGTACTTTAATTGTGTAATTGAATGAATATTGCTTGGATGAATGATTTCAGTTGTTCATGTATGGCTTTTCAACATACAAGGTCCAAGATGGTAACTAGAGATTAACCTTAACTTTTTTTTTATTAAAAGGATGGGAAATTAGAGCAGCCAGAGGATGAAGAAGAGGAGCAGGGTGATGAAAATGATCCGGAAAGCAGAGAGGATGGAGACAGTGATGAGGCTGAAGATGAGGAAGATGGAGAGGATGTAGACAGTGATGAGGGTGAAGATGAGGAGAACGAAAGTGATGAAGATGAGGAAAAGAATGAAAGTGATGAAGATGACTATTCTGACCTTGGGGATGAAGATCGGTCAGAATTGGACTCTGAGTCTGAAAGTGAAGAGGGTAAGGGGGAAGGAGAGGGTGTAGCTGCTGAATCCATCCCGAGGAAAGAAAGAGCGCCAAGTGAAGAAGCAAGGAAAGCCATGATGGAAGCAGCCAAGGCAGAACTCCCTTTCACTTTTTCTGGTAAGTGATGGGCACCCACTGTACCAGTTTGTGTCAGCTAAGGTTCCCATCTCAGTTAGTCTCGTATTCCTCTAAATCTTTCCTACCTGTGTGGAATGGAAAATTGGCCTTCATTGCAAAATTCAGTGAGTTTAAGAGCAGGGAGGTTATGCTGCAACTGTACAGGGTAGGGGTGAGGCTGCACTTGGAGTACTGTGTGCAGTTCTGGTGTCTTTACTTGAGGAAAGATATATTGGCTTTTAGGAGGCGGTGCAGAAGAGGTTCACCAGGTTGGTTCTGAAGATGAGAGGGTTAACTTGTAAGGAGAGCTTGAGTCGTCTGGGATGATACTCATTGGAATTCAGAAGGGATTGTGAGGGGATGTTATAGAACTATGTAAAATTATGAAAGGGATGGATAAGACAGAGGCAGGAAAGTTGTTTCCACTGGTAAGTGAAATGAGAATAAGGGGACATAGCCTCAAGATTTGGGGCAATAGATTTAGGGTAGAAATGAGGAGAAACTGCTTTTGCCAGAGAGTAGTAAATCTGTGGAATTCTCTGCCTGGGGAAGCAGTAGCAATTACCTCATTAAATATTTTAAGACACATTTAGATGGATTTTTACATAATAGTGGTACTAATGGTTATGGGGAAAATGCAGGTAGGTGGAGCTGAACCCATGGCCAGATCAACCATGATTTTATTGAATGGTGGAACAAGTTGACAGGTCAGATAGCTGACTTCTGCTCCTATTTCTTATGATACAGAATTAGTGCTTGTAAACGGGATTTGTACATGATAGTTGTCTTAACCATAGTCAGCTATGCTGTGAGACTTTATAACTCTAATATCAATGGGCCAGATGGTCTACTCCGGTTCCTATTTTTTATGTTTTTAAGTTTGGTTAATGATTTTTGGGGCTGTTTGGATTGAGGCCTGAGATGGTCCCTCCCCAGCAACCCCAGGTTCTCCCAATACCGTCCATAATCACTGGGGCATTGGGGATCGGCCTGTGGGTTAGTAGGAGTGGCTGTGGATGAACTTTCTCTGAACTGTCCATACTTTCCAACACTGGATCTGGTATTGCTGACCTGTTGGAGGTGTTGTGATGTACATATGCTGCAGGAATTAGCATGGGCCATGTATGTGGTTCTTAAATTCATTCACAAGATGTTGGTATCACTGACAAGAGCTGCATTTATTACACATCCCTTAGTCATCAATTCACTTGATTGGCTTTCTAGACCACTTAGGTTCTAGGTTCACCAGACAAGGAAAGTATATTTTATGACAGATATTAAAGAACTAGATGAGTTTTTAATGACCCAATTGGATCGTAGCGATTTAAAGGGATGTACTCTCAGTGGCTACTTTATTAGGTACACCTGCTTGTGAATGCAAATATCTTAGCCAATCACGTGGTAGCAACTCAGTCCATAAAAGCGTGTAGACAGGGTCAAAAGGTTCAGTTGTTGTTGAGACCAAACATCAGAATGAGGAACAAATGTGATCTAAGTGACTTTGACTGTGGAATCACAAACAAGAGAAAATCTGCAGATACTGGAAATCCGAGCAACACACACAAAATGCTGGAGGAACTCAGCAGGCCAGGCAGCATCTGAGGAAAAGAGTACAGTTGACATTTCAGTCCAAAACCCTTTGGCAGTGTGTCAGACGGAGTGGTCTGAGTATCTCAGAAACTGCTGATCTGGCGTTTTTACACACAACGGTCTTTACAGTTTACAGAGAATGGTGTGAGAAACAAAAAAAAACATCCAGTGAGTGTCAGTTTTGTGAGCAAATCATCTTGTTAATGAGGGAGGTCAGAGGAGAATGGCCAGACTGGTCAAACTGTGAGGAAGGTGACAGTAACTCAAATGAGTACGCATTGCAACAGATCTTTTAATACACATCACATCAAATCTTGAAGTGGATGGGTTACAGCAGCAGAAGACCACGAACATACAGAAATAAACTCAGTGGCCACTTTTATTAGGTCATATACAGGCAAAAAGCACTAGCTTGGGTGGACATCTTGGTTGGCACAGACGTGTTGGGCCAAAGGGCCTATTTCTGTGCTGTGTTCCTCCTTGAGCCTCCACTAAGTGAACGTGGGTCCATTCTCCTATGCTGCTTCTTGCAGAGACAAGGCATAGGAGGCAAGTTTCAATTCTGATCCTTATCTGATGGGATTTATTTTCACAGTCCCCAAGTCATATGAAGATTTGAAGTCCCTGTTGACAGGACAGGATGCAGAGAAGCAGTGCCTGATTGTGGAGCGCATTCGGAAGAGCAACCACCCCAGTGTTGCAGCAGAAAACAAAGCCAAGTTAGAGGTGAGCTTCTTGCATATATGCTCCAATTCTTTAAAACATAAAGACCATAAAACAGAGGAACAGAATTAGGCCTTTCAGCCCATTGAGTTATGGACAATAAAACTTGTGTGCAGAACTATGCCATTCAACCCATTGAGTCGACTCCACAATTCAATTACGACTGATTTAATTCCCCTCTCAACCCCATTCTCCTACTTCTCCCTGTAATCTTTGACACCCTGACTAATCAAAAACTGTCTACGGGGGGAGGATTGAATATCCCTAGGCAAGATGCCCTGAGTTCAACTTAAATTCACCCAAGGACTTGGCCTCCAGAGTTGTCTGTGGTAATGAATTCCAGATTCACCACCCTTTGTCTATAGAAATTCCTCCTTATCTCTGTTCTAAATTGATATCCCTCTGCACTGAGGCTGTGCCATCTGATCCTGGTCTGAGCTCCCCACTACAGGAAATGTCCTCTCCATTTCTGCTTCTCTCCATGCCTTTCACTATTCAATTGGTTTCAATGAGAACCACTCCCTCTCAAATTACCACTTTGTCTTTAAATTTGTATTATTCAGTACAATCAGACAGCTAAAGCTCTACACAGTGTAGGACTGGCTCTCCATTGCAACTGTGTTGTCTTACCTCCTCTGCTCTTGAGGGTGGCCAATGTTGACATCACACAAAATGCCGGGGAAACTCAGCAGGTCAGGCGATACCTTGGGTCGAGACCCTTCATCAAGACTGGAAAGTAAGGGTGAGAGGCCAGTATTCATCTTCGTCAACACTCCATCATTACCTAAGTGACTGACAGTGCTGTCAAACAGCCTGTACGCTCACCCCCCCCCCCAACTCCCCATCTCCCACCCTCCCATTTCTTTCCACCTCTTCTCTGCATCCCTCCCCCATCAGTCACATATCTTTGTCCCCCTCTCCCTCCTGGTTCCATCCACCCACTTCACACACAGTTGGGCTACAGGCTTCCCACACCCCCACCTTGTTCTGCTCCCATCTGCCATCACCTCTCTCCTATTGGTTCCCCTTATCACCTCTGCATCAGAATTCAGTATTGGTAACCCTTTTTGTTCCTCTTTATCTCCCTATAGAACCTGCCTCCAAACCTTCCCACTCCTCTCACTGCACCTCACTCCATAATCCTCTTATTTTTCCCCCTTGCTCTTTGTTTTCCTGCATCTCTCCAACTCCATCACTATTTCCCTCCCCTCCACGGCCTGCCCACCAGCTTTAACCTTTCATTAATCCACCAATCACCTCACACTCCTCTTTATATTGGCCATCTCCCCTCTCAATCGTAATGCAGGTTTTTAACCTAAGATGTCATCAGTTCCTTACCTCAGACAGCTCTCCTGAACTTGTCCCCTTGCACAGTCCCATTTTTATTCTCCCAATACCAATGGTGAGCATGCTTCAGCTGTCTGCACATAAAGCCAAGGAGTGTCTTCTCTAATTTGATTGGCTCCCTAATCCACAAGTTTGACGGTGGCGTGGGTAATGTAGAAAGTTGTTGTAGGTTGCAATGTGTGTCTGTATGTGCTATGTTCTGAGTGCTGAGTGTGACTATATGTACTGTATTTTGCACCTTGGCCCCAGAGGTAAGCTTGGTCCTTTCATGCCCTGACCAATCAAGAATCTATCAACTTCACCCTTAAATATACATAAAGACTTGGCCTCCACAGCTGCCTGTGGCAAAGAATTCCACAGATTCACCACTTTCTGGCCAAAGAAATTCCTCCTCATCTCCATTCTAAAAGGATGCCCCTCTATTCTGAGGCTGCGTCCTCTGGTTCTAGACTATCCCACCATAGGAAACATCCTTCTCCACATCCACTCTATCACGGCCTTTCACCATTCAATAGATTTCAATGAGGTCACCCCTCATTCTTCTGGATTCTAGTGAATACAGGTCCAGAGCCATCAGACCTCTTCATATGACAAGTCTTTTAATCCTGGAATCATTTTTGTGAATCTCCTTTGAACCCCCTCCAGTTTCAGCACATCCTTTCTAAGGTAAGGGGCCCAAACCTGCTCACAATACTCCCAAGTGAGGCACCACCAGTGCTTTAAAGTTTCAACATTACATCCTTGCTTTTATACTCTAGTCCTCTTGAAATGAATTCTAACATTGCATTTGCCTTCCTCACCACAGACTCGACCTGCAACTTAATCCTGCACAAGGACTCCCCTTTGCACCTCAGTTTTTTGTACTTTTTATCCATTTAGAAAATAGTCAACCCCTTCATTTCTTACGTATGACCAAATACTTCCTGACACTATTCCATCCACCATTTCTTTGCCCATTCTCCTAATTTGTCTAAGTCCTTCTGTAGCCTCTCTACTTCCCCAAAGCTACCTGCCCCTCCAGCTGTCTTCATCTTGTCTGCAAACTTTGCAACAAAACCATCAATTCCATCATCCAAATTATTGCTACAGAACATAAAAAGAACTGGTCCCAACACACACCCCTGTGGAACACCACTAGTCACTGGCAGCCAGTCAGGAAAGGCTCCCTTTGTTCCCACTCTTTGCCTCCTGCCAATCAGCCACTACTTTAACCATGCTAAAATCTGTCTTGTAATTCAGTGGGCTCGTAGCTTGTTAAGCAGCTCATGTGACACCTTGTCAAAGGCCTTCTGAAAATCCCAATATACTACATCAACTGATTCTCCTTTGTCTATCCTGCTTGTTACTTCAAAGAATAACAACAGATTTGTCAGGCAAGATTTTCCCTTGAGGAAACCATGTTGACCACGGCCTACTTTACCATGTGCCTCTATGTACCCTGAGAGCTCATCCATATTAATCGACTCTAACATCTTCCTAACCACTGAGGTCGGACTAACTGGCTTATAGTTTCCTTTCTTCTGCCTCTCTCCTTTCTTGAAGAGTGGAGTGACATTTGCAATTTTCCAGTCTTCCGGAACCATTCCAGAATCTAGTGATTCTTAAAAGATCATTACTAATGTCTCCATGATCTCTTCAGCCACTTCTTTCAGAACACAGTGGTTTACATCGTCTGGTCAAGGTGACTTATCTACCTTCAGACCTTTCAGTTTCCCAAGAGCTTTCTCTCGACTTATGGTAATTTTACACACTTCGTGACCCCTGACACCTGGAATTTCCACCAAACTGTTAGTGTCTTCCACAAAGAAGACTGATGCAAAATACTTAATCATTGTGTCCACTATATCATTGTCCCCCATTATTACCTCTCCAGCATCGTTTTCCAGAGGTCCAATATCCACTCTCACCACTCTTTTACACTTTATATAATCTGACGAAACATTTGGTATCCTCTTTAATATTATTGGCCAGCTTACTTTCATATTCCATATTTACCTTCTTAATGACTTTCTTAGTTGCTTTCTGTTGGTATTTGAAAACTTCCCAATCCTCTAACTTCCTATCAATCTTTGTTCTATTACATGCTCCCTCTTTGGCTTTCATGTTGGCTTTGACTTCTCTTGTTAGCCACAGTTGTGTCATCTTGCCTTTAGAATACTCCTTCCTCTTTGGGATGTATATATCCAGTGCCTTCCAAATTGCTTCCAAGATTCTAGCCATTGGTTTTCTGCCATCATCCCTGCCAGTGTTCTTTTCCAATCAATTCAGGCCAACTGCTCTCTCCTGCCTCTGTAATTCCCTTTAAACCACTGTAATACTGATATATTTGACTTTCGCTCCTCCTTCTCAAAATTCAGTGAATTCAATCATATTATAATCTCTTCCCCCAAGGGTCCTTTTACCTTAAGCTCTCTAATTAATTATATATCATTGACTAACACCCAATCCAGAATAGCTGATTCCCCAGTGGGCTCAACCACAAAAAAGGCATCTCGTAGGCATTCTAGAAATTTCCCTCCTGGAATTCAGCAACAACCTGATTTTCCCAATCTAACTGCATATTGAAATTCCCTTGTGGCTATTGAAACATTGCCCTTTTGGAATACATTTTCTATCTCCCTTTAATCTGTAGACCACATCCTTACTGCTGCTTGGGGTCTATATATAATGCCCATCAGGGTCTTTTTACCCTTGCAATTCCTTAGCTCTGTGTACAATGATTCAAGACCTTCTGACCCTAAGTCACCTCTTTCTAATGATTTGATTTCATTTTTTTTACCAACGGAGAAACACCACCCCCTCTGCCTTCTTGCCTGTCCTTTTGATACTATGTGTATCCTTTGATGTTAAGCTCTCAGTTGTAATCTTCTTTCAATCATGATTCAGTGATGCCTACAGTATCATACACACCAATCTGTAACTGCACTACAAGTTCATCTACTTTATTCCGTATACCGTGCACATTCAAATATAACAACTTCAGTCCTGTATTCACACTTTTCGATTTTGTCCGCCTTATACTGCAACTAATCCTGTTGACTGCAATGTTGCCCGGTCATCAGCCTCTCCTTGCTAGGAGTCTCACTACTCATTGTCTGTGTTTGTAAACCAACTACCTCATCTTTTGCATTATTACTCCTGTTTCCATCCCCCTGCTGAATTATTTTAAACCCACCCAAACAACTCTAGCCAACCTGCCCCCTCAGGTTCAGGTGTAACCCAACAGGTCATACCTTCCCCAGAAGATATCTCAATGATCTATAAATCTAAACCCCTGCCCCCTGCACCAGTTCCTCAGCCACACGTTCACCTGCCAAATCATTCTATTCTTACCCTCACTGGCATGTGGCGGAGGCAGCAATCTAGAGTTTACTACCCTGGAGGTCCTGTTTCTCAGCTTTCCACCTAGCTCCCCAAAATCTTTCTTCAAAACCTCCTGACCTTGTCTACCTATGTCATTGGTGCCAGTACGCACCAAGACTACTGGCTGCTCACACACACCCTTGAGAATGCCTTGGACCCGATCCGAGACATCCTTGATCCTGGCACCAAAGGAGGCAACATTTCATCTGGATGTGTCTATCACACCCACGGAACCTCATCTGTTCCTCTGACTAAGGAATCTCCTGTCAGTTCTCTTCACTTCTCCTCTTCTGAGCCACAGCACCAGACTCAGTCAGAGACCCGGTTATTGTGACTCCCCCCCGGGTAGGTCACCCCTCAAAAATTTCTAAAGTTGAATGCCTATTATCGAGGGGAACAGCCACAGGTGTACTCTTCACTGGATGTGCATTTCTCCTCATTTTCCTGACGGTCACCCAGTTACCTGTCTCCTCCTTGTAGCTCATGTCTATCACCTCCTCAACAGTGGAGGGCTACGTGGGGGGGAAGGTCCAGATTGATTTTGGAATAGATTGAAAGGTTAGCACAACACTGCAGGCTGATGGGCCTGTACTGTTCTGTGCTCAATGTTGGACCGCGGCAATTCTGGAAACCAATTCACTACTCATTTCCCTGATCCATTTTGGACAGACAATATAAGTATGGGGTAAGGTGTTGAGGGGAGACTTTTCCCACACAGAATTTTGTTGATAAAAGGAACAAGTTGCTTAAGGAGGTGGTGGAGTCAAATAATATCACAACATTTAAGGGGCAGCTGGACAGACACTTGAATAGACAGGGCACACAAGGCTATGAATCTAATTCCTGTGGTATTACCGTGAAGTACAATGGTCAGCACAGATGTAATGGGCCAAATATCCCACTGCTGTGCACTACAGTTCTGTGTCCAAAAGCTGACTTTGCCAGCAGTATTCAGATCCCATCAAATAAATACATAAACTTTAATTGTTACTTTAGTGTACTGTATGTACACAAAGGCTCATTCATTAGCAGAATTACATAATACATCAACATGTTACATTGCTGTTTGAGCTGGGCTTGTTAAAATAAGCACTTCAATGCTCTATTAAAGTTGCAGTAATATTATATAGCCTTATTAAATGCTGGTTTACTAGTAATTTTAAACATTATTGTGCACTGAGCCATCTGTGATTACTTGCAAGAAATTATTGTGAAATATGCATTTCACATTGTAAAACTGCTGATGCAATTCACCTGCCTGCACAGTTGCAAAAATTCTCTGTACCTTCCTTAAAACATTTCAACCAGTGACTATCATTTTGGAGTGAGAAAATTCTGAGTCCCTCCTTAAAGCACTTCACACAGTGAGTATTATTCTGGAGTGCGTTGACCAGGGGTGTGGCTACTGTTCTATGCTGCAGGTTCCTTCAACAAGAACTTACAACTTCGCAAACTATGAAGTGATAAAGGTTGTTGTTGGGAACCCCATTGTAAGTGTGGGCTTAATTTTTTTGTTTCAGTCAGGTGCATGAGAGAGAGATAGTGAATGACTGAAATTATTAGGCTAGCGAGTATGCAGAAAAGTTTGACAAGAATGTCTTGACAAAGACCGGAGGGCTTGAGATACAATGAGAGATTAGATAGGCTGAGACTTTTTTCCCTGATTGAAGAAGTCTGTGGGGGGGGTTGTAGAATCTTGAGGAGTTAGATAATCATGGTCATTTTCCCAGGATAGAGGAGTATGAAACTAGAGGGCATGGAACATCTAAGAAAATCTCCTGTTAAAAATTCTTAGAATTCTATTTGAGTTTCTTAAATGCCCCTTGTATATCTGCCTTTTCTCTGTAATCTTTGACATCCTTACTAATCAAGAACATATCAACATCCACTTTTGATATACCCAGTGACTTTTACCATCCACTTTATCTATGTCCCTTGCAGTTTTATAAACCCTTATAAGGTCACCCCTCATTCTTCTACATCTCAATGAGTGAAGACCGAGCTGGAAGATATAAATATTTTGCTAACACTGCATCAACTTAAAAATATCAAGAGATCGAGGAGAAAGTTTAGAAGCAATTTTCTTGAGGTAACTGCTCCAATTAAATTATTTATCATAGGAAGTGAATGTCATGGAAATTGTTTCATTTTTAAAGGAAAATTAGATAAACATTTGAAAATCAATTGGCAAGGCTGTGTGGAGAGTGGGTCTCAGCAAGATGCAGTGATCTTTGCTCTAGAATTTGTTGCTTCATCTGTCTTGATGTAACTCTAATATGTTTACAGAATTTCTTTGGTTTCCTGTGGGCTTATGTTGGAGAGCTGGCAACCAGGCAGCCAACTGAACTGAAAGTAATTGATGGGATGGTGCCGTAAGTACAAGACAATCCTTAGAGCATTTTAGTGCTTCCTAAATGGTGTGTGTGTGTGTGTGTGCGTGTGCGTGTGCGTGTGCGTGTGCGTGTGCGTGTGCGTGTGCGTGTGCGTGTGCGTGTGCGTGTGCGTGTGTGTGTGCGTGTGTGTGTGCGTGTGCGTGTGCGTGCGCGTGCGCGTGCGCGCGCGTGTGTGTGTGTGTGCAGTCTGCATATTGAAATAGAGAGCTTCCTAATCTCAAAGATAGCCTTGAATGCATTTCTGATACTGATTGCTGTAAAAGTGTTAGGATAACCGTTGCACCACTATACCACCAAGGCCTCTCTTTTCCTCAGTACTCTTTAGAGCACCACCATTAATGGTTTATGTACAACTCTTAACGGGCCTTCCAAAATACATCACACACCAGTACTTAAATTCCATCCGCCCAGTTTACCAGCTAATCAATAATGTTGATAATGTATTATCCTTCTTAATATCAACACTACAACCAATTTTCATGTAATCTGCGAACTTACAGCATGGTACAGTCGCATTAAGGTTAGAGCACGGGTTCCCAACATTTTTTATGCCATTAAGCAAGGGGTCAGTGGACCCCAGGTGGGGAAGCCCTGGGTTAGAGTAGCTACCAACTGTAAGTTTGGGGTTCTGCAGGGAATTTGTATGTTTTCCCCATGGCCGCATTGGTTTCCTCTGGTTGCTTTGGTTTCCTTTCCATAGGAGCAGAAGTAGGCCTTTTGGCCCATCAAGTCTGCTCCGCCATTCAATCATGGGCGGATCCAATTCTTCCAGTCATCCCCACTCCCCTAACTTTTCCCCATTCCCTTTGATGCCCTGGCTAATCAAGAACCTATCTATCTCTGCCCTAAATGCACCCAATGACTTGGCTTCCACAGCCACTCGTGGCAACAAATTCCACAGATTTACCACCCTCTGACTAAAGTAATTTCTCTGCATCTCTGTTCTAAATGGACATCCTTCAATCCTGAAGTTGTCCTGGACTCCCCTACCATAGGAAATAACTTTGCCATATCTAATCTGTTCAGGCCTTTTAACATTCAGAATAAGATTCCCCCCTCATTCTCCTGAGCTCCAGGGAATACAGCCCAAAAGAAATCTGTGGATTCTGGTGAATCTTCTCTGAACCCTCTCCAATGTCAGTATATCCTTTCTAAAATAAGGAACCCAAAACTGCACACAATACTCCAAGTGTGGTCCCACAAGTGCCTTATAGAGCCTCAACATTACATCCCTGCTCTTATATTTTATACCTCTAGAAATGAATGCAACCATTGCATTTGCCTTCTTCACCACCAACTAGACCTGGAAGTTAAGTTTTCGGGTATCCTGCACAAGGACTCCCAAGTCCCTTTGCATATCTGCATTTTGAATTCTTTCCCCATCTAAATAATAGACTGTCCATTTATTTCTTCCACCAAAGTTCATGACCATACACTTTCCAACATTGTATTTCATTTGCCATTTCTTTGCCCATTCCCCTAAACTATCTAAGTCTCTGTGCAGGCTCTGTTTCCTCAACACTACCCAATCCACCATTTATATCATTGGCAAATTTAGCTACAAATCCATGAATCCACTAGTCCAAATCATTGACATACATCGTAAAAAGCGATGGTCCCTACACTGACCCCTGTGGAACTCCATTGGTAACCGGCACCCAACTAAAATAGGATCCCTTTATTCCCACTCTGTTTCCTGCCGATCTGCCAATGCTCCACCCATGCTAGTAACTCCTCTGTAATTCCATGGGCTTTCCATCGCTTTCCATCTTTTCCATCTGTCATTCTGTGTAATTTCCATCTTGCAAAGCAGCCTCATGTGCCACATCTTGTCAAAGGCCTTCTGAAAATCGAAGTACACCACATCTACTGAATCTCCTTTGTCTACTCTTTGTAATTTCCTCAAAAGATTGCAATAGGTTAGTCAGGCAGGATTTTCCTTTCAGGAAACCATGCTGGCTTTGGCCTATCTTATCATGTGTCTCCGTAATCTCATCCCTAACAATCAATTCCAACAACTTCCCACCAGTGATGTCAGGCTAACAGGTCTATAGTTTTCTTTCTGCTGTCTCCTGCCCTTCTTAAATAGAGGAGTAACATTTTCAGTTTTCCAGTCATCCAGCACAATGCCAGAATCTCATCCCGAAGACATACAGGTTAGGGTTAGTAAGTTGTGGCCATGCTATGTTGGCGCTAGAAGCATGCCGATACTTGCTGCCTGCCCCCAGTACATCACTGGATGTGTTGGACATGTATACAAATCGTGCATTTTACTGTATGTACATGTGACAAATAAAGCCAATCTCTTTAATATTTAAAATTTACTAATCATAAGCAACAGCTGTTCCAGCAGTAATCCCTGGGATACATCACTGGTAACAGGCTTCGAAACAGAAAAGCAACCCTGCACAAAAATTACCCCGTCTGCTAATAACAAGCCAACTTTGAATTCCATTTGCTTTTGACCCCATGAGCTCTAACCTTTTGAGCCAGCCTTGCATGTGGGGCTTTGTCAAATTTTGTTACTAATGTCCACATAAACAACACTAATCTCACATTTCTTCTTAAGCCCATCATCCCTACTGGGGCATAGGCTGCCGATAGCTGCTCGCCGGAGTCCCCTGTCCTGGGCCGAAGGTCGACTGGACCCTGGCTTCCACTTTCACCACTCAACTTCATACATCTTCTAGGCGAAGGTCCTTCCTTTTCCAGGGATGAGCTCTTTGGAGCTTCTGTTGGCGTTTCCGTAGCTTTGGGTTTTTTATAGAATGCGGTTGCTAGCTCCATGCCCAACCCTCTTCCTTCCGCAGCTGGGCTTGGGATGTTATTAACCACACACTGCTCACATCAATATATTGTGTTACTTCAAAAAAAAATCTCAGTCACGACCAGACTATATAACAGTTTCTTCCCCCAAGCTGTCAGACTCCTCAATACCCAGAGCCTGGACTGACACCTTGCCCTACTGTCTTGTTTATTATTTATTGTGATCTGTTTTTGTGCACTTTATGCAGTCCTGTGTAGGTCTGTAGTCTAGAGTAGCTTTCTCTGTTTTTTTATTACGTAGTTCAGTCTAGTTTTTTGTACTGTGTCATGTAACACCTTGGTCCTGAAAAATGTCTCATTTTTACTATGCAGTGTACGTAGCAGTTATGGTCGAAGTGACAATAAAAGTGATGACTTGAAGATATAAAAGTTGGAAAGCATGTATCAACAAGCTCAAGAACAGTTCTATCCCACTGTTCCCGTAGGCCCTTGACCTCACAATCTACTTCATTATGGCCTTGCACTTCGTGTAACTACACTTTCTCTGTAATTGTAACACTTTATTCTGCATTCTGCTACTGCCTTCCTTTTTACTGCCTCAATTAATGTTGTAATGAATTAATTTTATGAGTGGAATGCAAGATAAGCTATATGTCATTACATGTAACTGCTGTAAATCAATTTGCACTGTACTTTTTTTGCAGCCAGTTGTATGATCTATCCCAGATGTTCCCTGAAGCTGCATGCAGTTTAGCTCAGTCTACCCTGAGGCAAAGCATGCAGGAACTAGAGGATCAGCTGCGATCCAAACGTCGGGCATGTTTTCCTAAATTGGACAAGGTAAGTACGGTTGGCTGCACACCTGTTGAAATGCTCATCCTGAATATGTATGTCCAGAGCCTTTACTAATCAAGTATTAGACATGGGAATACAGAGTGAGAAAAATGGAGGAACTCTATAGGTCAGGCAGTGCTTGTAGGGGGAAATGGACAATCAGCATTTCAGGCCAAGACCCTTCATCTAGACTATTGAATAATCTAATTTGGAGTTCACCCATCGCATCAACTGGTTCTTACATGAGTTCATGTTGTGTTGGCTTTTATATTGGTGGTGCCTCTTTCTATGTCAAAGTATCAAGTATGTATGCAGTATACAACCCTGAGATTCATCTTCCCACAGACAGCCACAAACCTGTTTAAAGAAAACATCAAACATTCAACACGTTAAAAAAACATGAAGCTCTAGAAATGAAACGTTCTGGAGTATCTTCAAAAGCTTCATGGTCAGCAGAACATTGTGGGCTGAAGGGCCTGTAATGTGCTGTAGACTTTCTGTGTTCTATAACATATGCAAATGGCAAAAAACGAGTAAAAAACACAGATTATAAAACATCAAACCACAAAGTAATTGAAGCAGTCTCAGACTGTTCAGTTTACTTCAGTTCACTTTAATTTAGCACTGTTTATTGGCTGCTGGCTACAGTTCCAGTCCGTCCAGATCAAGATCACACTGCAAAAAGGAGTAACCAGAGATACTTCATAACATGAGCTACAGTGTCCAATCCACAACCATGTCAATTAAACCTAAAGGCTGATTCATACGTGTACGTCGCATCTACGGCACGGGTGTCACGTACCCTACGCCGTACCTACGCTGTACCCCATGCAGCAGGGTGACGTGCACCTCTCCAGAAAAGTTACTCATGCGTCGCAGCGACGCAGACCGCAACAACTGATTGGTCCACTTGGCAGCATCGGATTTCCTCCTACGCATTTCCAGTTGCTTCTTCTCCGCCATGTCTGTAGGCTGTGCATACACCGTTGCGAAATAGATGAACCAAATCGTCAAATCTACCTGCCGACATGTGAAAATGTTTGAAATGCATTTCCTCGTCCATGTCTCTCATGAAGAAGCTCAACACAGTGGCATAGAAACCCCACCGCCAACTAGCGTTTTGGCGCACACCAATGTATGCTCGCTACGGCATAGAGCGACGCAGAAGTGAAAATCAGGGTTACAGTGTAGGCTGCGGCATAGCCCATACGCGCAAGTATAAATCAGCCTTAACCCAAGACTCAGGCAGCATTGAGCAAGAGGGAGAGAGAGACCTGTCAAACACAGCACCTTTTGGGGACGGTGACCTGCTGTTTCCTTTAGCTGGTTTCTACCCATATCCCAAAAAGTCTCTTCTCATTCAAGCCTCCTCTGTCCAACGTGGAATAGTACAGCACAGGAGCAGGTCCTTTGGCCTGTGATGTCTGGGCCAACCATGGTTTCAATTTTAACTGCATGCACATGGTCCATATCCTTCCTTTCCCTGTCTGATCATTTGTCTATCAATCTGTTTCTTTCCACCTCCTATGGCAGCACATTCCAGGCACCCAACATTGTGTTTTAAAAGAAAGCCTTGCCTCGTAAATCTTTTTTAAACTCCCCTCCTTTCACTTTAAAGATTTATATATATTTTTAAAAGGTTCAACACAGTAACAGGCCCTTCCAGCCCAATGTGACCAATTAACCCACTGACACTGAATCGTACAGTGAAATGAGTCGCTTACATCGAGTCAAATCAATGGGGATTGTGCTGGACAGCCCACAAGTGTCAACATGCTTCCGGCTCCAACATAGCACGCCCATGCCTTCCGAACCCTAACCTCTACATCTTTGGAATGTGGGAGGACACCGGAGCACGCAGAGGAAACCCACGTGGTCACGTACCGGCACACAGACTCTGGTTGCCAGTACTATGAATGGCTAACTGCTATGCTGCCTTAAAAGGAGGCTCATTTCTGAGATGTGGAAGAATTGTACGGTTTTTCTTCGGCTGTAATGAATTTGATGCTGTTCTCTCACAGCACTGAGTTCCTTTCATTAGAGCAACACACAAATTTAACCAGAATCACCACTTGCAGTCCCAATGAAGGGTTTTGACTCCAAACATTGACTGTTCATTTCCCTCCATAGCTGACGCCTGACCCGCTGAGTTCCTCCAGCATCTTGATGTTGCTCACCATTTGAAGCCGTTGCTGTAACTTTTGATATTTTTTCTGATGAATATTATTTTTCCTCCTGGAAGGCAGCCAGACATGGGAGGCAGTACCTTCGTGCTCTGAGCACAAACTTTGCAATGACTCTCCAGACATGCTGTATTTTGAGTGAGACATTAACCACATATTCACCCTTTAGTTTTGACATAGGTCTTGTGACCCTCTTTGATGGACGGGGGGGCGGGGTCTCCCTGGGGTCGTACAAAATGCAGCTCTCTCCTCTGAACCTCTGTAACTAAAGTAGATTATCTGGTCTTTTTAGTAATTTCTGTTCCAGAGAGAATGCTTGAAGCATTTTCCAAAGCACTGAAGTGACTTGATGTTATAAATAATCAATTAATTAGAAAGCATTTTGAAGCATCCCTGAACTGACCAGTGCCATGGAGCCTCTTTCCTTCTGTCATTCTGGATGTACGCTAAAGGTCTTGCTCGTTGACAGGATCTTCAGATAGGCAAAGGTGGCCTGACAGCCTGCCACAGCCCATTCTGTACTTGTATTCATCAACAAGAAAAAAAAGCAGCTCGATCTAAAATGTCAGCCATCCATTTCTCTCCACAGAAGCCGAGTACTTCCACAAGTACCCAGATGGGCCGATAGGCCTGTTTCTGTGCTTCAGTGCTCTATGACTCTTTGCTTTTAGCTTCAGATTCCAGGAACTGCAGTCTCCAACAAGAAACTGTTTGGCACTGGAGAGCTTTGAGAGGCCATTATATACAGGAGCAGAACTAGGCCATTCAGCCCATCGAGCCTGCTCACTGTTCAATCACGACAGCTTTTTTCCAAAACCATTGTCCTGTTTTCTCCCCATAACCCTTAACTGGAAGGAACAAGTCTAAAACCCTCTGACTATCCCCACTCATTTATGGTTAACCGTAGCAGACAGAGAAACCTCTGCTTCTGCCCATATTTAGCCCGGATTCCTGGTCAGTGAGGATCCCAGGGCACTACTTCACAAAACAGCAGGGGGCTCCCTCTACTTTGCAACCCAGTACACATCCTTCAGCTAGCAGAATGGTTGGTATTACAGGAGTTGATGCTGTGCTGAAATGAGCGCGTGGAGCAATACAGCAGAGTACAGGCCCTTCGGCCCACAATGTTGTGCCAGCCAACTCTGAGAACAATCCTACCCCAAGCCTCCCACATAATCCTCCATTTTACTTGTACCTGTGTGCCTATCTGAGAATCTCTTAAATGTATCTGACTTTACCACCACTCCCGGCATGGTGTTCCACGAGAAATTCTGTAGATGCTGGAAATCAAGTTGCCAGGAAAATGCTGTTGGCTGTCCACTCTAGCAATGCATCTTATCATCTTGTACACCTCTATCAAGTCATCTTACATCCTCCTTCGTTCTAAAGAGACAGATCCTCGCTGGCTCAACTTATCCTTGTAAACATGCACTATAATCTAGGCCACGTCCTGGTAAATCTCCTCTGCACCCTCTCTAAAGCTTCCACATCCTTCCTATAATGAGGTGACCAGAACTGAAAACACTATGCCCTGGTTAGTATGGTCTAACCAGGGTTTTATAGAGCTGCAACATTACCTTGCAACTCCTGAACTCAGTCCCCTGATTAATGAAGGTCAACATACCATATTCCTTCTTAACCACCCTATCAACTTGCATGGCTATTTGATGCCATATTTCTCAAGTAATAAGTTGAACTTAACTCCTTCAAAATTACTTCAGTGACTGCGAAGTGTTCTGTAATGTCTTGCGGGTTCTGACAGGTGCTATGTAAATGTATATCTATTCAATATTTCGTGATTCAAATGCTTTCTCCACAAGTCAGCCAAGCCACCTGGGCTTGGTGTAAACACCAGTGCTGTGTAGAATGGAATAGTTTAGATGTGTGGGTCCACAAAGATTCGAAGTTACACCTCCTAAATATTGAAAGGCCTACACAGTGCAGCCTCAAAATACAAGGACATCCCTTTAGAACAGAGGTGAGGAGGAATTTCTTTAGCCAGGGAGTGGTGACTCTGTGGAAGTTATTGCCACAGACAGCCGTGGAGGCCAAGACTTTGGGTATATTCAGAGTGGAAGTTGATGGGTTCCTTATTAGTAAGGGTGTCAAAGATTATGGGGTGAAGGCAGGAGAATGGTGTTGAGAGGGAAAATAATTCAGCCATGATGGAATGGCAGAGCAGACTCAATGGGCCAAATGGCCTAACTCTGCTCTGGTATCTTATGGTCTTATATCGTACTCCTGATGTTGAAGGTTCATGTCAGTGCCACTAATTGTTCAGTGGGTTATCCCTCAAGTCCCTGAGGTCAAAGCTGACAGAAGAGAAACAACGTTTGATTTCAGGATCCTCATTGAGAGAAGCTGACAGCACAGAAGTTCCTTGCTCCGGGTCATCATCGAGCATCTCCTGTGGACGTGCTCGATGGTAATGGTCCTGCAAAAGACCCGTACATTTACACAGCACCCATCACAACTTCTGAGACACCACAAATAAAGATTAGCTTTATTTGTCACATAGCATTCTGTGTAATGTGTCATTTACATCAAAGATCAACACAGTCCGCATTGTGCTGGGGGCAGCCTGTAAGTGTCACCGTGCTTCATGCTTTTAAGGACTCTACAACTCAATTTCTTAATACTTATTGCTTGTTTATTTATTTAATTATTATTACCTTTTTTTGTATATGCACAGTTTGTTGATTTTTGCACATTGGTTTGTTTGTTCGGATTTGTTGTACGTGACTTTTCATTGATTCTAGTGTGTTTCTTTGTCTTTGGTTCAAAGTTGAAGTAAATTTATTCTCAATCTACATATATGTCATATTGTACAACCCTGAGATTCATTTTCTTGTGGCTTACTCAATAAATCCAATAACCGCAATAGAATCAATGAAAGACCACACCAACTGGGCGTACAACCAGTGTGCAAAAGACAACAAGCTGTGCAAGTTTAAAAATAAGATATTTATAACTATAATAAAAAAGCAATAAATATCAAGAACATGAGACGAAGAATCCTTGAAAGAGAGTCCATAGGTTGTGGGAACATTTCAGTGATGAGACAAGTGAAGTTGTGATGGTTGAGGGATAATAACTGTTCCTGAGCCTGGTGGGGTGGATCCTGAGTGTCCTGTACCTTCTTCCTGATGGCAGCAGTGAGAAGAGAGCATGATTTGGGTGGTGGTGGGCCTTGATGATGGATGCTGCTTTCTTATGATAACACTCTGTATTGATTTGCTCAATAGTGGGGAGGGCTTTACGTGTGATGGGCTGGGCCATATCCACTACTTATTCTGTTCAAGGGCATTGGTGTTTCCATGCCAGGCTGTGATGCAGCCAGTCGCTATTCTCTCCATACCACACATCTATAGAAGTTTGTCAAAGTTTTAGATATCATGCCAATTTTTCACAAACTCCTAACACATGCTATATGTACTCTGATAATAAATTAACTTTGAACGTAGCATGCCAGCAACCCTATGTCTTTGGAATGTGGGAGGAAACTAGAGCACTGGGAGGATGCTGTAAAGCATTTCACTACTATGCTGTACTGTTTGAAGAGTGGTCATTTAATGGTATCAGTTTATGCACAGTAAACCCTACAGGAGCAGATCATCATCGCTGTGACTGTGTCCAATTAGCAAGGAAATTGCTTCAGGAAAGGACCAAACTGGTAATTGAAATGAGTTGTGAGATCACCAAATGACTCATGGTTGTTGGTAGTAATCATGTCAACTTTATACTCCTCGTCCCTTTGGACAAATGCAGCAAGTATTCCATTGAAGCTTTCGGTCGCTGATGCAGTATATGTTTTCTTTCAGCTAATTTACCTAAAAATTACAGGGGCTCTCTTCCCGACCTCTGACTTCCGACATCCTGTGATGACCCCTGCGCTGGTACATTTGAGTCAAATGCTCACTAAGGTAGGTAGAAATCCCACATTTATTCTGTACGTAGAGAGTTGACAGTACCGTAAAAGGCAAACCAGATCCGATACAGCTTAAAAAACAAAAGCATAAAGAACACATATATGCAATCCTACAATATACGGATGTGCAAGTGAGTGATTGTGTATACATAAAGTGACGTTAGGTGAGGTGTGTGTGTAGTGATGGAGGGGGTGGTGTGTGTGTGTGTTAATAGATGGAGGTGTTGGTCCTCCTAAATTCCAACAGTCCAAATGAAACATTTGTCTTACTAGTGTCTGTCTGAATGGACGGATTGCAAGATGCCCATCTGTCTTTCCTGTTGGTTAGACTCCTTTGAAGATTTCTGTCACATTCCTTCTCAACTATCTCTTATCTAGAAAAATAAAACTGCAACTATATTCCTTTTGCTCATAGTTATAAACCCAGTATTATGGTCACAACCCAGTATTTTTGTAAATCATTGGTTTACCATATCCTTATGAGTATCCTTTATAAAATGGTCAAAACTTCTGTAGCATTGTCTGAAAACAGACCAAAGGCTTAACATGACTACATTTAACTTTGTCTCCAGAAGTGAATTCCATTGCTATTAATTGTGCCATAAAATGGCTTCATTTCTCTGCTATATGAACAATTCCAGCTGACCTGGTTAACAGAGTTTCAGAGCCGCTCCTTAGCTAATTTCTTCAGTGTATCTTTGAATGAAGCAAGACTTTAATGAGATAAAAATGTATTGACCACATTTGGAATGATGATATTCAGCCTGCTAGTTCTCATTTCATTTTTCAATCTTTTTATTGATTTTCAAATAAAGAGTCTACAAATCAGAGGAGGAGTTTAGCAAACCCATAATATAAAAGATATATAAACAGCAATAATAAAAAACAGAAAGTATATAATGTTAAAATCAAATAGGTAAAATATTACGCTGTTATATATACAATGGTAAAAAAAACTACAACTCATAGCAATCATAAAAAAAGATTAGAAATTTTATTTGATAAAAAATACCCCACTAACTAAACTGAAATAAAAAAAAGAGAAAGAAAAAAAAACAAAAAGAAAGATTGGGCAGTTCAATTGAGGATAAAAAATTTTAAAAAGGGAGAGAAAAAAACATCCTTCCAGTCATCTCCGAACCTTCATGGATAAGGATTTTCCCCGAAAGAGAATAAAGAAAAATAAATAAATTAGATCATATGAAAATATTGAATAAAGGGTCGCCAGACTTGTTCAAAATTAAAGGATGTATCAAATGTCCGGCTTCTAATTTTCTCCAAGCTTAGACATGACATAATGGAGGAGAGCCAATAAAAAACAGTAGGTGGGTTAGATTCTTTCCAGTGTAGCAAAATAGCTCTCCTAGCCAGTAAAGTTGAAAAAGCTATCACATGTTGAGCGGAAGCAGACACTTTGCTTGCTTCCTCTGGAATAATCCCAAAAATTGCTTTTTGGATTTATGATATAGACGACCAAGATCGCCTTCATGGTTACAGTTGGAGGAAAATTCAGTAATGGGGTTTTCGTTAGCTTCTTCATTAGGAGCTCCCCTTCCGTTTTCGCTCTCCAGAATAGGTAGACAAGCTCTTAACCCTGTTAAACATACCGGTACTTTAAAAATTTGGTTTCAGTTTCACAGACTTTTTGAATTAAATGATTTTCTACTTTCGAGTAATATTTATTCTAATTTCTTTTTTAAACCATCAACTTTGGATAAGGCTTTTTTAACATGGAAAATTAAGGGAATAAAAACTTTTTTAGATTTGTTTTTACAAGACTGTTTAATGTCTTTTTCACAGTTAATGGATAAATATGATATCTCTAATACACATTTTTTCAGATACTTACAGGTTAGGAATTTTTTACGTGATTTTTTACCGAATTACCCCTTGGCCTGCTCTTCAAATTTGGCTTATGTTATTTTTCAGCTTAAACCTTTTCAAAAACGATTAAAAGCTATCACTTATAAACAGTTAATGAATGCTCGCATGTCGCCTAACGATAGGGTTCAACACATCTGGGAAGTAGAACTTCACCATTCACTTACAGACAATCAATGGAGTAAAATTTATTATTCAGTCCATAATTCATCTATCTGCGCACTCCATATCTTAATTCAGTTTAAGATAGTACACAGGGCCCATATGTCCAAAGATAAATTGTCGCACATTTTTCCTAATATAAGCGCTATTTGTGACAGATGTAACGCAGAAGTGGCTACTCTGGTAACTCATATGTTTTGGTCATGTGTAAGTTTAAACAATTTTTGGAGGGATGTGTTTGGAATATTATCTAAAGTTATAGATGTGGATGTTCAACCTAATGCACTTATAGCAATTTTTGGGATTATTCCAGAGCCTGCTAGTTCTCTATACATTCCCTGTCTTAACAATCCACTGACATCTTTTACAGACAAGATTGTGGGTAGTTGGTTTGTTAAGTATATTTTTGGAATAGTCAGTTATCTAGAATACATTGCCTCAAATGGTATTAGAAACCGACTCAGTACAAGAATTAGTAAGTAATTGAGAAGTATTGTGGGGTGTCATGGTAGCGTAACAGTGCGACGCTATTACAGCTCGGGGTGTCGGAGTTAAGAGTTCAATTCCAACATCATCTGTAGGGAATCTGTACGTTCTCCCTGCAGAATGTGGAGGTTTTCTCTGGATTCTCTGATTTCCTCCCCAGGTGAGTTGGTCATTGTAAATTGTCCCATGATTCGGCTGGGGTTAAATCAGAAGATGCTGGTGGCCTGGCTCAAAGGACCTGTTCATTGCTGTATCTCAATAAGTAAATGTGCCTTTGAGGCAGTGGGAAAGTGCAGGCATGTAGATTAGCACAAAATAAGAACAAGAGTAGGCCACTCAGCCCCTTAAGCCTATCCCAGAATTCAATATGATAATGGATGATCTACCACAACATTTCAACTCCTTCTCTGGGGCCCCATCCCAATAGCCCTCTGTCCCCTGCTATTGACCTCCACTTTAAATACTTATAATGATCTAACTTCGACAACTCTCAGGAGTAGTGAATTCTAGAAATTCATTGCCCTCTGCAAGGAGAAATTTCTGAATACCTTGGTTTTAATTGACCGTACCTCCTCCACCTTATCTTGAAACTGCGTCCCCTCCTTTAAGTTTCTGCCATGAGTGGGAACATCTCAGTGTTTACCGTCATGTTCCATTGAGGATTATCATAGAGCTGTACATCATGCAAACAGGCTCTTCATCCCATCTCATCCATACTGACTGAGATGTCTATCCAATCTCATCCCATTTGCCTCGTATTCCACTGAGTCTTTACTGACCATGTACCTCTCCCAATGTCGTTTAAGCATTGTAGTTATACCTGCTTTTTAATTTCCTCTGCCAGCTCATTCCATGCACCCATGTGAAAATCTGTCCTCTCATGTTCCTTTAAATCTTTCCCCACTCATCTTAAACCTATCATTTGTTCATTATGTGCCGTGTCTTTCCGTGACCGTGATTTTTCCTGGATATATTTTTCTACAGAAGTGGTTTGCCATTGCCTTCTTCTGGGCAGTGTCTTTACAAGACAGGTGACCCCAGCTATTATCCATAGTCTTCAGAGATTGTCACCTTGGAGTCAGTGGTCACATAACCAGGACTTGTGATATGCACCAGCTGCTTGTATGATCATCCATCACCTGCCCCTATGGCTTCACGTGACCCTAATCCAGGGGCTGCACCTTGCCCAAAGATGACCTGCAGGCTAGTGGAGAAAACTCTTCCTTTGCTGGAGATGTTTCTCCAACCTGCCACCTATGCCCTATAGTTTTAGATTCTGCTGCCCTGGGCAAAGGACTTGGCTCGTCATGATTTTGTTTACCTCCCTAAGGTCACCCCTCGACCTTGGGCTCCAGGGAGAAGATGTCCCAAGCTATCTGACCACTCCTTATAAATCAGGCTCTTCAGTCCCAGTATCATCCTCCTGAATCTTTTCTGCACCATTTTCAGCTTATTGATGTTCTTTTTACGTTTGAATGATATTGATTTTAGTTATGTCATATTATCTTTACACCAGCAAGGTAGAAAACATTTTCCCCTGTATCTCTTTTTATTTGTTTTGAGATAGAGACGGTAACAAGCCCACACTGCCCAGATAGACAATTAACCTACTGTGTCTTTAGAATGTGGAGAGAACCCATGTGGTCACAGAGAGAATGCACAAGGTCCTTACAGACAGTGGGGGTATTGAACCTGGGTTGCTAGCACTGTAATAGTGTTACTCTAACTGCTACTCTACCTTGCTGACCCAGATTTCCCATTTTCCATGCTCACTTGTTGCTTTTAACCCCACTTGATACTTTTGCTTGTGGGGTAAGTGGATATTGGTGCATCTGTAACTTCAAAGCTGTCCTTGAACTTGTCAAGTTGTAAATAATTATTTCTCTGTGCCCCAGTGTTCGGTCACCTCGCTGCGGGAAGTGGCTGCTGGACTATTCGTGTGTTGTCTCTTCCTGGACTTTGTTTCCTTCTCAAAGAGATTTATTCCTGAGGTGATCAGCTTCCTTCTAGGAATTCTCCACCTGGCCGTTCCAAGTAAAGACAACCTGGGTGAGTTAAAGAAAAATAAAAGCATAAAACATAAGAACAGTACAGGCCATTCGGTCCGTGACGTTGTGCCTCTCGTTTAACCTACTGTAACATCAATCTAACCCTGCCCTCCCAGATAGCACTGCATTTTTCTTTCATCCATTGCCTTTCCAAGAGTCTCCTAAATGTCCCTTTTGTATCTGACTCTTCCACCACCTCTGGCAGCACGTTCCACATATCTACCACTCTTCTGTATATTAAAAAAAAGCTACCTCTGACATTCTCCTGTAGCGATCACTTTAAAATTATCCCACCCCATATTAGCCATTTCTGCCCTGGGTCACCAATATTGTTACCTCTCAAGTTCCTTTGCTCCAAAGAGGAAAGCCCGAGCTCACTCAACCTATCCTCTAAGACATGCTCCCTTATCCAGGCAGCATCCTGGTAAATCTCCCCTGCACCCTTTCATAAGCATTCCACATCCTTCCTATTATGATGCGACCTGAACGGAACACAACATTCCAAGTTCAAGGAAAGAAACTAAAATAAAATCAGGAAATTCAGCAAATCAGACAGTACCTTTTCAGGTTAAAAACTCTTCATTCAAAAACACTTGGTAACTATCTCACCACGCCATGTGTACGCATCCTGTAGTGAGGATATTTACATATTGCCCCAAACCAGCGGCAAAACATTTATTTTAATATTCATTCCAGGGACGTAGGCTTCACAGGCTGAGCAACTATTTAACCGCCTGTCCCTAATTACAACGAGATTAGCTCTAATTATCACATGTATGGTACATCAAAATATATAGTCTCATTTGTGTCGATGACCAACACAGTCCGTGGATGTCTGGGGGCAGCTCCAAATGTCGCCGTGCTTCCAGCACCAGTATAACATGCCCAGAAGTTACTGGGCTGTACATCTTTGGAATGTGGAAGGAAACTGGAGCACTCGGAGGAAACCCACACGGTCACAGAGTAAATGTACAAGCTTTACAGAAGCAGTGGCAATTGTACACTAGATCGCTGTCGATGTAAAGTCTCACTTTATGCTGTCCCTTTCTCTTCTTATAATTAGTACTCTTGTTGTAACCAGAAATACTGAAATAGCTCATTTTAGATTTCTGGGTATATAGGCAAAAATGCCCAGTCCAGAAATAGAAAGAAAGATTAAGTTCTGGAAAGTTGAAGAGTTTGGTATAGGGTCCCGCAAGCTGCAGCGTGCTCAGGTGAAAGATGAGGAGAAAGATTTACCATACCTAGAACAGAACGGCACAATTACAGGCCTTTTGAGTTCCTATTCAATCTTTCCCCTCTCTCCTGAAATTTGGGCCCTCTAGTTCCTGATATATCAACCTTGGGGGGGAGATTATCTGCGTTCACCCTATCCATGCCTCTCATGTTTGTGTGTGGTAGTTTTCTGTGGCACTATGGTTAGAGTAACGCTTTACAGCACCAGTGATCCGAGTTCAATGCCCACCGCTGTCTGTGAGGAGCTGGAACGTTTTCCTCGTGACTGTGTGATTCCTCCGGATGCTCCAGTTTCCACCCACACTCCAAAGACATACAGCTTAGGGTTAGTAAGTTTTGGTGCTGGAAGTGTGACGACACTTCAAGATTTTAAGATTGTTTGTATTTAATGTCATTTCCATTACACAAGTGTAAAGGAGAACAAAATGGTTGTTACTCCAGATCTGATCCAGGGCTAAAACAAGTGCAGTTAAAATAAAGCACACAATATTAAAAAGAAACACAATAAGTATAAATACATCAGATAGCCTATATACATAGATTCATAAAGTGACACTAGGCACAGGAGTATCTGTACATAAGGGTGACTGACAGGAAGTGATAAAGTAGTGGTGGCTGGGGGTGTGGAGGGGTGGGTTAGTGGGTGGAGGTGGTGATGAGCATTGCTGCTTGGGGAAAGTAACAGTTTTTGAGTCTGGTGGTCCTGGTGTGAATACTACATGTCTTCCTTGATGGGAGCGGGTTACCCCAGCATATTGTTGGTCATTGGTCATATGACACATTTCACTGTTTGTTTCAATGTATATATGCCAAATAAACAAAATCTAATCAATTTTGGTTTTTGTATGTCTGTTGCAGAATACACAGTGATCCCGCCTTTCAAAGCCGTTGGAAAATCCTCTGATCTGTTGGTGCAGAAGGATAAAAAGGCTGCTGAATCGTGGGAAATGAAGCCATTACCGATGAGCTGGATGCACGGGGTGAGACCACACGATGAATTGCAAGCGGCACACTTCAGGTGAGTGGCAGCCTGCGTGAAGTTGCCCATTTGCTTTTGGCTGAGTGGCAGGAAGGTCCCCGGACACGTTTGTTGGAAATGGTTGGAGAGCCAGGGAGTTCTTGTTTGAAAACTTTGTGTTGGCCGAGGCAGGCTCAGTCGCAGCTTTTAAAAAGGAGCTGAATGAATGCTTGAGTGGGCAATTTTACAGAGGCTAAAGAAGAGTGCAGGTGTGACATATTGTAACCTTTCAGACCAGGAGATACAGAAGCAGAATTAGGCCATTCGGTCCATCGAGTCTGCATTGCTGTTCCATAATGGCTCATTTGAGTTGGCGTGTGGCCTAGTGGATAAGGCATCGATCTAGTGGTCTGAAGGTCACTGGTCACTGGTTCAAGCCTCAGCTGAGGCAGCGTGTTGTGTCCTTGAGCGAGGCACTTAACACCACATTGCTCTGCGACGACACCGGTGCCAAGCTGCTTGGGTCCTAATGCCCTTCCCTTGGACAACATTGGTGGCTTGGAGAGGGGAAGGCTTGCAGGTCTCCCATACAACCCTGCCTAGGCCTGTGCCCTGGAAGCCTTCCAAGGTGCAAATCCATGGTCTCACGAGACTAACGGATGCCTGTTATTAATGGCATCCTTCTTAATTTCACTCTCCTGCCTTCTCCCCATAACCTTTGCCACACTTATAATGAAGACCTATCCACCCAATGACTTGACATCCACAGCTGTCTGTAGCAATGAATTCCACAGATTCACCATCCTCTGCTAAAGGGATTCCTGCTCATCTCTGTTTCTAAAGGAATGTCCTTGTATTCTGAGTTTGACCCTCTGGTCCTAGACTCCCACACCACAGGAACCATCCTTTGTACATCCACTCTATCTAGGCCTTTCAATATTTGGTAGGTTTCAATGAGATCCCCCTTGAGATATCTGCTTTGAGTTGCAAAGTGTAGGTACTGGTTACTAAGGTTGTCCCTGTCTGAATGGCTGTTATTGAAGTGCCAACTTTGGTAGTCTGGATCAGTAAGCAGTAGATGTGGGCATACTGTGTTGGCATTGGAAGTGTGGCAACATTTGCAGGCTGCCCCAGCACATCCTCAGGCTTTGTAGGTTGTTGACACAATAATGCATTTCACTGTATGTTTCAATGCACGTGGTAGCATACCATGAAGCTAAACTTTGTAGATGTCACTATTGTAAGTTATTTATGGTCTCCCGAGCTGGGAGAAACACTCAGTGTACACAGCCTTTGTAGAAACGCTGCAAGAAATCCAAAGCAGATCGTGTCTCGGTACAGAACAGCAAATGCAATGGGGTTAGAACGGTGGTTCAACACTCTACATCATTTGTATCTCCTCCCGAATCTGATCTTCTGATCCTCCGGCTAAAGGTTCACCTGTGTGGCCATGTGCTTCAATCTATGCAAGAAGTGCTGCTCCTTGTACAGGACACTACCGGCTTTTCAGGAGATAATTCAACCGCTGGAAAAGCTTCTCACCTCCCACCTGCCCATGAACGATTACCCAGCTCAGCTCCAGGTAAGGGCCTGTTTCAGTTTCTCTCTAAGTGCCTACTGCCCAAGTTGTTGATTGTACACTATTATATTACATTTAACACGGAACTGTCCTGCGCAGTATATGACCTTTTAAACTATTTTAAGGTCAATCCCCTCTCCCATAACCCTCCATTTTTCTTTTATCCATGTGCCTTTCTAAGAGTCTCTTAAATCTCCCTAATGTATCTGCCTCCACCACCACCCCTGGCAACATATTCCAGGCACCCTCTACCCTCTGTTTTTTTTAAACAAACTTACCCCTTACATCTCCTTTAAAATTGCCCTCTTTCACCTTAAATGCATTGCTTGTGGTATTAGACATTTCAACACCTGGGGCTGGGGCAGATGAGATACTGTGTGTCTATTTCATAATCTTACAAACCTGAGTCAGAGCTCCCCTCAGCTTCTGCCGCTCCAGAGAAAACAACCCAAGTTTCTTCAACCTCCCGTTATAGCACATGCCCTCTAATCCAGACAGCATCCACCCTCTTCAAAGCCTCTGCGCTCTTCCTACAATGCAATCAGAACTGCAATCTCCATTTCTAAACACTTTACCTTCTGTTTTCATTACCAGGTCACTGGGCACTGCTCCTCCAGTTCCCTGAGCCCAAAGCTCTGCAACTTGCTCCTTCTCTCCAGATGTTTGGACATACCTTGAACCCCAGTAGTGATAATTTTTTACAGAGAGAGATTGCCTTTTATTTGTCACATGTACGTTGGAACAGAGTAAAATGAATCGTTTGTGATGTGCTGGGGGCAGCCCCTTAGTGTTGCCATGCTTCTGGTGCAAGCATAGCACGCCCGTAACTCACTAACCCTAATCCATATGTCTTGGGAATGTGGGAGGAAACCGGAGCACCCGGAGGGAACCCATGCAGTCATGGGGAGAACGCACAAACTCCTTTCAGACAGCTGGGGAATTGAACCCCAATCTTCTGATCACTGGCACTGTGAAGTGTTACTCTAACGTGCTGCTTGCAGGCATCTCTCGATGTTCTCATGTGGTTTGTTAGATTTTGTCTGACTTTGATCTTGTGGAACAACTGAGGATATTTTACTGTGTTAAACCATGTGAGTGAAATTTGTTGAAACCAGTTTTATTCTGAATCTGCAGGAACTGTATCATGAGGTCCTGAGGGAAATAAGAGACAGGCCATCCTGCTATCAGCCACTCACGTTCGAAAAGAAGAAGCCTGTCCCCTTAAGATTCTTCACACCTAAAATAGTTGAAGTGTAAGTATGCAGGGTCACGCGTTGTGTTGCGAAGAGCAGTGGCTGAATTACAGCTGTATTGAAGACCGCAACACAATTCAGCTTCTGGGTAAAACTGAACTATTCACAGAGTTATCAAAGTATTCAGCATGGTTACAGTGCTGACAAAAAATAGACTTTGTGTTAATCCTTTTTCCTATCTGCGGAGCAAGAACTGCAGTGGAGTAGCATGGTTAAATATTTTTATTGAATAATGTTGTTAACTATATATGCTGGGAAACTGGTTGTAAGGGAGCGACAAACCAGGCCTGCCGAGATGAAACTCGCGAGCTTGCCACATTCTCACAACGATCTGATACAATAGACTACATCCTTCACTGTAATCAGCAGGTATATTTTTAAAGGGTATGATGTCTGCCTCCCCCACCCCTTAATACAGTGCGTTCTGGAACCCTTTTGCTCTGTTGGGTAAAATGTGTTTTACTCAAATCTCCGCCAATTTGATTACCAATCAACGTAAATCTGTGCCCCCTGGTTCTGACTTCCCTGCAGTGGAAATGGGTCATTTTAACTGGCCCTGTCTGGGCACCTTGCATTTTTATTTGTATACATTTGCAGCCTTTGGAACAACATTTAGTGCTTTCAAAGGAGCTGTGAAGCAATGAACAGACAATAGAGCTGAGTTCCCCAAATGAATTTCAATTCCAAATTTCTTTTGAAATAGAAACTTCGTGAGCAGGGGTTCCCAACCTGGGGTCCACGGACTCCACGATTAATGGAGGTTGTCCATGGCATAAAAAAAGATTGGGAACCCCTGATCATGGAGGGAAAGTGCATGAGTAATTTGAAATGTAAAGTCAAAGACGAGGTTGCTGTCATATGCACAGGTGAGATGAAAACCTTACTTGCAGCCTCATCACAGGCACAGAGTGTCAGGTAAGCAGCATTCACAAGAAAAACAGGCAATTAAACATAAAATGTACACAGTTTTTACTGGAAAGAATTAGAACAAAAGAGAACCACAGAGGTTCTACAGGTGCTGGAACACACTTGAAGCACTCATTAAGTCAGGCAGCTTCTATGGAAGAAAATAAATAGTTGCTGTTGCCAGCAAAGGATCTCAGCCCAAGGTATTTATTATTTATTCCCCTCCATCGATGCTGTTTGACTTGTTGGGTCCCTTCACCACTTCGTGTGTGTTGCTCAAATAAAACACAAAGTCCATTTTAGTGCAAAATGGTAACTGTCTTGCTAAACTGTAGTGATTAGAGTTGTGCTGGTTAGTTCAAGAACTGAATGGTTGAAGGGAAGTAGCTATTCTTGAACCTGCTGGTGTGGGACTTCAGACTTACTTACCTCCTGCTTGACGGTAGCTACAAGAAGATGATGTGGCTGGGATGGTGGGCATCTTTGATGATGGATGTCACCTTCTTGAGGCAGGGCCTCCTGTAGATACTATCCATGGTGGGGAGAGATGTGCCCATGACGAATTTGGCTGAGTCCACTACTCTCTGCAGCCTCCTCTGTTTCTGTGCATTGAAGTTGTAGGAAAGGGCCTAATAACCTTAGGTTATCCAACGCTAGTTGAGGCCTATTGTGAGAGAGCTACCTGGTTTGGGGATCTTGAGAGTTCATTTGTGAGCTCTCGGTTAATGGTAGGGGCCCACAATATTAAAAAGGTTAGGAGCTCTATTTGGATGTTTAGGATTATAACAGACTATAAACCCTTTGATTCCAGCACGGACTACGGGAGAAAGCGAGGCAGCACCCAGCAAGAGAGGGAGCGGATGAGACTCATCCACAAGCACAAGCGGGAATTCAAAGGAGCCATCCGGGAAATCCGCAAGGACACACAGTTTCTGGCCAGGCAGAAGCTTTCCGATATAATGCAAAGGTAAGGATTCTGCAACATTGCTGTACACTCGGAACAGAGGAAGGTCCTCTGTTTTTCAGTGGGGTCTTCCACAACCTTGTCTTGCCTCAAAGTTTCTCTCAGCCAGTTATGTGCTTTTTGATTTACAATTCGGTTCACCTCATTAGAAGAAGAGCCTTTATTAGTTGGTTTAATACTGTCACAGGTTTCAAGGCACAGTGAAGAACTTCGTTTTGTGTACCGTGCATATAAATCTATGTTGTGTAATAACCCAGATCTTATTAGGGATTTGAGAGGGAGAAGCAAAACTCACATGCATCAGTATTGCAATGGAATAAAGGGAATGACAGAGGCATGAGAGAGGAGCTTGCCCAGGTGGATTGGAGGAGGATACTGTCGGGGATGACGGCAGAGCAGAGATGGCTGAAGTTTCTGGGAGTAATTCACAAGACGTAGAATAGATATGTCCCACAGAGGAAGAAGTTCTCAAATGGCAGGGGTCGGCAACCGTGGCAGACAAGGGCAGTGAAAGACTGCATAAAAGCCAAGGGAAGGGCATATAAGGTAGCAAAAGTGAGTGGGAAGTTGGATGATTGGAAAGCTTTTAAAATCCAACAAAAGGCAACTAAAAAAGCTATAAGAAGGGAACAGATGAAATATAAGGGCAGACTAACCAAGAATATAAAGCAGGATACCAAAAGTTTTTTCAATATAAAGAGTAAAAGGGAGGTGAGAGTTGATATTGGACCACTGGACAATGATGCTGGTGAGGTAGTAATGGGGGACAAAGAAATGGCAGATGAACTTAATAGGTACTTTGCATCTTTCTACACTGTGGAAGACACTAGCAATGTGACAGAGGTCCATGAGTGTCGGAGCAGGAGTGAGTGCCATTGCTATTACAAAGGAAAAAGTGCCAGGCAAACTGAAAGATCTTAAGGTGGATAAGTCACCTGGATCAGATGGACTGCACCCCAGAGTCCAGTGAGAGATTGCTGAAGAGATAATAGGGGAGGAAGGCAAAAGAAAAGAAATTATAGATTAGTTAGCCTAACCCTAGTGGTTGGGAAAGTGTTGGAGTCTATTATTAAGGATGAGGTTTTGAGGTACTTGGAGACTAATGATAAAATTAGTCAAAGTCAGCATGGTTTCTGTAAAGGGAAATCTTGCCTGGCAAATCTGTTAGAATTCTTCGAGGAAGTAACAAGCAGGATGGACAAAGGAGAGGCAGAGGATGTCATTTACTTGGATTTTCAAAAGGCATTTGACAAGGTGCCACACATGAGGCTGCTTAACAAGGTAAAATCCTATGGTGTTACAGGAAAGATACTGGCATGGATAGAGGAATGGCTGACAGGCAGGAAGCAGTGAGTAGGAATAAAGGGGGCCTTTTCTAGTTGTCTGCTGGTGACTAGTGGTGTTCCTCAGGGGTCAGTATTGGGTCAATATTTTTCACATTGTTAATGATTTGGATAATGGAATTGATAGCTTTGTGGCAAAGTTTGCAGATGATATGAAGATGGGTGGAGGGGTAGGTAGTGCTGAGGGGTAGGTAATGCGATTGCAGCAAGACTTAGACAAATCGGAAGAATGGGCAAAGGAGTGGCAGGTGGAATACAGTGTTGGGAAATGTACGATAATGCATTTTGGTAAAAAGAACAGTAGTGTGGGCTATTATCTAAATGGGGAGAAAGTACAAACATCAGAGGTGCAGAGTGACTTAGGAGTCCTTGTGGAGGACTCCCAGAAGGTTAATTTAGAGTTTGAGTCTGTGGTAAAGAAAGCAAATGCACTATTAGCATTTATTTCAGGGGGATTAGAATATAAAAGCAAGGAGATAATGCTGAGGCTGTTTTAGACACTGATCAGGCTGCACTTGGAATATTGCCAACAGTTTTGGGCTCCGTACCTCAGAAAGGATGTGTTATCACTGGAGAGAGTCCAGAGGAAGTTCAAAAGGATGATTCTGGGAATGAAGGGGTTAATATATGAGGAGTGTTTGGCAACTTTGGGACTGTACTCAATGGAATTTAGAAGAATGCGGGGTATCTCTTTGAAACCTACCAAACGTTGAATGGACTAGATAGGGTGGATGTGGAGAGGGTGTTTCCTCTGATGGAGGGGTATCCAGAACAAGAGGGCACAGCCTCAGAATTAAGGGACAACCCTCTAGTATAGAGGTAAGGAGGATTTTTTTTTAGTCAGAGAGTAGTGAATCTGTATAATGCTCTGCCACAGACAGCTGTGGAGTCCAAGTCTATGAGCATATTTAAGGTGTAAGTGGATAGTTTCCTGATTGGTCAGGGCATCAAAGGATATGGTGAGAAGACAGGTGTATGGGGTTGAGTGGAATCCGGAATCAGCCATGATGGAATGGTGGAGCACTTGATGGGCTGAATGGCCTAATTCTGCTCCTATGTCTTATGGTCTTATAATTTCCTCACAACTGTACATTGCATTTATTTATGTAAAGATGCAGGACAGACCCTTCCAACTTACTGAGCTGCACTGCCCAACATCTACCTATTTAATCCTAACCTAATCGCTGGACAATTTACAATCACCAATTAACCTACTGACCGGTACATCTTTGGACTGTGAGAGAAAACCCAGGCGTTCACAGGGAGGGATGTACAAACTCCTTACAGATATCAAGCTCCAAGCTCAATTCCAATGCCGTCTATATTTATGCGCTGTAATGGCATTGCTTCTCTACTGTAGTACAACTGGAAAAACAATAACAGTGTCACCACTACAGAGAAAGTGCATTACAGGCATTCAGGGCGTGGTGCGGTGCAAACTGGCCTTGACCCTGGTGGTACGTGCTCCAAGGCTTTTGTATCTTCTGCCTGATGGGAGGAGGGGAGAAGAGAGAATGACAGGGTGGGTGCTTTTTTTCCTTTACTGAGGCAGTGAGAAGTGTGGGCAAAGTCCACAGAGGGGAGGATAGTTTCTGTGACATGCTGAGCTGTGTTCACAACTCCCGCGGTTTCTTGCAGTCGCGGGCAGATCGGATGCCGTACCAAGCCGTGGTGCAACTGGCTAGGATGCTTTCTGTGGTGCGTCAATAAAATCGGTGAGGTGGAGGCACTGGAGGGCTTTCTTGAGCGTGGTTGCAACATGTTTGGACTAGGACAAGCTGTTGTATTGTTCACTCATAGGAAGTTGAAGCTAGGGACTCAGACGAGATGATGTGCACCACTTTCCTGAAGTCAATAACCAGCTCTTTTGTTCTGCTGAGAATGAGAAAAGGCTTATTGTCATGATGCTATGTTACTAAACTGTCCTGTCTCCTTCCTGTGATCTGATTCATCATCTCATGAGATGAGACTAAGAGATAATCTGCCCCTTTCCTGGTGAACGGTCTAGGACTGCTGTGTTGACTATTTTCCTGCATAAATGCTGTATGACCTGCCGAGTTCCTCCAGCATTTTGTGAATGTGTGTGTGCGTGCATGCACTGTTCCAGATTTTCAGCATCTGACCCATATTCAGCATTATGTTTTCCTTTTTACTGTCTCGGTGTACTAATATATAGCATGTTCTTCATTGTATGTCTGTACATGTGACAATAATGAATCAATTCCAGTTTGCAGATCCAGTGGATTCTGCAGATCCTGAAATCTCGAGCAGCACGCACAAAATTCTGGAGGAATTCAGCAAGACAAGCAGCATCTGTGAAGGGAAATGAACAGTCAGTGTTTTGAGCAGAGACCCTCCATCGGGATTGGAAAGGAAGGGGGAGGGGGAGGAGTTCAAGCTGGCAGTTGAGGGGGGGAGGAGGAGGTGAGACGTACAAGAAGTAAAGCGCTGAGAAGAAGGAATCTGATAGGAGATGACGGTGGGCTGTGGAATAACTGGAGAGGGGGGAACCAGAGGGAAGTGATTAGCAAGTCACAAGAATGGGGGAGGGGGGCACCAGAAAGAGGGAAAGCTAAAAGGGGGAGGGCAGAGCAGGGAAGAGAGCGAGTAGTTTCCAGAAACCAGAGTAATCAGTGTTCCCACCATCATGTTGGAGTAGGGTGGAATATGAGGATTTTTCTCTTCCTCCAAACCGTGTTTGGCCTCATTGTGACAAAAGAGGATTATCAGCAATTAAAACTGGTTTGATTTTAATTGTTGATAATGATTCTGCTGTTGTTGTTAACGCCTCCAAGAGTCTAGTTTTAAAGAGTGATTAAGGATTAGCTTTATTTCTCACATGAACGTTGAAATGCATCACCTGTGTCAATGACTAACACAATCCAAGGAGGTGCTGAGGGCAGCCGGCAAGTGTCGCCACGATTCTGGTGCCAACGTAGCGTGCCCACAACTCACTCACTCGAACCTGGATGTCTTTAGAATGTGGGAGGAAACGGGGCACCAGGAGGAAATCCACGCAGTCATGGATAGAGCATACAACCTCCTTGTAGGCAGCAGTGGAACTGAACCCAGGTCACTGGCACAAACTACTTGTCCTGCTGCCGTTCATCTCTCGCCTCACCCCTCTGATGTTCCTTCTGCCATCTAAAGTCTCCTTTTCTATACTTGAAATCTATTACCTCTAACTTTTACAGTTCCTAGGAAGTCAATTGCAAGTTTATTACAACTTGTGTCTTGTAACAAAGAGCAATTTTATGACCTGCTGCCATGAAACAACATATTCCACCACATATGTCAGTGATATTAAACCTGATTCTGATTCTTATAACTTAATCTTACTAACTTCCTTGCCAATGGAAATTTTACATATGTGGCTAATTGAGGCAGTACTTCTCCTTCACCTCCATCAACGAACATGACTTCACTCACTTCAGCGCTGAACTGTTCCACCACCAATGGACTCTCTTTCAAAGACTCTATATCTCATGTTCTCAGTATTGTTTATTTACTTTTGGCACTTTTTGTCCTTTTTGCAGACAGGTTGTTTGTCAGTCTTTGTATATAATTTTTCATAAACTCTTAATATAATTCTTACTTTTCCTTTACGTGCCTGCAAAAAAATTGAATGTCAGGGTAGTAATATGGTGACATATAAGTACTTCGATAATAAATTTATTTTGAACTTTGAATTCGATCACTTAATTGGGTCTGGGCTCAGAAATACCTCACGTGGGGTATCAGTAAAGTCAAAGTTTAGATTATTGTGGCATATTCAAGTACATGAATCGACATTGTGATGCAGCGGGCACGCTGAATATCATTGTTAACTGGGAGTCAACTGAAGCTACTTGCTTGAGTGTTCCCACCTTTTTCCCTTGCTTCCGTTCTTTTGTTCTGTTGAGATACAGCGTGGAATGGCCCTTCGAGCCGCAGCGCCCAGCAGTACGGGTCTTTGGACTGTGGGAGGAAACCGGAGCATCCGGAAGATACCCACACAGTGTTGGGGAGAACGTATAAGCTCCTTACGGGCAGCCGCGGGAATTGAACCCGGCTGTAAAGCTTTGTGCTAAAGGTGTCCAGTATCTGGGGGAATATTGCCTTCATTTATCAACTCAGTTCTGTTTGTGTCACGGTCAGCTGATCGCCTTGTTTGCTGTTACCTTGCAGGGATTCGGAGAGGAAGAGGAAGGTCCAGATGCTGATGGGCAGCCTGGCGACTCAGGAGGGCGAGTGGAAAGCCATGAAGAGGATGAAGAAGAAACTCTGAAAGCATCCTACCTGCTGCTGGAGGAATGGCCCAGAATTGAGATTAAACCTTGCTGCCACCACTTATATTTATTTAACAAAGCAACGTGTCCCAAGGCACTTTGCGGGAGTATTCGACCATGCGAGTCTAATAATGCAAGGTTATTAAGTAACTTTTCTGTCATCTAACCGCAGCTAAAACCCTTATGTGGATGTTGTGGGTATCAACACATTTTATAGCTCTCTGCTTAGTGTCATCAGCAGTCTGGGGGGAGGCAGATGCCTCAGCCTTGCTGAACAGCTGTCTTACATCAATGAGGGGAAGTCTTGTTGTTTTTAGAACTTGTACAAACCAGAAATAAAGACCAATGGGGTATAAATTCCACAGCAGATAAAGACAAGCTCAGAGCAGTCTGCTGTTGAGCTAGATTTATCTTTTCCAGATGTTGCTTCACCAGCAGATACCCACATGGGGATTCTGCAGTTGCTGGAAGCCTTGATCAGCACACATAAAATGCTGAAGGAACTCTACAAATCAGGCCACTTCTACAGAGAGGGAAAAAACAGGCAACCTTTTGGGCCAGGATCTTTCTTCTGGAATGCTGAAGCTAGCAGTCGGAGTCCTGATGAAAGGTTTTGGCCAGAAATGTCGACTGTTTTTATTCCTCAAATGCTGCCTGTCCTGCTGAGTTCCTCCAGCACTTTGTGTGTGTGTCGCCCCAGCGGGCGCAGTTTTATTTCACAAGCTGTCGCAGAGGATTAATCACTGTTTCCTTTTTTTAATCATCTGGCTCATCTCGTTAAGATAACCCATGGTAGATATTTAACCAGGCACAGGAATGCAGTGGACGTCGCAGGGTGAGTGAGCTCCCTTCTGCAGCTCTGCAGTACACACAGAGAAGGTAATGGCAAAAAACAAGTAATGCACAGAATGCATTGGGAAATAGGGTGCATTTATTGTTTGTTTTGGGCCAGCTGTCACAGATAATCTGTTGTAAATGTGGTGTCCAAAGAGAACTTAAGAAATAGAAGCAAGAGTAAATCATAGGGGGCCTCAGTATTGTGGTGATCAGTGTGACACTATTACAGTTTGCGGCGTTAGAGTTCGATTCCAACGCCTTCTGTAAGAAATTTGTATATCCTTCCCGTGAGCGTGTGAATTTCCACTGGGTGCTCCAGTTTCCTCCCACAGCCCAGCAACATACCGGTTAGTAGATTAATTAGTCATTGTAAATTGTCCTGTGATTAGGCTATGGTAAAACAGTGGGTTGCTGGGCAGCGTGGCTCACTGGACCAATATCTCGAATAAATAGAATAAATGTGACCCCTTAATTTTGCTCTGCTATTTTTCCTTACCCTTCACTTCTCCTGATAAGCAAAACTCTGTCAGTCCCAGTCTTGAATGCACACAGTAATTAACCAAAAAACTGCACCTCCCTGAATAAAATTCCTCTTCACCTCCGTCCCGTTTATTTGACATGTTATCCTCAAACTGCATGTACACATGCACACTACACTCTCCACACCCATTTCTGGTTTCTCCGTGCTAAGGAACCCGCCTCTTGACTTCTACAGTGATAATCCCCCTCAGAACCTTCGCATTTCAATGAAGTCACCTCTCGTTCCTCTAAACTTCAGGGACTTTACATCAATCTTACTCATTTCTTAAAGTTCATCCCCGTCATTGCTGGATGCATCTTCTACACTGATTCCACGGCAAATGTAACTTCACTTGGGTCTAGAGACCCAAATCTCAGTGTGATCTAGCCTGTAAGAAAGTCTTGAAATGAGGCACCCATTTCCAACTGAACATTCTGGCTGATAAGTTGAGACAGCTTCACCACAAACCATCTCTTCTAATAAGTACTGTTTATTAATATTGTTATAAAGCCATCAATTGATTACAGTTATATGATAATTGAAGTTTTACCGTGTTTACACTGTGTAACATAGAACTTGAACAGTAAAACTTATCACTTATTTTTGTAAAAATATAAATAAATGTGACTGATGGAATTAATCTCTCTTGCATTTTCTTTCATTCATAATTCAGACACATTTAAAACATGCTCAGTGAGTGCATGTTCGTGGTCTTCTGCTGCTGTAGCCCATGAATTCAAGGTTCGGCGTGTTGTACGTTCAGAGATGCTCTTCTGCACACCACTGTTGTAACACGTGGTTGTTTGAGTTACCGTCCCCTTCCTTTCAGCTTGAACCAGTCTGGCCAGTCTCCTCCGGGTGCTGCAGGTTCTTCCCACATCCCAAATACATGCAGGCCGGTAAGTTGCTTGGCCAGTGTGTGGGGAGAGGTGAAACACGGGAGAGGTGAAACACGGGAGTGTTGCTGAGAAAGTGGGAAGAATAACAAAGAGGAGTAGTGTAAATAGATGGTTAGCATAGACGCAAAGGGCTGAAGGATCTCTTTCTATGTTGTACCTCAATCTTGCTCCAATGCCTTGAGGCACTGGTGTTGGCCTTGGCAGTAACATCTACATCCTGTTAATGAATAGTGAAAATGAACCATGGTCTAACTGCAGGACAGGACAAACTTGAAGGGATGAATGGCCTACTGTCCTTCTGCTCCTGACTGAAACATTCTTATACCTAAAGTCAACAACTGGTGGTCTTTTAGATTGGGTAGAGACTTGGGCCTTAAAACTGAATCCCGTTGGCTGTAGACTTGGGGCTGAGGTGGGCCAGGGTTGAGTCAGGGATCAGACACAATTTTATTTAGCTGGCTGCCAGGACTGAGCCCATTCCTGCGCCCCAGAACCTGAATAACTTCACTTTCTCTCTCCTCCCTCCCAAGTCTTCATGAGCTTTCTGAATTCCGCAAAGAATTGCCACAAAGCCCGAATAGTTTTGACCTCAAAACTCTTGATTCCTGATGCAATGACTATATCTGATTCTCAAGACTTGAAAGGAGAGTAAGTCAGTACAGAATTGTGCTTTATTCGTGCAGCTATTGGCTTTCCTGTTAATTACCACTGCATTTATTTGATCAGAATTAGGTTTAATATCACTGTATACTGTATGTCGTGAAATGTGTTGATTTGTGGGAGTAGTACATTCCAATACATAATGATAGAAAAAACATGTTACATAAATATGTATATAGTTTAAATAAGTAGTGCAAAAATAGAAATTTAAGAAGTAGTGAGGTAGTATTCATGGTTCAACATCCATTTAGAAATTGGTTGGCAGAGGGGAAGAAGCTGTTGTTGTATCACTGAGTGTGTGCTTTCAGGCTTCTGTACATCCTTTCTGATGGTAACAGTAAGAACAAGGCATGACCTGGCTGAATGGGGACCTTAATGATGGACGACACCTTCCTGAGACATCACTCCTTGAAGGTGTCCTGGATCTTACAGAGGCTAGTGCCCACGATGGAGCTGACAAAGTTTACAAGTCTCTACATCTTATTTCAATCCTGGGTAGCCTCCCCCCCCCCCCCCCCCCATACCAGGCAGTTAGAATGCTCTCCATAGTGTACCTGTCATACCCAATTTCCTCAAACACCAAATGGAATATAGCTGTTGGGTCCAGGATAGATCCTTAGAGATATTAACACCCAGAAACTTGAAATTGTTTGTTCGGATGTAAAAGCACAGTATCCTGGTACATGTGACAGTGACAAGCCAGTAACAATATACATGGAGTTACTGGCCACGTGTGCATATAAACATATATGTGCTGCTATTACATACGTGTATGTAAACTGATCACACACACACACACACCTCTTTTCAATGATGACTCTGCAATGTATTACACCTTACAACAAGTCACAACTGTACAGAGAGGGATCAGAATAGAAGGAAATCCCTTTAGATTCAGATTCTAATTTATTTCTCACGTGTGCATTGAAACATCAAAACATACAGTGAAATATCTCCTCTAATTCCCCCCACATCCCTGTCCCTAAACCTAACAGCCCTCTCTGTCTCCAAAACTATCCCTACAAACCTCAAAAAATAGCAATGCCTGAGCCGAGACTGCTGCTTGGTGCCGTCTGGTGAGCTCGGTGATGGGGAGGAGTTTGTTTATCCAGACGGTGAACCTATGGAACCTGTTGCCACAGATGGTTGTGAAGGCCAAGTCACTGGGCTAGAAAAATCTATTCTGCACTGTGTCTCTAAACAAATGAACATATATAGACAGATTTAAAGTGGAGGCTGATAGTCAGGTGTCAAAGGTTACGGAGAGAAGACAGGAGAATGGGGTTGCGATGGATAGTGATTTAGCCACAATGGGACGGTAAAGATGACACAATGGGCCGAATGGCCTAATTCTGCTGTATTGCGGATCCATGAAGAACTTCAGCCAGCGATGGAGAAGGTGATTAGGGCAGGAGGGGATGGTATGACTGGTGCTATACATTCCTTCCCCGCCCCCACCCACCTCTCCCAAATTAGTGACATTTGGAAGTTCACCCTTCCTGTTCAGTGAAGGTCAGAAGATTGTTGTTTGGAACAGAAACATAATTCTCATTGCTGGGGATAGTGATCCCATTCCTTCTGGGTCTCTCCACATTGTTATTGCCGCCTTTATAAAAACCAGAACAATGTCTGTTTTGCATTACAGTTAATGAGTCACAACTGCAAAATCACTCTACAAAGCTGCACATTCACCACACTTGGTGGCTGGGTTGTTAATTGGGCAGCTGCCTGCATTCCAAATGCACAAATTCTCCCTGAAGCTCAGTACTGTGCCTAGGGTGCCTAAGACTTTTGCACAGTACTGTGCAAACATGGAGCAGAGAGCAAATTTGTTAATCTGACAGGAACAAAGATGTTGGGAATGGTGAGGATGGAGCGCCGCGGGATGGGTGTGGGACAGGTGGCAGAGAAGGAAAGCCGGGGGCATGGGGTGGCATGGGTGCACCCACCCCTGAGATACCAGGGAAGGTATTTGATTCTAAACAATTGGTTTACTAATTATTACAGGATATCTCTCTGGTCCTTCCCGCTCCCTCTCCTCTCTCTCTCCCCTTGATTCCCAACCGTGATTCCCCTCTCCCTGCCCCCTTCCCACTCTCAGTCCACAATAGAGACCCATATCAGAATCAGGTTTATCATCACTCACATATGTCATGAAATGTGTTTTTTTTGCAGCAGTACAGTGCAATGCATAAAATTACTACAGTACTGTGCAAAAGTCTTCGACACCCTAGCTATATGTACATGAATGTGTTTAAGGCCCAACCAAATGGCCCCCGACCCTCTTCTGGCTGCTGGAATAAAGGCTGGGGCTCGGAGGAGTGGGAGAAGGGGTGGGATAGAGAGGGGCTCCACAGCCTTGTGGGTGGGGTCTCACGATCTTCTCATCCTCGCCGCCCCTGGTGGCCACCTCCCCGGCCCCACCCAGCAGCAGCTGGAGTTTTTATAGGCGTCTGTGAGAACGTTACAACCACACTGCATGTGATGACTGGGCCTGGGTGGACACTCCAAACGGGGACACACTCAGACTGCCTGCCACCTGCTCTCACCCCCACCATCTTGCTGACCAGGCTCACCCTCGGCCCTATTCTGCAACTCCCCATCTTACGCATGACAGATTATTAATTGAATTGTGTACAGTTCTGGTCACCGAATTATAGGAAAGATATCAATAAATTAGAGAGAGTGCAGAGACGATTTACTAGGATGTTACCTGGGTTTCAGCACTTAAGTTACAGAGAAAGGTTGAACAAGTTAGGTCTCTATTCATTGGAGCGTAGAAGGTTGAGGGGGGATTTGATCGAGGTATTTAAAATGTTGAGAGGGATAGATAGAGTTGACGTGAATAGCTGTTTCCATTGAGAGTAGGGGAGATTCAAACGAGAGGACCATGATTTGAGAGTTAGGGGGCAAAAGTTTAAGGGAAACACGAGGGGGTATTTCTTTACTCAGAGAGTGATAGCTGTGTGGAATGAGCTTCTGTAGAAGTAGTAGAGGCCAGTTCAGTTGTGTCATTTAAGGTAAAATTGGATAGGTATATGGATAGGAAAGGAGTGGAGGGTTATGGGCTGAGTGCGGGTAGGTGGGACTAGGTGAGATTAAGAGTTCGGCACGGACTAGGAGGGCCGGAATGGCCTGTTTCCGTGCTGTGATTGTTATATGGTTATATGGTTATATGGTTATATGAATTCATCTTTCCTGAGGTTAGTACCCTTTGCCCTCTCTCTATTAGTGGATTTTCTCTGGGACATGTCAAGAAATTCCTTTTCTCCCCTCCAAGGGACTCTCCCTGCATTATTTCCTGCGTCACCTACACAAACCAGTCTTCCCTCCATCGACTCCACCTACACTTCACTGCCTTGAGAAAGAAGTTAACATAATCAAAGAATTATGGCATTGTGGCAAAGTTTGTGGATGATATGAAGATAGGTGAGGGAGTAGGTAGTGCTGAGGAAGCAATGTGATTGCAGCAGGACTCGGAGAATTGGAAGAATGGGCAAAAAAAGAGGCAGATGGAATACAGTGTTGGGAAATGTATGATAATGCTTTTTGGTAAAAGGAACAACAGTGTGGACTGTTATCTAAAAGGGGAGAAGGTTCAAACATCAGAGGTGCAGAGAGACTCAAGAGTTTTCATGCATGACTCCCAGAAAGTTAATTTACAGGTTAAGTCTGTGGTGAAGAAGGCAAATACAATGTTGGCATTTATTTCAAGGGGAATAGAATATACTGTAAAAGCAAGGAGATAATGCTGAGGCTTTAGAAGACACTAGTCAGGCCACACTTGGAATATTGTCAATAGGTTTGGGCCCCAGATTTCAGAAAGGATGTGTGGTCACTGGAGAGGGTCCAGAGGAGGTTCAAGAGGATGATTGTAGGAATGAAGGGGTTAACATATGAGGAGTGTTTGTCAGCTCAGGGCCTGTACTCACTGGAATTTAGAAGAATGTAGGGGGATCTCATTGAAACCTACCGAATGTTGAAAGGACTAGATAGGGTGGATGTGGAGAGGATGTTTCCTCTGGTGGGGGTATCCAGAACAAGAGGGCACAGCCTCAGAATTGAGGGGCAACCTTTTAGAACAGAGACAGGAGGATTTTTTTTAGGCCAGAGAGCAGTGAATCTGTGGAATGCTCTGCCACAGACTGTGCTGGAGGCCGAGTCTGTGGGTATATTTAAGATGGAAGTTGATGGTTCCTGATTGGTTAGACCATCCAGGGACATGGTGAGACGGCAGGTGTATGGGGTTGAGTGGGATCCAGGATCAGCCACGATGGAGTGGCGGAGCAGCCCACTTGATGGGCTGAATGGCCTAATTCTGCTCTTATGGTCTAAAGAGCCCCTTTGCCATGCGATATTTCTCAGACAACGGCGGAGTCTCAATGTTAGCGGCGTTCTGGGCTGTTGTAGTCTGCTCGGTTCACCGAAGTGACGCGCAAAAACGACCATTTAACACCTGTATTAACTGAGGTGGAGAGAGAGAAGGAGAAGGTGCAAAAGTGAATGGGGGGTTAGACAAAGCGAGCCTTCCTGCAGTACCAGCATCTGAAGGTTTAAAAGGGATCTGAGGAGTAATTTTTTGTCAAATATTAATGATCGACTTTATTCACCATACACATTTTATTAGGAATTTGCTGTGGTGAGTTGGTCAGGGTGCAACATGAAACAACAAATGGCAACATTCAACAACTACAAAAAACTAAGAATTATATAAAAATAAAGTTACAGGTTAAAGTACAGATATGTGCCCCCAGCAACTATTTACAATGTAAACAACATTATGAGAAGTAGTTTAAAATATTTACAGTGTGGGGACAGGGGTAATAGAGGGGGTGTGGGTGAGGCTAATAAGAATTATGGATCAGATTAACTGCCTGGGGAGATGTGGTGAACTACATATACCTGTCTGGACACGCCCCTCTGCTGACTGCTCCTGTGGCTCCTCCCACAGACCCCTGTATAAAGGCGATTGGAGGCACTGCTCCTCCCTCAGTCTCCAGGATGTTGTGTGATGGTCTCTTGCTACTGACAGTGCTTTCTTCCAGCTAATAAAAGCCTATCTCTCGCCTCACGTCTCCGAGAGTTATTGATGGTGCATCAGGAAAGTAACTTTTAAGGTTGTGTGAAGTGTTTTTGTTTTAGTAGCTCGAGAGTGCTTTCCAGAGGGGAGCTTTGGGAAAAAGCAGTTTGCTGGGTAGATAATGCCTGCAATGATTTTTGCTGGCTGCATCTTCGGCTTGGACAAGTTCAAGTTCAAGTTCGCAGCCAACGCTCTGTGCGTATGTATACAGCTAAATGAAACAACGTTCCTCAGGGTCCATGGTGTAAATCACAGCACATACACCTACAACACATAAAATAATATTAACAGATGAAAAAATATATACAAGTTGGCATTAAGTGTGTATATGGCATATAGTTAAATATACAGCTGTATTACCGTTTCAGGTGCTGTGATAAATAATGTGTACTGGTTGGTAACAGGGGACACATACACAGACACATACAATTCTTGCAGTGATGGAAGACTGCAGCCAATGACAATTAGAATCACAATCCGATTTATCATCACCGGCGTATGTCGTGAGGTTTGTTAACATTGCAGCAGCAGTACAATGCAAGACATGATAATATAGAGAAAATAAATAAATATATCAATTACAGTATATATATGTTTATTAAATAGATGAAAAATAGAGCAAAACAGAAATTATATATAGAAATGGGTTCACTGTCCATTTAGGAATCGGATGGCAGAGGGGTAGAACCTGTTCCTGAATCGCCGAGTCTGTGCCATCAGGCTTCTGTACCTCCTTCCGGACGGTAACAGTGAGAAAAGGGCATGTCCTGGGTGCTGGAGGTCCTTAATAATGGACGCTGCCTTTCTGAGACACCGCTCCTTGAAGATGTCTTGGATACTACGGAGGCTAGCACCCAAGATGGAGCTGATTAATTTTATAGCTTTCTGTAACTTCTTTCGGTCCTGTGCAGTAGCCCCCCCCCCCCCCCCCCCGACTTCTCCCCATATCAGACAGTGATGCAGCCTGTCAGAATGCTCTCATGGTCCATCTGTAGAAGTTTTCGAGTGTGTTAGGTAACAAACCAAATCTCTTCAAACTCCTAATGAAGTATAGCCACTGTCTTGCCTTCTTTATAACTGAATCAATATGTTGGGACCAGGTTAGATCCTCCGAGATCTTGACACCTGAAAACTTTAAATTGTTCACTCTCTCATCTGATCCCTCTATAAGGATTGGTTCGTGTTCCCTCATCTTACCCTCCCTGAAGTCCACAATCAGCTCTTTCAACTTACTGACATTGACTGAAAGGTTGTTGCTGCGACACCACTCAACTAGCTGGTGTATCTTGTTCCTGTACGCCCTCTCATCTCCATCTGACATTCTACCAACAATGGCTGTATCATCAGCAAATTTATAGATGGTATTTGAGCTATGCCTAGCCACACAGTCATGGGTATAAGAGGGAGTAGAACAGTGAGCTAAGCACACAGCCCTGAGGTGTGCCAGTGTTGATCAGGCCTCTGATCTTGGGCCTCTGTACCTCCCTCTGCAATTGCATCCTCGACTTCCTAACCGGAAGACCACAATCTGTGTGGAATGGTGATAACATATCCTCCTCGCTGACGATCAACACTGGCGCACCTCAGGGGTGTTTGCTTAGCCCACTGCTCTACTCTCTATAATGTACATGACTGTGTGGCTAGGCATAGCTCAAATACCATCTATAAATTTGCTGATAATACAACCATTGTTGGTAGAATCTCAGGTGGTGAAGAGAGGGTGTACAGGAATGAGATATGCCAACTAGTGGTTGGTGCTGCAGCAACAACCTGGCACTCAACGTCAGTGAGACAAAAGAGCTGATTGTGGACTTCAGGAAGGGTAAGACGAAGGAACACATACCAATCCTCATAGAGGGACCAGAAATGGAGAGAGTGAGCAGTTTCAAGTTCCTGGGTGTCAAGATTGCTGAGGATCTAACCTGGTCCCAACATATCGATGTAGTTGTAAAGAAGGCAAGAGAGCGGCTTTACTTTATTAGGAGTTCGAAGAGATTTGAAACATGATTCTGATTCTGATCATCAGCAAGCATGGATTGTGGTCTTTCTGGTTAGAAAGTTGTGGATCCAGTTGCAGAGGGAGGTACAGAGGCCCAGGTTCTCCAACTTGTCAATCAGGATTGTGGGAATGATAGTGTTAAATGCTGAGCTATAGTCGACGAACAGCATCCTAGTGCAGGTGTTTGTATTGTCCCAGTGACCTAAGGCCGTATGAAGAGCCAACTGAGATTGTATCAGCTGTTGACCTATTGTGGTGATAGGCAAATTGCAGTGGGTCCAGGTCCTTGCTGAGGAAGGAGTTCAGTCTAGTCATGACCAACCTCTCAAAGTGTTTCGTCACCATAGATGTGGGTGCTACCGGGTGACAGTCATTAAGGTAATGGTTGTGACCGTAGCAGTGAGAGATTGAAAATATCCTTGAATACACCTGCCTGCCAGCTGGTTGGCATAAGTTTTCAGAGCCTTACCAGGTACGCCATTGGAGCCCGCCACCTTGCAAGGGGTCACCCTCTTGGAAGACAGCCTGACATCGGCCTCCGAGACAGAGATCACAGGGCCACCATGTGCAGCAGGGATCTTCATCGCTGTAGTTGTGTTCTCCCTTTCAAAGCAGGTACAGAAGGTATTGAGCTCATCTGGTAGTGAAGCGTCACTGCCATTCATGCTACTGGGTTTTGCTTTGTAGGAAGTCAAGTGTTGCAAAGCCTGCCAGAGTTGATGTGCATCCGATGTCACCTCCAACCTCGCTTGGAATAGAGGAAGGAGTATCATAGAGGGATCTGGAACACACTGATGGACAAGTTTTGGATCAACGGTGTCAGGCGTGTGAGGGGCAGAGCTGTCCAACGAAGCTCCCGTATTGTTCAGCAGGCTGAAACAGTTTCACATCCTGGTGGGGAATTCCCCCTCTATGACAGCAGGTGGCGATAAAGTTCACTTTGTTTGCCATGGTGCCCCACATCTCATAAACAAGAGATTCTGCAGATGCTGGAAATCCAGACTAGCACATAAAATGCTGGAGGAACTCAACAGGTCAGGCAGCATCTATGGAGAGGAATAAAGGGTTGATGTTTTGGACTGAGACCCATCAGGTCTGGAAAGGAAAGGGGAAGAATCAATAATAAGAAGGTGGGGGGGGGGGGGGGAACTGAGGGGAAGGGGTACAAATTGGAATGTGATAGGGGAAGCCAGACCTGCTGAGTTCCTCCAGCATTTTGTGCATGTTGTTCTGGATGTCCAGCATCTGGAGAATCTCTTGTGTTTGTGACTTTGCTTTGAGGTGTTTACTGAAGAAGAGCGAACAAGGGAGTGATGGGTGTTTGTGGTTTGGACAAGATTTGGATGAACATATCGGTGGAGGATGGAAGATGAGAGGACTGTCAGGAGAGCACTGGAAAGTTTTTTCCCTTGTACCTTATAACAAGCCAAAACCAACAGCAAAGGAAAACTGATGATTACAACTCCCAAATGATCTCCATTATAAAATAACAACAGACTCTTGTCGTTACATCATCTGTTTATTGAAAATAGTTACCAAACCTTTTTAAACATATGAGTAATATGCTCCTTTAAAAAAGCTATGAGAGCCTTTTGGAAGGGGAAAAGAAAGATTGTGAAGGTGGGGAGAGGAGAATGAGTATAAGAGAGAAAGTGGCTTTTTCCACCTTCCTCTCCATCCTGATGAAGAGCTTCAGCCTGAAACATCAACTCTTTATACACCTCCATAGATGCTGCCTGACCTGCTGAGTTCTTCCAGGACTGTGTATCTATGGAAAGGAATAATGAGTCTACATTTTGGGCAGAGACCCTTCATCAGGAATTAAATGCATACCTAATTTTCACAAGAAAGGATGCAATTAGAACCAAAACAAAATGGTCACAATTTTGCTAACTTGTAATGATTTGAGAGTTGAGAGTTAAGGGGTAAAAGTTTAGGGGTAACCCGAGGAGGAACTTCTTTACTCAGAGAGTGGTAGCTGTGTGGAACGAGCTTCCAGTAGAAGTGGTAGAGGCAGGTTCGATATTGTCATTTAAAGTAAAATTAGATAGGTAAATGGACAGGAAAGGAATGGAGGGTTATGGGCTGAGTGTGGGTAGGTGGGACTAGGTGAGAGTAAACGTTCTAAACGTTCTAGAAGGGCCAAGATGGCCTGTTTCCATGCTGTAATTTTTATATGGATATATGGTTATATGATTAGAGGAGTGTCCAAACCAAGTGGGTGAAGGGATGTAGTTATTTCCGAACCTGGTGGTGTTGGACTACGGGCTTCTGTACCTTCTGCCCAATGGGAGCTGTGAGAAGGTGGCACGGCCAGGATTGTGGGGATCTCCGATGATGGATGTTGCCTGCTTCAGATGGTGTCCCCTGTAGATATTACCATTTAGGTTTAAGTCTTAATAATTCAAGTTCAAGTTTATTGTCATTCAACAGTACACCGCCAAATGAAATGACGTTCCTCTGGACCAAGGTGCACAACACAGTACATATAACTCACACTTAACATGTGGAGTAAAATTACCGCAAAGAAATTAACAAATAATAAAATATATTCCTGAAGATTGACATTTATCACAAAGTGCATTTACAACACAAGATAAAATGTAATTAGCAAATGTAAATGCAAACAAGAGAAAATCTGCAGATGCTGGAAATCCAATGCAACACACACAAAATGCTGAGGAACTCAGCAGGGCAGGCAGCTTCTATGGAAAATAGTAAATGGTCGACGTTTTGGGCCGAGACCCTTTGTCAGGAGGACTGGTGAAGGGTCCAGGCCCGAAACATTGACTGTTGTACTCTTTTCCATAGATGCTGCACGGCCTGTTGAGTTCCTCCTGCACTTTGTGAGTACAATGCTACTGGCGCTTCATACATAATGACATCTGGTGGCAGGGAGTTCAGTAGTCTCACGGCCAGGGGAGGAAGCTGTTTCCTATCCAAAGAGTCTTTGTCCTAATGCCCGATGGTAAGGGATCAAAGAGATTGCTGGACTGACAAGAGGGATCATTGACAATGCTAAGGACCTTGCGTATGCAGTGCTCTGATAAATATCCCCAATGGGTGGAAGAGAGACCCTGAGGAACCTGTCAGCAGTTCTTGCAATCCTTTGTCGGGTCTTGCTCTCAGATGCCTTGCGATTCCCATACCAGACAGTGATGCGGTGGGTGAAGACACTGTCGATGGTGGTCCTGTAAAAATTAGTTGGAATGGATGTGGATGTGGGGGGGGGGGGGGGGGGTGGGGTGCAGCCTCATTCACCTCAATCTCCTTAGGAAATGCTGTGCTTTCTTGACCAAAGAGGTAGTGTTGTGGGACCAGGTGAGATTGTCCATTATGTGCACTCCCAGAATTCTCTCCACAGAGGAGACATGTAAGTGCAGTGAGGAGTGGTTAAATCATTTAAATGGTTTAATAGTTAAACAAGCTTTATTGTAATCTCTGTTTTTATAAGCACTGGAGATTAAAAGAACATAAAATCTCATGTTTCCATAACTCTCCCTTACAGTTTATCCCTCTAACGCATATATGTCAAACTCAAGGCCCGCGGGCCAAATCCGGCCCGCGGTGGAATTATCTTTGGCCCGCGAGATAATATCTATTTACTATTAAAGCTGGCCCCAGTAATCGAATCGCCTATGGCGTATGATATGGCTAATGCTGAGTTTATTCAGGTACCAGGTTTTCAGGGTTTTTAGTGTTTATTCGGCAGTCTTCTTCATAAGAAACGGAATTTGTAAAGTGAAACACTTTGTAGTTATAGCAGAGACTGAGACACATGGGAGCAGGCTGAAAAAACGGAGGCAACGAAAGCTGCTTTCGCACGCGTCCGACTGATCCGGCCCGCATGAAGCTGCATTTTGCTTAATCCGGCCCATGACCTAAAATGAGTTTGACACCCCTGCTCTAACAGATTGTCATTGTGTTTTCCTTGCTCAGCTTTTAACTCCTGGAGTCCCAAGCTCGCTTGGGGCTTTTTTTTTCTGAGGTACTGTTCCTATTAAGTTCACCTATAGGGAGTAACCAGTTGGAAAATTGTCGATGACACCATGATAGAATTGTTGATGGGGAACTCCGTCGGAAAAGTTCAACCCCAGGAGTCATTGAGAAAGGTAATTGCAGAGTTTTGAAAGATGTCTGTGTGTTTATTGATGTGACACACTGTTTGTCAAAACAGGTGTTTATAGAAGAGTACAGGCCCTTTGGCCCACAATATTGTGCTGCCCTTTTAACCTTTTGTAAGATGAATCCTACATAGTCCTCCAAGTGTCTCAACCCAAAATGTCGACTGTCCATTTCCCTCCATATTTTCCTCAGCTCTTTGTTGCTTTCATGTTTTTGTTTGTTCTGATTGTGTTCCTTCTAAAAATGATGTTTATCTGATGCTTTTGCAAGTAAATTTTTCATTACACCTGTGCATACATATGAATACAGGGCCCAGGTGGAGGACTTTGTGCAAGCTGAATCATCTGCAGCTCAACATCAGTAAGACAAAGGAGATGGTGATGGGCTTTAGGAAGACTAAGCCTGCACTGCTCTGTTACTATTGATGGTGAGGATGTGGATGTGGTGAGGACCTACTAGTACCTGGGGTGCACCTGGATGACAGATTTGAGTGGAGCACCAACACAGAGGCTGTGTACAAGAAGGGCCAGAGTCACCTCTACTTCCTGAGGAGACCGAGGTCCTTTGGAGTGTGCAGGCCTCTCCTTCACATTTTCTGCCAGTCTGTTGTCGCCAGTACAATCTTCTATGCGAAGGTGTGCTGGGGACAATGTCATCAACACGGGTGATGCCAACAGGCTCAATAAACTGATTAGAAAGGCTGGCTCTGTTATAGGAGTCAAACTGGACACACTGGAGGCTGTGGTAGAACAAAGGACCCTACAGAAAATCCTGGCAATTCTGGACAATGTATCTCACTCTCTGCATATCACCTTGTCTGAACAGAGGAGCACTTCTAGTAATAGACAACTGCCCTGCTCCAAAGAGTGCTGTATAAGGTCATTCTACCCTCCGCCATTAAGCTCTATAAAGAGTCAACCTACAGCTGGGGAAGTGGTGACCCCCTCCTGTTAGACTGTTTGAGGTGACTTATTTTTTCTTCTTTCTACGTCTCTCCTAATATTTATATCTGTGCTCTTTTAATGCTACTGTGACACTGTAATTTCCTTAGGGATCAATAAAGCATCAATCTATATATATAAATAAGTAATAAATAATATTGATAAGATGAGTTGTAGGGTCCTACTAGTGAGACCACAGGTTGTGGGAACAGTTCAGTACTGGGGTGAGTGAAGTTACCCCCTCTGGTTCAGGAGCCTGCTGGTTGAGGGGTGAGAACTGTTCCTGAACCTGGAGGTGTGGGACGAGTAAAAGGGGGCGGGGCATAGGTGAGTGATTGATCGGAATGGGGCGGGGCCTATGGCGAAGCGACGACATTGTGGGCCGGTACTAGGGGCGGGGTTTCAGGTAATGACGAGCGAGCCGGGGCGGAGCTTTAGACGATGACGGGGTGGGCCGGGCCCGGGCCGGGGGTGGGGCTTCAGCCGATGACGGGGTGGGCCGGGCCCGGGCCGGGGGTGGGGCCAGCCGATGACGGGGTGGGCCGGGCCCGGGCCGGGGGTGGGGCCAGCCGATGACGGGGTGGGCCGGGCCCGGGCCGGGGGTGGGGCTTCAGCCGATGACGGGGTGGGCCGGGCCCGGGCCGGGGGTGGGGCTTCAGCCGATGACGAGAATGGGCCGGGCCCGGGCCGGGGGTGGGGCTTCAGCCGATGACGGGGTGGGCCGGGCCGGGGGTGGGGCTTCAGCCGATGTCGAGGAGGGCCGGGCCGGGGGTGGGGCTTCAGCCGATGACGGGGTGGGCCGGGCCGGGGGTGGGGCTTCAGCCGATGACGGGGGTGGGCCGGGCCGGGGGTGGGGCTTCAGCCGATGACGAGAATGGGCCGGGCCGGGGGTGGGGCTTCAGCCGATGACGGGGTGGGCCGGGCCGGGGGTGGGGCTTCAGCCGATGACGGGGTGGCCCGGGCCGGGGGTGGGGCTTCAGCCGATGACGGGGTGGGCCGGGCCGGGGGTGGGGCTTCAGCCGATGACGAGAATGGGCCGGGCCGGGGGTGGGGCTTCAGCCGATGACGGGGTGGCCCGGGCCGGGGGTGGGGCTTCAGCCGATGACGGGGTGGGCCGGGCCGGGGGTGGGGCTTCAGCCGATGACGGGGTGGGCCGGGCCGGGGGTGGGGCTTCAGCCGATGACGGGGTGGGCCGGGCCGGGGGTGGGGCTTCAGCCGATGACGGGAATGGGCCGGGCCCGGGCCGGGGGCGGGGCTTCAGCCGACAACGGGATGGGCCGGGCCGGGGGTGGGGCTTCAGCCGATGACGGGGTGGGCCGGGCCGTAGCCGGAGCCGGAGCCGGAGCCAGAGCGGTTGTGAGGTAGAGCTTTCGGCGGAGACACCGGGAGCGGCACTGGGCGCGGATGGAGCTGGAAAATATTGTGGCCAATACAGTGCTGCTGAAGGCCAGAGAAGGTACGGAGCTGGCTCGCGTCTGCCGCCGGGGGTTTGCGTGCCCCGAGGGGGGTAGGGAAGGATCCGCAATCCACTCCCCGACCCCCCGCATCCCTCCATGGGACCCTGGTCTGGACAGAAGCGGCAAGGCCGCAAGGAGATTCACCCCTCCTTTCACCGAATCCTCCGCCCGGTCGGCCTTTCCCCTCTTCCCGCGGCCGAGGGAAGCGGTGCTCCCTACTTTCCCTTTCCCTCCCCTCCCCTCCTCTGGCCCCCGCACTCCCCCTTCCCCTCCCCACTCAACCTCAGCTCCCCTCTCCCGCACCCCTCACTCCCCAATCGCACCTCGCTCCCTCCATCTCCCCCTTTGCAACCTCGTCCCTTTCTCCAACTCCATCTCTATTGTGTGTTCAAATGTGTTATTTTCCCCTCTCACCACCCTCACGTTTAATCAGCACCTTTCTCTTGAATACACCTTCACCCTGACCCATCTGATCCTTCCCCGTTTGTTCCTGGAACAACCTTTGAGTTGGTCCTGCTAGTTGACTGCTTTATAATTCTTCAAATCTGTCACTTAGGTGGAGACCTGTGTAGTTCACAGTTTTTCATTTTGAGCTTTCAAGTACTTAGACCATCTTCATTCCCTCTTTTTTTCTGTCGTACTTACTTAAAATTAAAATTGTTTGAGTGGTTGCTAATAGAGCCAAGAGCCTAGAGAATGTGAAATGATAAATAATCAGCCGCAGTCGATATAATCAACACAGCCCAGGGTTCAGAATCTTTTGTGGACTCCTGGTTAACTTATTTCTTTCTTGGCTAACAAATGTTGGTAACACTGTTACTGGTGACTCCAGCTACAGATCTGAGTATATTTTCCAAGTTGATGTTACTTAAGTAGTATTGAGAGTGACAGTTTGTGGTGGTGCCTCTTAAACTGAAGATGCAATAGTGAGGAATAAAGTCATAGAGCTCTACAGTGCAGAATCAGAGCCTTTGGCCTGTTTCATCCATGCCCAGCTGTTACTCTACCTAGTCCCATTGACACGACTTGGACCACGGCCCTCCATGCTCATCCCATCCTTGGTACTCAACCAGACTTTTAAATGTTGAAATTGAACCCACATTGACCACTTCCTCTGGCAGCTTCTGAGTGAAGAAGTTCCCCCTCAGGTTCACCTTTCACCCTTAACCTATGACCTTTAGTTCTCGTCTCATCCAATCTCAATGGTGAGGGGGGGAAGGTCTGCCTTTGTTTATCCTATCTAGAACTCTCGTAATTTTGTAAACCTCTATCAAATCCCTCCTCGTTTCCCTATGCTCCAGGGAACAAAGGCAACCTTTCCATATAACTCAGGTCAAGTCCTGGCAATGTCCTTGTAAATTTTCTCTGTATTCATAAAATCTTATCGATATCTTTCCTGTAGGTAGGTGGCAAAAACCTGCACATAGCACCCCAAATATGGCTTCACCAATGTTTTATAAAATTTCAACATAACATCCTGTTTCTCAAAAGAAACACGTCCTGGTTTGGCCACTCATTGCTTGTGACGTTTGTTTTAAAGTGTAAAAGTTTGGAGACAAAGTTAGTTGTATCTTCAAGTTCATATTGGTTTTGCTGAGCTTTTGGTCAGAATAGACCTTGCTGACCATGATTTATATCCTGGTGTAGGGTTGGCATTTTTATACCCAGCACTGTCTTGTGACATTGTGTGGACTTACTTCACTGTGATCTGTTTGCTCATCTTTGTGATTATGTTCCTGCACATAAGATGGGTCATAGGGCAAGCGTGCTGTAATTTCAGCTTTCAGTGATAAATACAGCAGTCGGCGACTGCTAAATGGACAGTCTAATGTTTGGTGTGCAGTGGAGGGTCAAAGCCAAAGAGGGGCACCCAAAGCGTAGTGAATCTGTGGAATTTGTTGCCACAGATTTCACCTGTCATCTATCAAATATGGAAGTGTCCACAACCAAAATGAAAAATTCCATGGAGAATTCAGCAGAGGGTTCTGCACTCTGAGATTGGAACTGTTACAGAGAACAGTACCGGAACAGGCACCTCGGCCCACAATGTTGTGCTGAACTAATTAACCTTATCCTTTCTGCCTACACAATGCCCTTGTCCTTGTACTCTCCTCACATTCACATGCCTATCTAAACATCTCATAAAAGTATTTAATGTATCTTCCTCTACCATCACACCACCACTTTGTAAAAAAAAAATGCCCCTCTCATCTCCTTGAAAATGAACCCTCTCACCTTAAATGCATGTCCTCTGGTATTAGACATCTCAACCCTGGGAAAAAGATGCTGTCTGTCTACTCTATAATCTTATGAACCTCTATCAGATCTTACCTCAGCCTCTGCTGATTCAGAGAGAAAGTTTGACTAGCATCATGTATGGCACGTGCCCTCTAATCCAGGTAGCATCTTCTGCATCATCTCAAAAGCCTCAGCATCCTTCCCACAGAGAGATGATCAGAACTGCATGCCGTCTCTACTTCTGAATGCATTTGAATTCTGTTTTCATCACCAGGTCACACTGGGCAGTGTTCCTCTAGTTGCCTGAGCCCAAAGCTCTTCAAGTTCCTCCTTGGACTCTTCCCTCTCTCTGCTGCTCCGGAGAAAACAGCCCAAGTTTGTCCAACCGCTTGTAGCATATGCCTCTAAATCCAGGCAGTGTCCTCTTGTTTGCCGCAGTTGAGGTGACTAACGTAGTCATTTATTGGCTGTGGGTGTTAACTGAATTTGGCCATTTGACCCATTAAGTGTGCTCCACTACTCATGGCTAATTTTATTTTTTCAACCCTCTTCTCCCAGCCTCTCGTAACTTTTAACTCCCTTGCCAATCGAGAACCTGTCACCCACTGCTTTAAATATACCCAATGACTTGCCCTCCGCAGCCATTGCGGCAACAAATTTCTACAGACTTACTACCCTCTGGCTAAATACATTCCCTTTCACCTCATTTTTAGAGGAGCGTCCCTTTATTCCAAAGCTGTGCCCTTAGATCCTAGACTCTTCTAATGGGAACATCATCTAAGTCCGCTTTCCGTTTCCGGTAGGCGTCAGTATTTCTACCCCCTCCCCACCCCCCAGGTCTTTCAGTTCTGAATCAGAATTATGTTTAATATTAAAGGCAGAGGTCATGAAATTTAAACACGTACAAACAAGCTGGAGGAACTCAGCAGGTCGGGCAGCATCCGTTGAAAGGACCAGTCAACGTTTTGGGCTGAGACCCTTCGTCAGGTCATGAAATTTGTTGTTTTGAGGTAGCAGTACAGTACAATATATTACCATTAGAAATAAAAATGTGTTGGTATGTGTCTGTACAATATATATGTAAATTTAAATTAAATAAGTAGAGAAAAAAAACAGGGAGGGAGTGTACAAGCATTCATTATCAATTCAGAAATCTGATGGTAGACATCTAGAAATCTGATGTCCTAGAACATTGAGTGTGTGTCTTCAGGCACTGCTACCTCCCCCCTCATGGTAGCAATGAGAAGTGGACATGCCCTGCTTTTGAGGGTTCTTAATGATGGATGCCACTGTCTCAATGCATTGCCTTTTGAAGATGTCCCTTGGTGGGGAGTCTTGTGCCCATGATGCAGCTTTTTCTGACCCTGTGCAGTGACCCTCCATACCAGACAGTGATGCAACCAGTTAGAATGCTCTGCAGGGTTCATCTGTAGAAATTTGCTAGAGTCTTTGGTGACTTACCAATTCTCCTCAGACTCCTCATGAAATTTTGCAGCTGTTTTGCCTTCTTTGCTCTGTCTGAGCTCCACTGAGTACAGTTCCAAAGGCATTGAATAGTCCTCGTATGTTAAGCCTTTAATTCCTGAGGCCATTCACATGAGTGTTCTTGAGTGGCTGGTGACGTGTTGCTGCTTTGCACTGCTGTGTGGTAAAGGTGTTAACACTTTGCTCTTTGGAATTCCAGCATTGAGACCGGGCGGTTCCCACCATTTTCATGCCATGGACCTCCATGGGTCCGTGGACTCCAGGTGGGGAAGCCCTGATTTAGACCCATTGACATTGAAGAAACAGTAACACATTTCTAAGTCAGGACTGTACACGGTCAGTGCTTACAAAGGTGGGCATTTAAAATCTCATCTCTTGGTCGTTTTAGATTCCTGCACTGAAGTGAAGGGGGCAGCATGGTAGTGTAGCGCTTTTACAGTGCCAGAGACGGTTTCAATTTCTGCCGCTGTACCCTATCCTTGTGACCAGGCGGGTTTCCTCTGGGTGCTCTGGTTTACTCCCGACATTCCAAAAGTGTACGGGTTAGTAAGTTCTGGGCATGCTACGTTGGCGCCGGAAACATGGTAACACTTCAGGGTGGTGTTGCTTGTTTGAAACTGTAATGTTTCGATATACATGTGATAAAGCTAATCTAATTTTAAAAAGTATATAAAGTCACAGCCACACTGGACAGAATGGGCTCTGTGGCCCATCAGGTCTACACCAGATGTCAAGCCTCCTCAATGGGAGGCAAAGGATGGTTGTTTTTTCTTTCAGACTAGCGACCTTTAAGCAATGGTGTGCCACAGGGATGGGTTCTCAGTGTCCTGTTGGTTGTCATGTATATTAATGATTTGAATGAAAGTGTAGGTGGTATGATTAGGAAGTTTGGATATTACTCCAAAATCGATCTGCAGTGTACAGTGTAGGAAGGTTATCTAAAATTTAACAAGAGCGAGATTGATTGGGAGAGTGGTTAAAGGATACAACAGGTAGAATTTGACTTGGTTGCATGTGAGATAATGCATTTTGTGAAGTTAAACCACGCCTGGATATGTACAGTGAAGGAGCGGGTCACTGTGCTTTCCAGAATAGAAAGACTGAGCTGAATGCAGACCAGTACAGGCCCTTTGGCCAATGATGTTCTGCTGACCTTATAACCTGCTCAAAGTTCACGGTACATTTATTTTCAAAGTACATACAGTATGACGTGCAACGAGCTCAAATAGACATGTTGGTTGGCATGGGCGAGTTGGCTTTTGGACTAATCAGCTTAAATCAGACTTGGAGCTCATGGTCTAATGAGCGGCAGTGATCCCGGTTCTCTGCACCGTTCCCTGCATGGAGTTGGTCCATTCCCAGGGATGGGGGTGCTTCTGATTGGACTGGCCTGATGCCCACTTCCACTGCAGAGGAGGTAGTAGTTGCTGTAGTCCTGATCGAAATGGTGCTGAGAGTTTTAAAACAATCGTCAGTCGGGAATGATTTGAATCTTGTGCCTCAGTTGAAATGCTGCCTAGATTTTCTTGTTGATGGGATGTCTCCTGACCTATTGCCATTGCTCTGTGCAGATCTGCTTTTTGGCTGGAAGAGGCAAGGGGCTGGAGAAGAAAGAATCTGATAGGATGAAATAAAGGGAAGAGGGGTTGAGGGCAAGAGAAAAGGGTAGAGGGGTTGGACAAATAAGGGGGAAGATGCCATTTGTACTCTAAATCTTTTCCTCAGAAGTCCAGCATACATATTGTGCTGCCTTAAACCTATTTGTTGCAGGACCGGGGAAGACCAGCCAATTTATTCCCCAGAAGATCCTGAAAGAACCAGTTGACAGTCTAGTGCTCCTTTTTTTTGGGTCAATGGTCAAAATTTCAGGTTTATTCCAGGTTGGAGTTTAACATTCCATTATCCATATTACAGTGATGTTGTCAGTACACAGTTATCATAACAGTTCTGTATTTAATTAGGTGATTTAACTGGAGGCTACATCACTATACAATATTGCCTTAACCTAATTAAATACAGAATTATTTTGGAACTGGATGCTCTTTGTCCTAGCAAAGCATAACTGAGTGAAGGTGTGCAATTAAGAATGACAATGCCAGCAGATCTTTAACTGCAACCTGTGCAGACTTGATAACATTCAACTGTCCATAGGTTTATATGAAATAGGAGCAGACTTAGGGTATTCAGTCCAATGAGGATGCTCCACCATTCCAACATGACTAATTTATTATCCCGCTCAACCCCGTTCTCCTTCCTTCTCCCCGTAACTTTTGATGCCCTTACTAATCAAGAATCTTTCAACCTTTTCTTTAAATATACCCAATGATTTAGCCTCCACAACCATCTGTGGCAATGAATTCCACAGATTTACCATGCTATGGCTAAAGAAATTCCTCTTCATCTTTGCTTTAAAGGGATGTAACCTTGTATTCTGAGTTTGTGTCCTCTGGTCCTAGACTCGCCCTCTGTAGGAAACATCCTCACCACGTCCATTCAATATTCAATTAGATTCCTCCCCTCATTCTGGCCAGAGCCATCAAATGCTCCTTATATGTTACCCCTTTCACTCTTGGGGTCATTCTCATAAACCTCCTCTGGACCCTCTCCAATCTCAGCACATCCTTTGTTAGGTAATGGGCCCAAAACTGCTCTCAATATTCCAAGTATGGTCTGACCAATGCCTTATTAAGTCTCAGCATTCCATTCTTGCTTAGTCACTGTCAGCAGTGGATAAGTTGGCAAGTTTGTTGGATCTAATGCCATCCTAGAGTCCTGAGCATCATTGCCCAGTGCAGCATTCAGGACCTACCCCACAGTTGGTGCCATATCTTGGATGACCTCATTGTAAACTACCAGAAGTTGAAAGCTTTGATGGATGGATGTGCAGAGGATATTCCCAGTAGTGAGGGAGTCTAGGACCAGAGGGTATAGTCTCAGAACAGAAGGACATGATGAACAGTGATGAGGAGGAATTTCTTTAGCCGGAGTGTGGTGAATCTGTGAAATTCATTGCCACCAATGGATGTGGGGGCCAAGTTGTTGGGTATATATAGAGTGGAGTTTGATAGGTTCTTGATTAGTAAGGGTGTCAAAGGTTATGAGGGGAAGACAAGAAATTGACACCGAGAGGGAAAATAAATCGACCTTGATCAAATGGCTGAGAAGAATCGATGAACCAAATGGTCTAATTCTGCTCCTATGCCTTAGGGACTTGCTTAGTCTTGATCTTCAGCTCTCTCAGTTGAGTATGAAAGAGCTAATGTGATACTTCTAGGGAGCTTTTCAGTGTGTACCAGCCAGTGTACTTTTCCCCTTAACTATTGCTAAAACTGATATCTGGTGATTATCATTTTACTGTTAATGGGAACTTCGTGTGAGCAAATTGGCTGCTTTTCAACATGAACTTCAATTCAGAAGCATGTCTTTGTTTGCAAGCTATTGTGTGGCAGTATGGGGCAGTAAGATACGATACAAATAAAACTCTTGGAGAAAACACTTTCATTTAGTTGCTACTGACAACGTATGTAAAGTTGGGCTGTGGAACAGGAAGTGTACAATCGATGAATCAAGGACCTAGAGAAGCCAGGTTTATTTTTTGGGTGTGAAACAATTGGGTAAACAGATAAGATAAACTCCTGTCAGAGCCTAATGGAATGGGAGAACTTTTATATTCCACCCACTCAAATGTCTGAGAAAATGTTGAGTTGAATACTGGGGTTTACTTCAGACTGATTGTAGTGCTAGATGGAAGATTGCATGGGAATGATGGGCCAAATGGCTAACCTAATTCTATTTTAAGCCACATGACAATCTATGCTTGCCCTTTTTTAAAATAATGACCCATGTTAGCTGATAGTTGCAACGTTATAGATAAAGACTTGAATGTATATAGTCTCTTGCGTGTAGCTCTTTACGGAAGGACCGTCACCTCACATGCAGACCAGTTTCTGATATTCTGAGATTTATGTGATTATTGGACTATATATTGGTTTCCTTCATTTTCTCGGTGTTTTCTTTCTTGTGGCTGATTGGCGGGTGGGTGACTTAATTTTTTTGTGTGTAAGAGTGGGGTTGGGGGTTTGGTGCTACTGTTGCTGTTCTCTGCGAGCGATGGGGGTTAGGACTGTTATTGACACTGTTTTTTGCTTGTGAGGGGGTTGGGGCTGTTACTGTCTTTTTTGCTGTTGGGAGGAGGAATCTTTGGGGTCTGAGTTCTGTTTCTTTTATCGTGTCGGGGGAGCTGTTGTCTGTCTTTTGTCAACATCCACTGTCTTTCTGTATTTAATGGCTATCTGGAGAAGACAAATGTTAGATTTGTATGCTTTGACAATAAATTGAACTTTTGAAACCTGAGGTGTCCTGGTCAATATACACTGTACATAGCTGTGGCATCATTATATGAACATAATTTATGGCCATGATCAGATTTATGGAACTTGTATTTTATTTTACAATAGTGACTACATTTCAGAAGGATTATATTGATTGGTCATCCTAAAGCTGTAGAAATGCAAAATATTCTTTGAAAGGTTTTACATCTGATGAAATAGTTCAGATTCAAATGTCACATCTATATTGAAACGTATAGTGAAACATGTTGCTTGTGTTAACGACCAGCACACCCCAGGGTTTGCTGGTGGCAGCCTGCCCTTAAACCATGACCTGACTCCCTAACTCTGTCCCCAAAACCATCTCTACAAACCTAAACAAAACTCTTCTCTGAACTGAGACCTCAACGAGAGTTCTGAAATGTCTTCAGGACTGCAGTTCCAGTTAACCGCTGCCCCCATCCCCCTCTGGCACGTTGGATGCTGTTGGAGATTCCCTGTTGGGGGCTGGAAATTTGAAACCTCAAGGGTAGTCTGCTCCTGATTATCTCGTAATAAAAGTTTACAGAGTAGCACTGATTCTGATTTGGCAGGAAATCCAACCCCACGCTGAGGCCTTGAGTTACCTCTCGGACATTCAGCTTATTATCAGGCCCTCTATCCACCCTTTGATTCCTGGAATCTGAGTTCCGACTGTTGTAAATGCCGTGGTGTTTACAGTGGCCATTAAATCTAATGGCTCAGTTCACCGAGGCTTGGGCCAGGAGGTAGAGGACAGCCGTGTGTGGAATGGGGGTCGCTTTGTTACTGTTGTCCTGTTCTTGCTGTGATCTGAGTTGGTCTGCTGAACTTTGTGGTCACTCTGGGCCACACTTGCCTCTTGGGTTGCGTTGGTTGTTAACACAGATTGCACATTTCATTGTATGCTTTGATGTACTGGAGATAAGTGAATGAATCTGTGTCTGAAAGTTAATCCAAAGCAACACACACAAAGTGCTGGAGGAACTCAGCAGGCCAGGCAGCGACCGTGGAGAAGAGTAGGCAGTGCCGTGTTGGCCCAAGACCCTCCCTCAGGACCAGAAAGGAAGGGGAGGAGTCAGTATAGGAATTGGAGGGAGGGGATGGAGAAGCACAAGGTGGCAGGTGATGGGTGGAACTAGGAGGTTGATTGGTGAAAGAGATAAAGGGTTAGAGGAGGGGAATCTGATAGATGATAGAAGACCATGGAAGAAAGGGAAGGTGATGGGCAGGTAAGGTGAGAGAGTTTCTTTTGTCTTTTGTTTCTGAACGTTGTTGCACAGCTTGATACGGGTTGCTAACGAGATGTATGGTGTGTTTACCTTTGTCATTCGAGGGATTGAGTTTGAGCTGCTAGGCTGCTTCTGTACAATTCTGTATTTGTAAATGTTGAGTGGAGAGTGAGCTTGTAAATCTGGCGGGAGCAAAGATGTTGGGAATGGCGTGGGTGGAGTGCTTGGGAGGGGTATGAGACAGGTGGCAGAGGAGGAAGGGCAGTGGGTGGCACGAGTGCAGACACCTAGTCCTGAGACACCAGGGAAGGATGTTTGATCCCAAACAATTGTTTCATTGATCAATCTCTCTGGCTATCCATCCCATAGGATGACAATGGTTCCTTTCAGTCAGTCAGTGGGGTTTGAAATGTGCGTCCTGGAGTGGCTGTTCAGGCCAATCCTTGACAGGCACTGCTTGCCACATACTTGGCAGCTGAGGCCTGGAGGGGCAGCAGGGGCAAAGCTCTGTGGTGGTGCTTCCTGTGCCTTTCCTCTGTTGCCTCTATGAGCTTGTTCTCAGCAGCGTCCACACCCTTTTCTGATGGCGTCCCTCCACAGTAGGCGATCTTGAGCCAGATCCTCCCATGTTGATGGGGCAATGTCAGCTTTCTTGAGGCTCCAGTGCAGAACATCCTTGTACCGCAGTCACTGGCTTCCTCGTTTTCGGGTACCATGGACAGTTGGCCGGACAAGATGTCCTTGGGCAGTCTCCCGTCAGGTATTCTGACAACATGTCCTGCCCAGCGCAGTTGGGCTGACATCACCAAGGTTGAAACTGCTGGCACTCTGGGTCGAGAGAGGACCTCGGTATTGGAGACCTTGTCTCGCCTGGTGATCTTCATCAGCGAACGTAGGTGACGCTGCTGCAGTTGGTCAAGCTGGCGTAGTGACTCTGATATGGGCACCACATCTCACATCCGTATAGCAAGGCTGATATGACAACGACCCTGTATACCTCGCACTTGGTGGCCAACCTGATGTTCTGTGAACAAACTCGATCTTTCAGCTGACCAAAGGCAAAGCAGGCTTTTCTGGTTCTTGACTCAATCTCTACATCCAGAGAAGCTGAGGATGTTATTATGCTGCCCAGGTGCAAAATTTGGTGACAGCATTGAGACGAGTGTTATCAATGAGGACAGTTGGTTCTTCGTAGCTTGAGCCAGGAGCCGGTTGGTACAAAACTTCCGTCTTTTTCAGGCTGATTGCCAGTCCGAAGCTTTTGGCTGCACTGGCAAAGCGACTGGTGATCTCCTGTAAGTCTTCGAGAGAGTGGGCAACAGTGCCCAGTCATCAGCAAACGGTAGCTCATGCACCACAATGTCCCTGGCTTTTGTTTCTGCTCTCAGTCTTGCGAGGTTGAGGGGCCCGCCATCAGCCCACATTTGTAGGAAGACCCCTGACTTCAGGTCTGATGTGGCATCCTGAAGAACAGCAGTGAAGAATAGTCCAGAGTAGGAGCCAAAACACAACCCTGTTTTACGCCGTTGCTGATGGGAAATGGGTCTGACAATTCACCATGCATGTTGATGTGGCCCTCCATGCCTTCGTGGAACTGACAGATGATGTTGGTTAGGTGTGGGGGGCAACCGAATTTTGGTAGGAGCTTCCACAAGCCATCTCTACCAACAGTGTCAAACGCTTTGGTTAGATCAACAAATGTGACATAGAGACTTTCAACACATTTCTCGTGGAGCTTCCTCAGTGAGAAGATCAAGTCCTCTGTACTATGGCCTGTTCAAAAACCACACTGGCCTTCTGCAAGGATGTTGTCACTGATGTTGGACACCAAGTGTCTAAGGATGATCTTTGCGAGGCATTTTCCTGCAGCTGACAGAAGAGAGATACCACGGTTGTTGCAGTCTCTCTTGTCTCCCTTGTTCTTGTAGATGGTGACGATTGATGCATCTTTGAAGTCTTGTGGTAGTTCTGCAGCTCCCCACAACTTTGTGAACAGCTGGTGCAGGCGTGGTGTCAGTGTGTTACCATGGTACTGGTAGATCTCGGCTGCGAAACTGTCAAGCCCTGGTGCTTTGTTGGGTTTTAGCTGTTTGATGACCTCCTGAAGAGTAGGGGGAGCATCTAACTCGAACAGTATGGGTCGAGGGGTCAATACAGAATGTTTCTGTGGTGCTTCCAGCTCTCTCCCCTTTTCCCAACCCCGATTCTCCTCTCACTGCCCACTTCCCACTCTCAGTCAACAATGGACACCCATATCAGAATCAGGTTTGTCATCACTCACATGTATCATTTTTTGTGGCATCAGTACAGCGCAATACATAAAATTACTCCAGTACTGTGCAGGAGTCTTAGGCACCCAAGCTGTATATGTGTGCTTAAGACTTTTGCACAGTAGTGTACAATATATCATAAGGATTGGATCAAGTAACAGCCAGAGACTTTTTCCCCTATGGCAGAAATAACTAATATGAAGATGCATGATTTTAAGGTGATTGGGAAAAATTAAAGGGGGGTTTTGGAGGTAAGATATTATTTACATAGAGTGGCAGCCGGTTGGAATGTGCTTCCAAGAGTGGTGGTGGAGGCAGATACATTAGGGACATTTAGGAGACTCTTGGGAATTTGTGTGAAAGAAAAATGGAGGGCCACATGGGACGGGAAAGGATTGGTTGATCTTGGACTAGGTTAAGAGGTCAGCTCGGCATTGTGGGCCAAAGGTACTGTGCTGTAGTGTTCTGCGTTCTATGAACAGTTATTTCCAGCCCTTGCCAGAACTTATTGCGATTTCAAGTTCTAACAAAGGTTCACAGATCTGAAATGCTGCCATTTTTGCTTTGCGCGGATTCTGATTGATGAGTTTTCCCAGTCTCCTTCTATTTCATATTTTTAGCGGACACAGTTTTGCTTGGTTTTCATTGTTCTCCCTGCCTAGTTTTCCAGCCCTCTGTGATACAGTATTTACCTCTTGACTGTCTTTTGAGCCGAGTATTCCCCTGGCAGTGTGTCCTCCACCATGCCGTTCATCGAGTCCACCCAGCCCATTTTATTTATTTCACTCCTCCCAACGGCTGTGTCAAGACTGGAGACAGTGTTCCTCTAATTGTTCCCACTTCGCTCAATCAGCACAGTCCAGAGATCAAGTTTTGTTTGTTTTATTGGAACAAACAAATGACATAGCTTGTTCATTGACAATGCCAAATCCCTCTGTAGCATTGACTCTCCCTATCTCTGCAGTCCTCTGACATCTTGCTGGCTCTTCAGTTTTGGCCTTGTGAACCTCATGCCCACATCAGTTGGCGTGGCCTTGTGTTGCTCAGTGCCTAGGTGCTGGGATTGCCTCCCTTTATCTCAGCGTTGTTCTGCGTGATTAATACAGATATGCAGCACATATCATTTAGTTAAAATGACGTAAATGTTCTGCTACTAATATGCATTCTGTTTTACTCTCACAAAAGAGTAGGTTTTCTTCACTGGGGGATCTCTGTAAATTGGATTTTCTTTTTTAAACACAGATGTGATCTGCTTATTTGGGACACCACTGACTTCATAAATTCCAGGGTTTAATTTCCCAGCTCTTTGCTTTTTTTCAGCTTAATTCACATCAGTGGTCCTGGCCTCTGAAATACTCATCCAATACCAACTACTGCTTTAATACTATAGCTGTCATGGTTCCACATCTGTAGACTAGTTCTATTTCTTCTATTCACATTGGAAAATACAGTGAAATGCGTTGTTTGTGTCAAGGATGTGTTGGGGATAGCCAGCTAGTGTCACCATTGGCAATGTAGCATGCCCGCAGCTTACTAACTGGAACCTGTGCATCTTTGGAAGCGTGACCCTCCCACAGAAAACCCACTTGGCCATGGGTAGAATGTACAGGAATTGTTTCCAGTGGTGCTGTAAAGCCTTACGCTAACCATTACACTGCCATGCTGTCTCTTTGTTTCTCAGTATGCCTTCAGCACCCCGTGTACTGTGTTGGTATCCCGACGAGACCTCCCAAAGTCACCGTCCCACTCTTATCAGCATTAAATTCCATCTGCCTTTGCTCTGCCTGTCACTCTCATTACTTTTTCTGGATATTTATTTATTTAGGGATATAGCAGTCTTCTGACCCACTGAGCTGTGTCACCGACTGACGTAACCCTAGCCTAGTCACAGGAAATTCACGATGACCAATTAACCTACTAACGGTACATCTTTGGACTGTGGTAGACCAGAGCACCCAGGGGAAACCCATGCACACACTGGAAGTATATACAAACTTTCTTACTGAAGACACCAGAATTGAACTCCAACCACCACCCTGAGTGCCAACCTGTACTCAGTGCTAACCACCACCCTGAGTGCCAACCCGTACACTCCTGTGGCACCCTGGTTTCCTGTAACTTCTCCAATTTTCAGTTCTACTTGGGGTGACAGTGCCAAGTTGTGGTGACCAACTTTTTCATCTGCCACCTTGTTCTATTCAGAGATGCTGCTAATTCCAGTTGGCAATTTCAACATTATAATTTAAAACGGTGATAATCTTAAGAGTAGTTTAAAGGGTCAGCACATCCCTTTATGAGATCTTGCTGTGTCCCACGTGCATGTCTGCACTCCGCTAGCTGGGAAACATTTTGAGAACCTGCGCTGCCCCATTGTGCGTTAATGAACAGATCTGATTTGGTGATGTTGATTTGCAGGGATTAATATTGGCCAGAGGGTGTAGCCATTTCCATCTGTTTGTGACTTTAATACCCATAGGTTGACCCCAGAGCACTTTGGTGGTTCCCGGAAAATAATTCTGACCATAGTCAGCATCCTGCTTGTACGTAATCCCCTCTCACGTCTCCCATGTGTATTGGTGTTTTAGGCAATAGTATTTTGGAATCTTTGTTAAGTGTAGCGGTTAGCATAATGCTATTACAGTGCCAGTGACCGCTGCCTGTAAGGAGTTTGTAGGCTCTCCCTGCAACCACATGGGCTCTGGTTTCCTCCCACATTCCAAAGACAAATGGGTTAATAGGTGAGTTGGTCATATGGTTGTAATAGGCCGTTGACTTATTGGGCCAGAAGGGGCTGTTGCTATGCAGTATCTTTAAATAAAAAACACAAAGTACACTGCAGATGCTGTGGTCAAATCAACACGTACAAACAAGCTGGATGAACTCAGGTCGGGCAGCATCCATTGAAAGGAGCAGTCAACGTTTCAGGCTGAGACCCTTCATCAGGACTGACGAAGGAGGGGGCGGGGGCCCTATAAAGAAAATAAAAAATATCTGCAGGCTTTGTTTCGGGTGGAAGAGGTGGTGCATGAGAAGGTGGGGTTTGTAGAAGGAGGGTAATCAATGTGAGCATTCAAGGTCATGAGACCTCTTGCATATCTCTATACTTGCTGGGCAACACCTGTGGCTTCAGACTAATGAAAATGAAATGTTCCCAGGAGAAGTGCCTTGTTTACTGGAAAATAAATGTTTTGGAGCCCACTAAGGAGTTTCAGACAGATTAGTATTCCTTGTAGCATTTCTTGACTCTGCACCTTTGCCAAAGTGGCAGCTTAAACTAGTGGGCCAAATCTGTTTTAAATAATTGTCTCTTTCAATATTTTTATTAATTTCTACATAGAAGAATACAGAGTACAAGAAGATATATATTATAAGTTAAAAAAAGATAAAATAATACCAAGTACATTATAGTTGAATCACACTTGCAATCTCATTACCCTGTATTCATGTAAATGAAATTAAATCGTAATATTGAAATGTGATAATTTTATTATACACAAAAAAAAAATCTAAGCCCACTACCAAGATTGAAACTGTTTGGTAAAGAAAGAAAAAAAGGAAAAAAAATCCTTATCATATAGTGAAATATGTTATTAGCCAACATCCGTACTTTAACAGCAAGTCAAAGGTTTTGAAAATAGTTCAAAAATGGTCCCCACAATGTTTGAAAGTCTTGACTAGATTCAGAAATTGAACAACGGATCTTCTTTAAATTAAAGCACAACATAACATCACGTAACCATTGAGCGTGAGTAGGCTGAACGGCATCCTTTCATTTAAGCAAGAGCGCCCTCCTAGCTGTAAGAGAAATAGAAGCCAAAATGTGCAAATCAGATGTCTCCAAAATAATATCTTTTCCTCCAACAATACTGAATAAGGCAGTCAAAGCGTTAGGCTTAAAATTTACTTTGAAAAGTACAGAGAAAGTCTGGAATACTTCCAGTATTTTTCAAGACTCGGACATGTCCAAAACATATGAAGTAGTAAAGCTTCTGCATTGTTACATCTATCAGAATAGGGAGATATATCCGAATAAAAATGAGATAGCTTATCCTTGGTCATGTGGGCCCTGTGGACCACTTTAAATTGTAGGAGGGATATAGTAACTACAAATTAGAGACTTTCTGCGACCTCAATTATATACATTTCCTAAAAGTCCAGATAAGAACTTATTAGATGTAATTTCTAATTTGAAACCTTTTCACAATGGTTCAATATCTGATATTTATGGCATGTTGCTGGGAATGAGAAATGCTCCTTTAGACAAAATTAAAAATCTTTGGGAACAAGGTTTACAGAGTTCAGTTTCTGAGGAAACAGAATGAAATTTTTGAAGTGGTTAACACTTCATTGTTATGTGCCTGCCACTCCCTCCTACAATTTAAAGTGGTTTTAAATCATTGTCATTGAATCAGATTTCAAAGTACATTTATTATCAAAGTATGTATAAAGCGTGCAACCTTTTGAGATTCGTCTGCTTACAGGGAGCCACTAAACAGGAATCAGAATCAGGTTTATTATCAACAGCCATGTATCATGAAATTAGTTAACTTAGCAGCAGCATTTCAATGCAATACATAATCTAGCAGAGAAAAATAAGTAAAATAACAATAGTAAATAAACAAATCATTTATGTAAATTGATAGATTAAAAAAAGTGCAAAAACAGAAATACTATATATTAAAAAAAAAGCTGAGGTAGTGTCCAAAGATTCAATGTCCATTTAGGAATCGAATGGTAGAAGGGAAGAAGCTGTTTCTGAATCGCTGAGTGTGTGGCTTCAGGCTTCTGCACCTCCTACTTTCAAGATTCAAGATTCAAAAAATTTATTATCATTCTAACCATACATCAGCTCTGCAGGGCAGAATGAGACAGCGTTTCCCAGGAGCAGTGCAATCATAACATAACAAACGCAACACTAAATAATAAACACAACAATAAATAGTAAAACACAACAGTCACATGTCAGTTAAAATCAAGTTATAAGTGTCCAGTGCAAGTTAAAAGTGTCCAAAGCAGAGTCAGGTAGAGCAGCTATTTAGCAGTCTGACTGCCTGAGGGAGGAAGCTGTTTAGTAGCCTTGTGGTTTTAGTTTTGATGCTCCTGTAACGTTTGCCTGTTACTTGATGGTAACAGTGAGAAAAGGACTAGATTTACAACTTCCTGCAGCTTCTTTTGGTCCTGTGCAGTAGCCCCTCCATACCAGACAGTGATGCAGCCAAAACCCGAAGGAATCCAAATTTTAAGAAAACAACACCCAATGAGCAGCAAGTGGAGTAAAAGCCACAAATGGTGCAAACAATAAAAACAAACAACAGAAAGTGAGTCCGTAGACTTGGAGCATGCCCACAGCCTCAGGCTCAGTTCGTCAGACAGCGGGGCTGGATGTGTGAAGCTTGCAAACATTAAGCCTGGAGCAGGACATAGCTTCAGCACCAATCTGAGCAGCAAGGAGAACCATCGGGCTTTGTGTCCAAGGGTATGGGCTTGTTACTGTCAGGTGTATGAACGTACAGTGAAAAGTTTGCCTTGTGCACTGTTCATACAGATCAAATTATTACACGGTGCATTGAGCTAGAATAAGGTAAAACTAAATGCAGAATAAAATGTAAAATCAATGCAGATGAGCGATAAAGTGCGAGACCATAAAGAGGTAGATTGTGTGGGCAAGAGTTCATTTTATCACATGAGGTCTGTTCAAGAGTCTTGATAAGCTGTCCTTGAGCGTTTGTATCTTCTGCCCGATGAGAGAGGGGCCAAGGGAGAATGTCAGGGTGGGTGAGGTCTTTGGCTGCTTTACTGAGGCAGTGAGAAACATAAACAGTCTATAGAGGGAGGCTGCTTCCTGTGATGTGCTGAGCTGTCTCCTCAGCTCTGCAGTTTGTTGAGGTCTCCTGCAGACAGTTGCCATTCTAAGCTGTTATGCACTGCTTTCTATGGTGCATCAGTAAAGATTGTTAAGACTCGACGGGGTCATGCTGAATTTCTTTAGCCTCCTGGGGAAGTAGAGGAGTTGGCGAGCTTTCTTGGCCACGACATCAGGATTATTTGGCTAGGACAGCTACTGGTGATATTCACACCTAGAAGCTCAAAGCACTCAAATTCAACACCATTGACATATATGGGTGCATCTGTACTTCACCCTCCCTAATAATATTGCAAACCTTAATTTGTGCTAAAGATGTGTAGAACTTGGGTGGACTACACTTAACAATTGTACAGTTGCGGTTGATATTCTGTTAAGGATGTGAAGTGACTGGAGAGGGTGCAGAAATGATTTGCGTGATGCCACAACTGTGAAGTCGCTTGTCAGCAAAGAATGAACATTTTGTTCTGCTTTTCTCAAAAAGGGCAAACTGTGGATGGCCTAATTCAGATGTATGAAGGATTTTTTTTTGTTTTGGTAGGAAGAGAGCGTTGTATTCACTTGAGAGAATAGAGGATGTTATCAAAAGTGCAAGAAAGGAAACTAAATGTGGAACTAGTTATGACTTTGAGGAGACTGTACCCATAAACTTAAAGATAGCTAGGTGTACAAGAAGAAAATGAGAGCTATTCTTTTGGATTTAGAGCCTAGTAGTATGAATTAGATTAGTTGAATAAGCCATTTGGATCAATTTTTGCTTTATGCTGGAATGATTGGACTACACGAGTGAATCTGCAGATGCTGGAAATGAATAAAAACACAATGCTGGCAGAACTCAGCAGGCCAGACAGCATCTATGGGAGGAGGTAGTGACGACGTGAGGTTTCGGCCCGAAACATTGTCACTACCTCCTCCCATAGATGCTGTCTGGCCTGCTGAGTTCTGCCAGCATTTTGTGTTTTTAATGATTGGTCTAGTTCGCTCATCCTCCTGCAGATTTCTTTTTATGTATTTATACAAATTTTTAAAAATACAATGATCCATTTAGGATGTAGAAGCTTTAGAGAGGGTGCAGAGGAGGTTTACCAGGATGCTGCCTGGATTAGAGACTGTGTCTTATGAGTGAGCTAGGGGTTCAAAGTAAATTTATATCAAACTACATAAATGTTGCTGTATACAACCCTGAGGTTCACTTGCTTGCGGGGTTTTCTTTTTGGAGAGGAGGGCGAGAGGTGACTTAATAGACATGTACAAGATGACAGGCGCAGATAGAATGAACAGCCAGAGACTTTTTCCCAGGACGGAACTTATGCAACGGGGGCATAATCTGAAGGTGATTGGAGGAAAGGACAGAGAGTGGTAGTGTGTAGAACACCCTGGCACGGTGGTGGTAGGGGCAAATATATAAATTATATTAAGTTGGAGGGCTATATAGGAGGGAAGGGTTAGATTGATCTCTGAGTAGGTTAAAAGGTTGGCCCAACATTTTGGGCTGAAGGGCTTGTACTGTGTTGTAGTGTTCTTTGAATCTACACCCATTGCTTCTTCTGGAGAATCTCTGCTCCTAACCACTCCTAGAATATCACTATAGTTCTGCCCTTTGCCTTCATTCTGTATCCTTAAGTTATTGATCCTTTGGCTAGCAGCAGTTGTTTCATGACATGAATCCCAGGACGTATCCTCTTCTCTTGCCACCATCAGGAAGGATGCACAGGAGCCCAAAGTGACAGACCCACAGGCGATTCAGGAACAGCTTTTCTTCCCCTCTGCCATCAGATTTCTGAATGGACATTCAATAGTAGCACTACCTTGCTACTATTTTTCCTTTGTTTTGAACTAATTTAATATAACTTTTTAAATAAATGTATATACCTACTATAATTTACAGTTTTTATTATGCATTACAATGTACTGCTGCCATATAACTACAGATTCCATGGCATATGCCACTGATATTTAACTTGATTCTGATTCTCTGTCTATCCGCTCAAGACAATGAGTGATTTTAAATTTGTCTCAGATCCATTCTCAACAAAGCTCTTTCTAAAAACACCCGAAGCTTCTCCACTTTGCCTGCTCAACTTAAATCCTTCATAATGAGGATGTTGTCAGGACTAGAGGGCCTGAGGTACGGGGAGAAATTGGCCGGGTTGAGACTTTATTCCACAATGTAGGGGACTGAGGGTGGTGATGTTCACAAAGGGCATAGATAAGGTGGATGGTAAATCTTTCCCTACCCCCAGGAAGGGAGGTCCAAAGCTAAGGGGAACAGATTTAAGGTGAGGGGAAAATTATTGTATGTAGAACAGGGGTTCCCGACCTTATTTATGCCATGGACCAATACCATTAAGCAAGACATCCGTGGACCCCAGGTTGGGAACCCCTGACACAGAAGGGGCAGAATAAGCTGCCGGAAGAAGTGGTTGAAGCAGATCCAATAGTGTCAAAAGAAGCACTTGGAGGGGTGGGCTTGGAAGATATGGACCAAACACAGCGGAGTGAGCAGTGTGGTGCCAGGGACTGGTTGGCCTGAAGGCCCTGTAACTGTGCTGTATTGGTCTAGGACCCGGACTCAAATTCCAGTAACTGTTGGCGAGTTTCTGTACTGTGTTGTATACAACAGTCTGAGCCATCAAGGATTCAGCTGAGGTTGTGTTTGTTGGTATTATATATATTGTGCCATTGAAGAAAATGCTTGCTTTCCTTGATGTGGTTCCAAAACTGTTGGGTGTCCTTTGCAAAACCTCGTCTGGTGTGAGAATTGGGAACCGTGATAGGGTTTCATTTTATCAGCTAGGCTGGGTGCCTGCATCTCTGTGCCGCAGAACAGAAGGTTTTTATTTTGCGTTGGCAATCTTCCATGCTTCCTCATCGTGGAGAACAGTAGCCCCTCAAACTTCGAGTTTGTTTAGGTTTTGTGTAGGGTTGACTGGCGAGCTGCCATCAGATTCTCCAGTGTCGTTCATGCTTGTCTTGGAGACTGAGTCAAACAGTTCATGGTATATTGTGGGGTGGTCTCTTCTTTCAAAGGTACTGGTGTTTTTTTTTAACCCTGTTGTTAATTTGTACGAATGTGTTGGAGATAAACTGTTTGAGAAAGGCCAGATTAGCCAATTGGGATTTTAATCTTTCTATCCTATCTGCCTCCTGATGCCTCTCTGAAAACTGCTTTTGTAGATTATTTCCCTTTTTGCCAGTTTTATTGAGTGAAGTCAGGGAAACTTGAGGAATGTGCCCTTACAATACAAACCAACACATACAATATAAAGGTTCCCTGATTCTGGCCTCTTGTATATTTGTGATTTTGGTAGAGTCAGGAATTCCCTCCTGCACACTCAATGAGCTGAATGGCCTATAACTTACGATTTTAAGGTCTCGCATTAACCCTTTCCTTGGAAACAACTTCCATTGCCAATTTCCTGGTTGCCTGTCCTATGATTCTTTGTCATTTACATTGTGGTGCTGTGAAATGTCTGGTTATTGACGCTGCCTCACTGGTAGCAGAGTGGTTAGTGCATTGCTTTACAGTACCAGCGATCACTGATCAGGGTTCAATTCCTGCCGCTGTCTGCAAGGAGTTTGTACGTTCTCCCCGTGACTGTGCGGGCGTCCTCCGGGTGCTCCGGTTTCCTCCCACGTTCCAAAGGATTGGTGAGTCATGGGCACGTTATGTTGGCTCTGCAAGCATGGCGACTCGTGCAGGCCGGCCAGCACAATCCTTGCTGACTCGATTTAACATAGGCAATGCATTTCACTATGTTTTCATGTACGTGTGACAAATGAAGCTAATCTTTATCTTTGAACAACCCTGGTTCAACTCCCAGCATCTGGTCTCTCACTAGGTGGAGTTTGTATGTTCTCCTGTTGATTTTCCTTGTGTGCTCCCACGTTGCAAATATTGTTGGTTTTCATGAAGGCGGGTCACAGGAAGGTCAGGGGGCATCAAGGGTTATGAGGAAAAGGCAGGAGAGTGACGTTGAGAGGAAAAGCCTTGATCAAATGGCGGGACAGACTCAATGGAGCAAATGGCCTAATTCTGCTCCGATGTCTTATCGTCTTATGGCATATGAGGGATAGCCAACATGGAAATAAGTTGAGGGAATGGGATTGATGGGAATGCTTTGACAGACAGCATTGTGTTGGACTGAATGGCCTGTTGATCATTTAGAGATGCTGGAGTCTAAGTTTAGCATCAGTGACTCAGATGAGGTGAAACCTGCTGCTTTGTGGCAGCAACATCGAATTGATAATGGTAGATTCATGCACTGTTCAGAAGCCTGATGGTGGAGGGGGAGAAACGGCTTCTGAATTGCTGAGTTGGGATCTTCAGGCTCCTTCACCTCCTTCCCGATTGTAGTAAAGAGACGAGAGCACGTCCGGGAATGAAGCATAAAATCAAGCTATTGATCTGTTTTCCATTTGAACATCAATGAAGGAATATTAAATATTAAGTGCTACAGAACAGATAACACGAAGGGATAGAGCACCAACTGTGGGGCATGGTGGTATAGAGGGGGTGCTGCTGCCTGGCACATCTCATCACCCAGATTAAACCTGACCTTGGGTGCTGTCTGTATGGAATTTGCATGTTCTGTTTGGCAGCACTGGCTTCAGGGTGCTTCTGATTCCTTCCACATCCCAAATGGCTGCTTTAAGTTACCCTTCAGTGTAGGTCCAAAAGTCTTAGGCACATCTACACAGTAAGAATGGCTTAAGACTTTTGCACAGTACTGTATTTGTCAATGTGGAGCAGAGAGCAAATTTGTACATCTGGCGGGAGCAAAGGAAGTTGGGAATGGTGATAGATAGATAGATAGATAGATACTTTATTCATCCCCATGGGGAAATTCAACTTTTTTCCAATGTCCCATACACTTGTTGTAGCAAAACTAATTACATACAATACTTAACTCAGTAAAAAAATATGATATGCATCTAAATCACTATCTCAAAAAGCATTAATAATAGCTTTTAAAAAGTTCTTAAGTCCTGGCGGTAGAATTGTAAAGCCTAATGGCATTGGGGAGTATTGACCTCTTCATCCTGTCTGAGGAGCATTGCATCGATAGTAACCTGTCGCTGAAACTGCTTCTCTGTCTCTGGATGGTGCTATGTAGAGGATGTTCAGAGTTATCCATAATTGACCGTAGCCTACTCAGCGCCCTTCGCTCAGCTACCGATGTTAAACTCTCCAGTACTTTGCCCACGACAGAGCCCGCCTTCCTTACCAGCTTATTAAGACGTGAGGCGTCCCTCTTCTTAATGCTTCCTCCCCAACACGCCACCACAAAGAAGAGGGCGCTCTCCACAACTGACCTATAGAACATCTTCAGCATCTCACTACAGACATTGAATGACGCCAACCTTCTTAGGAAGTACAGTCGACTCTGTGCCTTCCTGCACAAGGCATCTGTGTTGGCAGTCCAGTCTAGCTTCTCGTCTAACTGTACTCCCAGATACTTGTAGGTCTTAACCTGCTCCACACATTCTCCATTAATGATCACTGGCTCCATATGAGGCCTAGATCTCCTAAAGTCCACCACCATCTCCTTGGTCTTGGTGATATTGAGACGCAGGTAGTTTGAGTTGCACCATATCACAAAGTCCTGTATCAGTTTCCTATACTCCTCCTCCTGTCCATTCCTGACACACCCCACTATGGCCGTGTCATCAGCGAACTTCTGCACATGGCAGGACTCCGAGTTATATTGGAAGTCTGATGTGTACAGGGTGAACAGGACCGGAGAGAGTACGGTTCCCTGCGGCGCCCCTGTGCTGCTTACCACCGTGTCAGACCTACAGTCTCCCAACCGCACATACTGAGGTCTATCTGTCAAGTAGTCCACTATCCAATCCACCATGTGAGAGTCTACTCCCATCTCCGTTAGTTTGTGCCTTAAGATCTTGGGCTGGATGGTGTTAAAGGCACTAGAGAAGTCAAGGAATGTAATCCTCACAGCACAACTGACCCCATCTAGGTGAGAGAGTGATTTGTGCAGCAAATACGTGATAGCATCCTCCACTCCCACCTTCTCCTTATACGCAAACTGAAGAGGATCCTGGGCGTGCCTGGTTTGTGGCCTCAGATTCTGTATTATCAGCCGCTCCATGGTCTTCATCACGTGCGACGTCAAGGCAACAGGTCTGAAGTCATTCAACTCCTTTGGTTGTGGTTTCTTCGGTACCGGGACAATACAGGATGTTTTCCACTGTCTGGGTACTCTTCTCTGCTCCAGGCTCATGTTGAAGATGCGCTGTAGTGGTTCTCCCAGCTCAGTCGCACAGGCCCTCAGTAATCGTGGGGAAACTCCATCCGGTCCAGCCGCCTTGCTGGTACAGATCTTCCTCAGTTGACCTTCCACCTGTGCAGCCGTAATCCTGGGCGTGGGCAAGGTCTCCTGTGAGTGGCTATTTTCCTGTGAGGAGTAAGCCTGGTGTGGATTTCTGCGGTGAGGATGAGATTGAGCTGTCGAACCTGTTGAAGAAGTTGTTCAGCTGGTTCGCTTTCTCCACATCTCCACTTATGTTCGCCCCCCGCTTTGCTGCGGGGGAGGGATGTGGGTTAGGTGACAGAGGAAGAGGGCCGGGGTGGCGGGTTGGGGAGTGTTGGGGGCAGACACACCCAGCCCTGAGACACCAGGCAAGGTCATTTGATTCCAAACAATTGGTTCATTGATCATTACAGAATGTCTCTGGTGCTCCCATTCCCTCCCCTCTCCCTTCCCTCTTTCCCTACCATGATTCCCCTCTCCCTGCACCCTTCCCACTCTCAGTCCACAACAGAGATCCATATCAGAATCAGGTTTATCATCACTCACATGTATCATGAAATGTTTTTATCCTGGTAGTAGTACAGTGCAATACATAAAATTAATGTAGTTCTGTGCAGAAGTCTTAGGCACCCTAGCTGTGTATAAAACTTTTGCACCGTACTGAAAGTACCAATGTGAATCAAAGGAGAGAGAGAGAGAGAGAATTAACGTGTGGGGCTACAGAAAAGTAAAGAGGGAGAATGGGATTGCACTACAGGCCAGCTGACATGGACTCAATGGGCTGAATGTCTGCTGTGCTGTAACAGATTGTTATTTGATATTGAGTACTGATCAATTATTTAGAATAACTAGAGTCATAGAAAGGTACAGTACAGAAACAGGCCCTTTGGCCCATCTAGTCTGTGCTGAACAGTTTAAACTGTCTCTTCCCATCATCCTGCAAAGGGATCAGAGTCCTCCATACCCCTACCAGGCATGTACCTATCCAAATTTCTCTTAAACGTTAAAATCAAGCTCACATGCACCACTTGTGCTGGCAGCTCATTCCACTCTCTCATGACCCTGTGAGTGAAGAAGTTTCCCCTCCTGTTCCCCTTAAACTTTTCATCTTTCACACTTAACCCATGACCTCTGGCTGTAGTCCTACCTAACCTTTGTATTTACCCCTCATAATTTTAGAAACATAGAAACCTACAGCACAATACAGGCTCTTGGGCCCACAAGGCTGTGCCGAACATGTCCTTACCTGAGAAATTACCTAGGCTTACCCATAGCCCTCTGTTTTTCTGAGCTCCATATACCTGTCCAGAAATCTCTTAAAAGACCCTATTGTATCCACCTCCACCACCATTACCTGCAGCCCATTCCACGCACTCACCACTCTGCGTTTAAAAAAACAACAACTTACCCCTGACATCTCCTCTGTACCTACTTCCAAGCACCTTAAAACTGTGCCCTCTCGTGTTAGCTATTTCAGCCCTGGGAAAAAGCCTCTAACTATCCACACAATCAATGCCTGTCATCATCTTATACACAATTTTGTATCTCTATGAACTCTCCTCTCAATCTTCTTTGTTCCAAGAAATAAAGTCCTAACCTATTTAATTTTTCTTTATAACTCAGGTCTACCAATTCTGTCACCATCCTAATAATTTTTCTCTGTATTCTTTCAAACTTATTTGCATCTTTCCTGTAGGTAGGTGTCCAAAACTGTAAATAATACACCAATGTCTTGTACTTCTTCAACATAACATCCCATCTTCTGTACTCCATACTTTGATTTATGAAGGCCAATGTGCCAACAGCTTTCTTTTGACTGATAAATATTTAGAAGGATCTGCTCAAATCATTATATAGATTAGCATTGTCACTTGTACATCGAAACATATAGTGAAATATATCGTTTTGCTTCAACAACCATCACAGTCTATGCTTCCATCGTCAGCATAGCTCGGCACTACTTGTTAATCGTAACCTGTACGTTTTTGGAATGTGGGAGCAGCCAGGAAGAATTCTCAAACTCCGTACAGACAGTCACAGGAATTGAACACCAAATGGCCCTGTAAAGTGTCATCACTGCCCTCTCCCTGCCTCCTGCTTATCATTGCTCGTAATTAAACCATGATAAGTTTGTGACTGCATTTCATCCACGAACTGAGAGAGGTCAAAGGAAGATGAAGTGTCCCTGTACTGCAAGAAGGAAGGAGGGAGGTGGTAATATCTGAAGAATATAATAATTCTGCTATAACTCTTCCCTTGGTCTGTTCATGGCCCATTCTTACTGCTCTGCTGGTTTTAGACTCTCCTCTATTTGAAATAACGTTACGTTAGTATTTACTGACTGAGCTAGTTTGTGGGATCACTGAGCAATGTGCTTTACATACACTGCAAGTCATTCTGGACAATACGCTTCTTGATGCCATTTAGTACAGTACGTATGGTGGGTGCGGCTGCTATACCAAGAGCTTACTCCTTAAATCCACTTGGTACTCCAGAATTTAATCACTTCAAACCACTTCTTATAATGCTGTTTGCATTGTAAATACAGTGGATTCTGGTTACTTGGGCCATCATTTAATCGTAGCAGCCATTTTCTTGGGGCAAGTTGAAAAGAACAAATTGAGCAAGCAGCTGGGACTCCCTTCACGTATGTGAGACACTACACCACTTAACTGAGACAGGAGACTTCTAATGCCTGTCAGTTGCTTGCATGTCGTGTGGCCATTAGAGCAGTTTTTAAATAGCGTCACTTGCACGTGTTTGTGTTCATAAAGCAGTGATTGTCGTCACTGATAGTTGGTAAGTAATAATTACTAAGTGTTACGTACCCGTGGCACGTGACAGTGGTACCCTTGTCACGTGAGTGGGGTTGAAGCTATACTGGACTTGAGGTAATGGTCTTGTGATGGTGGAGTGACATCATTTTCCCGCCAGTAGAGGTCATGTGACAGTTTTTTTTTACAGGGTATAAAAGGAGGACCCCTCCCTGTGAGGAGGGGCAGTTTGTGGCTGGATTTGCCAAGTTGACTTCATGCCACTGCGTGATTTAAGGTTATGACGCAGTTTAGTTGAAAGATGAAGTTTTATCTAATGCCTAAAGTTTAAAAGGTCATTGCCAGCAGTTTCTTTATAATACTGCTAGTTGAGAATCAGTGGAGAGTGAAGATTGGAGTTCGGGAGTTAAAAGATCGAGGAGAATCGATTTCGACGGTGAAACAGGTTCGACCTTGTTTGATCCTTATTCGGAAGGAATTCGTTGACTGTTCTCGTGTTAATCCCTGTGAAATAGCAGAAAGGATTGGGAACAGTTCTGTAAAGGAAAGGTCAGTGCCTTTAAGTCGTTACATCTCATCTTCGTAAAATTCTTCATGGGAAAAGTTCGATTTGGGAGCCGAAGCATCACGACGTGAAATAGAACTTAAATCGTCTTAAAAAGTCTCTCCCTTAAATGGTCTGTGAGCATTTTGAATTTTTGCAATACTACTTTGAAGAACTGTTTTTGCAACATCGCTTTAAGAACGGTTTAAGCTTCATTGCTTTAAGAACTGTTGAAGCTGCCACACAGCAGCTGATTTCCGGTTACGTTAGTGATTTGTTTACTTTTGGGGGGTTTGTTTTCAGTGTTTAATAAACGTGTTATTTGTTATACAAACCCCTGCCTAACTCATATATTTATTGTTGCTTGAATCCGTAACATAAATATGGGGGCTAAGTCCGGATTGGATCATTTGAGTTTAAATGCTTGTTAAATTTTGAATCGGTGTTTTGGAAAAGGGGAATACTCGAATCTTTTGTTTGATTGGCTTGTGAGTGGTATTCGGCAACAATGAATATTGATGAGTTTCTGGTTTCACCAGACGCGGAATTGTTAGCGAAGGCAAAGAAAACTGAGGTGTCTGCGATAGCTAGTAGATTGCAACTTAAAGGTATTTTGAAGACTATATCAAAGGCTGTAATACAGAGGAAAACCGCGTCACACTATGTGGATTCGGGTGATTTCAATGAATCGACTTTAGAGTCGTTTCCAATAAGTAATCTGGAGATGCAGTTGCAAATCGAACAGATGAAGTTGGAACAAAGTAAAGCAGAATTGGAGCGTTGTAGGTTAGAAGCTGATCAGAAAAAAAGGGATTTTGAATATGCAATGATGGAATTAAGGTCTGGGAATCAGTCTTCTGGTTCTAGAAAACCGTTTGTTGCTAGTCAAGAAATTAAATTGGTCCCACCATTTAGTGAAACAGAAGTGGAAAGATATTTCCAATATTTTGAAATGATTGCTCAGATTTCAGAGTGGCCGAAAGATAAATGGTCAGTGTTGTTACAGAGTGTAATTAAAGGTAAAGCACAACAAGTTTATACAGCTTTAACTGCTGCGCAAGCACTTGATTATGATTATCCTTTCACCCAACACTCCAGAGTAAATCACCCAAATTTATCCAAACTCTTCTTTTAGCCAGTCCTGGTGAACCACTTTTGCACCCTCTGCAAAGCCTCCACATCCCTCCAAACCTGATCCCAAGTTAGTCTAACTAAAGTTTTATACAGTTGCAACGTGACTTACCAACTTTTATTCGCAATATCCTGACCAATAAAGGCAAGCACGCAGGACACTTCATTTACCACCTTACCCACTTGTGTTGCCACTTTCATGGATCAACGGAATTAAATCTGAAGATTCCTGTGGTCATCAGCATTCTGTCATTTACTGAACACTGTTGAATATGACCTTCCAAAATGAATCATGTTAAACTCCACCAGCTATTTCTTCATTCAAATTTTCATTTGATCCATATCTTACTATATCCTTTGACAACCTTCCATGCTATTCATGACTCCATCAAAGTTCACGTTATCTACAAGCTTGTTAATTGTAGTGCCTACGTACATATTCATGTACATCAGGAGCTCCTAGCCTTATTTGTGCCATGAACCAATACCATTAAGCCAGGGGTTCATGGACCCTAGGCTGGGAATCCCTGATCGAGGTCGTTGAGTTATACTGTAAACAGAGATCTCTGCAGAGCATCATTAGTCCTATTAGAGACATCTTTCCACCATTTCCCTCTTCTCTGACCAAGCCAATTTGGGATCCAATTTACTGGATAGCACCACCATTCCAACGTGCTTCAAGGCCGCCACCATCGTCCCCCTGCCGAAGAAGTCTTCAGTGTCCTGCCTAAATGACTACCATCATCATGAAGTGTTTCGAGAGGCTCATCATGAGGCATATCAAGACCCTGCTGGACCCCCTGCAGTTTGCGTTCCGTCCCAACCGCTCAACAGATGATTGCCATCACCCTCCACCTGGCCCTAACCCACTTGGACAAGAAAGACACATACATTCGGATGCTGTTCATAGACTTCAGTTCAGCATTCAACACAATCATCCCTCAGAAATTGGTTGGAAAGCTGAGCCTACTGGGCCTGAACATCTCCCTCTGCAACTGGATCCTAGACTTCCTGACTGGGAGACCTCAGTCAGTCCGGATCGGGAGCAGCATCTCCAACACCATCACAATGAGCACGGGGGCTCCCCAGGGTTGCGTGCTCAGTCCACTGCTGTTCACTCTGCTGACCCATGACTGTGCTGCAACACACAGCTCGAACCATATCATCAAGTTCGCCGATGACACGACTGTGGTGGGTCTGATCAGCAAGAACGACGAGTCAGCTTACGGAGAGGAGGTGCAGTGGATACGGACTGGTGCAGAGCCAACAACCTGTCTCTTAATGTGAACAAAACAAAAGAGATGGCTGTTGACCTCCGGAGGGCACGGAGCGATCACTCCCCGCTGAACATCGATGGCTCCTCGGTAGAGATCGTTAAGAGCACCAAATATCTTGGTGTTCACCTGGTGGAGAATCTCGCCTGGTCCCTCAACACCAGCTCCATAGCAAAGAAAGCCCAGCAGCGTCTCTACTTTCTGCGAAGACTGAGGAAAGTCCATCTCCCACCCCCCATCCTCATCACATTCTACAGGGGTTGTATCGAGAGCATCCTGAGCAGCTGCATCACTGCCTGGTTCGGAAATTGCACCATCTTGGATTGCAAGACCCTGCAGTGGATAGTGAGGTCAGCTGAGAAGATCATCAGGGTCTCTCTTCCCGCCATCATGGACATTTACACTACACGCTGCATCCGCAAAGGGAACAGCGTTGTGAAGGACCCCATGCACCCCTCATACAAACTCTTCTCCCTCCTGTTGTCTGGGAAAAGGCACTGAAGCATTCGGGCTCTCACGACCAGACTACGTAACAGTTTCTTCCCCCAGGCTATCAGACTCCTGAATATCCAGTGGGACAGGCCCTTCTGGCCCAATAAGCCACACCCAGAAACCCACCCATTTAACCCTAGCCTAATCACAGGGAAATTCACAATGACCAATTAACCTGTACGTCTTTGGAATATGGGAGGAAACCAGAGCACCAGGAGGAAACTCACATGATCATGGGGAGAATGTACAAACTCCTTACAGATGGCACTGGAATTGAACTCTGAACTCTACTCCATGCTGTAATAGCATCGCGCTAACTGCTATGCTACCGTGGCACCCCATTCTTGCCTCAGAAAGGTGGTGGGTTCAACTAGGCCTACATAACACTTTCAATTCTAGTGCATTCACTATAATGAAGATAGAAGAGTGTGGATCTAATGGGGGTAAATGGGATTAGTGTGTAGATTGATGCAAAGGACATCACAGATATGGTGGGCTAAGAGGCCTGTTTATACTATATGACTGACTCTTTTGTGTTGCGTTGTGAGAACTGCTGTCTTTTAGGTGCTAAAATGCAGGTATCCAGGTTACAGCAGGTCAAAGTTCAAAGTAAATTTATTGTCAAAGTACATATGTCACCATATACAACCCTGAGATTCATTTTCTTGCAGGTATACTCAATGAATCTGTAGAATAATAACCTTAACAGAATCAATGAAAGGCTGCCCAGCTTGGGTGTTCAATCAGTGTGCAAAAGAAAATACACTGTGCAAATTCAGAAAGAAATAATAATACATAAATATGCGATAAATATCGAGAGCATGAGATGAAGGGTCCTTGAAAGTGAGACCATTTGATGTGGGAACATTTCATTGATGGGGCGAGTGAAGGTAAGAGAAGTTATTCTCTTTGGTTCAAGAGCTTGATGGTTGAGGGGTAATAATTGATTCTGAACCTAGTTACGAGAATCCTGAGGCTCCTGTACCACCTTTCTGATGGCAGCAGTGAAAAGAGATCATGTCCTGGGTGGTGGAGGTCTCTGGTGATGGATGCTGCTTTGCTGTGACAGCATTTCATGTAGATGTGCTCAGTGGTGGGGAGGGCTTTACCCAAGATGGACTAGGCCGTATCCACTACTTTTATAGGATTTTCTGTTTAATGGCATTGGTGTTTCCAGGCAGTGATGCAGCCAGACAACATACTCTCCACTGCACATCTATACCAAATCTACACAAACTCCTAAGGAAGTAGAGGCGCTGCTGTGCTTTCTCCATAGTTGCACTTGTGTGCTGGGCCCGGGCTCCATTCTTGAGAACTGTTTGTAAGTTGGAACTGAACAAACGAACAGAGGATCTTAGAAAAACCTGTGACAGGGATGTGGTCGCCAAGTCGCCAGCCTGCCTCACTGGCCCAGCCTGCCAGCTCTGTTCGGTGTGGGATGGGGGGAATAGCCCCATTCCCAAAAGATGCCTAAAACTCTAAAGCAGGCGGTAAATTCATACCCATCTACCCCACCGATCTCCCAAATGCTGAGGATGTTCAGAGGCTGGGCGTTCCTGACCTCATGGGAAGGGCCTGTGTGCCCACTGAGACAGAAATGCAATATGCATAAGAGCAGCTGTGGCTTCTCCCTTGTGTCCTAGTTAATATTTATACCTCAGCTAACATCATTTGAAAGGATTTACAGGTCATAATCATGTTGCTGTCAGTAAATTAGCTGTTCATGCAAAAACAAATTGTGAACTGGATATGTAGGATGTTGTGTTTTGGCCCTGTTCACCGTGTTACGGTGAGACACAGCCCCATCTTCAATTCACAAGTTGTGTTGCAGCTTGCGGCCTCTGGTGTGGATTTGACTTTCCCTGCACACCAGCATTTTCAGGTAACCTCATTTGCACGTGGAGGTAAAATGAGCATAAGTGTTTTTCCAGCTCCATCACCGGCACAACCCCCCACACCATCAAGGACGTGTTTCAAGAAGCAGTGCCTCAAGACGGTGGCGTCCATCACTCAAGACCCTCACTATCTGGGACATGCCCTCTTCTCCTTGCTACCATCAGAGAGGAGGTACAGGAGCCTGAGGACGCACACTCAAAGATTCTGAGCAGTTTCTTTCCCTCTGCTGTCTGTCCATGACACTACCTTGTTATTCCTTTTTTTTTAAAGCATTGTTTATTTTTAAACATTTTGACATCTTTGCACTGTAACGCTGTCATAAAACAGCAAATTTCATCATGTACTGTAAGTTAGTGTTATTAAATCTAATTCTGATATTCCCAGCTGAATGTTTCAAAAGAAAACTTTCCAGAGTCATAGGGCAGGGATACAGGCCCTTTTGCCCAACCAGTGCGTGCTGACCGAGGGTCCCAATTCCCTGTGTTCGGCCAGTATCCCTCTAAGCCCCATCCCTCCATGTACCTATTGAAATGCTTAAATGATACTGTTGTACCTGCCTTAACCACTTCCCCGGCAGCTTGTTACATACACTCAACGTTCTCTGTGTGAAAAATTTACCCCTCACGTCACTTCTAAACCTTTCTCCTCTCACCTTAAATCTATGCCTCCTAGTTTTGGACATCCTGGGGAAAAGTCTGCTACCATCCACCTTATCGATGTGTCTCATAAACACTTCTCTACGCTTGCCCCTTATTCTCCTGCGCTCCCAAGGAATAAGGTCCTAGCTTGCCTAACCTCTCCCTATAACTCAGGACTTCTCATTCTGGCAATATCCTTGCAAATCATATCTGTACTCTTACCAGTGTAACCACACACACACAAAACGCTGGTGGAACACAGCAGGCCAGGCAGCATCTATAAGGAGAAGCACTGTCGACATTTTTGTGTGTGTTGTTTGAATTTCCAGCATCTGCAGATTTCCTCGTGTTTGCCAGTGTAACCACGTCTTTTTTATAACAGGATAACCAGAGCTGTACATAATACTCGGTGTGCAGCCCTAACAGTGCAACACCTGTATTCAATACCCCACGTGAAGGCCAGCCAGCATGCTAAATGCTTTTTAGCAATGAACTATGCACCTGTACTCTGAGGTCCCTCTGTTCCATTGCACTTCCTAGTGCCCTACCACCATAACACAAGTCCTACTCTGCTTTAAGTATTGCAAGTTATTGCATTTCTGTTTGTGGGCACAAGTAGGCTGTACTGCTGTCACTCCAAAACTACTTCATTTGACATAAAGTCCCTAAGACATTCGGAGGTTGTATGGAAGTCTCATTTACACATTGTGAGCTATTGACATTAGTTGCAATGTCATCTGTTTCTGAACATAACCGATGCTATCAAGCTAGCATTCTCATCTCGGGATCTTCCTCTTTCTTGCAGTGAATCAGATGCCAATTTGCAAGCCATAGAAACTACATTTACATGTTTTGCATATAAGGCCTTTTTTATCATGCTAATTATGATCTTGTGTTGTCCCGTGGTTCTCTGTCCCCATTGGAAGAGACTCTGCAGATGCTAGGAATCCTAGCAACACAAATAAAATGCTGGAGGAGCTCAAGGAGTATCTGTGGAGTGGAGTAAGCAGTCCGTGTTTCTTGCCAAGGTCCTTTATCAGACCCGGAAAGAAAGGGTGCAAAAGCCAGAATAAGAAAGTGGGGTGGGGGGGTGGGGGAGAGGAAGGAGATCATGATGGCAGGTGAGGAGGAAGTTGGGTGGGGGAGGGTCGATGAAGTAAGAGGTTGGGAGGTGATAGGTGGAAGAGGTGAAGTGCTGAAGACGAAGGAATCTGATAGGAGAGGACAGAGGACCATGGAAGAGAGGGAAGGAGGGGGCACCAGAGGGAGGCGATGGGCGGGTGAGGAGAAGAGATGGAGTGAGAGGGAAATCGGAATAGAAAAAGAGAAGTTTTGAGGGAGGGAGAGAGCAGTTACTGGAAGTTAGAGAAATCGGTGTTCGTGCCATCAGGTTGGAGGCTACCTAGTGGGAATGTGAGAAGTTGCTCCCAACCTGAAAGTGGCCTCATCATGGCAGCAGAGGAGGCCATGGACTAACACATCGGAAAGCGAATGTGAAGTTGAATTGAAATACTTAGTCATTGGGAAGCCCATCCTTTTGGCGGACAGAACGAAAATACTCCTTTATTCTAATTGCAGAGACAGGTGCTATGCACTTGTTTTTTTTTCTTGACCCAAATATTATGAATCAATTTTCCAAGATTACCTTCCATTTCTGCTTCTGTACCAAATTATTTTTACAGCAGGTACTCGGGCTCCCTTGTAGTATTTTATTTCCAGCATCAGCTATAGATTTTGTTTAGGAATGATGGTGGAGCGTGAGAGCGAGGTTGAGGTGGTTAGGGAAGTAAATGAAACCTAATATTTGAATACATGACAAAACAATCAAATTGGGTGGTAGGTCACTAATCTCTTGTGAAATTCAGGAAAAAGTATCTTTAACCAATCTGAGTAGAATATTGTTATCACTATCACAAAGGTTGAAGCAAAGAGAACTGATGCATTGCTGTTAGGTAATTGAGGTTGATTTGAAAGTAGAACATGGATCAGTACAGGCCCATGATGTGTCGACCCTTTGACATACTCTTAAGATCAATCTAAAGCTTCCTTCCCGCTTGGTCCTCCATTTTTCTATCATTCCTGTGCCTATCTTAGAATTTCTTAAGTGTCCCTAATGTATCTCCCTCTACCACCACCCCCGGCAGCACATTCCATATACCCACTGTTCTGTGATATCACCCTGTACTCACTCAAATGATCTTAAAGTCGCACTCACTTTTATTTGCCATTTGTTGTTGTTCCTTTCCGCGCAGGGCGGCAACCTTGCCATTTCTTTAGCATTTTTTATGCCTCTTTTCATGAGGCAGAGTTGCTAGATTGATGCTCAACCCAGCATGCAAGGAGCCAGCCAGATTCGAACAGGGCCGCTCGCCTCAAAGTCTGGTGCGGATGCCTCTACACCACCAGCCGACGTATTTGCCTTTTTCAGCCCTGTGGAAAATGTCTCTGACTGTTCACTCTGTCTATGCCTCTTGTACACCTGTCAAGTCACACCCTCATCCTCTCACCCTCCTTCACTCCAAAGAGAAATGCCATTGTTCAGTCAACCTATTAAGACATGCTCGCCAATCCAAGTAGCGTTCTGGTAAATCTCCTTTGGACCCTCTCTAAATCTTCCACATCCTTCCTATAATGAAGCAATCAGAATTGAACATAATATTCCAAACAGTAGTACTGTGCTGAGTTTGGAAGTTTATTTTTATGGAATTAGTAGCAAAGTGGGAGGAGGCTTGTGTTTGAGCTTAGACTGGTTGGGCCTGATGACTAGTTTCTGTACTTGAAATGCATTGTAGGTATTTCAGTGAAATTCACAGTTAGTCATGCTGGGGAGTAGCAGAGATGCATTAATGATGTGGATGTGAATGTAGGAGGTATGATTAGTAAGTTCACAGATGACAAAAAAAACCGATGGTGATGGTGATAGTGAGGAGGATAGTTGTAGGCCACATAATGATGCTGATCGATTGGACAGAGTAATGGCAGATGCAATTTAATCATTTAGAGCACGTCGATTCACTTTGGATGTGGGTGTGGAAGTTAATAAAGGTACAAGCTAATCTGAGGGGACATAATTTTAAGGTGATTGCAGGGAAGTATGGGGGGGATGTCAGAAGTAGGTTTTTTTTATAGTAGTGGGTCTGTGGAATGTACTGCTGAGGTTGGTGGTAGAGGCAGATACATTAGGGACATTTAGGGTTCAAGTTTCATTTTGATTTCTAAGTGCATGTACAGTACAACTCAGATATTTGTCTTCTCCAGATAGCCAAGAAATACGCATGAAAAAATAAAAGGAACAAGACTTGTAGACGCCAGAATCACCAACCTCCTCCCCTGCAGAAAAACAGCGACAATACAAGCCCCGACCATTTCCCCGCAGAGAAAACAGTAAAAATAACAATCCCTTCCCCCTCCCCGCAGAAAAGCAGTGACATAGCATCAAATCTCCACCCCATCTCCCGCATTAAAAAAACCCAGCAACAATACAATCCCTTCCCTGCAGAAAAGACAGCGACAATAACAATACCCTCCCCCTGCAGTAAAAACAGCGACAATAGCATCAAAACTCCACACCCTCCGCAAGAAAAACCAGCAACAATAGCAATCCCCAACTCTGCAGGAAAAAAACAGCGACAATAACATAGACTCATGGATGAAAGAAAAATGGAGGGCTGCGTAGGAGGGAACAGTTAGACTGATCTTAGCGTTTAAAAGCTCAGCACGACATCCTGGGATGAATGGTCTGCACTGTGCTATAACGTTCTGTGTTCTAAAATAATCCCACCGCTGCCTGTAAGGAGTTTGTACATTCTCCCCATGACCGTGTGGGTTTCTTACCACAGTCCAAAGGCATACCAGTTGGTAGGTTAATTGGTCATTGTAAATTATCTGGTGATTAGGTGAGGGTTAAATCGGGGATTACTGGGTGGTGTGGCTTGTAGGGCCAAAAGGGCCTATTCTGCGCTGTGTATCAACAAATAAATTTAAAAAATTACAGTGAGAGGTAGGTGACTAGGGAATGTCGAGGGACAGGAGATTTCAGTGTACAAGTGCAAGGAAGCCCGAATGTGGAAACAAAGGTGGTGGAGCTGGGCATACGCATGTTAAGTCAACGATGAAAGAGGCTGGAGCAATATTGGTATTTCAGTTCAGCACACTTTATGAAGCAAGTGGTTGCTCTGGAGAGGGTGCAGAGGAGGTTAACATATATCTCAGCTCGTAAGAGGCTGCCAGCTGAGTCCATGCTATTTACCAGGACGTTGCCTGTGGTGGAAACTCAGTTATGAGGCACGATTGGATAGGATGGCTTTGTTTTGTCCTTGAAATGGAGAAAGCTGAGGAAGGAGGGGCTGATTCAGCTGTACAAAATTGAGGAAGAAAGGATAGTTAGCAGGAAGCTTTTCCACTGCAGCAAAGGTTTAAGATGGGGGAAGAGAACTTGTGAGAAATTTTGCTTCCAGGACTGGTTAGAACATAGAAAATGGAAAGCAAAAGCAGAACACAGACCCTTCATCCCACAATGACTAATCTAACCCTCCCCTCCTACATAGCCCTCCATTTTCCTATCATCCATGTGCCTATCTAAAAGTTTCTTATGCTCCTAATGTGTCTACTTCTGTCACCACCCCCGGCAGCACGTTTCACACACGCCACACTCTGTCGGGGGGAAAAACAGCTTAACTCTGACATCCCCTCTGTACTTTCCTCCAGTTACCCAATTTTGCTCTCGTGTATTAGCCATTTCTGGCTTGGGATTAAGTATCTGTCTGTCTACTTTACCTATGTCTCTTATCTAGTATACCTCTATCAGGTCTCCTCTCATCCTCCTTTATTCCAGAGAAAAGCCCTAGCTCACTCAGAATACATTGGGATACGGAATTCATTATTTGAATGGGTGGTAGTTGCAGAGGCTGTCACAATGTTTAAATATTTGGATATAAGTCAGGTTTATTGTCGTATACACAAGTTTGTGCATGCAGAGGTGAAACGCAGGCACATTGGACTGAATGGAAATGCAGGCATAATGGACTGAATGGAAATGCAGGCATAATGGACTGAAGGGCCTGTACCTATGCTGTGTGACTGTGTGACAACACCTTATATACCCAGCCGGTATATAAGGTGTTGTTCCTCCAACCGGAGTCTGGCTTCATTATGTATGATATACTGTGTCCGGTGCTCCCGGTGTGGCCTTTTATATATTGGTGAGACCCGATGCAGATTGGGAGACTGTTTCGCTGAACACCTACGCTCTGTCCGCCAGAGAAAGCAGGATCTCCCAGTGGCCACACATTTTAATTCCACGTCCCATTTCCATTCTGATATGTCAATCCATGGCCTCCTCTACTGTCAAGATGAAGCCACACTCAGGTTGGAGGAACAACACCTCATATACCATCTGGGTAGCCTCCAACCTGATGGCATGAACATTGATTTTTCTAACTTCCGTTAATGCCCCCAGCCCTTATTTATCTATCTATCTATCTATGTATTTATCTATTTATCTATCAATATAATTATTATCTATCTAATTATTATTTTCCCCCCTTTTTCTCCCTTTTTTTTCTCTCTGTCCCTCCTACGATCACTCCTTGCCTGCTCTCCATCTCCCTCTGGTGCTCCCCCTCTCCCTTCCTTTCTCCCTAGGCCTCCCGTCCCATAATCCTCTCCCTTCTCCAGCTCTGTATCCCTTTTGCCAATCAACTTTTCAACACTTAGCTTCATCCGTCCCTTTCCTGTCTTCTCCTATCATTTTGGATTTCCCCCTCCCACTTCCAAATCTCTTACTATCTCTTCTTTCAGTTAGTCCTGACGAAGAGTCTCAGCCCAAAACATCGACTGTACTTCTTCCTATAGATGCTGCCTGGCCTGCTGCATTCCACCAGCATTTTATGTGTGTTGTTTGAATTTCCAGCATCTGCAGATTTTCTCGTGTTTTCGAACATATTTCCTGTATTGTTCTGGTACTTTTTGCAGGAGCAACTGGTTTTGAATGTCTTCTTTCTGAGCACATTCTTGAAAGTACCCGTAAGTCAGATGAAATAAGCAAACCAGTAAGACCAGTCATGTTGAAAGAGTCCTGATCACATTTCTCCTGTGCACACTGGAGCTGTATGCATGCAAGTAAAGCTTGGAGATGTGCTGCACAGACAAAGGAGTGAAGGTGGAGTGGTCAGAGGGGCCAGGGTTGCTTCTGTGATTGCAGAGGCATAAATAGCTCTCAATAAGACCACAAGAGAAAGGAGCAGAATTAGGTCATTGGGACCATCGAGTATGCTGCACCATTTGATGTCCTCTCTCAACCCCATTCTCCTGCCTTCTCCCCGTAACTTTTGATAGCCCTACTAAATAAGAAGGGTGGCGGGTTGGAGAAGTGTCTCTACCAAAGGAGGTATAAGGCACTCCTTCCCTCTGCTAGCCTGCAAGTCACTCGGGCAAGATGTATCACCCACTTAGCCCCCCCCTTCACCCCAATCGGCATCACGTGATGCCATAGGAACAGGTGGTGGATGGTTGTACGAGCAGACGGTGCATATCTCAAGTCCTGGTTATGTGACCACTGACACCAGGCAGACAATCTCTGAAATGTGTTGATCATGGATGAGGTCACCCATCTTATAAAGACACTGTCCAGAAGAAGACAATGGCAAACCACTTCTCCAGAAAAATTGCCCAAGAACAATTGTGGTCAACAGATGGAAGGCCATGACTGCCCATGTCAGTTGACAAGGTGGTGATGATGATGCCTAATCAAGAACTGATCAGCCTCCACTTTAAATATATTCAATGACTCAGCCTCCACAGCCGTCTGTTGCAGTGAATTCCACAGATTCACCACCCTCTGGCTAAAGAAATTCCTCCTTCTCTCTGTTCTAAAGGGGTGTCCTATTCTGAGATTGTGCCCTCTGATCCTAGACTAATAAGAGAGTGAAGGGTTGAAGTAAGGTAGATGGGAACACTGTGCCTAACAATGGCCAAGCAATTAAATTTAGCAAACATTATGTAAAAGAATGATGATGGCATCCATCTTTTCCGAGGCTGCCCACAAGGCAGTGGGGCCATTTAAATAAATAAAGATCAGATAAAGGAACATTTTCAATTTTCAAGCTCAGTTTTCATGCTCTCTGCAATCTGTACAACAAAGTTGTAATAGATGAAATGCACCAGGAGCATCGAGAGCCAACAAGTGGCATTAAGGTGGCAACCAAATAATCTGGTTTTTTAAAAAAAAATGAACTGGTTTGCTTCTCTTTCGTATCTTTTGCATGAGAGTCTTTTTTTTAGGAATGAAAGAAATATAAGATTAGCTTTACTTGTCAGAATCCAAATCAGAATCGGGTTTATTATCACCAACATTTGTTGTGAAATCTGTTAACTTAGCAGTATATGTATGTTGATCAGAGTAAAAATCGTGCAAAAACAGAAATAATATTAAAAATTGAGGTTGTGTTCATGGGTTCAATGTCCATTGGGAATCGTATGACAGAGGGGAAGAAACTGTTCTCGAATCGCCTTCGGGCTTCTGTACCTCCTACCTGATGGTAACAGTTGAGAAAAGGGCATGCCCTGGGTGCTGGAGGTCCTTAATAATGGACGCCGCCTTTGAGACACTGCTCCTTGAAGATGTCTTGGGTTCTTTGTAGTCTAGTACCCCAGATGGAGCCAACTAAATTTACGACCCTCTGCAGCTTCTTTCAGTCCTGTGCCCCCATACCAGACATATCATAATGTCCTCCACAGTATATCTATAGAAGTTTTTGAGTGTTTTTGTTGACATACCAAATCTCTTCAAACTCCTAATGAAGTACAGTCGCTGTCTTGCCTTCTTTATAGCTATATCGATATGTTGGGACCTGGTTAGGTCCTCAGAGACTTGGACACCCAGGAACTTGAAGCTGCTCACTCTCTCCACTTCTGATCCCTCTATGAGCATTGGTTTGTTTTCCTTCGTCTTATCCTTCCTGAAGTCCACAATCAGCTCTTTCGTCTTACTAATGCTGAGTGCAAGGTTGTTGTTGCTGCAGCACCACTCCACTAGTTGGCACATCTCGCTCCTGTACGCCCTCTCATCTCCACCTGAGATTCTACCAGCAGTGATTGTGTCACCAGATTTGTAGATGATATTTGGTGGAGATGCTAGAATTGCATGTGAATTGAAATATACAGCGAAATGCGTCATTTGTGTCAATGACCAGCAGAGCTGAGGTCAATCCAGAAGTGTCACTATGCTGCTTTGGCCAACATGGCATAGCCTCAATTGGGAGGAAACGCACACAGCCACCGGGAGAATGTCTAAACTCCATACATCAGCAGTGGAAGTTGAACCCTGGTTGTTGCCATGTTATGCGCCTGTGCCACCCCAATATAAAGAACGCTTCACAAATTTGCATGTCATCTCCAAATTCTATTGACCACTGTTTGGTGTTGCCTTTCCCTGATGAGCCCCTAAGCTCTGGAACTCTGTGTATGTATCTTTCTCTGTGTAATCTTCTGCATTAAATTAATCTTCAAAGAAAATTGCTATCCAAATTTTAGATTATCTGTCAAATCATCTTCTGCTCCAGCTGTACATCTGGATTTGGGATCACTTCCAGTCTGCTTTTGTGGGTTGTTAATTAGGATTAGTTCTTCGTACAAAGGGTGTACAAGTTTATGAAGACACTTCAGGAAGTACTTTGTTTTTAGCATTATTAATGTGAAATTAAAAATTGATAATATGGTAAAGAGAAAATCTGTAGATGCTAGTAATCAAAGCAACACATGGAGTTTTGGAGGAACTCAGCAGGCCAGGCAGCATCCATGGAAATGAATAAACAGCTGACATTTAAAGCCAAGGCCTTTCATCAAGACTAGCAAGGAAGAAACTGGCAGTTTGTAGTTTTCTGGCTCTTCAAATCTATATTCTAGAAAAAGCAGTAATAATCAATTTCTACTAAGTTTTGGGTTAATTGCTGTTTTCTGTTCTTTTAAGAATGCTTTGAACTTTATGCTGTTTGGGTCATCATGTGTTGGGAGGGAGAGAGTAGGAAGTACCTAATTGATGTTGGGCGTATGAAGTTTCCGTGTTCATTCTTACTGAAGGACTTAAAATGGAATATCAGTGAAAGAGTAATAGCTTTTTGTACAGATGTTATTTAGATAGAGGAAAAAAAGAGCATTTTAGTGACACCTCAGGATGTCCCAAAATGCTTTAGAGCTAATTAACTGCTTTGGAAATATGATCACTTCTCTAATGTTATAATTTCACATGGAGACGTTTCTGAAAGCTATTAGATTTGTCCTCCCTTCCTGTACAGTAATGTACTTAAATCAAGCAAGAGGAAACCAGGTTGGAGGGTGTTTCTGTTTGATGTTCATTGCATGCTCTTTCCCTGTAGAGATGCCACTTGTTAGTGTGACTTTCTTTCAGGATGTGATCATTGCCAACATCTGTCACCTACTCCTGATTGCTCTGACCTTGTTGCAGCAGCGTTCCCGCCCTCTCTCGTGCCCTCTCACACTGCAGGAGCTCAGCAGGTCAGGCAGCATCTATGGAAAGGAATAAACAGTTGATATTTTGGGTCAGACCTGAAAGGAGGGAGAATGAAGCCAAATTAAGGTGAGAGAAGAGAAGATGGTGCGGGACCTGTTGAGTTCTTCCATCTTATCTACCAGGAACATCTCGAAGACTCCCTTTCCACCTTCTAATTTGTAACTTTATTTTATTTAGAGTTACATCACAGTAATGAACTCTTTTGGCACAATGAGCACATGCTGCCCAATCACATCCGTGTCACCAGTTAACCTCCCAACCTGTATGTCTTTGGAATGTCGGAGGAAATCGGAGCATCCAAAGGGAACCTGTGCAGTCACATGTAGACAGTCATATGAGCAAGTGGCATCTTTACGGGGAAAGAGCGCTGTAATAGGGTTATGCTACCGCGATGTCCGGCATTTCTCATACTCTTCAAGGGACCTGGTCTCAGCTGCCTACATTTGATATATGCCTCCATTTTTCCTTACTAGACCTTCCTTGTCAATCAGTGTCTCCTAATCCTGCCAGCCTTGCCCTTTATTCTAACAGGAGCATGCTGATCCTGAATTCCTATCTCCCCTGTAAAAGACTCCAACCTGTCAAGTGTCCGTTTACCTGCCAACAGCCTCTCCAGATCAACTTTTTAAAATTGCAGTGTGTGGTTTCAGCCACCTGAGTGTAGGGTGACGTCAATGTGGGACATGAGAAAAGTGACAATGACCTTTGTGTCTTCCCAAAATAAACTTTCTATCCTGATGAGTGTAACAAGGCCATTCCACACAGTCGGACAGGCACAAACTACTAATCTCTTCACTTGACTCGGCCCAGCTTACCCAAGGAACGGAATTCCATCATTCAGTTGTTTTCCAATTTTTTTTTGTCAGAGTCATGGAAGATCTGCATCTCTTCACTTTTCCATCCCTACTTTTACAGATAATGATACATGTATTTGTCATGCTCACATCAAAACATACAGTGAACTGCGGCATTTATATCAATGGCCCACATTGTTCGAGGATTGTTCAAGACATTGGAGCAGAATTGGGTCATCGAGTCTGCTCTGCTGTTTCACCTTGGCTGATTTATTATCCCTCTCAAACCCATTCTCCTGCCTTCTTCCTATAACCTTTTACGTCCTTAGAATCAAGAACCTGTCAAACTCCGGTTTAAATATACCAAATGATTTGGCCTCCACGGTTGTCTGTGGCAACGAATTCCACAGATTCACCACCCTCTGGCTAAAGAAATTCCTCCTCTTCTCTGTTCTAAAGGAACATCCTTTTATTCTGAGATGGTGACTTCCATTCTGAGACTATCCCATTATAGAAAACAATTTTGCTACCAAGAGTCTATCCCGGCCTTTCAGATTTTGATAAGATTTGCTGGGGGCTGCTCACCAGTGTTTCTGGTGCCAGCATGGTACGCCCGCAGTTCAAAAACCCTAACCCGTGTATCGTTGGAATGTGGAGGAAACTGGACTACCCAGAGGAAACCCATTGGTCACAGGGAAAACGCACAAACTCATTACTGACAGTGGTAGGAATTGAACCTGGTTTGCTGATTGCTGGCTGGCATTGTAAAGCAGTGTTCTCACCACTATGTTACCGTGCCACCAGTTAAAATGAAGCCGATGAAAGATTTTGGAAATTGTGCCCTTTTCATTCAACTTGATTTAAGAGTAATGTGACAGGAATTGAGGTGCCAACCATAATGCAAGAGCGTTAATAGATCAGGAATGAGCCATGCAGCTCCTCAAGGCACTTGACCAAAGTCAAGTTTATTCAAAGGTTCACTTTATTATCAAAGTGTGTACGCTGAATACAACTGTGAGATTTGTCTTCTCCAGATACCCCATAAAATACAGAAAACCATAGAAGTAGTTGGAAGAAAAACGTCAATCCATCTCCCTCACATCAGAATGGCGTAGAAATATGATCAAAGTGACTTTGACTGTGGAATGATTGTTGGTGCCAGACGGGGGTCATTTGAGTTTCTCAGAAACTGCTGATCTGCTGGGATTTTCATGCACAACCATCTCTAGAGTTTACAGAGAATGGCGTGAGAAACAAAAAGAAACATCCAATGAGCAGCAGTTCTGTGAGCAAAAACACCTTGTTAATGAGAGAGGTCAGAGGAGAATGGCCAGACTGGTTCAAGCTCCCAGGCAGGCGATAGTAACTCAAATACTCGGGTGCAGAAGGGCATCTCTGAACACACATTTCAAACTCCGAAGTGGATGGGCTACAGCAGCAGTTAAGACCACAAATACACTCAGTGACCATATGGGGGGTACCTAACATGAAAAACATTTATGGAACCGTATACATAAAGACTAACAACAATGTGTGAAGCAGACAAATTGTGCAAAATTAAAAATAAATAATACTGAGAACATGAGTTGTAGAGTCCTTGAAAGTGAGTTTGTAGATTGTGGAGTCAGTTACAAACATGCTTTCAAGTTCTTAGCTGAGTGAGGTCTCAGTCTGAAATCCTATTCCCTAGTTTCCAGTTGCCCGATGAAAGGCAACATTTTGGCACTGATCCTATTCAAACCTTTTTTTTTTGAGTTACGAAGGTTCCTCCATTATTTTTCTCCAGCTTAATTTTTTTTTCCCTCCTAAGACCATACCTTCATCCCAGCAGTCGGCTTCTCTGAACTCGCCTGTTACTGAGTTGCTGGACTGATGAGTTTGAATAGCTGTATGCGGTCTCCCCGTGATCCCCAGTTTCTACTTCAGCTCTTGCTGCCCCTGTTCATCATTTGTCAGTAACAGGCTGTAAAGCTGAGATGTCAGCTTTCATCTCAGTTTTGCAAGTGGTGTTCATTTTCTAATTATTGTACGTTAGACATCGGAGTAGAATTAGTCCATTCAGCCCATTGAGTTTGCCCTGCCATTCTGTCATGGCTGATTTATCATCCCCCTCAACCCCACTCTCCTGCCTTCTCCGTTATCTTTGATACCCTGACTCAGCAAGAATTTTTCAACCTCCACTTTAAATATACCAAATGACTTGACCTCCACAGTGTCTCCACTGCAATGAATTCCACAGATTCACCACCCTCTGGCTAAAGAAATACCTCCTCATCTCTGTTTGAAAGGGATATTCAGAGGTTGTGCCCTCTGGTCCTGAACTCTTTCACTATTGGAAATTGGAAGCATTGGGGACTCATGAAAACTCGTGGTGATTTCTTTTGAACTTATAGTCTGGTGTAGTCTGTTTTGTCATATGCTTTTGTGATATCATTCTGGAGGAACGTTGTCTCATTTTTTAACTGCTTTGCATTTGTGGTTTCTAAATGACAATAAACTGAATCTGAATCTGATCCTCTCAAGAGGTCACATCTGATTATATTGAGTGGTGTGGAAATATTCCTGCAGAATAAGACCAGATACACCGAGGTCACTCTGTATATGTATGTATATATGTGTGTGTGTTCTCCCCAGAGGTGGCATGTCCTGGGTGATGGGGTTCCTTAATGATGGATGCTGCTATTTAGAGGAGTCACCTTTTGGAAGTGTCTTCAATGCTGGGTAGGCTAATACCCATGATGGAGCTGGCTGAGTTTACAACTTTCTGCAGCATTTTCCAGTTCTGTGCAGTGGCCCCTCCATGCCAGATGGCGATGTAACCAATTGAAGTGCTCTCCATGTTACATCTGTAGAAATTTTCAGAAGTCTTTGCTGACATACTAAGTCTCCTCAACTCCTAATGAAAGAGAGCTGCTGTTTTGTCTTTGCAGTTGCATCAATATGTTGGGCCCAGGTTGGGTCTTTTGAGATGTTGACACCCAGGAACTTGAAACTGCTCACTCTTTGCACTACGATCCCTTGATGAGATGGTGTGTTTCCTTGACTTCCTCTTCCTGAATTCCACAGTCAGTTCAATTCTGGAAGGGGGTTTTCAGTTTGTCCCACTTTCTGGACTTTTGACCGTTCTTGTGGCAAATCCATTTCTATTGTGAAACTAATTATTTTGATGATAGAAATGTGGAGGCAGCTTGTTAGAGGGAGCAGGAGATTCTGCTAATGCCAGGAATCTTGAGCGACACGTACATACCAATATTGGAAGAACTCAGCATGCCAGGCGGCATCAGTGGAGGGGAACAATTGATGTTTTGGGCTGAGTCTCTTCATCATGACTGGAAGGAAGGAGCAAGAAGCAAGGCTGTGTGTGGTGGTGGGGGAGCTGGCAGGTGATGTGCAGGAGTACAAAATGTAAATGGAAACCGTCTTTGAGATCAACTTAAGGCAAACTGAAAATCTGTTCCAATTCCTTAATAAAATCTCTTTTTTACCAGTTGACTTATAGTCTATTTTAGAAGAAAGTAAATGTTTGTAGTCTTGTTTCATTAGCAAAATTACTTGTAATAAAGACAGAATGATTGGGTTGTAGAGAAATCAGAATGGCTGTAATATTCAGGCTACTGTTTGAAATGGAGACCATCACACTGGAGCTGGAGCTACAGTGGGAACAGTTTTTTTATGGAAAAGCATGTGTGTTATTAGAATGGCTAGCCTTAGCTTGTCACTTGGTCTTCTGCAAACTGAACAAGAGAAATTTAACTTTGAATTTAAACCGTTACTTTCATCTCACATCCAGCTACCAAATATTTTTTTTTAAAGATTAACAACAAAGGTCAGATATTTTAAAAGCATTTAAAAAATTATATGTTATATTAATTCAATGAAATGCTGCTGCTGAGACCCGTTGTACTGTCCATCATGAATACCCGACTGCCTTACTACATCAGAGAGCAGCTGAGAATCAACCTCATTGGCTGGGTCTGGATCTGGACCTACATGTAGGCCAGACCAGGTTAGCAGAAGGATCTTGGCCCAAAACGTCGACTTCAATTCCTTGGACGCTGCCTGACCTGCTGTGTTCCACCAGCATTTCGCGTTTATAGCAGACTAGATTTTCTTTCTTGAAGAGTATTACTTAAAGCAGACAGCTTTGCATCATGAAAAAAGTAAATTCTCAATACTAATGGTTCATTTATATTCCAGCACACCCCCTCTGTCTGGATTCCGTCTACACTTTTCAATGCAGGCTCCATAATCAAACACCCCACTCCCTTTGCAAATTTTTCTCCCCTCTTCCATCAGGCAGAAGATGCTAAAAGCACATACCACCAGGCTCAAGGACAGCTTCCATCCTGTGGCAGAGTAGTGTAGCGGTTAGTGTAATGTTTTGTAGCGTAATGTTACAAGATCGGGGATCAGTTCCCAACACTGTCTTCCTGTGACCTCGTATGTTTCTTCTGGATGCTCTGAGTTCCTCCCCCATTCCAAAGGCGTATGGGTGAGGGTTAGTAAGCTATGGGCACACTGTTGGTGCTGGAAGCATGGCGTATGTGTTGGTCATTGATGCAATCAATGCATTTCATTATATATTTCGACATGCTTATAACAAATAAAGCTAGTCTTTATCTCTCAGCTGTTTTGAGACAATTAAATGGTTTCCTTGTAGATAAGGTAAGATGGACTCCTTACCTTACAGTCTAGCTCAAGTCATGGTCTTGACCTTTACTGCCTGCCCATACTACACTTGCTCTGTGATGGTCACACTTTACTCTGCACAAAGCCATACTACCTCAGTGTACTGATGTGATGAAATGACCTGTATTGCTGACATGCAAAATTGAGGTTTTCCACTGCACTGTGGTACAGGTACGTAAACCTCTTGACCTATTTTCTGGAGTTTCAGTGAAATTTGAAACTTGTAATCCATGAAGCAATCTGCTGCTACAGGTGCAGAAGTTTAACTATAAAGGTACTGTACTGTTTGGTTGTTTTGAAGCAACATAAAAATTGCTCTAAACTATTTTGGTTCCTTGCAGGCGGAGGAGGGAAGAGGAAGGGCCGGAGTAAAAAATGGCGGGAGATGCTACGGTTGCCCCATATTAGTCAGTGCGAGGAACTGCGACGCACTATTGGTGAGTAGTCACTGTAGCTGACAGTGTGGTGTCCTACACTGATAAATGTTTTTTTGTAGATTTACATAGAACATACAACGTACAGCACTGTATAGGCCCTTCACTCACGATATTGTGCAGACCTTTTAAGCTGAGATCAATCTATCCTTTCCCTCCTACATAGCCCTCCATTTTTCTTTTATCCATGTGTCTTTTCAGGCGTCTCTTAAATGTCCCTAATGTATCAGCCTCCACCTGGGTCGTGTATTCCACACCTACTGCTGTGTGAGGCAGGGGTGAGGTGGGGGAGAAAACTACCCCTGACATCCCGTCCTATACTTTCATTTAATTGTTGTAAAATTATGCTGTCTCGTATTGGCCATTTCTGCCTTGGAGTAAAATCTCAGGCTGTCCATTTGATCTATAGCTCTCATCATTTTACACACCTCCTATCAAGTCAAGTCTCGTCCTTCTCCCCTGAGAAAAAAGCTCTAGCACCCTCTCTAATCCAGGCAGCATCCTGATAAATCTCCTCTGCACCCTCTCTAATCCAGGCAGCATCCTGATAAATCTCCTCCGCACCCTCTCTAATCCAGGCAGCATCCTGATAAATCTCCTCTGCACCCTCTCTAATCCAGGCAGCAGCCTGATAAATCTCCTTTGCACCCTCTCTAATCCAGGCAGCATCCTGATAAATCTCCTCTGCACCCTCTCTAATCCAGGCAGCATCCTGATAAATCTCCTCCGTACCCTCTCTAATCCAGGCAGCATCCTGATAAATCTCCTTTGCACCCTCTCTAATCCAGGCAGCATCCTGATAAATCTCCTCTGCACCCTCTCTAATCCAGGCAGCATCCTGATAAATCTCCTCCGCACCCTCTCTAATCCAGGCAGCATCCTGATAAATCTCCTCCGCACCCTCTCTAATCCAGGCAGCATCCTGATAAATCTCCTTTGCACCCTCTCTAATCCAGGCAGCATCCTGATAAATCTCCTCTGCACCCTCTCTAATCCAGGCAGCATCCTGATAAATCTCCTCCGCACCCTCTCTAATCCAGGCAGCATCCTGATAAATCTCCTCTGCACCCTCTCTAATCCAGGCAGCATCCTGATAAATCTCCTTTGCACCCTCTCTAATCCAGGCAGCATCCTGATAAATCTCCTCTGCACCCTCTCTAATCCAGACAGTATCCTGATAAATCTCCTCTGCACCCTCTCTAATCCAGGCAGCATCCTGATAAATCTCCTCTGCACCCTCTCTAATCCAGACAGTATCCTGATAAATCTCCTCTGCACCCTCTCTAATCCAGGCAGCATCCTGATAAATCTCCTCTTCACCCTCTCTAATCCAGGCAGCATCCTGATAAATCTCCTCTGCACCCTCTCTAATCCAGGCAGCATCCTGATAAATCTCCTCTGCACCCTCTCTAATGCTTCCACATCCTTCCTATAATGAGGTTACTGTAACTGAACACAGTACTTTAACTGAGGTATAACCAGTGTTTTATAGAGCTGCAACATTACCTCACAGCTCTTGGGCTCAATGCCCTGACTGATACAGGCCAACACACCTGTATGTTCTTACACCTTCTTAACCACCCTTTCAACTTGTACGACAGCTGTGAGGGATCTAAGCAAGTTTGATTTATGCATGTTAGGTACCTTGATCAATGTTCCTCATTCTGCTCTCAATAAATCTGTTCATCAAATTCCAACCATCTCTCTCCTGTTCATGCATTTTACCCTGGTCCAGAAGTGCCATGATTTTGAAACTCTTTAAATCTCTTCAATTGTCTTGTTCCCCTTCCTGTAATCCTTGCAAGCTCAAGCTGTTGAACTTTGCTCACGTCCAGCTCTGGCTTTGCATGTGATGGAACTGAGGTGTCTGGAACCTGAGCTTTGGAAGACCCTCTATAATCTGTAGCCCATTTAAGAGTCCCCTTGAAGTTCAGTTTTCCTGTTACCTGCTTTATTACCAATTTGGGGCAGCATGGTAGTGTAACACTCACAGCACCAGAGACCTGGGTTCAATTCCCATTGTTGTCTGTAAGGAATTTGTTCATTCTCCCATGACAATAGGTTGCCTCTGGATGCTCCGGTTTCCTGTCACATGTCAAAGACGTGTGGGTCAGTAGGTAAATTTGGTAGCATGTTTGCATTTGGGTGGCCTGGGCTTGTTGGGCCGGTAGGGCCCATTAGCGTGCTGTATCTCTAAAAAAAACCCAATTAGTTCATTCTGATTTTTTGATAATATGCAGTGCCTTATGATATAAAACATGTTGTTGTACACCCAGCTTTAATTGTGTGTGTGTATGTTCTCAATAGGAGAAAGCAGAGTGCATCTTTTAGTAAAGGGTTACTCAAATGACACTGCTATGGGCTCTTCTGTGCAGCACAGTAGTACAGAGGTTAGCGTAATGCTTAGTGTAGTGCATACTTGTAAGATCAGGGTGCATTTTGGGTCTCTGACACTAAGGACTTTCTACATTCTTCCCACGACTGTATGGCCTTCATCCGGATCCTCCATTTCCTCCCACCTTCCGAAGACATAAGGGTTAGTAAAGGTTAATAAGTTGCGGGCATGCTCCATTGGTTCCAGAAGCATGTTAACATTTCCAGGCTGCCTCCTCATACTGTGTTGGTTATTGATGCATGGTGAAGCATTTCACTGTACACTTTGATGTCTTGATGTACAAAAGACGAATAAAGCTAATATTTAACCTTTTTGTAGATAAGTAATAGTTCATTTGTCCACTACTTTTTTTCATGTGCAGTAGATTTCCACAACAAATTCCCAAAATCTGGGAGCCTAAACTCAAAGATACTTGTAGGTTCCTGCTATGCATAGTGTGTGCACGGAGGTCCAAAGCTCAACAGTACAAAAATCTAGTTTGAACATTGAAAAATGCTGGCAGATCAGGGCAACAACGGTAAATAGAGAAGTAGCCAGTATTTCTGAGCAATGACCTTTCATAGAATTGGTGAACTTGCTGGGTGGAAATTGACCTCCACTTTTCCGAGTGAGCCCACTCAATTAGATTAACAGCATCTTGGGACCTGGTGAAAGGCAGCAACTCAGTGAAAGCCTCCCTTTTGTTTGCTAAGAGGAATTTTATTGCAATTTTCTGTATAGCTGAATTCTGCAAATTAAGTTTGAAAACTGCGGAAATGAAATTTAATTGGTTTGAGATTGTCAGGAAGTATTACTGGTGTTTGGAAGTCATTTGACTATATTCAATTTCTTCTCTTTGTTTTACTTTTAGAAATTAAAAAACTTTATAGATGTATCTTGTTTCTTCGTAACTCTTATTATGCTCTGATAAAATAATGTATAAAGTGTCTCCCAAAACTTGCCAAGTAGAATTTAAAGCAACACTGATAAAGTGGTGGAGTTACTCAGCAGGTCAGGCAGCATCTATGAAGAGGAATAAAGCATGGTGATTCATAAGAACATAAGAATTAGGAGGTAGTGTTGGCCATCTGGCCCGTTGAGCCTGCTTTGCCATTCAATAAGATTATGGCTGATCTGGCCATGGACTAATCTCCACCTGCCTGCCTTTTCCCCATAACCCTTAATTCCAGCCTTGTCTTATATATATTTACTGAGGTAGCCTCCACTGCTTCAATGGACAGAGAATTCCACAGATTCACCACTCTCTGGGAAAAGCAGTTCCTCCTCATCTCCATCCTAAATCTACTCACCTGAATCTTGAGGCTATGTCCCCTAGTTCTAGTCTCACCTACCAGTGAAACAACTTTCCTGCCTCCATCTTATCTATCCCTTTCATAATTGTATTTGTTTCTATAAAATCTCCTCTCATTCTTCTGAATTCCAGCGAGCATAGACCCAGGCAACTCATTCTCTCCTCATAGTCTAACCCCACATCTCTGAAATCAACCTGGTGAACCTCCTCTGCACTGCTTCCAAAGCCAGTATATCCTTCCTTAAGTATGGAGACCAGAGCTGCACACAGTACTCCAGGTGCGGCCTCACCAGTACCCTGTATAGTTGCAGCATGACCTCCCTGCTCTTGAATTCAATCCCTCTAGCAATGAAGGCCAACATTCCATTTGCCTTTTTGATAGCCTGCTGCACCTGCAAACCAACCTTTTGTGATTCATGCACAAACACTCCCAAGCCCCTCGGCACAGCAGCGTGCTGCAAATTTTTTACCATTTAAATAATGATCTGCTATTTCATTTTTTTTCAAATTGGCTGACCTTGCATTTACCAACATTGTACTCCATCTGCCAGACCCTTGCCCACTCGCTTAACCTGTCTATATCTCTGCTGGCTCTCTGTATCTTCTGCACAATTTGCTTTTCCACTCAATTTAGTATCATCAGCAAACTTAGATACACTACACTCGGTCCCCTCTTCCAAATCATTAATGTTTATCGTGAGCAGTTACAGGCCCAGCTCCGACCCCTGCGACACACTGCTCACCACTGATTGACAACCAGACCCTTCGTCAGAATGAAGGGTCTCAGCCCGAAACGTCGACAGTGCTTCTCCCTATAGATGCTGCCTGGCCTGCTGTGTTCCACCAGCGTTTTGTGTGTGTTGTCAAACAGGACCTGCCTTTGCTGAATCCATGCTGTGTCTGCCTGATGGATCCATTTTGTTCCAGATGTTGCGCTATTTCCTCTTTAATGATAGCTTCCCAACTACAGATGTTAAACTAACTGGCCTATAGTTATCTGCCTTTTGCCTACATCCTTCTTTGACCAGTGGCGTGACATCCACCATCTTCCAATCTGCCGGGACCTGCTCGGGAGTCCAGAGAATTTTTGTAAATCATCACCAAAGCCTCTACTATAACTTCTGCCATTTCTTTCAGTTCCCTGGGATGCATTCCATCAGGACCAGGGGACTTATCTATCTTCAGGCCCACAAGTTTGCTCAGCACTGCCTCTTTTTTGATAGCTATTCTGTCAAGGTCCTCACCTTTGATTGCATCCATAACATCTCTCTTTGGCATGTTAGACATGTCCTCACCATGAAGACCGACACAAAATTGTCATTCAAAGCCTCGGCCATTTCCTCTTTACCCAATATCAATTTTCCCTTCTCATCCTCCAAGGGACCCACATTCGCTTTAGCCACCTTTTTCCTCTTTATATAATTATAAAAACTTTTACTATCCGTTTTTATATTTTGTACTAGTTTATTTGCATAATTTTTCCTTTTCTTTATTGCTCGCTTAGTGATACACTGTTGCTTTTTAAAGTTTTTCCAATCTTCCAGTTTCCCACCTCTCTTAGTGATTTTCTATACGTGAGCTTTTAGTTTGCCTGAGACCCTTAGAGGCTGCCCTGACCTGTTGAGTTCCTCCATCATTTAGTGTGTGTTACTCTTGATTTCTTGTGCAGAATCTCTTGTGCTTATCAATTAGAATTTTTTTCTTTTCAGATTACAAGACTAGTACAAGGTGAACTTCCTGCCTTATAGGAAATTTCAACAAAGATCTACCTTCTATTGTAGCTAACAATCAACTATTTGTTTTTCACCATGTGTTTGTGTGTGTGTTGGGTGGTGGGGGGGGGGAGAGGTATCTATCTTTAGGTGTCAAACAACACACGCAAAATACTGGAGGTGTTCAGCAGGTCAGGCAGCATCAATGGAAATGAACAAACAGTTGATCTTTTGGGCTGAGGCCCATCTTCAGGACCAGAAAGGAAAGGGGTAGAAGCAGCAATAAACCTTTTAGTAATGTCTTGTTGCAGAAAGTTGACTTGAAATGTGATCTTTCCACCTCCCAGTTATAGAATTATACCAAGGGGAAGGAGTGGCAGTCTTTTAGTGGAAAGATTTAAATGTAAGGATGCATTAAATTTCGCTTCCCTTATGGGCAAAGTCCACAGCTCGAGACTTGGGTGAAAAATATTGCTGACATAAGATGCTAATCCCAGGTCATTTACAACCTCCTCACAAAAACAAGAAATACAAGAAATTGTAATTGTCTTGTATCTTTCATGAGCTCTGACCATCCCGAAGTGGATTATGCAAATAACTAATTCACTGAAATAAAACAGAGATACCAAGTGGGCCATGTGCCATCTTTGTAGAGAGGGGGAAGGAAAGGATTATTCTCTGAGTTCAGGCACCATTCAACCAAAGGAAGGACAATGAGCTGAAGTATTAATCCTTCTCCTCCTCCACATGCAGCCTCACCATGACTGTCTGCAGTGCAGAAGCTTTTCAGCGCTATCTACATGAACAAGATGTCCAGTTAGTCCCAGTCCCTCCTCTGTTCTTTCTCCACAGCCCCAAGTAGAGAACAGATCATGGAATGTTGAATTTCTTGTAATAAAAGAATGAAGAACACCACTTCCCTTTCCCAGGATCCTGGATGTCTCTGTTGTCATAGATCTGTGCTTATGGGCTGGCCCAGATGACATTCAGGGTTGTGCACAGTACTGATACACAGTAGGGAGGTCATGGAACTTATACAGAACTTATACAAATTTGCTGATGATACGAAGATTGGAGGTGACAGTGAGGAAGGTTTTCAAAGCTTGCAGAGGGATTTGGACCAGTTGGAGGAATGGGCTGAAAAATGGCAGATGGAGTTTAATACAGACAAGTGTGAGGTATTGCACTTTGGAAGGTCAAACCAAGGTAGAACATACAAGGTAAATGGTAGGGCACTGAGGAGTGCAGTAGAACAGAGGGATCTGGGAGTACAGATACATATTTCCCTAAAAGTGGCATCACAGGTGGATAGGGCCGTAAAGAGAGCTTTTGGTACATTGGCCTTTATAAATTAAAGTATTGAGTATAAGAGTTGGAATGTAATGGTGAGGTTGTATAAGACATTGGTGAGACCGAATTTGGAGTATTGTGTGCAGTTTTGGTCACCGAATTACAGGAAGGATATTAATAAGGTTGAAAGAGTGCAGAGAAGGTTTACAGGGATGTTGCCAGGACTTGAGAAACTGAGTTACAGAGAAAGGTTGAATAGGTTAGGACTTTATTCCCTGGAGTGTAGGAGAATGAAGGGTGATTTGATAGAGGTGTATAAAATTATGATGGGTATAGATAGAGTGAATGCAAGCAGGCTTTTTCCACTGAGGCTAGTGGAGAAAAAAACCAGAGGTCATGGGTTAAGGGTGAAGGGGGAAAAGTTTAAAGGGAATATTAGGGGGGCTTCTTCACGCAGAGAGTGGTGTGAGTGTGGAATGAGCTGCCAGATGAAGTGGTGAATGGGGGCTCACTTTTGACATTTAAGAAAAACTTGGACAGGTATATGGATGAGAGGGGTTTTGGAGGGATATGGCCCGGGTGCAGGTCAATGGGACTAGGCAGAAAATGGTTCGGCACAGCCAAGAAGGGCCAAAAGGCCTGTTTCTGTGCTGTAATGTTCTATGGTTCTATGATGGAGGGTCTCGATCTAAGATGTCTTCTCCATGTTGAGTTCTTCCAGTATTTTGTGTGTTATGTGGAGCATGCTAGATCTTTAGGCTATCTTCTGACTGGTGTTTCATCCAGCAGTAAGTAGCTTGTTTTTTAACTCTTGGGTGCAATTTCAAACACTCTTGAGATATATTCATAAGTGTGGAATTATTGTCCTGCTACTTTATGACCATTTAAGCATAAGACATAGACTCTCCCATTCTAGAAAAAATCCTCTCCATGTCCACTCTATCTAGGCCTTTTAATATTCAATAAGTTTCAATGAGACCCTTCCCCACCTCATCTCAACTCCAATGAGTATAGCCTCAGAGCCATCAAATGCTCCTCATAGTTAATCCTTTCATTCCTGGGATCATTTTCAAAAACCATCTCTGGACTGTTTCAAATGACAGCACATCCTTTCTTAGATAAGGGGCCCAAAGCTGCTCACAATACTCCAAAGTGCAGTCTGACGAATGCCTTATAAAGCCTCAGCATTACATCCTTGCTCTTGTATTCTAGTCCTCTCGAAATGTGAATGTTAACATTGCTTTTGCCTTCCTCACCACCAACATTATGCAAGGACAATCAAAGAAATTTCAGTCATTTCTAGAAGATCAAGAACGTGATTGGGGTATTTAACTAAATTTTGCCTGGTAGTTTGTGTTAGTTTATTGCCACTTACATCAGGATAGTGAAGCTCCTTGCATGAAACTGGGTGGTAATAGTAAATACAACATTAAATAAAGTGAGTGCACATCAATAGAATGGTGCAAACTGCTGCTGTCGACAAAGAAATGTGAATTGTCATAATAACAGAAGAGGTAGAGTTCCTCCAGCATTTTGTGTGCGATGTTGTGGATTTGTGGAGATGCACTCCCACAGTAGATTTGGTCCAGTGATGATGAAGGAATAACAGAAAATAAAATATAAAGTCTGCATATTGTTTGAAATAGAAAGGTGGTGCTCACATGCCTGCTGGCCTTGTCCTGCTTGGTAGAAGTCGTGGGTTAGACTGGTAGAAGTGAAGGTACCTTGATTGAGAACCCTGGTATATTTTGTGCACGTCTGGCCCTTGTGTTTGCCGGTGCTGGAAGACCTGTTTCAGTTCCGAATTTGACTCTTGTCGTCTGCAACCAGTCACATTTCCTTCCTGTTTTTGTGCTGTCTTCATACTTTCTTGCTTTCACTATGAGAGTTGCGGCCAAAGCGGAGGAGGATGTTGGTGTGTCCAACGGCCAATAAGAGCTGCAATTGCAGAGCAGCAGGGCTGGGTAAACGTGAGCTCCCAACAGTAAGTCAGTTGGGCTTTCCAGCCTGAGAATCGGCGAGAAGCAGATTGGAGATCAGACCAATTTGGGTGACTAGTAGATGTTAGTTTGAAGAGATGTTGAAGAGAGTTGATCAATATGAAAAGGATTGAACACCCACACTAGTGCAATATAGACCACTACAACACAGAAACAGGCCATTTGGCCCATCTAGGTCTGTGCCAAACTATTAATCTGCTTAGTTCCATCGAACTGCACCCACACCATAGCCCTCCATACCCCTCCCATTTATGTACCTATCTCATTTATTGTTGAAATTGTAGCCGAATCTACCACTTGTGCTGGCAGCTTGTTCCACACACTCACCACCCTCTGAGTGAAGAAGTTCCCCTTAAACATGTCACCTTTCACCTTTAGTTCCAGTCTCACCCAACCTCAGTGGGAAAAGTTTGAGTTTTTTTGTAAGTTTGACTTTTGACGCACCTAATAAACACTCTTGCAGTAAAGTGCAAAGTAACTCCAGCAATAATTTTTGTTTGGTTATAACCCATATATCTAACACAAGAAACTTTTCCTATAACTCAGGTCCTCAAGTCCTGGCAACGTCTTGTAAATTTACTATTCTTTAAAATGTTGCTTGATGTACATTGCCTCGTGCCAAAATATTTCCTTTCTCTCACAATTTCATCTGCCTCGGCTCTAAGCTCTGGAATTCTCTCCTTGACATCTCAAGGTAAAGAAAGATTAGATTTATTTGTCATATGTACATAGAAACTTCAAAACACACAGTGAGGTGTCTCTTTTGCATCAATGACCAACATCGTCCAAGTATGTGCTGGGGACAACCTGCAAGTGTTGCCATGCTTGTGGTGTCAACATACTTGGGCCTTTGGCTCCCAGTGGTACATAGGCCATTAATGACCTCTCGTCTCCATCACCCTCTGAAGTTGATGGTATGCCTGCAGTTCTTCTGCAATCCATTGTATCCACTATACAGGGGGCTGGCCTATACAGCCGCTACCTGTATAGGCCAGTCGCCTGTTGGCAGGCCTTGCCCATTTCCACCTCTCCCGACGAGGACGTAGGGTTGGACTTTTGAGAGGTGTTCTGCTAGCATATCATGCCTACAACTTGCTTATTCCAGCTGATTTGGAATGTGGGAGTAAACTGGAGCACCCAGAGGAAACCTAGGCAATCAGAGTGAGAACGTGCAACTCTTTGCAGACAGCGGCAGGAATTGTACCCTGATCGGTGATCCCCAGCACGAAAAGGCATTATGCTACTGTGCTGCTGTATTTCTTCCTTTTGTTACCCGTTCCCAGCACCTCCTTGGTTGTAATATCTCTTGTCACTGAAGATCCTCTTTTGAAGCAGCTTTGAATATTTTACTCTGTTAGGTCAGATAAATGTGGCAGTTGTTTGAGGAAACTTGGTATATTGTACTGGGTTAATGCATATAAATACAGTCAAGTTGAAGATGGGGATTGCATGTCACATATCTCTTGCATATACCTCAACCACAGGAGGGAACAAGAAACAAAACCTAACCTGTATCGATCTGTGGTTTGAGAGGGTGTGGTGTTGAGAGTAATAAGAAGAAAGTATGTGCTGTGAAAGGAAGAAAATAGCTAGTATAAGGAAGAGAAATTTTTAGCAAAACTTGAAAGTTCAGTAAGTATCTGAGGAGAGAAGACAGAAAAGGGTGAATTTATTATGGGAAACAAGGAAATGGCAGATGAGTTGAACAAGTACTTTGGATCTGTCTTCACTAGGGAAGACACAAACAATCTCCCAGATGTAATAGTGGTCAAAGGAACTAGGGTAAAGGATGAACTGAAGGAAATTTATATTAGGCAAGAAATGGTGTTGGATAGACTGTTGAGTCTGAAGGCTGATAAGTCCCCGGGACCTGATGGTCTGCATCCCAGGGTACTTAAAGAGGTGGCTCTAGAAATCGTGGACGCATTGGTAATCATTTTCCAATGTTCTACAGATTCAGGAACAGTTCCTGCTGACTGGAGGGTGGCTAATGTTGTCCCACTTTTCAAGAAAGGAGGGAGAGAGAAAACAGGGAATTATAGACCGGTTAGCCTGATGTCAGTGGTGGGAAAGATGCTTGAGTCAATTATAAAAGATGAAATTACGACACATTTGGATAGCAGTAGAAGGATCAGTCCAAGAGCATGGATTTATGAAAGGAAAATCATGCTTGACTAATCTTCTGGAGTTTTTTGAGGATGTAACTATGAAAATGGACAAGGGAGAGCCAGTGGATGTAGTGTACCTGGACTTCCAGAAAGCTTTTGATAAAGTCCCACATAGGAGATTAGTGGGCAAAATTAGGGCACATGGTATTGGGGGCAGAGTACTGACATGGATTGAAAATTGGCTGGCTGACAGGAAACAAAGAGTAGCGATTAACGGGTCCCTTTCGGAATGGCAGGCTGTGACCAGTGGGGTACTGCAAGGTTCGGTGCTGGGACCGCAGCTGTTTACAATATACATTAATGATTTAGATGAAGGGATTAAAAGTAACATTAGCAAATTTGCTGATGACACAAAGCTGGGTGGCAGTGTGAAATGTCAGGAAGATGTTATGAGAATGCAGGGTGACTTGGACAGGTTGGGTGAGTGGGCAAATGTATGGCAGATGCAGTTTAATGTGGATAAATGTGAGGTTATCCACTTTGGTGGCAAGAACAGGAAGGCAGATTACAATCTGAATGGAGTCAAGTTAGGAAAAGGGGAGATCTAGGTGTTCTTGTACATCAGTCAATGAAAGCAAGCATGCAGGTACAGCAGGCAGTGAAGAAAGCTAATGGCATGCTGGCTTTTATAACAAGAGGAATTAAGTATAGGAGTAAAGAGGTCCTTCTGCAGCTGTACAGGGCCCTGGTGAGACCACACCTGGAGTATTGTGTGCAGTTTTGGTCTCCAAATTTGAGGAAGGACATTCTTGCTATTGAGGGAGTGCAGCATAGGTTCACAAGGTTAATTCCCGGAATGGCGTGACTGTCATATGTTGAAAGATTGGAGCAACTGGGCTTGTATACACTGGAATTTAGAAGGATGAGAGGGGATCTGATTGAGACATATAAGATTATTAAGGGATTGGACACGCTGGAGGCAGGAAGCATGTTCCCGCTGATGGGTGAGTCCAGAACTAGAGGCCACAGTTTAAGAATAAGGGGTAGGCCATATAGAACAGAGATGCGGAAAAACTTTTTCACCCAGAGGGTGGTGGATATGTGGAATGCTCTGCCCCAGAAGGCAGTGGAGGCCAAGTCTCTGGATGCATTCAAGAGAGAGTTAGATAGAGCTCTTATAGATAGCGGGGTCAAGGGATATGGGGAGAGGGCAGGAACGGGGGACTGATTGTGTATGATCAGCCATGATCACAGTGAATGGCGGTGCTGGCTAGAAGGGCCGAATGGCCTGCTCCTGCACCTATTTTCTATTGAGAGGAAAAACAGTTCATGTTTTAGGCTAGGGATCTTTTAGCAGAGCTAGACATGGTTAGAAAACATGTTTTAGGTTACTGAGAAGGAAAGGGAACAAAATGATTCCCTTTGCCAGGGTGTAAATGAAAGAAAAAGAAACTGAGTGATACTGGCGTTCCTGGTTGCACTTGATGCATGGTATAGAAATGCCAATGCCAGGAACCGAAAGGTTCAAAGTCAATTTTATTATCAAAGTACATATATGTTACCATATACAACCCTGAGATGCACTTTGCTGTGGGCATAATCAGCAAATTTAAAGAATAGCAACTATAACAGGATCAATGAGAGATCAGCCAGAGTGCAGAAGACAACAAATAGTGCAAATGCAAAAATAAATAACACGAGATTATGCGATGGTCCTTAAAGTGAGATCATTGGTTATAGGAACATATCAATGATGGGGCAACTGAGTGTAGTTATCCCCTTTTATTCAGGAGCCTGATGGTTGAGGGGTAGTAACTGTTCTTGAACCTGGTGGTGCGAGTCCCGAGGCTTTTGTACCTTCTACATGATGGCAGCAGTGAGGAGAGAGCGTGGCCTGGGTGATGAGGATCTCTGACGAATGATGCATTTCATGTAGACATGCTCAATGGATGTGCTCAAGTCCATGGAAGGTGTTGGATACAGCCCGTTCCATCACAGGCAAAGGTCTCCCATCATCAAGAAAATTTACATGAGCATTGTCACAAGCGCCAGGCACTTCTCTGGCTTCCACCATCAAGCAGGAGGTACAGAATCCTTAAGTCCCACATCACCAGGTTCAGGGTCAGTTACTGTATTACCCAACAACCACCATTCTCCTGAACTGGCATGGATAACTTCATTCTCCATTACTTACCAATATGGGTTAGTAATTTTTGGGCATGCTATGTTAACACTGGAAGCACGGTGACACCAGTGCATTCACAAGTGCTTCAATGTACACATGTCAAATCTAATCCTTAATGTTTATTTTTTGCATGTTTACTGTTATTCTTTCCGCAGTATCTCCAGCATTTTCTAATTTTATTGCATGTTTTTTTGCTTATGGTTTTCAGAGACAGCTTGTAAAGATGATGCAAATCTTTTGCCTTTTCCATCTGAGGGGTTGTAGTCTTGCAGCTGTTTTCGACCGTTCACGGGTTCAAATCTCATTGCAAATAGTATAGACCTGCCTGTATGATTCTGAGAGGTAAAGAGTTAAACTAAGGCACAGTAAATAGAGTAGGAGATTTAATCGATGGTGTTTTGTGAACCTTTATACACTCGTCAGTGTCATTATCTTTGTTTGTGGGAGGATGCCATGTGGAAATTACTTAATGTGTTTACTACATCATAACAGAGACTCCACTTCAAAATGTTAATTTGGTTGGAAGCAGCTTTGGGCTGTGTAGAAAGGGATGTGGAAGTTTTCCCTTTTCAAAGTCAAATTAGATTTATTATCAGAGTATGTATATATCACCACATACTTTATTTTCTCAATTTCTTGCAGGCACTTACAAGAAAATAAAGAAATAATGTTGATCCCTCTCCAGAGTTACTGTCTGACCCGCTGAGATCCTCCAGCATATTTTTGTGTTGCAAGCGGTTAGTGTTGTACTTTACGGCGCCAGAGACTGGAAATTTGGTGTTCAATTCCTGCTGCTCAGAGTGATCTTTGTACCTCACAAGAGAGAATCTGCAGATGCTGGAAATCCAAGCAACACACACAAAATGCTGGAGGAACTCGGCAAGCCAGGCAGCATCTATGGAAGAGAGTACAGTTGACATTTCGGGCTGAAACCCCTTGGCGGGACTGGAGTAAAAAAGATGAGTAGATTTCAAAGGTGGTGAGAGGGGAGAGAGGAACACAAGGTGACTGGTGAAACTGGGAGGGGAAGGATGAAGTGAAGAGCTGGGAAGATGATTGCTGAAAGAGATACAGGGCTGGAGTTGGGTGAGTCTGATAGAAGAGGACAGAAGGCCATGGGAGAAAGGAAAGGGGAGGGGGAGGAGTACCAGAGGGAGGCTATCGGTGGGCAAGGAGATAATTTGAGATAGAGAAAAGGAGATGGGGAATGGTGGGTGGGGGCATTACCAGAAGTTTGAGAAATAGATGTACATGCCATCAGGTTGGAGGCTACCCAGACGGAATGTAAGGTGTTGTTCCTCCAACCTGAGTGTGGCTTCATCTTGACAGTAGAGGAGGCCATGTACAGTATTGACATATCAGAATGGGAAGTGGAATTAAAATGGGTGGCCACTGGGAGAGCCCACTTCTTCAAGCGGATGGAGCATAGGTGCTCGCGAAAGCAGTCTTCCAATCTACCTCGAGATTCACTGATATACAGGAGGCCACACCAGGGGCTCCAACAGACACACAGGTGAAGAGTCGCCGCACCTGGAAGGACTCTTCGGTGCCCTAAGTGGTAGTGAGGGAGGAGGTGTAGCACTTGTTCCGCATGCAAGGATAAGTGCCAGGAGGGAGATCAGTGGGGAGGGACTAACGGACAAGGGAGTCACGTAGGGAGAGATCCCTGTGGAAAGCAGAAAGTGAGGGGGGAGGGAAAGATGTGCTTGTGGATGGGATCCCGTTGGAGGCAGTGGAAGTTCCGGAGAATTATGTGCTCGACGTGGAGGCTCGTTGGGTGGTAAGTGAGGACAAGGTTAACCCTTATCCCTTGTAGGGTGGCGGGAGGATAGGGTAAGAGCAGACTTGCATGAAATGGAAGAGATACGATTGAGAACAGCATTGATGGTGGAGGAAAGGAAACCCCTTTCTTTGACGGAGGAGGACATCTCCTTCATTCTGGAATGAAAAGCTTCATCCTGAGAGCAGATGCGGCAGAGACGGAGGAATTGAGAGAAGGGGATGGTGTTTTTATAAATAACAGGGTGGGAAAAGGTATAGTGCAGGTAGCTGTGAGAGTCCAAGGGTTTATAGTAGACATTAGTAGATGAGCTGTTTCCAGAGATAGAGACAGAGAGATCAAGGAAGGTGGGAGAGGTGTCAGAAATGGATCAGGTAAATGAGGGTATGGTGAAAGTTGATGAAGTCAATGAGCTCCATATGGGGGGTGCAGGAAGCAGCACCAATGCAGCAGTCTTGTAGCATGGGAGAAATGACGGATGTGTAGGCTGGAACATAGACTGTTCCACGTAGCAGACAGAAAGGCAGGCGTAGCTGGGACCCATGCGAGTGCCCATGACTATACCTTTTGTCAACATCACTTCATCCACTTTGCTTCCAACTTGCAGCCAGCCTTCAAATTTACCCGGTCCATTTCTGACATCTCCCTCCTCTTTCTTGATCTCACTAACTCTATCTTCAGAGACAGCTTATCCACTGATGTCTATTATAAACTAACGGACTCTCACAGCTACCTGGACTATATTGCTCCCCCCCCCCCCCCCCCCCCACCGATGCTCATAAAAACGCCATCTCCTTCTCTCAATTCCTTTGTCTCTGCCACATCTGCTCTCAGGATGAAGCTTTTCATTCCAGAATAAAGGAGATGTCCTTTTTCAAAGAAAGGGGCTTCCCTTCCTCCACCATCAATGGTGCTCTCAATTTCACGCAAGTCTGCTCTTGCCCCATCCTCTCGCCACCCTACCAGGGATGGGGTTCCTCTTGCCCTCACTTACTATCCCACCAGCCTCCGCGTCCAGCACATAATTCTCTGGAACTTCTGCCATCTCCTAAGGGATCCCACCACCAAGCACATCTTTTGCTCCCCCACTTTCTGCTTCCCACAGGGATTGCTCTCGATGTGACTCCCTTGTCCATTCGTCCCTCTCCACTGATCCCCCTCCTGGCACTTATCCTTGCAAGTGGAACAATTGCCACATCTGCCCCTACACCTCCTCTCTTACTACCATTCGGGGCCCAAACAATCCTTCCAGGTGAGGTGACACTTCAGCTGTTGGGTTCATACAGTGTATCTGGTGCTCCTGGTGTGGCCTCCTGTATATCAGTGAGACCCAGTGTAGATTGGGAGACCGCTTCACCGAGCACCTACACTCTGTCCGCCAGAAAAAAGCGGGATCTTCCAGTGGCCACTCATTTTATTTCAACTTCCCATTCCCATTCCAATACATCAATCCATGGCCTCCTCTACTGTCGCAATGAGGCCACACTGAGGTTGGAGTTGGAGGAACAACACCTTAAATTCCATCTGGGTAGCTTCCAATCTGATGGCATGAACATTGATTTCTCGAACTTCTAGTAATTCCTCCCCCTTTCACCATTCCCCATCCCCCTTTCCCTCTCTCAACTTATCTCCTTGCCTGCCCATCTGTTTCTCCTCCCCCTTTTTCCTTCTTCCATGGCCTTCTGTCCTCTCCTATTAGACTTCCCCCTTCTCTAGCCCTGTATCTCTTTCGTCAATCAACTTCACAGCTCTTCATCCCCTCCTTGTGTTTCTCTCTCCACTCCCCCACCTTTTAAATCTACTCCTCATCTTTTTTTCTCCAGTTCTGCCAAAAGGACTGGGCCCGAAACGTTGACTGACTACTTTTTCACATAGATGTTCCCTGGCCTGCTGAGTCCCTCCAGTTGCCAGGTTTTTATGACCTTCGGGCGCTCTGGCTCCCTCCCACAGTCCGAATACGTATAGGTCAGTGTTAATAGGTGGTGAGGATGCGATGGCACCGGAAGTTGGCACACTTGCAGGCTGCCCTCAGAGCATCCTCCAACTGTGTTGGCCTTTGACATGAGTGATTCATTTCACTGTGTTTTGAGGTTCTGATGTACAGTGGCAAATAAAGCTATTTCGATATACAACCTAAACAATATAATATAAAGCTTTTTGATGTGCAATTTTCTGGTATGCAGACTATGTCCCAGTTTGGACTCCTTTTCCTCCTAATTGGACAATTATATGTCTTGATTATCAGAGCTGCTTGCTTTCATCTAGAAATCTACTTCCTGTATCCAGACCGACGCCTTAGCCACTTGGCCATGCGCCAACGCTTAAGTGAGTGATAATAAGACATAGGAGCAGAAGTAGGCCATTTGGCCTATCATGTCTGCTCCACCATTCTGATTCTATTGCTTGTTTAGGAGTATTCATAGTGTTGGCTGTTGACTGTTCCTGTTGCTTCTGGGAGAGAACTGGAGGATTATTACGGCACACAAGGCCTCCCTCCCTTTTCCCGATAGCCCTGCAATTATTTTAATGATTTATTTATGCAGCTTAATGGAAGTGAGTCCGTGATGTGGTGAATCAGCTTGAACGTTAAAGTGAATGGTGACTAGAAAGTGGGGAAAATTAGTGTGTGTCTGGATGGAATTATTTTTCCTGTGGGTGAAGTGAACTTGTACTCTGCAATTATGAGCATTAAAACATATTAATTAGGCACAGGAGTAGGCCACTCAGCCTTTCAAACCTGCTCTGCCACTCAAGATTATTTCGTGCTTTTGCTTACTAACCATATGCATACTTGTTTGCTGAGTTCTAGCTACTGCTGCCTTAAAGGCATTCAACACTATTTGCACAGTCCTTTTAGCAAAAGAGTTCCAAAGAACTTGTGACGTCCTTAGGAACTTAAAAGAAATTCCGTTCGTCTGTCTTAAATGCGTGAGTCTTTATTTTGAAATGGTGAAGCTATATTCTAAATCTTGCAACAGTAGGAGATGCCCTCTCCACATCCATCTTGTCCAGACTGCTGAGGATCTTGCACGTTTCAATCATATTCCCTCCCACTCTTCCAAACTCCAGTGGATCACTATAAACACAAATTTCTTCAGATGCTGGAAATCTAGAGTAATACACACAAAATGGTGGAGGAACTCAGCATCCATTCAGAGTCCCTTCATGCCAGACCTGAAGAAGGATATTGGCTTGAAATGTCAACTGTTTATTCTTCTTCATAGATGCTGCCTGACGTGCCAAGTTTCTCCAGCATTTTGTGTGGGTTGCAATAACTGCTCCAACCTTTCCTCACATCCCGATCACTCCAGGCGTCAGTCTGACAAACCTGATAATTTCTTCTTGACTGTCTTTCCTTACAAAGACCTTGGTCTGAGAAATCTCTGCCCATGTGGTCTGTGTTGCTGTTTGCAAATATTGCCCCCTCTCATGGGGGAGAAGATACAAAAGCCAGAATATGATTATCGCTAGATAGTTCAAAGTGAATTTATTATCAAAATATATACATGTCACATATATACAATGAGATTCATTTTCTTGTGGGCATACTCAATAAATGTATAATAGAATAATAACTATAATGGAATCAATGAAATACTGCACCAACTAGGAATTTCAACAAAACACAACTAACTGTGCAAATGTAGAATGAAAGAAAAAATAAATACTACTACTACTACTACTAATAATAAATTAATAAATAAATGAGCAATAAGCATTGAGAATGAGAGTTGGAGGGTCCTTGACACAGGTTGTGGGAACAGTTCAGTGATGGGGAAGTGAAGTTATCCCCTTTGGTTCAAGAGCCTGACGGTTGAGAGGTAATAATTGTTCCTGAATCTGGTGCAGAGAGTTCTGGGGGTCCATGGGCCCCTCGGTTAATGGTAGAACTCCATGGCATCAAAAAGGCTGGGAACCTCCCCCTCCCCCAGGAAAGCCCTAAGTTCAGCCGATTGTTAATGCAAACGACCCATTTCACTGTTTCAGTGTACATGTGATATTGTGAATCTGAAGCTCAAAGGCTTGAACTACCAGCTGAAGGGCAGCTTCTATCCTGCTGATGTAAGACTATTGAATAGTCCCACAGGTAGGCTGTTGACTTCACAATCTACCTCATTATGACCTTGCACTTTATTGTCTGTCTGTATTGCACGTTCTCTGTAATATTTTATTCTGCACTCTTATTGTTTTATCTTGGACTACCTCAATGCACTGATGAAATGATGCATGTGAATGGTATGCAAGACAAGTTTTTCTTTACTACTTTGTACATTTGACAATAAACCAATTTACTAATTTAATTTCACCTACCCTGGTTTGTAGCCTCCCTCAGCACAATCCTCTGCTCTTAATTAAATGCACCTCAGCTCACCTCACCTCACCATTCACCTCAGCTGCAGTTTAAAGCAGCCATTTCTACATTCTTGCTGTCTCTGGGTGAAGTTGTTTTCCCGAATCTCTGACTGGATTTATGAGAGAATTGATTGCATATGTTTATGATTCTGGAACTCCTCCACAGACGAACATCTGCCCTTTTAAACCCTTGAGCTCGGTTTGTTCTGAGTCTTCCCTTTTCCAGCAAAGGAGCCCCCGGCCTTTTCTGGCGGCTGCTGTGATTTCATGCACAATTCTTGTGCGTTTCATCCAGTGCTCCCATGTGCTGTTTGAAAGATGGAGATTATTGTTGTGCAGAGCAATGCCTAATGTGGTATTTTGTCATAGTCACCGTTGCCGTTTTCTGTTCCTGTTAACTATTATGGTGCTTTGTAGATTTGACACCAAGGTAGAAATATTTGTTTTGAATGTGAAAGTAATGATTAAGCGGAGGTGATGACCTTTGTCCAGATATGTTACTACAATGGAGAAAGTAAATGCAAAGCTTATCTCTGGCTAGGGCTCGTCATGAATCCTGAATGACATGAACATTCTTTGCATACATGCAGTACCTTGCAAGTAGAATGCTGACTTACAAGCAGTCCTTAGCAGCGAGCTCCAAGTGAAGAGTCTTAGCAACACACACAAAATGATGGAGGAACTCAGCAAGTCAGGCAGCATCTATGGAGAGAAACAACAGAAAAATCAGTATCAGATTTACTATCCCTGGTATATGTTATGAAATTTGTTGTTTTGTGGCAATGGTACATTGCAATACGAAATAAAAATACAAATTACAACAAGCAATATAGTTTTAAAAAATAAGTAGTACAAAACTGAGGGAAAATAAAAGAAAAATAATATTGAGGTAGTGTGCATGGGTTTATTATTTGTTCAGAAATCTGAACGCAGAGGGGAAGATGCTGTCCCTAAAATGCTGAGTATGTCTCTTCCGGCTCCTGTACTACCTCCTTGATGGTAGCAATGAGAAAAGAGGGTGGGTGAAGGGGCTGCATAATGATGGATGCCTCAGTGTTGGGGAGGCTGGAGCCCCTGATGGAGCTGAGTTTGCAGCTTCTTTTGTTGTCCTGTGCAGTTGCCCAATACCAGATGTTGACAGAACAGTCGATGTTTTCATTACGAGTGGAAAGGAAGGGTCTTGAAGAAGCCAGAATAAGATGTTGGGAGGGGCCGAAAGTGATTCGTGAGCGGGAAGGTGGGTGGGTGGATGAAGTGAAAAGCTGGGATGTGATAGGCGGACAAGGTAAAGGGCTGAAGATGAAGGAATCAGACAGGAGAGGAGAGTGGACCGTGGGAGAAAGGGTGGGAGGGAAGGGCCGCCAGTGAGAAGTGAGGAGAAGAGGTGAGAAGGAAGTCAGAGTGAGGAATGCAAGAAGAGAAAGTGGGGGGAGGGGGAAGATTTACCAGAAATAGTTTCAAAAACATGAGATATTGCAGATGCTGGAGATCCAGTGTAGCACACACAATGCTTGAGAAACTCAGGAGGTCAGACAGTATCTAAAGAGTGAATTAATATTTGTTGTTTTGGGTCAAGACTTTTCTGTCTTTCATCGTCTGGAAAGTAAAGGGGCAAACGCCAGAATAAGAAGGTGAGGGGAAGGGGAAGAACATGACAAAATTAACACAACTGAGTGTTTTGAATCGACTTACTATGGTATCCAGAGTTCTGCACCCGGGATGGAGTACTGTGCAGTACAGTTCAATGTTCTGTGATTTTTGGCAAGAAAGCCATGATAAACCTTTGTAACAATAGCTGGGCCACAGCTGTTTTCCTAGCATCATGCCTCACCAAGATGGAAGGTGTGAAAGAGATCTGCCAAAAAATATTCCAGGGATGTAGATAGGATGTAGAGCTTGGTGCCGCCATCTTATCCACACCTGATATTGTTTAATTTTGTACTACCTCAATGCACTGATGTAATGGAAGGCTCTGCATGAATGGTATGTAAAACAAACTTTTCACTGTACCTTTGTTTATGTGACAACAATAAGCCAATTCCACAGAACAGAGGAGATTGTGAGGGAATCTGTTGGATGTATTTGGGCACAGGACAGAGGGATTGGAGGTTTGGAGCAAAGAATCAGAAGTGACACCAGGAAGCGGTTAGCGTCTGGAATGTGTTGGACCTGGAGATTTTAATTGTTTGTTTAGTAATACCGTGTGGAGCAGGCTGTTCCAGCCCTTTGACCTATGCTGCCCCAGCACCCCCGACAAACCCAACTAATGCCAGTGGGCCATTTACAATGACCAATTAACCTATCCTGTGTGCAAAACTGTGTGCAGTTTTGTGCTCCTTATCTAAGAAAGGATGTACTGACATTGGAGTGAGTTTAGAGAAGATTCACTAGAATAATTCCAGGAATGAGAGGGTTAACATGTGAGGAATGTTTGACCACTCTTGGACTGTACTCCTTGGAGTTTAGAAGAATAAGGGGGGACCTCATAGAAACATTTCGAATGTTGAAAGACATGGACAGAGTGGATGTGGCAAAGTTGTTTCCCATGGTGGGGGAGTCTAGTACGAGAGGACATGACTTGAGGATTGCAGGGCGCCCATTCAGAACTGAGATGTGAAAAAAATTTTTTAGCCAGAGGATGGTGAATCTATGGAATTTGTTGCCACGGGAAGCAGTGGAGGCCAAGTCAATGGGTGTATTTAAGGCAGAGATTGATAGGTATCTGAGTAGTCAGGGCATCAAAGGTTTATGGTGAGAAGGCGGGGGAATGGGACTAAAGGGAAGATTGGATCAGCTCATCATGAAATGGCGGAGCAGACTCGATGGTCCAAATGGCCAACTTCTACTCCTTTGTCTTATGGCCTATCCGGTATGTCTTTGGACTGCGGGGGGAAACCACAGTAGCTGAGGAAAACCCTCGTATTCCACGAAGATGCACGGAGGCTCCTTACAGAATGGCTGAACGCTCCAAGCTGTAATAGTGTCGCTCACTGCGATGCTACTGTGGCACCCTGATCTAGAGCTTCCTTGCAAATCAAGAATATGTCTTAAAATTTGGTGTTTATGGTCACTGTATTAGATGGTGCAAGAACACAGCGAAGGACTGTGATTATCTCAGACTGGAAATAAAGCACATTCCACTGATAAAAGTTAACTCATTTCAAATGGTTCAAATGATTCACATTTGGGTTCACCATTTGAACAAATCACCATTTGTTCACGCTGTGGCCTCAGTCTCAACGGAAGAGCATGAAAAGCTGAAGTTCAAGAACTTGAATCACATGGAGTGAGTGTGAACGGATTGTGTTACCTTCACCCCATCAATGTAACAGAATGGTCAAAGCATGGAAGGAGGCGACTCAGTTTTAAATATGTAAATTGGGTTATTATTGTTACATTATCAGAAGTCGTAGTTATGTGTTCACTGACACCAGACAGACATTCTCTGAAAAATATTGATAATGGCTGGGTCACCCATTGTATAAAGGCACTGCCCAGAAGAAGACAATAGCAAACCACTTCTGCAGACAATTTGCCAAGAGCGATTGCAGTTATAAACCATGATTGCCCTCGTCGTTCGACACGGTATGTAATGGTGATGATTGTCAGGTGTACCAAGGTAGTGAAAAACTGTTCTGCGTGCCATCCCTACAGATCACATCAACCCATCAAGGTAGTACAAGGTAAGAGCAGTCACAGAATGCAGAATAAAGTGTACAGAGAGAGTACGGTGCAGGCAGGCGATAAGCAGCAATGTCGTAACAAAGTAACTCCACCATGGACAGCGCCAAGCAAATGGGCATGGGGCTGGCAGCCCAACCTGTAAAAATCCAGAGCTACAGAATCCTCGAAGACCTTATCCTGGGACATGAAGGATCTTCGCCGAAAGTCGTGTGGTGAAAGCCACAAGTCCGTGGAAGGCACAGGACTGCTCAACATCCTGATCCACCAGCTTTAAAAAAAAAATTTTTAAATTAGTTTTTCAAAACATTTTACAAATTAAAAACCCCAAATCCCAATGAGGAGCATTAATACAGTGCAAAATTAAGCATACAATAACAATATGCTACAAAGGAAGAGAATTTAACAAAAAAGCACCTAAATTAAAGACAAGTAAGCTTAGTATCCTCCTCAAGCCCCACAACACAAGAAAAAACAACAGCAACTCCAGACCAACCACAACACAATATAGAGAGTATAAGTCAGGACAGCCAAACTCCCAGACTGTGAATACACTTAGCAACAGAGGATAATAATGCCTACTACCAGAAAAAAAAGGGGAGCTGAAAGCAAGGGACCGAAAAGAAAAAAAAAACCCTAGTCAAGAGTAAGGTTATGAAAGTACTCGATAAAAGGTCCCCAGACCTTATGGAACTTTAGATCCGAATTGAGAACTGAATAATGAATTTTTTCGAGGTCCAAGCAGGCCATAATGTCGTTAAGCCATTGCGCATGAGTGGGCGGGGCAACATCTCTCCATCTAAGGAGGATCAAGCGTCTCGCCAGGAGAGAGGCAAAGGATAATATTCGGCATTTGATCGGACCCAGACATAAATCTGTCTCGCCCCAAAAACCGAACAGAGCAATTAAGGGGTTTGGTTCTAGGTGCTGATTCAGAATACATGACAACGTAGTGAAAACATCTTTCCAGAATTTCTCCAAGCTAGGACAGAACCAGTACATATGGATGAGAGAGGCCACGCCCCTCTTGCATTTATCACAGAGCGGACTAATGCTAGGGTATCCGCCAGCTTTTTGAGAGACTGGCCCAGCATAGACAACTCTGGTGAGCTGCTGTCGGTGGTCTGTAGGGGTGATAGGCTTAAGAAAGTAAGTGATTGTAACAAAGTAGATTATGAAGTCAAGGGTCCATCTATGGTGGCTGTTCAGTAGTCCTATAACAGGTTGAGCCTGGTGATGTATTATGCAGGCTTTTCAGGAGTGAGGAGAGCAGTATTGCTCTAAGAAAGGCAGGGTGGGATTGAAAAGCTGAGTTGCATTCTTCCATGTCATAAATACTCTGTTACACTGTTTGAGCGAAGGGTATGCTTCAGCCCTGTGTCTTTTTGCACATTTTATGGAGTTCTAGATTGTGTCACCAGCAAAGTGGCTCCTGCCTGACCTGCTGAGTTCCTCCAGCATTTTGTCAAAAATAAACTCTCTTCGCCATATATACTTACGTGTATTAAGAATTTGCTATGGTGTGTTGGTCAGGGTGTAACATGCAACAGCAGAAATAAAAGTTATATACGATAAAGAATTATATAAATATTGGAAGTACAGATAGGGAATATGATATGCACAAATATATAAATGCCACCTGTATTTACCATGTAAATAGCATTCTAAAAAGTGGTTTAAAGTGTTTATGTTACAGTGACTGAGGTATAAATAGTGGTGAGGAGGGGTGGGGTGGGGTGTTGCTGTGAATTGCTGGATTTCCAGTATCTACAACATCTCACGTGTCTCTGTTTTGCACTGGGTCGCTTGTTACAGGTTTATAACTCTTGTCTCATGATAACATGGAAAGCACACACTCGGTGTTCTCGTATCCTGCTTTTTATCATCTCAGGCCATCCCGAAGAATTTCATATCTGTGAGTCTAATGTCCGTCTCTGTGGGACAGGAGAGCCACCCGTTTGCCTGTGAGACAGTCACAGCAGCCAATTTCAAACTGGAATCCCTGAATGTGAAAGAGAGAGAGGAGCTAAGTGGGAACTGGCTGGAATCCAGAGAATGCAGGAAAGAACAATATTGCAAATCAGCCTTTAATTTCTGAAGCAGCTGATGAGTCATCTACAGTTGATATATAGAGGACAGGCAGGGTGGAGTGGAATCCGGAACCTGTGTTACACCATAGTGCCCATGCAAACCACAATACATTCTCTGTCTAATTCTCTGCCTCTCTCTCCCCTTTATGTCTGCCTCTCTATTTCCTCTATCCCTGCTGCTATGTCTCCCCCTCGATCTTTCTCTCTTCCCCTCTGCCCCTATGAGGTTGTGTCTATCTCCCAGCCCCCTCTGCTTCTGCCTGTGTCTTTCCCAACCCCTCTACCCCTCAGTCTCACTATCCCACCTCCTTCGGCCCTTCTTTCCCACCTCCCACTTTCTACTGACCAGAATCAGGTTTATTATCACCAGCATGTGACGTGAAATTTGTTAACTTAGCAGCAGTAGTTCAATGCAATACATAATATAGACGAGGAAAAAAATAATAAAATAAAAATAAAATAATAAATAAATCAATTACGGTGTACGTATACAGTATTGAATAGATTAAAAAATGTGCAAAAATCAGAAATACTGTATATTTTTTTAAAAAGTGAGGCGCTGTGTAGGCTACGGTCAATTATGGATAACTCTGAACATCCTCTACATAGCACCATCCTGAGACAGAGAAGCAGTTTCAGCGACAGGTTACTATCGATGCAATGCTCCTCAGACAGGATGAAGAGGTCAATACTCCCCAATGCCATTAGGCTTTACAATTCTACCGCCAGGACTTAAGAACTTTTTAAAAGCTATTATTAATGCTTTTTGAGATAGTGATTTAGATGCATATCATTTTTTTTTACTGAGTTACGTAAGTATTGTATGTAATTAGTTCTGCTACAACAAGTGTATGGGACATTGGAAAAAAAAGTTGAATTTCCCCATGGGGATGAATAAAGTATCTATCTATCTATCTATCTATCTAGTGTTCAAGGGTTCAATGTTCATTTAGGAATTGGATGGCAGAGGGGAGGAAGCTGTTTCTGAATGCTGAGTGTGTGACTTCAGGCTTCTGTACCTCCTACCTGATGGTAACAGTGAGAAAAGGGCATGCCCTGGGTGCTGGAGGTCCTTAATGGACGCAGCCTTTCTGAGACACCGCTCCCTGAAGATTACCTGGGTACTTAGTAGGCCAGTACCCAAGATGGAGCTGAATATATTTACGACTCTCTGCAGCTTCTTTCGGTCCTGTGCAGTAGCCCCCCCCCCATACCGGACAGTGATGCAGCCTGTCAGAATGCTCTCCAAAGTACATCTGTAGAAGTTTTGAGTGTATTTGTTGACATGCCAAATCTCTTCAGACTCCTAATGAAATATAGCCACTATCTTGCTTTCTTTATAGCTACATCTATATGTTGGGACCAGGTTAAATCCTCAGAGACTTGGACATCCAGGAACTTGAAACTGCTCACTCTCTCCACTTCTGATCCCTCTGAGGATTGGTATGTGTCCCTTTGTCTTACCCTTCCTGAAGTCCACGATCAGCTCTTTCATCTTACTAACGTTGAGCGCCAGGTCATTGCTGCAGCACCGCTCCACTGGTTGGCATATCTCACTCCTGTACGCCCTCTCATCACCACCTGAGATTCTACCAACAATAGTTGTATTGTCAGCAAATTTATAGATGGTTTTTGAGCTGTGTCTATTCACACAGTAATGTGTAAAGAGAGTAGAACAGTGAGTGTGCCTGAGGTGTGCCAGTGTTGATCGTCAGCAAGGAGGATATGTTATCATCAATCCGCACAGATTGTGGTCTTCTGGTTAGGAAGTCTAAGATCCAATTGCAGCGGGAGGTACGGAGGGTCAGGTTCTGCAACTTCTCAGGACTGTGGGAATGATGGTATTAAATACTGAGCTATAGTTGATGAACAGCATCCTGACATAGGTGTTTGTGTTGTCCAGGTGGTCTAAAGCCGTGTGAAGAGCCATTGAGATTGCATCTGCCGTTGACCTATTGTGGCGATAGGCAAATTGCAGTGGGTCCAGGTCCTTGCTGAGGCAGGAGTTCAGACTAGTCATGACCAACCTCTCAAAGCATTTCATCACTGTCGATGAGATTGCTACCAGCTCATGTTATTCTTCTTAAGCATTGGTGTAATTGTTGCCGTTTTGAAGCAAGTGGGAACTTCCGCCTATAGCAGTGAGAGGTTGAAAATGTCCTTGAATACTCCCACTAGTTGGTTGGCACAGGTTTAAAGAGCCTTACCAGGTACTCCATCGGGACCTTCTGCCTTGTGAGGGTTCACTCTGTTTAAAGACAGCCTAACATCGGCCTCTGAGAGAGAGGTCACAGGGTCATCTGGTGCAGCAGGGATCTTCACAACTGTAGTTGTGTTCTCCCTTTCAAAGTGGGCATAGAAGGCGTTGATTTAGATTTAGTCTTTAGATTTAGATTTAAGCATTTATCACTGCATTGAAAGCTTGTCATACTTGCAAGATCTAGAGTGAACTGTGCTGTAACAGTTTTGGAATGCTATCCAGCCTGTCACTCCCCAACCACTCTATCCTCATTTATATGGTTCTTTGTATGTTTATGAATCATTGGGTAATCCAGCTTTTTTTAAACCATACCTTCTTAATGCGGAAATCTCACAAATGAAAGATTAGCATATGAGGAGCATTTGATGACTCTGGGTCTGGGCCTGTATTCATTGGAGTTTAGAAGAGTGAAAGGGGAATCTCATTTAAACCTCATCGTTGTTGTCATCATTATGTGCCATGTCATATGGCATTTTGACCATGATTATTCTTGGCAAACTTTTCTACAGAAGTGGTTTGCCATTGCTGCCTGCTATGCAGTGTCTTTACAAGATGGGTGAACCCAGCCATTATCAATACTTCAGAGATTGTCTGTCTGGCATTAGTGGATGCATAACCAGGGCTTATGATGTTCACCGGCTGCTCATACGACCATCCATCTCCTGATCTCATGACTTCACATGGCCTTGATCAGGGGGCTAAGCAGGTGCTGCACCTTACCCAAGGGCGACCTGCAGGCTAGTGGAGCGAAGGAGCACCTTATACCTCTGTGGTTGAGACATAGCTCCATCCCAGGAAAAAAAAATTGAAACCTACCAAATATTAATATGTCTAGTTAGTGTGGACATGGAGAAGATAGTTCCAATAGTGTCTAGGACCAGAGGGCACGTTGTCAGAGTATGTCCCTTTACAACAGAGATGAGGAGGAATTTCTTTAGCTTGAGGGTGGTGAATTTGTGGAACTCATTGCCACAGATGGCTGTGGAGGCCAAGGCACTGGGTATATTTAAAGTAGAGGCTGATGGATTCTTGATTAGTAAAATTGTCAAAGGTTATGAGGAGAAGGCAGGAAAATGGGGTTGAGAGGGAAAATAAATCAGCCATGATGGAATTTGGATGAGCCTATTGGTCTAATTCTGCATCGATGTCTTATGAAACTGTTAAGTTTGTGCTCATAGGATGTTATGCCAGCAGCTATTGTGTGTATACAAGGATGATACTCAGGCTGTTCATTCAGGTTGTCAAACAAACCTTTTCATTGAGTGAGCAATGAAATTTTATGATATTGTTTGAAGAAGAAAGAATTAGGTTCAAAATAGTGTGCTTTGGAGTGTATACAGGGAAGCAGGTTTGGTAACTGGAGGAGGTGGGTTTAAGGTAGTTGTCTCAAGAACCAAAGGAGCAGGGAAACTTTCTTTCAGCTGATCAGCAGTTAATTCCCTAACGATATGTTGGATACTGATGTTCTTGAACCAAAGTCAAGAATGAGGAATAAAACTTGTTCCTTGCGATCATTTATTAAGCACTAAAAGAGCAAATTAAGGGAAAAGAAACATGACAGGAGAAAGAGAGAGAGATGCAGACAAAGAGCAAAGAATGGAGACAAAAGAGACTGAGAGGACATGGTGTGATCTTCTTATAATCGATTCCATTGAATTTCCATAGATAACAGTTAGCAAATCAGAAAGCCCTCATTCACATAATGCAATACTGAAGAAGCTTCTGGAAAGATAGAGGAATTGCAATCACTGGAAAACAATGAATTATTGCATATGCATTGTATAATTGTATAAAACAAGCATAAGAAAGTTAAACTAGAAAGAAAGTAACAGTTACCAAGTCCAAACCAACAAATGTGATGAAGTTGGATTCAATCAAACTTTCAAAAAAGTTAATGAGGAAACATGAAACAAGCTGGAGGAACTCAAATCTGGCAGCATCAATGGAAGGGAATGAACAATTCACATTTTGGGCCGAGACCTTTCATCCACTCAGAAAAAGGAAAGGGGAAGAGGCCAGAGTAAGAAGTTGATGGGAGCGGGAAGAGTTACAGGCTGGTTGGTGATATGTGAAACCAGATGAGGAAGAAGATGGGTGGGTAGTAAAGTGGGAAGCTGGGAGGTAATAAGCCGAGTATCCTGCATATGGTCCTTATCCCTCCATTCTCTGCATATTCTGAACACCACTGTGTTGCAAAAGCCACCACCACCACCCCTGGAAGTGCATTCCGGGCACCCTCTACTAAAACTTGCTTGTCCTGCACATCTCTTTTCAACTTCCCTGCTCTTAGCTGCAAAAGCCCTGCAGTAGTGATGCAAGTCTTATCACTGCACCTGTACGTGTGCAGTGAAACCATCTTTAACTTTAGAATCAAAAGGTTAGATGTTTCAATGAGTTCAAAGGAAAATTATTATCAGAGTACATACTGTATATGTCACCATAAGATTAATTTCCTTGCGAGCATTCACAGTAAATACAAAGAAACACAATATGACCTATGAAGAACTTTACACAAGATAAACAACCAACCAATATGTGAAGGACAATAAATTGTGCAAGCACAAAAAGGAAAAAAAGCAGTTAAAAATTAATCAATAGATATTGATAACACGAGATGAAGAGTCCTCGAAAGTGAGTCCATGGGTTGTGGAAGGAGTTCAGTGTTGGGTGAGTGAAGTAATTCCCTTCGTTTCAAGAGCCTGATGGATGAGGGGTAACAGCTGATTCTGAACCTGGTGGTGTGGGTCCTGAGGCAACCGTACCTCCTTCCGGACGGTGGCAGCAGGACGAGAACGTGGCCTGGATAGTGGGGATCCCTAATGATGGATGAGACATTGCTCCTTGTAGGTGAGCCACGTTGGGGGGGGGAGGGGATTTACCCATGATGGACTGGGATGTAGCCACTGCCTTTTGTTGGGCTTATCTGTTCAAGGGCATTGGTGTTTCCATATCAACTGGGGAAAAGATACAAAATAGGTACATTATTCACACTTCTCATAATTCTATCTGCGGAATGTAAATACAATTCTTGTTCTGGAATTGGCAAAAGTAGTTCCTAGAACTGGCCCGGCCTTCACATGGGGCTTATCAATGAAGCCTGGTGGAACCGTTTCTACTGACGGGAGGGGGCAAAGGTGGGTTACTGGTTCCTTGAAACCAGTCACTTTGAGCAGATGGGGTTCATCAGCTGTGGTTGGCAGCTCGGCTGATCTCAGTCCTCTGCTGCCTTTGAGAAGGCTCTCCTTCTCCAAGCCACTTATGGGGAAAGCTTCACGAGTGATCCAGAGGAAAAATCTGGAGCTGGAGTCCCTAAGGCAGTCCTACGTTGAGTTCAGTGAAACTCCTGCAACACCGCTGGTACCAAACTTTATCAGTCTCTTCCATTCCTTTAGATTCATCAGTTTCGTGGAGGGAGAGAGCCTGCTACATAGGCAACAGCTTGCTGTCTGTATCGTACTGCCCTGGTATCACATAGATGGCTTGGACGCAATGTCCATGGTCGATCCTGACCAACGGAGGACTTCAAGTTGCTAGTCACTGGTAAAGGTGACCACAGTTGTCAGAGACCTACCTGATTAATTGGTCATCTTCCAGGGGAGGAAACTTCACCCCAGGCGCAGCAAAATATATGATTCTTAAATTTCTGAAATCGCTTAGCAAGTTGATGAGTTCGAGGACCATTAGGGCAGACTTGCCTTGCCTGGGGTTCCTGATGGAAAAACTGATCTCATTATACATTTTTACACCGTTGTATGCACGCGAATTTTCGCTCCTGTACATTTATGCCAAAGTTGATTTCATTGTCATACATGCACGGGTGCTATAAAAAAAACTTGCAACACATCACAGACATGTAGCATTACATAAAGCATGAGATAGTTTTTATGAGAAAGACCACAAGGGCAACAAGAAAAGATATCCGTTTTAGTGCAAAGTGGTCAGAGTGTTTGGGTTTGGGTATTTGATCCTCCGCAATATTCCGCATGGGAATTTAAACTGGAGGTGGCAGTGTTTTTTTTTACAAGTTCGAGTTGTGAGCTTGACATCAACCCAGCAGGGATGGAGAGCGTGCTCGGGAGCGGTCTGTCAGTGGATTGAACTCGGGAACCTCCGTTCTCGAGCCCGCCGCTGATCTCACTGTGCCACCAGCCAACCTTTACTAAACTGTGGTGATCAGGATTTTGCCGTTTGGTTCAGGAATTGAATGGTTGAAGCTGCTATTGAATGGCAAGACTGAGTATGAGAATGTTTTCACAAACAAGAGAAAATCTGCAGATGCTGGAAATCTGAGCGACACACACAAAATGCTGGAGGAACTCAGCAGGCCAGGCAGCATCTAGGAAAAATGTACAGTGGTTTTGGCCGAAATGTCAACTGTACTCTTTTCCTAGATGCTGCCTGGCTTGCTGAGTTCCTCCTGCATTTTGTATGTGTCACGAGAATGTTTTTATAGTTGTATGACCTATACTTCCTTGGTTATTACATGTTAGTTTTCCTATTGGAATTGAGTTGGATTGGAAGATGATTCAAGAGAAAAAAAATTAAAAGATTAGCTTTCTTATTTGTCCCATGTATTGAAGTGCGTAGTTTTATGTCAATGACCAGCACATTCGGAAGGTTGTGTTGGAGGCAGCCCGTTAGTGTCGCCATGATACCAGAGAAGGTTAGTGTTCGCTTGTTTGAAATTCAGGCTAATTTTTCCCCTCGGTAAAATTTGTCAGCCGAAGCAAAACATCAAAACTAGCTAGCTTAAGTCTATCCTGCACTCTCCTGAAGGACTTCCTAAAATGAGGCAAACAGAATTGGATGCATTACTCCAAATGAGGCTTAACGTTCTGAGCCTCTGCACCTTAAGGTCCCAGATTCTTTACTCTCACTCGATCAACAGGCACTGTCACTCTCAAGGTTTAATTCTCAACCAACATCACTAAACCAGATTATTGTCATTTGTAGAGTCGTAGGAAAGTATTGTGCAGAAACAGTCCCTTTGGCCCATCTAGTTTGTGCTGAACCATTTAAATTGCCTCGTCCCATTGACCTGCACCAGGGCCTTAGCCCTCTATACCCCTACCATCCATGTACCTTAACAAATTTCTCTTAAACGTTAAAATCAAGCTCACAGGCACCATTTGTGCTGGCAGCTCATTCTACCTCTCACAACCCTCTGAGTGAAGAAGTTTCTACTCCTGTTCCCCTTAAACCTTTCACCCTTCACCCATGACCTCTGGCTGTAGTCCTAATCTTGGTGGGAAAAGCCACAATCAAATCTCCTCTCAATTTTCTACATTTCAAGGACTAAAGTCCTAACCTATTCAATCTCTCCCTATAACTCAGGTGCTCCAGTTCTGGCAACATCCTTGTAAATTCTCCCTGTACTCTTTCAACCTTATTTACATCTTTCCTGTAGGTAGGTGACCAAAACTACACTTGATACTCCAAATTAGGCCTCACCAATATCCTACACAGCTTCAACATAACACCCCATCTACACTTTGGTTTATGAAGGCCAATGTACCAAAAGCTTTATGCCAGGAATGAACTTTATTTGCTGTACTTGGTGTATTGCATGTATTCGGTGTGGTGTGTGGGTCAGGGTGTGACTTGCAACAAAGAACAGCAGTCAACAATGCTGTTTGTATGAGCGTGTTGAAATTGGTTCTTATCTTTTACCACAGTTTCTTTAACATCCAGACTCATAAAGCACTTTGGTTGTGTTATGTAAATATTAATTTTCCTTCTGAACATCGCCCTTTTACAAGAAATTCCCATCTTGCAAGCTGAATAAAATTTCAAGCTGCAATCAGAAAGACTTCAAGTAAAATGCAATGAATGCTGTCATATCCATTTGCAAACTTTGACCTGACCTGGAATTGGCTGGGTTTCTTGTTCCTTTTGATTAACTTTATTGGAAATGATATATACGGTAGTTTTCAGCGTTTTAGCCAAAGGGATGTTTACATATTTGCTCTTGCGGGCTTGCTGGTGATGCAGCTGGTACAGAGATTGGTTCTTTTGACACTGGAAGAATGTGTCCCTCAAGTAGATTGGCAGGGTGAGGAAGTGCAGTGATTTGGTATAAAGCAGAGTTAAGATCATAAGATAAAGAAACAGAATTAGGCCATTTAACCCATTAGATCTATTCTTCTATTCAATTACAGCTGAACTATTTTCTTTCAACCTTATTCTCCTACCTTCTCCCTGTAACCTTTGGCGCCTGTACTAATAAAGAACCTATTAACCTCCACTTTAAAAAATACCCAGTGACTTTGCCTTCAGTGCCATTAGTGGCAATGAATTCCACAGATGCACCACTCTCTGGCTAAATATTTCTTCCTCATCTCCGTTCTAAAGGGATATCCTTGTATTCTGAGTTTGCGCTCCCTGGCCCCAGATCTCTCCCACTATAGGAAACATTCTCTGGGTGTCTACTTAAATTTCAAAGTTCAAAGTAAATTTATTATCAAAGTACATATATGTCACCATAGACAACCCTGAAACTCATTTTCTTGCAGGCATTCACAGTAAATACAAAGGAACAACAAGAAAAAGCAAAATAATAATAAATAAATATGCAATAAATATTGACAATATGAGGTAAAGAGTCCTTAAAAGTGAGTGTGGGAACAGTTCAATGTTAAGGTGAGTGAAGACGTCTCCTCTGGAGGGGATGGACTGGGCCATATCCATTACTTGTTGTAGTCTTTTCTGTTCAAGGGCATTGGTGTTTCCACGCCAGGCTGTGATGCAACCAGTCAATATACTCTGCACTGCACATCTAGAGAAGTTTGTCAACGTTTTAGATGCAACATCTTTGCAAAGCAGGCACTGTGTGCTTTCTTTGTAATGACACGTGTTGGACGTAGGACAGATCCTCTGAAATGATAAACATCAAGGAATTTGAAGTTGCTGACCCTCTCCACCTCTGGTCTCCTGATGAGAAACCTCAATTTTCCTCCTCCTGAAATCAATAATCAGCTCCTTTGTCTTACGGACATTGAGTGAGAGGTTGTTGTGGCACCACTCAGCCTGACTCTCAGTCTCCCTCCTGTATGCTGATTCATCGCCACCTTTAGTTCAGTGAATGACAGTAGTGTCAGCAAACTTAAATATGGCATTGGAGTTGTGCTTAACCTCGCAGTCATAAGTATGAAGCAAGTAGAATGGGGGCTTAGCACTCAGCCTTGTGGTGCACCTGTGCTGATGGTGATTGTGGAGACGTTGTTGCCAATCTGAACTGACTGGGACCTGCAAGTGAGGAAATCAAGGATTCAAGAATTCAAAGTACATTTATTAGCCAAGAATGTATAAATTATACAACCTTGAGATTTGTCTGCGTACAAAGTAAGAAACCTGAAAGAACCCAATTAAAAAAAGAAATGAAAGACCAGCATCCAATGCATAGAGGAAGAGGAAAAGCACAAATTGTGCAAACAATAGAAGCCAGCAACAGTATTCCGAACCATATTGAGTCCTTGTATCTGAATTCTCGGAGCAGCTGGAGTAGGCCCAAAGCCTTGGTCTCAGTTCATTATACAGCGGGGTAAATTGCCACGAAGCTCGCAGATACAAAGTGCTTAGCAGCTGGAGCAGTCTCATAGCCTCTGTGCCACGGGAGAGCGGGTGAAATTGGCCCAACCCTTGCCTCCAGTCCCGACACCCAGCACAATCTAATTGCATAAGGAGCCATTGAGCCCTATGCCTTGGAGCTTATTGGTTAGTTTTGAGGCAATGATAGTATTGAATGCTGAGCAGTAGTCAGTGAACCACATTGTGATGTATGCCCCCTCACTGTCCAGATGTTTCAGGATTGAGTGAAGATCCAATGAAATTGCATCTGCTGTTAATCCGTGATGGTGTTAGGCAAATTGGAGCAGATCCAAGTCACTCCTCAGGCAGGAGTCGTTACGTTTCATCTCCTTTTTGTCAGAGCACTTCAAGATAGTTGGATGTAAGTTCTACTGGACAATTCACTGAGGCAGGTTTCCAGATCTTTCAATATTTGGTAGGTGTAAAGAGATTTGTCTGAACTCCAGTAAGTACAGGCCCAGAACCATCAAGTGCTCTTCATAAGTTAACAGTTTTCATTCTTGGGATCAATCTAATGAATCTTTTCTGGACTCTCCAGGTATGAAGCCCAGAACTGCTCCCCATTCTCCAAATGTGGTCTAACCAAAGCCTTGTAGAGTCCCAGCATTGAAGTGCCCATTTTTGAAGCTGTAAATGAAATGGGTTCCTAAAAATCTGCTGCAACTTTGCTTATGATTATGTTTAATAAAATAGCACTAGTTAAACGTAACAACAATCTATTCTTTGGTCGCTGAAGGAGAGAGTATGATCAGTGATGTGGAAGAAAATAAGTTCTCAAAGACGAACTGGGTCATCTTTGGAATTCTTTCCCCTTGTGAGTTGTGGGTCCTTAAAAATGAAAATCAAAGGAAATTTTATCATCAAAGAACATATTGTCTATGTTATCTTACTGTCTGCTGTGTTGAGATACTTCATCTTGCTGGAATTTATGGGAAAAATGAAGAAATGCAATATAATTTACAAAAAGCTATACACAAACAAAGACTGACAAACAACCAGTGTGCACGACAAATTGCGCAAATAAAAAATGAGAACACTAAGTTGTAAAGTGTCCTTGAAAGTCATAGAATCAGTTCAGAGTAATGGTAATTGAAGTTAACGTAACTTCTTCAACTTAGTTTGAATCCTTAACTTCCTAAAAGAGTAAAGATGTTGGCGCACTTCTCCTTGTGTTTGCTTTATGTGCACAGCCCAGGGCAGCTCATCCAATATGTAAGCACCCAGGAATTTAAAGCTGCTGACTCTCTCCATTATTAGCTTGATTATTAGGTCCAAAATGAGCTATATTCCAGTTAAATAGAACAACATCTGGGTATTACATCTGCTCCTCATTCCTACCATTTCGGAAATCTGCTTCAGACGGATGATATTGGAGTCCTAGTGCTTGGGTAACTATTCATATGACTACAGGACATAGGAACAGAATTAGGTGAAACGGTGGAATTCATTGTCACAGACTGCAGTGAAGGCTAAGTCATTGGAGGGACAATAAATCAGCCATGATAGAATGGTGGAGAAGACTGGATGGACTGAATAGCCTAATTCTTCTCCTGTGTCTTATAGTCTTATTCCTGCTGCTTTTTTCCCCTCATCTGTTGCACTGATATGGGTGATGTTGCATTGCTTTTTGCTTCAAGACCTTCATCTTAAATAAATTTCACTGAAAAACAGGCATTTGTGCCCAGTGTAGCAACACAACTGCTCTTGTGATTTGACCTCATGGGTCAGTGCGTTTGAGTTTGCAGGTCCCAATCAGTTCAGATTGGTAATTGGTTTGAGTTGGTGGCATTTTGGTACTTTTTGACCTTGGGTGTTAACTAAGAAATTGAACTGAGCTTTGTCATTGTTGCTTGGCAAAGGATTGACAACAGAAATAAAATACTGCAGATGCTGCAGTGAAAACTATGATATTGGGAAAACTCAGCATGTCAGGCCACATCTGTGGGAGAAAAATGGCCCATCAGCTTGGCTAATGGCCTTTCATCACAACTAGAGGTGTAGCAGTTAGCGTGCTGCTATTACAGCTTGGGCAGTCAGAGTTCAATTCTGATGTCCTCTGTGAAGACTCTCTTTACATCCTTCCTGTGGAGTGTGTGGGTTTTCCCTGGGTGCCTTGGTTTCCTCACACAGTCCAAATACATACTAGGTAGGTTAATTGGTCATTGAAAATTGTTCTGAGATTAGGCTAGGGTTAAATCGAGGTTGTTGGGCAATGCTAGGCTGATGTGGCTCACAGCCCAGAAGGGCCTACTCCGTGCTGTATCTCTAGACAGACAGACAGACAGACAGACAGACACAGACAATAGAAGAGCTGAGGCGAGCTTCAAAATGGAGGTGAAGAAACCAAAGAGTCTGTAATTTGGAGGCTGAGGAAAATTAAATGAGGAAAAAGTGATGATAGTGCAAGAATGTAATGAGGGATATGTAGCAAAAGGATCTGCTGATTTATTTTTTCTGATTTATGCCATTAATTTCACATTTCTCTCATGACTCCAGATAATTATTTTGCATTTACATCATCTCCAGACTTCCTTTTTTGGTAGATGTGTTAAAGCAGAGGATTGGTGTGGCAAATATAGGAAGGTGTTATTTGGCAGGAATACCTATATATTTAACAGATAAGTTTACCATAGAAAACCAAGAAGTTACATATTGGTAGGAAGAGTAGGGCAAGTTGCTCATTGGTATTAAGTCTATGATTCAAGATTGTTTATTGCCATTCTTCAGAACAAGAGTGTAAAGGAAAATGAAATAATTGTTACTCCGGATCTGACATAGAGATATAGAATTCCATATACACAAATCATAAAAACCAACACAGATCAATAAGGCCGTGAAAGATGTCAAAGCAAGCACTGGTGTTAGTCTAGAGAAGTGTAATGCAGTGAAATTGGATCAAGCTTGTATTGAACCTTGATTAGACCACAGTTAAGTGTCTACACAGTTCTTTTCTCTGTAATATGAAAAAGTTACAGTCTGAAATAAATGTAAAATTTACTAAGATTGTTTGAGAGCTGAGAGAACGTGACAGGAAAGATTGAGCAAGTAGATAGAGGCTTTTGGCTTGCGCAAAGGGAGAGAGCTGATCTAATAGACTGACCATGAGGGTGAACATGAACCATTAAGGGAGACCTTGGTTCGATTTATCTGATTGTACCACAGCCAAATGTAAATGTAAAATAGCTGTTAAGAGAACAAATAATGAAAAATTCAAGAGAGTTTCTTTACTGAGAGAGAACTTAGAATGTGGAAATTGCTACCAAAAGGAAGAGGGTGTATTACATCAAATAGGAACTGGATGAACTGATAAGAGAGATTGCATAGTCATATTCGTGCAGAAACAGGCCCTTCAATCTAACTTGTCCTGTCCAACCCAGATGTATATCTACATAAATTATTCCGTTTATCTGCATTTGACCCATATCCTCTAAACCTCATCACAAAAATGACGCATTCCACTGTGTTTCATATAGATGTGGTGAATAAATCTGAATAGAATCTTTCCACAGGGATTGTTCCCTACGCGACTTGCTTGTCCACTCAACCCTCCCCACTCACCTCCCTCATGATACTTGGCAAGTGGAACAAGTGCTACACCTGTCCCTACACCACCTCCCTCACTACCATTCAGGGCCCCAAACAGTCCTTCCAGGTGAGGTGATACTTCACCTGTGAGTCTGTTGGGGTCATCTACCATATCCGGTGCTCTCAGTTTGGCTTCCTATATGCCGATGAGACCTGATGTAGATTGGGAGATTGCTTTGCCAAGCACCTACGTTCCATCTGCCAGAACAAGGTCAATCTCCCTGTAGTCACCCATTTCAATTCCAACATGTCCGTCCATGGCTTCCTCTACTGCTTTATACGACCTCCTCCCCTCTGCCACCTTCTTATTCTGACTTCTCCCCTTCCTTTCCAGTCCTGATGAAGGGTCTCAGTCTGAAGCAGCAACTGTTTACGCTTTTCCGTAGATGCTGCCTGGCTTGCTGAATTCCTCCAACATTTTGTGTGTGTTGCTTTGGATTGCCAGCACTTGCAGATGTTCTAGTGTTTGGATTTCTGAAGCACACCTCAGTTTATGATCACGTTGAAAGGTGGAGCATGCATGACCAGGCTGTAAATTTGAACGTTTGTCATTTGTAGCTTTTGTCAGTCTTGTCCTGTGTGTCTTGCACAAAACGCTGGAGGAACTCAGCAGGTCAGGCAACGTCTATGGAAAAGAATAAACTAGTAGTCATTTTGGGCTAAGACCCTTCATCAGGACTGGAAAGCAAGGGGAAGAATTCAGAATGAAAAGGCTGTGGGCGGGGTGTGGATAGGGGTATGTTGGCTGGTGATAGGTGAATCCAGCTGAGGAGGAAGGTCGGTGGCTGGGGGATGAAGTGAGAAGCTGGGAGGTGATAGGTGGAAAAGGTGAAGACTGAAGATAGGAGAGTGACCGTGGAGGAGGAGCACCGGGGGAGGTGATATAATGAGAAGAGAAAGAGGTAGTAAGAGGGGAGCCGTGGGGAATGGAAGAAGAGGAAAGGAGAGGTTTGAGAAATCAATGTTCATGCCTTTAGGTTGAAGGCTACCCAGACAGAAAATGAAGTGTTGCCTCTTCAACTTGAGAACGGCCTCATTGTGGCAACAGAGAAGGCCATGGGCTGATATGTTAGAATGGAGATTGGAATTAAAATTGTTGGCCACTGGGAAATCCTGCTTGTTGTGGATGGAGCAAAGCCTTGTCCTGCTCTGCTTTTAATTTACTTTGTGTGATTTGATAACGTGATGTGGCAGTAACACTGCAACTTCTGGGTTAAGAGACGTGTGGGGTCAAGTTCCATGCCGGTGCACAATCTGAAATCTAAGTGCAGTACTGATGCAGTATTGAGGCCATTGAAGAGTAGGGAAGTCTCATAGAAACTTCCTACATGACCATAAGACACAGGAGCAGAATTAGGCCATTCAGCCCATCAAGTCTGCTTTGCCATTCCATCATGGCTGATTTATTATCTCTCTCAACCTCATTCTCCTGCCTCACCCCTGACAAATCAAGAAGCTATCAACCTCCGCTTTAAAATATACCCAATTACTTGTTCTGCACAGCCATTTGTGGCAATGAATTCCACAGATTCTGCACCTTCTGGCTATAAAAAGAAAATCCTCTTCATCTCTGTTCTAAGTGGAAGAACCAGACATCCCTCTGGTCCTAGATTCACCCACTATAGGAAACATGCTTTTGACATCCACTCTATCTAGGCCTTTCAATATTTAATAGGTTTCGGTGAGATACCCCTCCCCCATCTTTCTTCTGAACTCCAGTGAGTGGTGACGGACCACAAGATAGATGAGGAATTGAGTGGCTTCATTCCTGACAATCTGACATGTGAAAACAAGGAGTTGGACATTTAGCTTAGCGAAGAGGTATTTTTTCACAAATTTTCACTGGTATCTAAAATTCACTCGTGAATCTTCAAATTGTTTCCTCACAGGGCTCTGTTGGTGAGTATATTTAGGGCTGTTGATAGATTTTTGGATAACAGTAGAATCAAATTATAGATACCCCTTCCAGCTGCAGCACCCAGCAACCCACCTATTTAACGCTATCCTAATCACAGGGCAATTTATAATGACCAGTTAACCTACTGACTGGTACAGCTTTAGACTGTGGGAGGAAACCAGAGCACCCGGAGGAAACCCATGCCATAGGGAGAACGTACAAACTCCTTTCAGAAAGTAATGTGAATTGAATCAGCTCACTGGTGCTCTAAAGCGTCAGGCTAATCGCTACGCAACTGTGCTGACTCCCTCTGCTGAGGCGGTTCATGATCCTGATGTCCTAGTTGAGCAGATTTGAAGGGTCAAATGGCCTAATTCTTTTTCAATCTCTTAAGTTCCCTCAACAAGGCACATTGGCCCTGATAAATCAATGTATTGGGTACAGACGATGGGATGTTATGTTGAAGTTGTATAAGACCTTGATGAGGCCTAATTTGGAGTAATATGTACAGTTTTGGTCACCTACCTACAGCAAAGATGTAAACAAAGTTGAAAGATTGCATAGAAAATTTACAAGGATGTTGACAGGTCTGTGGGACCTGAGTTATATGGGAAGATTGAATAGGTTAGGATTTTATTCCTAGAACTTGAAGATTGAGAGGAGATTTGATAGAAGTATGCAAAATTATGATGGGTATAGATAGAGTAAATGTAAGCAGGCTTTTTCCACAGAGGTTGGGTGGGACTGCAACCAGAGGACATGGGTTAATGTTGAAAGAGGAACATGAAGGGAAACTTCTTCAGTCAGAGGGTTGTGAGAGAGTGGAATGAGCTGCCAGCACAAGTGGTGCATGTGAGCTCGATTTTAATGTTCAAGAGAAGTTTGGAAAGGTACATGGATGGTAGGGGAATGGAGGGCTATAGTCCCAGACCAGTTCGATGGGAGTAGGCAGTTTAAATGAGTTCTGCATGGTCTAGATGGGCTGAAAGGCCTTCTGTGCTGTACTTCTCTATGACTAAGGATAGTCAGCATAAATCTGGATTTTTTCAGTATGAAGGTTTATACCACCCCCCCACCCTTAGAACTGACTTCTGTGAGTTTGCTCACTCATTGTAATTATCAATCAGTATAAAATGTCCTCAACCAGGACCAGCAGCACCATGGTTTTCAGCTCGTAACCATCAGACAGAACACAGCAAGCAATTCAAGGCCTTCTCGAAAAACAACTATGGGTAGAGAAATAAATGCTTGCTTTCCTAGCGATGCTCATATCCTATGTATAAATAATATATCAACCAAAATTTAGTTTGCAGATTTAAAATGTTCTGGTATTAGCTATTGATTGTGACAGTGTAGTCAGCCGAGATTATTTGAGTAGTCTATTGCGGTGTGCTTAATTGACCAATGGAGATATTCTGCTTGTCTCCTTCCACACAGCAACAGAATATAAAGAGATTAGCTTTATTTTTCTTGCGTACATTGGAACATGCAGTGAAATGTGTCAGCGGCCTACTCAGCCCAGAGATGCTGGGGCAACCTGCAAGTGTCGTCATGCTTCTGGTGCCCTCTTTAGAGAAGAACAGGGGCAAGCTCAAAATTCTGCCTGCAAAGTTAAAAGATTTTGTGTACGTGTGTTGCTAAAAAGATGTTGCATTGGTTGGCAATCTGCCCGGACTTGTGACAGAAGGGCCAGAGATTTTGTTGATAATTAACCCTGGACATTTGAGCAGATGTTGCCTGAATAGTGATGGTCTGCACCCATCTTGTGGCTCCACGGAGTCCGCTGATTTTCTGGGCTCCAGGCGTGGCTGCGAATCAGAATTTCTTTGTTTTACTTTGGGACTGGCGGTGAATTGTTTAGAAGGGTTTGTAAAGTCACAGAGCAGTGTTCAGCAAGTAAAGTACGCCAAAATCTGTTTGACAGAGTTCACTTGAAGGGGAAAGTGTGGAGTCATCTGCCACAATATGAAAAGAACAAAAATAAATGGCCTTTTTTTTTGGCCCATATTGGTTAAAATACCATAGCATATGCTGTGTAGATCAGTTTAAGTACATATCTAAGTACTTTCCATTCCATTTTCTAAGCCTTTCGGCCCAATTCATACATTCTATCCAATGTGTCGTCGCTTGTGGGGGCGCAAGCAGATTCAGACGCCTTATCTAACAAAGGATACGCTGGCATTGGCGAGGGTCTAGAGGAAGTTAAGACTATGATCCAAGGATTGAAAGGGTTAATGTACAAGAAGTGTTTGATGGCTCTGGGCTTGTAATCACTGAAGTTATTTTCCAATGTTGGGGAGTCTAGGACAAAAGGGCATGAATTAAGGATTGAAGGACGTCCATTTAGAACAGAAATGTGGAGAAATTACTTTAGTCAGAGGGTGGTAAATCTGTGGAATTTGTTGCCACGAGATGCTGTGGAGGCCAAGTCATTGGGTGTATTTAAGGCAGAGATAGATGGGTTCTTGATTAGCCAGGGCATCAAAGGGTATAGGGAGAAGTCAGGGGAGAGGGGATGACTGGAAGAATTGGATCAGCCCATGATTGAATGGTGGATCAGACTCGATGGACTGAATAGCCTACATCTGCTCCTCAATCTTAGAGTCTTATGAAGTTTAGCTGATTGGGGAGAGGTGGAGGTGGGATCTCATTGAAACTTGCTGAATATTGAAAGGCCTAGATAGAATGGATATGGAAAGGGTGTTTCCTATAATGAGAGAGTCAAGGATCAGAGGATACAGCCTCAGAATAGAAGGATGTTCCTTTTGAACAAAGAGGAGAAAAAGCTTTAGCCAGAGGGTGGTGAATCTGTGGAATTCATTGCCACAGGCTGCTGTGGAGGCCAAGTCATTGGGTATATTTAAAATAGACGTTGGTAGGTTCTTGCTCAGTAAGGAGAGGAGATGGAACACATCAGCCAATGTCATGTTGAATGGCAGAGCATGCTTAAAGGGCAGGGTGATCTATTTGTCTTATTTTATGTTCTCAGCTTTAAAATTAATAGATAAAGGAACTGTTTCATGTTCCTTAGTAAGTACTATTTTAGGAGGTGCAACAAGTTCCATGGATGAGTCAAGTTTCTTAACATTTATTTTTATTTTAGTAATACAAGGGAGCATAATTTTAAGATATAAACACAAGAAATTCTGCAGATGCTGGAAATCCTGAGCAACGCATACATAATGCTGGAGGAACTTAGCAAGTCAGGCATAATCTATGGAAATGAATAAATAGTTGACCTTTCGGGCTGAGACCCTTCTTCAGGACTGTAAAAGAAGGGGAAAGAAGCCAAAATAAAAAGGTGGGTGGAGGGGAAGGAGGATAGCCAGAAGGTGCTAAGTGAAACTAGGTGAGTAGGAAAGGTAAATGACTGAGGCAGGTAAATGGAGACATTTAAGAAGATAAGCACGTGGATGATAGAAAACTGGAAGGCTATGTGTGAGGGAAGGGTTAGAGCACAACATCGTAGGTCAATGCTGTGCTCTGATGTTCCATGTTTAGGGATGCTGTATGTTGACAGGCATTTCCTGCCCAATGTGACTGTGCATCTTGGGAATGTGGAGGAAACCAGAGCACCTGGGGAAATGCACGTGGTCACAGGGAGAATGTGCTAATTCCTTCCAGAGAGCGGTGGAACTGAACTCATGTCACTGGCGCTGTAACTGCTAGTCATTTACTACCGTGCCGCCATGAACACGAATATACATAACCATAGTGAGTGGGAAAACCGCAGTGAGTGAAGGGTTCAGCATGTGCACTTTGAGCTGAGATAGACTCTTCCTGAAGTGGGAAAATTGGAGCTGTGAAGAATTGAGGTGATTTTGCTCGGGTACATAGACCTTTTTAAAGTTGGTGCACAGGATCAAGAAGCCTGGCTGTAACTACGAACACTGGAATTCACTGTTGAAATCCTGTCTAGACTACAAAACTCATTTCTGAGAACCACTCCTTTTGTATCATTTACTTGGTATCATGAGTATTGTGTAAGCATTTTTAATTTCCTTGTTCATAAGGTAGAAGGGTGCTACAGTCAATGGCGGGATTAGGGGGTGTTTGGGGGATAATCCAGGTTACTGCTGGTAGGGTTTTCCAGTGCTTTCCAGTGCAAGAATGCAAAGTCTTCTGGTTGCTTCACCATCTAGTGTGGAACTGCCACTGTACAGGACTGGAAAAAGCTGCAAAGGGTTGAAAACTCAGCCAGCTCCATCATGGACACTATCCTCCCAGCATCGAGAACACCCTAGAAAGGTAATGCCTCAAGTCAGTGGCATCCGTTCACATCACCCAGGACATGCCTGCTTCTCATTGCTACCATCAGGCAGGCAGTACAGGAGCCTGAAGGCACAGTATCAACATTTTAGGGACAGTTTTCCCCCTCTGCCATCAGATTCTGAATGGTCCAAGAGCACTATCTCAATATTTTGCTATGTTTTTGTACTGTTTATTCATATTTTTGATTTGCTAATTTATAGTAATTTTTAGGTATTGAACTGCAGTGTTGTGGCAAAGCAACACATTTTACAGCATATGTCATGACGGACCTCTTTTGGGGCAGGCGTGACCTGTACAAAAAGGATGGGTTGAACTTGAATCCGAGGGGGACCAATATCTTGATAGGGAGGTTTGCTAAGGCTATTGGGGAGAGTTTAAACTAGAATTTCATGGGGGAGGGTGGGAACCAAACTGAAGAGATGGAGGAAGGGGCGGTTGGCTCACATATAGAGAAAGCTTCGAGACAGTACGAGAAGGAAGGTAGGCAGGTGATAGAGAAGGGATGTGTATAGACCAATGGTTTGAGATGTGTCTGTTTTAATACAAGAAGCATCATGAACAAAGCAGATGAGTTTAGAGCCTGGATCAGTATTTGGAGCTATGATGTTGTGGCCATTACAGAGACTTGGACAGCTCGGGCAGGAATGGTTACTTTGAGTGCCAGACTTTAGATGTTTCAGAAAGGACAGGGAGGGAGGCAAAAAAAGGTGGGGGCATGGCATTGCTGATCAGAGATAGTGTCATGGCTGCAGAAAAGGAGGAAGTCATGGAGAGATTATCTACTGAGTCTCTGTGGGTAGCAGTTAGAAACAGGAAGGGGTCAATAACTCTACTGGGTATTTTTATAGACCACTCAAAAGGTAACAGGGACATTGAGGAGCAGATAGGGAGACAGATTCTGGAAAGATGTAATAATAACAGGGATGTCGTGATGGGAGATTTTAATTTCCCTAATATTGATTGGCATCTCCCTAGAGTGAGGGGTTTAGATGGGGTGGAGTTTGTTTAGTGTGTTCAGGAATGTTTCCTGATAAAATATGTAGATAAGCCTACAAGAGGAGAAGCTGTGCTTGATCTGGTATTGGGAAAAGAACCTGGTCGGGTGTCAGGTCTCTCAGTGGGAGAGCATTTTGGAGATAGTGATCACAATTCTATCTCCTTTACCATAGCATTGGAGAGGGATAGGAACAGATGAGTTAGGAAAATGTTTAATGGCAGTCAGGGGAAATATGAGGCTATCAGGCAGGAAATTTGAAGCATAAATTGGAAACAGATGTTCTCAGGGAAATGTACGGCAGAAATGTGGCAAATGTTCAGGGGATATTTGCGTGGCATTCTGCATAGGTATGTTCCAATGAGACAGGGAAGGGATGGTAGGGTACAGGAATTGTGGTGTACAAAGGCTGTTGAAAATCTAGTCGAGAAGAAAAGAAAAGCTTACGAAAGGTTAAAAAAAACTAGGTAATGATAGAGATCTAAAAGATTATAAGGTTAGCAGGAAGGAGTTGAGAATAAAATTAGGAGAGCCAGAAGGGGCCATGAGAAGGCCTTGGTGAGCAGGATTAAAGAAACACCCAAGGCATTCTACAAGTGTGTGAAGAACAAGAGGATAAGATTTGAGAGAATAGAACCAATCAAGTGTGACAGTGGAAAAGTGTGTATGGAACCAGAGGAGATAGCTGAGGTACTTAATGAACACTTTACTTCAGTATTCAGTACGGAAAAGGATCTTGGTGATTGTAGGGATGACTTGCAGTGGATTGAAAATAAGCAGATAGACGTTAAGAAAGAGGATGTGCTAGAGCTTTTGGAAAGCGTCAAGTTGGATAAGTCTCCGGGACCAGACGAGATGTACCCAAGGCTACTTTGGGAGACGAGGGAGGAGATTGCTGAGCCTCTGGCGATAATCTTTGCATAATCATTGGAGACGGGGGAGGTTCCAGAGGATTGGAGGGTTGTAGATGTTGTTTCCTTATTCAAGAAAGGGAGTAGAGATAGCCCAGGAAATTATAGACCAGTGAGTCTTACTTCAGTGGTTGGTAAGTTAATGGAGAAGATCCTGAGAGGCAGGATTTATGAACATTTGGAGAGGCATAATATGATTAGGAGTAGTCAGCATGGCTTTGTCAAAGGCAGGTCATGCCTTACGAGCCTGATTGAATTTTTTGAGGATGTGATTAAACACATTGATGAAGGTAAAGCAGTAGATGTAGTGTATATGGATTTCAGCAAGGCCTTTGATAAGGTAACCCATACAAGGCTTATTGAGAAAGTAAGGAGGTATGGGATCCAAGGAGACCTTGCTTTGTGGATCCAGAATTGGCTTGCCCACAGAAGGCAAAGAGTGGTTGTAGATGGGTCATATTCTGCATGGAGGTTGGTGACCAGTGGTGTGCCTCAGAAATCTGTTCTGGGATTTCTTCTCTTTGTAATGTTTATAAGTGACCTGGATGAGGAAGTAGAGGGATGTATTAGTAAATTTGCTGTTGACACAAAGGTTGGGGGTGTTGTAGATAGTGTGGAGGGCTGTCAGAGGTTATAGCGGGACATGAATAGGATGCAAAACTGGACTGAGAATTGGATGGACTTCAACCCAGATAAGTGTGAGGTGGTTCATTTTAGTAGGTCAAGTATGATGGCAGAGTATAAACTATATACAGAGTATATGGTAAGACACTTGACAGTGTGGAAGATCAGAGGGATCTTGGGGTCCGAGTCCATAGGACACTCAAAGCTGCTGTGCAGGTTGACTGTGTGCTTGAGAAGGCATACACTGCATTGGCCTTCATCAACCGTGGGATTGAGTTTGAGAGTCTAGAGGTAATGTTGCAGCTATATAGGACCCTGGTCAGACCCAACTTGGAGTACTGTGCTCAGTTCTGGTCACCTCACTTCAGGAAGGATGTGGAAAGTATAGAAAGGGTGCAGAGGAGATTTACAAGGATGTTGCCTGGATTAGGGAGCATGCCTTGTGAAAATAGGTTGAGAATAGGTGAACTTGACCTTTTCTCCTTGGAGTGATGGAGGATGAGATGTGACCTTATAGAGGTGTATAAGATAACGAGGGGCATTGATTGTGTGGATAGTCAGAGGCTTTTTCCCAGGGCTGAAATGGCTAACACAAGAGGGCACAGTTTTAAGGTGCTTGGAAGCAGGTACAGAGGAGATGTCAGGGGTAAGTTTTTTACGCAGAGAGTGGTGAGTGCATGAAATGGGGTGATGGTGCTGGAAGCAGATACAATAGGGTCTTTTAAGAGACTCCTGGACAGGTATATGGAGCTCAGAAAAATAGAGGGCTATGGGTAACCCTTGGTAATTTCTCAGGTAAGGACATGTTTGGCACAGCTTTGTGGGCCGAAGGGCCTGTATTGTGCTGTAGGCTTTCTGTGTTTCTATGTGCAGGAGTGAGATATGCCAACTGGTGGAGTGGTACCGCAACAACAACCTGGCACTCAACGTCAGTAAGATGAAAGCGCTAGTTGTGGACTTCAGGAAGGGTAAAACAAAGGAACACATACCAATCCTCATAGAGGGGTCAGAAGTGGAGAGAGTGAGCAGTTTCAAGTTCCTGGGTGTCAAGATCTCTGAGGATCTAACCTGGTCCCAACCTATTGATGTACTTGTATAAAAGGCAAGACAGTGGCTATACTTCATTGGGAGTTTGAAGAGATTTGGCATGTCAACAAATACACTCAAAAATTTCTATAGTTGTACCGTGGAGAGCATTCTGACAGGCTGCATCGTTGTCTGATATGGAGGGGCTACTGCACAGGACCGAAAGAAGCTGCAGAAGGTTGTAAATCTAGTTAGCCCCATCTTGGATACAAGCCTACAAAGTACCCAGGACATCTTCAGGGAGCGGTGTCTCAGAAAGGCAACGTCCATTATTAAGGACCTCCAGCACCCAAGGTATGCCCTTTTCTCACTGTTACCATCAGGTAGGAGGTACGGAAACCTGAAGGCACACTCTAAACGATTCAGGAACAGCTTCTTTCTCTCTGCTTTCGGATTCCTAAATGGACATTGAACCCTTGGACGCTACCTCACTTAAAAAAAAAAATATACAGTAAATTTTTGCATGTTTTTTATCTATTAAATATATGTAATTGTTTATTATTATTTTTTCTCTCTGCTCGATTATGTATTGCATTGAACCTCTGCTGCTAAGTTAATAAATTTCCCATCACGTGCTGGTGATAATAAACCTGATTCTGACTCTGCAGTGTTGGAGCAAGGCAACAGGTTTCATGGCATGTCAATGGTAATTGAACTGAATCTGAAGTTCAGTGCTGGACACTTCAAAGCGAAAGGAACAAACATTTTTTTGCATAAATGGCAAGGAGAGTTTACAATAATAGGTCCTGATGAGGGGTCTCAGCCTAAAACATCAACTATTCTTTCTTCTCCATGGATGCTGCCTGACCTGCTGTTTGTTTGTTGCTCAGGGTTTCCAGCATCTGCAGAAGCTCTTGTGGATATTCAGGTTGAGTTAAAATTCTCAAGAATGAGGAAAATATTGAGGCTTGTGATCCAAAGATAGGCAAATGCATGTCAACAGTGAATTCCTGGGACCACCTCGAGGTTTGAATGCTCTACTTTCACCCAAATCTTTTACTTTGTTTTATTCAGATAAAATCTTGGCTGGATAGTTTTGCCTTGTGATAGCATGTATTCTCAGCATCATGGCTTTGATCTTTCAATAAGAAGAGAAGGACAGGTGAAGGCAATTGGTTTAATTTTGCAGATTGACAACTTTCTTCTGTGGACAGTTATTTTGTCTGATAGTGGGATCAACTTTAATCATGAAGGATCAACTTTAATCACTGTACACATAGCAGCGTTTAAAACAGACATCACCGACAGGGGTGAGGCGGGGGCAAGCACGGGATTGAAATCAGCTGCAGAAAGTTGTGAACTCTGTCAGCTCCATCATGGCACTAGCCTTACCCCGCTTCTCAGACATCTTCAAGGAGGAATGCCTGAAAAAGGTGGCATCTGTCATTAAGGGCCCATATCACCCAGGACATGCCCCATTCTCACTGCTGCCATCACAGAGGAGGTATAGGAGCCTGAGGCTCCTCAATGATTCAGGAACAGCTTCTTCCCTCCTGCCATCTGATTTCTGAATGGACATTGAATCCATGAATACCACCTCACTACAGAACAATAAATTTCACATTATATGCCAGAGGTATTTAACTTGATTCTGATGTGTATTAAGAATTTGCTGTGACGTGTTGGTCAGGGTGTGACATGCAACAAAAAAACAACATTCAGCAATTGTCAGGAATTATATAAAAATAATGTTAGAGGTTAAAGTATGGATATGGAATAAAATGTGCATAAATAAATACTAACAAGAGAAAATCTGCAGATGCTGGAAATCCAAGCAACACACACAAAATGCTGGAGGAACTCAGCAGGCCAGGCAGCATCTATGGAAAAGAGTACAGCTGATATTTCAAGCCAAGACCCTTCTTCAGGACTGGCCTGTATTTATAATATAAACAGCATTATAAAAAGTTTTAAATTGTTTAGAGTGCAGTGCAATAAATATTATAAATAGATATAGAGGCTGATCGATACAGGGGGTTGTTTGAGGGACTGGTGAGAATGGTTCCAGTAATCTACCCTGTATAACCGATTTTACTGTGATGAGTGATAATCTCCATAATGCGTGTGTGTCTGAGCGCGGGGACGCACCTTGTTAGGTTTGTTACTACTTTCTGCACTTTTTAGTTCTCCACGTATTAACAAAATAACCCGAGGGTAAGTATGTTTTGTGTATCAACTTTTGTTGCCTTTATACTGGAAATCTTTTTTTGAGTTAGTACACAACTCTTCTCGGGAAAGCTTGCAGCCAGTTCATGCACAAGCAATAAGCTGTAACGCAGAGGCAGTAACACAGAGCTGACCTTGGTCTAAGTGCCAAATGTTAACTGAGGTACAAGGAATTTCTTTTTGCTTCCAATTATCTTTTCAGTAAGTTATTACAACTTGGATTGTAATCATTTCCCTTAATAATTGATTTGTCATTTTGAGAGTTACAGATATTGTGTGGAGAGTCTATATAAAGCATTGGTCAGTCCACATTTGGAGTACTGTGAGCAATGCCCACAAAATGGTGGAGGAACACAACAAGCCATGCAGTATCTATCGTAAGGATTCCCAACCTGGGAGTCACGGACCCCTTGGTTGATGGGAGGGGTTCATGGCATAAAAAAGGATGGGAATGCCTGATCTGTGGAGATCAACATTTTGGGCTAAGACCCTTCATCAGGACTGTTTGTTTATTGATGATCTGTTTGTTGTTCCTTCTCATGCCTTATGGCGCTTTGGACAGCATTTTGCCATTTCCATAGCATTTGACTGTTTTTTTTATGAAGTTGAGTTGCTAGCTCGACACTTAACCCAGCACGGATGGAAAGCGTGCAAGGAGCCGGCCAGATCCAAAGTCAGGACCATTTGTCTCAAAGTCCGATGCTACTGCCACAACACCACCGACCGGTGTTGACCTGTATGTGTTTAGAATATTGGGAGCAGTCTTGAGCTCCACATATAGGAAAAGATGCTCTGGCATTAGAGCGGGTCCAAGGAGATGTGCGTGAATGATCCCTGGAATGAAGCGGTTAATGTGTGAGGAGCATTTGCTGGCTCTAGACCTGCACTCGTTGGAATTTAGAAGAATGAGGAGGGATCTCATTGAAACATGCCAGATATTGAAAGGCCTAGGTAGAGTGGACATGGAGAGGATGATTCCTATAACGGAACAGTCTAGGACAGGAGGGCAGCCTCATATAGAAGTACATCCCTTTAGAACAGAGATCGGGAGGAATTCCTTGAGCAGGGAGAGTGTTGATTGTGGAATTCATTGCCGTATACAGCTGTCAAGGGCGAGACGTTGAATATATATAAAACAGAAGTTGATAGGCTCTTGGATTAGTGAGGATGTCAAAGGTCACGGAGAGAAGGCAGGAGAATGGGGTAGAGCGGAAAAATCAGTCAGCCATGATCGCATGGCAAGCAAACTCAATGGACTGTATGGCCCTTTTCTGCTGCTATGCTTTATGGTCTTAGAGGTGTAGTGATGGCTGAGGGAGCAGTGCAGACCTTAATTTTGAGGGTGATGTTTATCACAAAAGTGGTTTGATACTGGAAAAGGAGAAAACCATAAGAATACAAGACTGGAATATAGGAATCTGAAGGGTAACATTATAGAAGTATATGAAATCATGAGGGACCTGGATAAGGTGAATGCTCCATCTCTCCCCCCCCCCCACCCCCACCCCATCCCCGTCCCCCAGGGAAAGGAAATCAAGAACTAGAGGCATTGGTTTAAAGTGTGAGGGGAGCAATTTATAAGGGACCAGAGAGGCAATATCTTCATGCAGGGGTCACAGATTGGAGGAAGGTTAGAGAAGATAAGGGGATGAGACCTGCAGATACTTTGATTTTATTTTAGCTCTTCTGTGGGGTGACTAATGTAACCACAGTTGAAATATTGTGTGACTAATTTAACCCTATCCAATGTAGGTTAACAAGCAAGCTTAGTGAGTTGTATTCAGAGTCCTGGTGAGACCGTACCAGGAGTATTGTGTGCAGTTTTGCTCTTACCAGCGAAAGGAGATAATTGCCTCATGAGGAGAAATTATGCCAATAAAGTCTAATGGAATATTGGCCTTCAGAAGTAAAAAGCTAGAATGTTGAATATAGAAACAAGATACTGCAAATGTTGGAAATTCAGAGAAGCACACTCCAAATGCTGGAGGAACCCAGCAGGTCAGGCAGCATCTATGGAGAGGAATAAATAGCTGACGCTTTGGGTCGAGACCCTTTGTTGGATATTGAACGCCCATGAGGCAGCGCGGCACGGCAGCAGCGGCCTTTCAGACCTGGTGTTACTTTAATTTTCTATTTTAAGTTTGATACACAATTTTCGATTAGGGTACATGGATAACAGAGCGGCTATCTACCATCGCCAGATACTACTTCAATACAGAGATCGCCCAAAAACAAACCTCCACAAAGATCTGCTGGCTGAATTACGCGATGTTGGCTTGCTGAGGGGAACGGGCCTACAATCCTCGGACTTGCCTGATGTTGGGAGATGGAGATGGAGACGTCGAAAGCGATGTGCGAGGAAGCAGAAGCGAGGCAAACGGGCAGGGGTCCGTGCCAGGCTAAAAGCAAACCCTAGCTGGCCAGCTCTCCCATCCATTCTGCTCTCCAATGTCCGCTCCCTGGACAATAAAATGGACTACATCCGACTCCAACGTAATACTCGGCGGGAGTACAGAGTTTGCTCCGCATTTGTCTTCACAGAGACATGGCTCACTGATGGGATTTCGGACGCTGTCATCCAGCTAGATGGGCTAGCTTTGTTTCATTCGGACAGAGACGCAGCTGTCTCCAGTAAGGCTCGCGTTGGCGGTGTCTGTGTTTATATTGACACGGAATGGTGTAAGAACTCTGTGCTGGTTTCCAGACACTGCTCATCGTTAGTGGAGTTTGTGGTAGTTCGATGCAGACCATTTTATTTGCCACGGGAATTCACCTCTGTCCTTATATTCGGTGTCTACATTCCCCCCAGCGCTAATGCTAAGGAGGCGCTCTGTGAACTGTACGGGGCTATTAGCGAACTGGTCTGTTTATTGTGGCCGGTGATTTTAACTGCGCAAAGTTTAAGTCAGTGCTCCCCAAATTCCATCAGTATGTGGACTTTGCAACGAGGGGGGAGAACGCATTGGACCTGGTTTACACAAACATCCCTGACGCATACCGGGCAGAGCCCTGCCCCCACCTCAGATACTCAGACCACATCTCTGTTATGCTAATCCCAGCATACAGACCACTCGTCAGGTGCTTCAGACCAGTTCAGAAGCTGGTGAAAACCTGGCTAGCAGGAGCCATCTCTGCTCTTCAAGACTGCTTTGAGCTCACTGACTGGCACATGTTCAGGGAGGCTGCAACCGATGGCGACTCTACCAACTTAGAGGAGTACACAGCATCAGTGACCAGCTACATCAGCAAGTGCATTGATGATGTTACTCTGTCCAAGACCATCACTATACGCGCCAACCAGAAGCCATGGATGACCGCGGAGGTGCGTGCGCTGCTGAGGACCCGCGACTCTGCCTTCAGAGCAGGTGACAAGGCAGCTTTAACAACAGCGAGGGCCAAACTGTCCCGAGCCATCAGAGGGGCAAAGCGTGCACATGCCCAGCTAATCTACAGTTACTTCCAGGTCAGCGGCGACATGCGGCGCATGTGGAAGGGCATCCAGGACATCACCAATTACAAGACAACATCACCTGACTGTGTGTGTGATGCCTCCCTCCCAAATGAGCTGAATAACTTCTACGCCTGGTTTGAGGTGGGAAATGACGTGGCGGCAAGGAAGTCCACCCCTCCTGCGAATGACCAGGTGCTGTGTCTCTCTGTGGCCGACTTGAGAAGAACCCTGTGCAGGGTCAACCCACGGAAGGCTGCTGGACCAGACAACATCCCTGGTAGAGTGCTTAGAGGATGTGCAGACCAGCCAGCAGATGTTCTCACTGACATCTTCAACATCTCCCTGAGCAGCGCCACCAATCCAACGTGCTTGAAGGCTGCCACCATCGTCCCCGTGCCGAAGAAGTCTTCAGTATCCTGCCTCAATGACTACCATCCCATTGCACTCACATCCATCGTCATGAAGTGTTTCGAGAGGCTTGTCATGAGGCACATCAAGACCCTGCTGCCCCCTTCACTGGACTCCCTGCAGTTTGCGTACCTTCCCAACCACACAACAGATGACACCATTGCCACCACCTTCCACCTGGCCCTAACCCACCTGGACAAAAAAGACACATACATTCGGATGCTGTTCATAGACTTTAGTTCAGCATTCAACACAATCATCCCTCAGAAACTGATTGGAAAGCTGAGCCTATTGGGCCTGAATACCTCCCTGTGCAACTGGATCCTAGACTTCCTGACTGGGAGACCTCAGTCAGTCTGGATCGGGAGCAGCATCTCCAACACCATCACACTGAGCACGGGGACTCCCCAGGGCTGTGTGCTCAGTCCACTGCTGTTCACTCTGCTGACCCACAACTGTGCTGCAACACACAGCTCGAACCACATCATCAAGTTCGCCGATGACACCACCGTGGTGGGTCTCATCAGCAAGAACGATGAGTCAGCTTACAGAGAGGAGGTGCAGCGGCTAACGGACTGGTGCAGAGCCAACAACCTGTCTCTGAATGTAAACAAAACAAAAGAGATGGTTGTTGACTTCAGGAGGGCACAGAGTGACCACTCCCCGCTGAACATCGACGGCTCCTTGGTAGAGATCGTAAAGAGCACCAAATTTCTTGGTGTTCACCTGGCGGAGAATCTCGCCTGGTCCCTCAACTCCAGCTCCATAGCAAAGAAAGCCCAGCAGCGTCTCTACTTTTTGCGAAGGCTGAGGAAAGTCCATCTCCCACCCCCATCCTCATCACATTCTACAGGGGCTGTATTGAGAGTGTCGTGAGCAGCTGCATCACTGTCTGGTTCGGAAATTGCACCATCTCGGATCGCAAGACCCTGCAGCGGATAGTGAGGTCAGCTGAGAAGATCTTCGGGGTCTCTCTTCCCGCCATTACGGACATTTACACTACACGCTGCATCCACAAAGGAAACAGCATTATGAAGGACCCCATGAACCCGTCATACAATCTCTTCTCCCTCCTGCCGTCTGGGAAAAGGCTCCAAAGCATTCGGGCTCTCACGACCAGACTATATAACAGTTTCTTCCCCCAAGCTATCAGACTCCTCAATACCCGAAGCCTGGACTGACACCATTGGTGACAGAATTGGTGCCCTACAGTCCCGTTTATTATTTATTGTAATGCCTGCACTGTTTTTGTGCACTTTATGCTGTCCAGTGTAGGTCTGTAGTCTAGTGTAGCTTAGTGTAGCTTTCTCTGTGTTGTTTTTTTATTATTACGTAGTTCAGTCTAGTTTTTGTACTGTCATGTAAACCATGGTCCTGAAAAACATTGTCTCATTTTTACTATGCACTGTACCAGCAGTTATGGTCGAAATGACAATAAAAGTTGACTTGACTTGAACGTAGAAAGTTTTGGTGTAGCTATAGAAAGACCATTTCTAGAGAAATGTACGATTTTGACCAATGTGTTTTTGAAAGAAGTTGATATCAGAAAAATTGTGGTGCTCTTTCAGTAGCATGCTGTAAGGGTTAGATTGAGCAGAGGGATTGGGTGAGAGTGGGGGAAATCAAAGCAACACATACAAAGTGCTGGAGGAACTCAGCAGGTCAGGTAGCATCTGTGGAAAAGGTAACGGTTGATGTTTCGGGCCGAGACCATTCAGCAGAAATTGTGTAAACCAGGTTTGTATGATGTGGGTGTAGAAGGCTCATGTTAATTTATTTTGGTGTTTGAGTAAATGGAAGTATTTTCCACAACCTGGTACACGCGAGACAATGTGGAACAAGTATAAAATTAAAGCCACAGCCATTCAGAAGAAGGTTAGGAAACTCTCTTGGGAAAAGAATTGGAAATACTTTCAGAAAAAACAATAGATCAAAGCTCAATCTCAGTGGATTTTTGATTTACCAGGTTATAAAAACACTTGAAGTTGTCAGGTTAAGTTGTGTTAAACTGGAGATAATCCAGGTTCCCTTTTAGATGTTGGAATGGGCTTGAGAGACTGGTGGCTTACTCTGTACCTGTGAATTGGTGTCTGGTAAAAACTGAGCCATCAAGAACTCTGCTTTTGAGGTGGATAATATGTTTATCATCTCCAGCTAGAGGTTTGATTAATGCTTGCTTCCAAAGATCTGAAGTCCAGATTCCTATCTTGTATTGCACTAAAATTGAGAATGGGATTTAATGTTTAATGTAAAATATAGCACATACAACACAGTACAGGCCATTAAACTGTTCTAACCCTTCCCTTTCATATAATCCTCCATTTTCCTTTCATCCAAGTGCGTATTGAAAAGACTTTTAAATGCCCCATGTATCTGCCCAGGCACCCACCACTTCGTGTTTTTTTAAAAAAACACAAACTACCCCTGACATCACACTAATACTCTCCCCCAAATGTGTTAAACTTATGCCCCCTCATATCTTCCATTTTCAACCTGGGAAAAAGTCTCTGGTTGTCCACTGTACACCTCCATCAAGTCATCACTATCTCATCCTCCTTCACTCCAAAGAGGAGAGTCGTAGCTTACTTCGTCTTTCCTCTTAAGGCATGCTCTCTAATCCAGATGACATTTTGGTAAATATCCTCGGTTCCTCTCCAAAGCTTCTATGTCCTTACTATAATGAGGCAAGCTGAATTGAACACAACGCTCTGTGTGGTCTAACCAGAACTCATTGGGTTGCTTCTTTGTGCGTGGTACCAGTCTGGTCTGTCTTTTAGCTTAATTTGCCAAGTGTGGTGAATGAATGAACAGGAACGTGACATCAACCTGGACATTTGGGTGTGGAAATTATTTGAATTAATATAGTTCTGCAATGGGGTTTCAAATCTTGCATGGAGAGAGTGAAACCTATTGCTGTGTAAAGTTATGATTGTGCAGACATAATCCAAAAATAAACTCCTTTGATTGCCAAGTGAGAGAGAGAATGGGAGACAGAACGTGATGTAAAACTCTTGCAATATTATAAGAGTGTGTAGTTGGGAGGAAGTTACAACTGGGAGGGACTAAATTGGACACTTGAACAGGAAAAGACCCAGCTGCCCTTCGTACAACTGTACTGTTTTGTGCATCATGCTTTTGACCTTCCCCCATTCCAACCCTATCCAATAAGGCTTAAGAAACCACCATGAATTCTTTACTAATCTTAGCCGTCCAAAAGTAGCCCACTTGAGTTCGAAAGAAGGGTGAAGGGAACTAGTAAACATATTATATAATGTGATTTGTGTGTGTGTTTTTTGTTTGGTAAAAACATCCATGATTCACTGTACTCTCTTGAGTCTTTTGACGATAGCATAGGATCTAGATAATCTTGAGGGATGAGTTTAAAAAAACAAACAAAATGCCCATGCTATATGCTGGCGTATTCACAGGCTAGATTTGTGAACTGCTGATAATCATTTTGATAAAATGTTTGCATTTGAATGGTGCCTTTTATACGCCCCATGTCCTGAAGTGGGCTACAACTAATTAAGTATATTGGACTAGACATGTATAGTAGGAAAAATACAGCCAGTTTGTGTAGACCTGATAAGGGCTTTAATAAAAGGGTTTTCTCTCTTCTCATCTCTCACTCTCTCTCCCAATCTAGCTCTCTGTCTCTCTCACTCTCTGTTCTACCCCCCCCCCCCCATCAAAGGTTACAGGGGGAAGGCAGGAGAATGGGGTTGAGAGAGATAATGTCAGTCATGATCAAATGGTGGAGCAGACTGAATGGGCCGAATGGCTTAATTATGTGCCTACGAGTGTGTGTGGGTGTGTGTGCGCGCGCATGTGCCTCTCTCCCCCCTCCCCGACCCCCCTCACCACACCCCCCCGTCTCCACCCCCCACCCCCACTCCTCGACCTGAGTGCCTTCAGCAGTTTGTATATTAAGACCATCACACACAATTGCTGGAGGAACTCGGCCATCAGGCTGCATCTGTAAAGGGGAATAAACAGTCAATGTTTTGGGCTGAGACCTTTCTTCAGGACGAAAAGGCAGGGGCCGAGGCCTGGGTGAGAATGTAGGTGGGAGGGGAGTAGTGAGGAGTGGGGAAGAAATTACTGTATGTTAGAGAAATGTTCATGCCTTCAACTTGGAGGCGACCAAGATGGAATATGAGGTATTGCTCCCCAACCAGTTGGGCTATGCAGTGTTGCTCATGTAAACATTGACTGCCTTCCCATCCATAGATGCTGCCTGACCTTTTGAATTACTTGCTCTAGATATCCAGTGTCTGCAAATCTCTATTGTTTATTTGGGCAGTTAGTATAGATTGAAGGAGTCAGTTCTGGGGAAGTGCTTATCATACAATTGCACTTTCACATAACCGAGAGCATAATCATATAGAGCGTAAACAGGATGCTGGTTTATTTTGCAAACCATTTTGCATTCAGCTGCTTAGGCAGACTGCTAAAGTGGTTAAAGGCACTGGGTAGTCAGCACACTTAGTGCTGTGTACACTTTGGGTTGCTGTGAAGTGAGGGTCATTCAGACTAATATGCTGTAACACAGGAAGAGCGGTTGTTTAGTTTGGAAAGATAATCGCTGGTAATGAGTGGTTGTTCTGTCTTTGATGTTTCTAACTCACAAGAACTGTGGTTCCTCAGTACAGCAAAACCTGAGTTTCCCTCTGGTGAACTCTGTTAGCACTGCTGCTGCAAAATTAAAGCTCATACCATCTGGGACAAATCTGCAGACTTTGCTAATTTGGATTTCTCTGGATTATGTAAAACTCTTCCAATATTATAAGTGTGTGTAGTTGGGAGGAACCAACAGTGGGGAGGGACTACATTGGACACTTGAACAGGAAAAGACCCAGCTGCCCTTCATACAACTGTACTGTTTTGTGCATCGTGCTATTTTCGGAAATCCTCCACCCTAAGCACTCAAAGTTAGTACATTTCATATCAAAGAACGTGTATGTCACCACTTACTACCCTGAGAACAACACACACAAAATGCTGGTGGAACACAGCAGGCCAGGCAGCATCTATAGGGAGAAGCGCTGTCGACGTTTCGGGCCGAGACCCTTCGTCAGGACTAACCGAAAGGAAAGATAGTAAGAGATTTGAAAGTAGTGGGGGGAGGGGGAAATGCGAAATGATAGGAGTAGACCGGAGGGGGTGGGATGAAGCTAAGAGCTGGAAAGGTGATTGGTGAAAGTGATACAGAGCTGGAGAAGGGAAAGGATCATGGGACGGGAGGCCTCAGGAAGGGTCTTGGCCCGAAACGTCGACAGCACTTCTCCCTATAGATGCTGCCTGGCCTGCTGTGTTCCACCAGCATTTTGTGTGTGTTGTTGTTTGAATTTCCAGCATCTGCAGATTTCCTCGTGTTTGTCTTTCTCCTGAGGCCTCCCGTCCCATGATCCTTTCCCTTCTCCAGCTCTGTATCACTTTCACCAATCACCTTTCCAGCTCTTAGCTTCATCCCACCCCCTCCGGTCTTCTCCTATCATTTCTCATTTCCCCCTCTCCCCACTACTTTCAAATCTCTTACTATCTTTCCTTTCGGTTAGTCCTGACGAAGGGTCTCGACCCGAAACGTGGACAGCGCTTCTCCCTATAGATGCTGCTTGGCCTGCTGTGTTCCACCAGCATTTTGTGTGTTGTTGTTTGAATTTCCAGCATCTGCAGATTTCCTCGTGTTTACTACCCTGAGATTCATTTTCTTGTGAGCATTCCTAGTAGAACAAAGAACTACCAAAGAATCAATGAAAAACTACACACAGAAACTGACAAACAACTAATGTGAAAAGAAAACAAACTGCAAGTTCAAGAAAAGAACAAATAGTAACTTATCATCATCCATATGTTCCATATCTTATGCCATAGGTGGTCAAGGTCTCATGACCATGATTGTTCTTGGCAAGTTTTTCCACAGAAAAAACAGAAGTTTGCCATTGCCTTCTGGGCAGTGTCGATACAAGATGGATGACCACAGCCATTATCAATATTCTTCAGAGATTGTCTGATGTCAGTGGCCGCAGAACCAGGACTTGTGACGTGCACCAGCTTCTCATGTGACCTGTTCCCACGGATTCAATAGGGTGGGGGGAAGGGGGCAACACAGATGCTACACCTTGCCCTTGGGTGACCTGCAGGCTGGTGGAGTAAAGGAATGCCCTACATCTCCTTTGGTAGAGGAGCATCTCCACCCTCCCACCCTTATTGATAGCATGAGTTGTAGAGTCCTTGATGAAAGTGAGTCCATAGATTGTGGAACTAGTTCAGTGTTGAGGTGAGTGAAGTTATCCACATTGGTTGAGAAGCATGATGGTTGTAGGGTAATAATTGTCCCTGAACCTGTAGTGTGAAACCTAAAGCCCCTGTATCTCCTCCCTGATGGCAGCAATGAGAATAGAGCATGGCCTGAATGGTGGGGGCCCTTGATGATGAATGCTTCTTTCATCTGGCAGCTCTCCTTGTAGATGTGCTCAGTCCATGGTGCATAGTAGCTGCAAGTGTCCTAGCTTCAAAATGCACCGACCTTGCTCGCCTGGTTGCGATGATAGCATCTCTCAGACTCTGGACCTGTAATACTAAGGTCGGTATATGGAACGTTCTGACTTGGAAATACTTCACCCTTGGAGATTTTTCCCCCTGGTGGTTCTTAATTCCAGTACTACAGTAGGTGAATTTTCAGTGATCATGAGAGGTCGGGGAAGTTGAGGGCCCTGGACACAGGTCAACACATCATAGAAACCACCCTCTCCTCTGTGGACTCTGTCTACACTTGTGGCTGCCTTAGTAAAGCTGCTAGCCTAATCCTAAACCCTCACCCTCTGTTGGGCAGAAGATACATACCACCGGGCTCGAGGACAGCTTTACCCTGCCGTTAGAAGACCAGCTCCCTAGTATGATGAAATGGACTCCTGACATCACAGTTTACCTTGTTATTATAGACTTGCATTTTATTGTCTGCCTGCACTGCATGTTCTCTGTAACCGTACATTTTTTTCTGCATTATTATTGTTTCACCTCCGTAGAACCATAGAACACTACGGCACAGTACAGGCCCTTCAGCCCTCCATGTTGTGCCGACCCATATAATCCTTAAAAAAATGTACTAAACCCACACTACCCCATAACCCTCTATTTTTCTTTCATCCATGTGCCTGTCCAAGAGGCTCTTAAATACCCCTAATGTTTTAGCCTCCACCTCCATTCCTGGCAAGTCATTGCAGGCACTCACAGTCCTCTGTGTAAAAAAACTTACCCCTGATGTCTCCCCTAAACTTCCCTCCCTTAATTTTGTACATATGCCCTCTGGTGTTTGCTATTGGTGCCCTGGGAAACAGGTACTGACTATCCATCCTATCTTTGCCTCCCATAATCTTGTAGACCTCTATCAAGTCCCCTCTCATTCTTCTACACTCCAAAGAGAAAAGTTCCAGCTGTGCTAACCTTGCTTCATATGACTTGTTCTCCAATCCAGGCAACATCCTGGTAAATCTCCTCTGCACCCTCTCCATAGCTTCCTCATCCTTCCTATAATGAGGTGACCAGAATTGAACACAATACTCTAAGTGTGGCCTTGTTCTACCTCGATGCACTATGTAATAATTTAAGAATACGTACACGACGCTGGAAGAACTCAGCAGGTCAGGCAGCATCTGTGAGAAAAGAGTAGCCAACGTTTCGGGCTGAGACCCATCATCAGGAATGGGGGGGAAGAGAGGGCCGAAGCCCAGTAATAGAGATAGGGGAGGGGGAAGGGCTAGAGGCGCCAGGTGGAGAACCAATCAGAGGAAAGATAAAGAGGGAGAGGGCGGGGGCGGGGATAAACATGGAACAACCGTATAGATAAATAACCAGAAAGTTGAAAGGGGAGAGAGGCAGAGAGGGACCTGGGATAGGGGGAGGGGGAGGGAATTACCGGAAATTGGAGAATTCGGTGTTCATACCAACAGGCTGGAGGCTACCCAGACGGTAGATGAGGTGTTGCAAATAATAATTTAATCTGTATGAACAGTCTGCAAGGTACCTGGGTACATGTGACAATGATAAGCCAATTACCGACTTATCTTCTTGAGCACATTGGGTATGGTCAATAAATGCTGTGGCTTACATATCCCCCCCCAAAAAAAAATCATAAAGCCTCACTGACATTAAGACCAGTTGATCAAAGGAAAGGCTAATGGCAGACTTGGAGTTCTTAATAAATGTGGCCTTGTCTCTGCTTTCCATGCATATCAAATGTACTTGTATAAAGAACTATTGATTTAAGAAGGTCTGCTGCAGAATGGAAATAATGTGAATTATGTTTGGAGTCTGAATCAGCATGGTTTGATGGCCTCTAGAGAGATCATAGGACCAGAAGACATACGAGCAGAATTAGGCCATTTTGGCCCATCAAGTCTGCTCCATCATTTCATCATGGCTGATTTATTTTCCTTCACAACGCCATTCTCCTGAACTAGAGTTAGAATTTTTAAAATTTCTTACATCCATCTCCCAACGTGAGAAAGTAAAAATCTCTGTTGCTAAACGTTGGAGAATTTAGTGTTCATGCTACCAGCTGGTAGGCTACTCAGGCAGAATACTAACATTTGTTATACAAATGAGTGGATATGGCCTGCACTGCCATGTCTGTAAGGCTGTGGAAGTTGATATAGAGCACTGAACACAGCACAGTACAGGCCCTTCAGCCCACAGTGTTGTGCCAACCCTTTAACCTACTCCAAGATCAATCTAACCCTTCCCTCCCATTTATCCCACCATTTTTCTATCATCCACGTGCCTATCTAAGTACACAAAATGCTGGCAGAACCCAGCAAGCCAGACAGCATCTATGGGAGGAGGTAGTGACGATGTTTCGGCCTGCTGAGTTCTGCTAGCATTTTGTGTTTTTATTTATTTCCAGCATCTGCAGATTCACTCGTGTTGCCTATCTAAGAGTTTCTTAAATGTTCCCAATGCATCTGTTTGTACCACCACCCCTATCTCTGACATCCCATATACTTTCCTCCAATCACCTTAAAATTATGCCCTCTTGTACTAGCCATTTCTACCCTGGGAAGAAGGCATTTGCTGCACACTCTATTTGTGCCTGTTATAATCTCCATCACGTCACCTCTCATCCTCATTCGCTCCAGTATCTGAACTTTAGATCATGTGGATTATCAGGAATTTGGGAGTTTCAGAGACTTGGCTTGTTTTGCCTGGATACTAATGGTTTGCCTGGTATATGGGGGGAAATTAAGAACTATAGTAAAGCCAGATTAAATCACATGAAGGTTTATACTAGTAACACTATATTGATAAATCTGTCATAGCTTTTTTGATTTTTGGAATTGTGCATAAATGGTTATAAATAAATAAAAATCAAGAATAATGGTTCGTGCTTGGTCCGGGTGAAGGTGTTCCACTGGACATAGTAATTCATTCCTGCCATTATGGTCAACATCTGACTCTTGTCACTGCTGCGCAGTCTAGATAATGACTGTGTAGGTGGTGCTGTGGCACTTTGCTAACACTTCTTCCCCTCAGGAGGAGCAGAGTAGCTGTTTTGGAAACTGCCAGCCCCAAGTTGCATAACATCCCATACAAATTTCCGTCATTATTGCAAAATCAGCATTCGCTCCATGGGGAGGTTCACAACAAGAACTGTTGTGGTTTCTGAAGACTCCCAGATTAAGTGAGTTACCAAGTTGAAGTTGGATAAAGTGTTGGTGAAGCCTAATTTGGAGTGTAGTTCTGGTCACCTATTTACAGGAAAGATGACAATAAGATTGAAACTACGCAGAGAAAACTTTACCATAAGATATAGGGGCAAATTAGGCCATTCAGCCCATTGTGTCGGCTCTGCTATTTCATCATAGCTGATCCATTTCCCTCTCAACCCTATAACGATTCATGCCTGACTAATCAAGAACCTGCAAATCTCTGCCTTAAATACACCCAATTTGCAAGGCTTTTACCAGGGCTTGAGGATCTGAGTTACATAGGGAAAGGTTGAATAGGTTAAGACTTTATTCTCTGGAGCATAGAAGATTGAGGGGAGATTTGATAGAGGTGTACAAAATTATAAATGCAGCCAGGCTTTTCCCCTTGAGATTAGAAATTGAGGTCGTGGATTCTTTTTCGAGTGTGGTACGAGCTGCCAGTGGAAGTGGTAGATGTGGGTTCAGTTCAAAGTTCAAAGTAAAAGTTTATTATCGGAGTACATACATGTCACCACATACAGCCCTGAGGTTCTTCTTTTCTGTGGGCATACTGAGCAAATCTATAGAACAGTAACTGTAAACAAACTGTGCAAGTGCAGATATAAATAAATAGCAATACATAACGAGCATGTAAAACAATATAACAAGAGTCCTTAAATGTGTAGTTATCCCCTTTTGTTGATGGTTGGGGGGTAGTAACTGTACTTGAACCTGGTGGTGCGAATCCTGAGACACCTGTACCTTCTACCTGATGGCAGCAGCGAGGAAAAAGCATGGCCTGGGTGGTGAGGCTCTCTGACGATGGATGCTGCCTTTCCACCGCAACGTTTCATGTAGATGTGCTTCATGGTTGGGAGAGTTTTACCCGTGATATATTAGGCCAAATCTACGACCTTTTGTAGGATTTTCTGCTCAAAGGCATTGGTGTTCCCATTCCAGGCCGTAACGCAGCCAGTCAGCACACTTTCCACCACACATCTATAGTTTTTGATGACATGCCAAACTTCTGCATACTCTTAAGGAAGTAGAGATGCTGTTGTGCTTTCTTCGTAATAATTATATGACAGGTCCTCTGAGATAGTGACACCCAGGAATTTAAAGTCACTGACCCTCTCCACCTCTGATCCTCCAATGATTACTTGCTTATGGACTTCTGGTTTCCCTCTCCTGAAGTCCACAATCAGTTCCTTGGTCTTACTGACATTGAGTGAGAGGTTGTTCTTATAACACCACTCAGCCAAGTTTTCAATCTCCCTCCTGTATGCTGATTCATCACCACCTTTGATACAGCCCACAACAGTGGTGTCAACAGGAAACTTGTACGTGGTGTTGGAGTTGTATTTAGCCACACAGTCATAGGTGTAAAGCAAGTAGAGCAGGGGGCTAAGTACACATCCCTGCGGTGCTCCTGTGCTGATGGAGACTGTGAAGGAGATGTATGCCAATCTGAAATGACTGGGGTCTATAAGTGAGGAAATCCAGGATTCAATTGCACAAGGGGGTTTTGAGGCCTAGATCTTGGAGTTTACTGATTAGTTTTGAGGGTGTTAAATGCTGAGCTGTAATCGATAAAGGGCATCCTGATGTGTGTATCTTTGCAGTTCAGATGTTCCAGGGTTATGTGAAGAGCCAGTGAGATAGCATTTGCTGTTGACCTGTTGTTCTAGTAGGCAGATTGGAGTGGATCCAAGTTGACACTCAGACAGGAGCTGATACGCTTCAACACCAGCCTCTCAAAACACTTTATCACTGTGGGTGCAAGTACCACTGGGCAACAGGCATTTGGACAGGTTACCACGCTCTTCTTGGGCACTGGTATGGTTGAAGCCTGCTTGAAGCAGGTGGGTAGCTCACACTGCCGGAGTGAGGGGTTGAAGGTGTCTGTGAACACACCAGCCAGTTGGTCGGCACAGGTCTTCAGTACTCAGCCAGGTACTCCGTCCGGACCAGATGCTTTCCTTGGATTCACTCTCTTGAAGGCAGCCTGCAAGTCATCTTCAGGTACTGAGACCAAAATATCATGGGGAACATGGGGTGCATGATGCTTCATAGAACATAGAATAGTACAGCACAGTACAGGCCCTTCGGTCCACAATGTTGTGCCGACCCTTAAACCCTGCCTCCCATATAACCCCCCACCTTAAATTCCTCCATATACCTGTCTAGTAGTCTCTTAAATTTCACTAGTGTATCTGCCTCCACCACTGACCCAGGCAGTGCATTCCACGTACCAACCACTCTCTGAGTAAAAAACCTTCCTCTAATATCCCCCTTGAACTTCCCTCCCCTTACCTTAAAGCCATGTCCTCTTGTACTGAGCAGTGGTGCCCTGGGGAAGAGGCGCTGGCTGTCCACTCTGTCTATTCCTCTTAATATCTTGTATACCTCTATCATGTCTCCTCTCATCCTCCTTCTCTCCAAAGAGTAAAGCCCTAGCTCCCTTAATCTCTGATCATAATGCATACTCTCTAAACCAGCATCCTGGTATATCTCCTCTGTACCCTTTCCAATGTTTCCACATCCTTCCTATAGTGAGGCGACCAGAACTGGACACAGTACTCCAAGTGTGGCCTAACCAGAGTTTTATAGAGCTGCATCGTTACCTCGCAACTCTTAAACTCTTTCCCTCGAGTTATGAAAGCTAACACCCCATAAGCTTTCTTAACTACCCTATCTACCTGTGAGGCAACTTTCAGGGATCTGTGGACATGTACCCCCGGATCCCTCTGCTCCTCCACACTACCAAGTATCCTGCCATTTACTTTGTAATCTGCCTTGGAGTTTGTCCTTCCAAAGTGTACCACCTCACACTTCTCCGGGTTGAACGCCATCTGCCACTTCTCAGCCCACTTCTGCATCCTATCAATGTCTCTCTGCAATCTTCGACAATCCTCTACATTATCTACAACACCACCAACCTTTGTGTCATCTGCAAACTTGCCAACCCTCCCTTCTACCCCCACATCCAGGTCGTTAATAAAAATCACGAAAAGTAGAGGTCCCAGAACCGATCCTTGTGGGACACCGCTAGTCATAACCCTCCAATCTGAATGTACTCCCTCCACCACCACCCTCGGCCTTCTGCAGGCAAGCAAATTCTGAATCTACCTGGCCAAACTTCCCTGGATCCCATGCCTTCTAACTCTCTGAATAAGCCTACTGTGTGGAACCTTGTCAAATGCCTTACTAAAATCCATGTAGATCACATCTCTGTTCTTGTGGTCAAAGTGAACATAGAAGGCATTGAGCTCATCTGGAAGTGAAGCTCTGCTGTTTTAGCTTTATAGGAGGTTATGGCATTCAAACCCTGCCACAGCTGTCGAGCATCCGTTGTTGATTCCAGTCTAGTCTGGAATCTCCACTTTGTCCCAGAGATTGCTTTCGGGAGATCATACCTGAGGTAGTGTACATGGCTTCATTGGCTGTCCAGTTATCTGAAGGAAGAGGGAAAGAAGTTGTTCCTAATGTCTTTGGAAACTGGAGGAAACCCATGTGCTCTTGGGGAGAATGTACAAACTCCTTAAAGAGGACGCTGAAAATGAACTCCAAAATCCAGCTTTCGAAGCTGTGGTAGCGTCTCGTTAACCACTACGCTACCGTGACATCTTGGTCAGCATGGGCCCATTGGGCCCGTTTCCCTCTTTCCTTGCAGTGGGACTTTGTGTTTCTGGCTCTTTATAACCACTGTGTTAATGTAAATGGTGGTGAGGGTTGGGATGTAAAACAATTAGCCCGCCCCCTCACAGGCTCTTTTTTTTCTACCTTGCAAATGTCTCCCCTGTCTGGCCTGTTTTGGTTTTACTCTTTCCACTAATCTCTGGCGTTTTTGTCTAGCCGTCAGATGCGCTTTGAAGTTGTGGGTGGAGTTATTTCTAGGTGTTCTGTTCTGACTGAGAAGTTGTTTCATTTTTCATCAGTTGTTACATAAACAAAATTTGTTTGCGAGCCATCCTGGGTGTATTCTACCTGGCACAGAGTAGCCCATTGGGCCTAATAGCCCAATTCTGCTCCTATGTGTATGCTCGGTCTTACCCAGCATGTGCAGCATAAACTGTTCACCCCATAAAACGACTGAAGTAATAGCTCCCTTTTACTTATTAGAGAGGGTGGAGGTTGGGGATGGCAGGGGAGGAGTAAAGATGATGGAGGAAAGGGAAGTGTTAGTTCAGAAGCAGCTCAGAGTGATTTCCTAAAATGGGTGATTACTGAATTGTGCCTTGCCACAGAGAGTTTGAGTGCAGCCTACAGGACTTACCGTAACTGGTTATATACTGTAATGGGTGAGTTCCCCAGTAACGTTTTGTTGCAGTCCTTGCTGAGGTGGCAGTTTCAACTACACCCTTGAGTCTTTCTGACAACGAATTTTCCTTCATAGCTTCCACAGAAGAAAAACACACCGTCATGTGACTCCATTAATCAGATTCAGGGTTATTATCACTGAGAAATACCATGAAGTTTGCGTTGCAGCGGTAGTACAGTGCAATGCATAAAAAATAACTTGGTTACAATCAAATATATATTTAAAAAGTAAGTAGCATGGAAAGAGAGATGGTGTTCATGGACTGTACAGACATCTGATGGCAAAGGGGAAGACGCTATCCCTAAAACATTGAGTGTGTGTCTTCAGGTTCCTGCACCTCCTTAATGGTAGCAATGAGAAGAGGGCATGTCCTGGGTGATAGGAGTCCTTAATGATGGATGCTATAGCCTTTTGGAGATGTCCTCAGTACTGGGGAGGTCAGTGCCATGGTGGAGGTGGCTGAGTCTGAGCTGTTTCCGATCCTGTGTACTGGACCTTCCACACCAGATGATGATGCTAGAAAGCTGCATCAACCCTTTCAAATATTCATATCCAAGAGCTCTTGGTTCCCCATTTAATCCTTCATTTCTGGACAAAAGTGACCCGTGCCTTTCGGTGACTCAGCGAAACTCAGCCAAGGTGAGCTTCAAACTGGTCTGCACTCATAACGTGTAACGGGGTTTTTAACGAAGCCAACTTTGCCACCGTGTCCATTGCAGTTGTTAATGAACCACAGTCATTACAGATTGTCTGTATGTGGGCCTTTCTGCAGGAACAAGAAAATGTTATTGCACACACCCTTTCCTGTTGATATCTTTTTGTAAAATGGTTTCAAGCTTTATTTTCTCGAGTGGGTTATTCTTTGACATTTCATTGTCTGAACCGTAGGGTTTATTATTTGTGGATTGTGTGGGTGTTGAAGGACCTGTGGCTGTTGGAGCATGCTGTCATGGTTACACTATGCCTTTTAATTCTGTTGTGATTTTGGGAAAGGAGTGTACAAAATCTTGAGGGGCACAAAGTTACACATGCAAAATGCTGGAGGAACTCAGCAGGCCAGGAAAAGAGTACAGTCGATGTTTCAGGCCGAGACCCTTCAGCAGGACTGGAGGAAAAAAAGAAGGGGAGTAGAGTTAAAAGGTGGGGGAATGGGAGGGGAAGGAGAAACACAAGTTCATAGGTGAAACTGGGAGGGGGAGGGGTGAAGTAAAGAGCTGGGAAGTTGCTTGGTGAAAGAGATATAGGGCTGGAGAAGGGGGAATCTAATTGGAGAGGACAGACAGCCATGGAAGAAAGAAAAGGGGGGGGGGGGAAGAAGCTCCAGAGGGAGCAAATGGGCAGGCAAGGAGATGAGGTGAGAGTTGGGAGAAGGGGACGGGGGTGGGGGGACATTACTGGAAGTTTGAGAAAGCGACATTCATGCCATCAGGTTGGAGGCTACCTAGATGGAATATAAGGGTATTCCATCTCCTCCAGTCTGAGAGTGGCCTCATTGCGACAGTAGAGGAGGCCATGGATGGACATGTCGGAATGGGAAGTGGGATTAAAATGGATGACCACTGGGAGATCCCACTTTTTCTGGCGGACTGCAAAACAGTTACCTGCACTACGTCGGGTCTCACTGATATAGAGTTGGTGATTATGCACAATCTTTTTGCAGGATTGGGGAAATGTGAAGTAGAGGGGATAGGTTTAAGGTGGGGGTAGGGTGGAAAGAGATTTAACAGGAACCTGAGAGGCAATTTTTCCACCCAAATGGTGGTCAGTACAGTGGATTCCTGTTAACTGGGCCATCAGTTAAACAGGGCAGCCTCATTTTGGATGACTCTTAAAGAACAAAATCTAATCAAGAAAATGGCCTTCCCCACTAATGTCCCTCTTGGCACATAACCCTGCAAGCACCAGAAACGCTAGCCTGCCCATTCACCTCCTCCCTTAATTCAATTTAGGGCCCCAAACAGTCCTTCCTGGTGAGACAACACTTCACCTGCAACATAGTTTGGGTCGTCTATTGTATCTGGCGCTCCTGATGTGGCCTCCTCTGCATTGGTGAGACCTGATGTAAATTGGGAGACCACTTTGTCGAGCACCTCTGCTCCATCTGTCAAAAGCAGAGTTTCCTGGTATCAAACCATTTAAAATGCTCTCCCCATTCCTGTTGCAACTTGTCGGTCCACTGCCTTCTTGCCACGATGAAGTCGCTTTCAAGGTGGAGAAGGAATACTCCACAGTCCGTCTAGGTAGCCTCCAACCTGATGGCATAAGCATCGATTTCTCCTTCGGGAAATTCTTTCTCTCCCCCTTCCCTCTTCTATTATTCCAGACTCTGGTCTCTTAGCTCTTCTCCTTACCTGCTTATCACTTTCCCCGGCGCCCTTCCTTCTTCACTTTATCACTCAGTCCACAATCCTCTCCTATCAGTCCTTCTTCAGCTCTTTATCTTCCCCACCTACCTGGCTTCACCTATCACCTAACTAGCCCCCGTTCCCCTCACCGCCACCTGGCATCTTCCCCCTTCCTTTCCAGTGCTGAAGAAGGCCTCAGCCCAAAATGTCAACTGTTTATTCATTTCCATAGATGCTGAGGAGTTCCTCTAGCATTTTGCATGTGTTGCTCCGGATTCCCCTTTGTTTACTTGGGACAACATGCCATTTAATTGGGACAGGAGGCTGTTGTCGAACAGTTTCTAATTTGTGTTAGTCGCATGCACTTGTGTGGCCGTTAGTTACTATACCATGCTTTGAGCAATCGGTTTTTAAAAAGCATCAGTTGCGTCCGCTTGTGTTATCCACATGGGCCAACGAATGCCGATTCAAAAAGCATTGACTTTTGATGATGTTGTACCAGAACACTTATTGTTGGTATTATGACACTACTTCATGTAGGAAGGCAATGAAGGAGTCCATTGTCTGCACCAGGTATCTGTGTTGATTTTGTTCTTTATTTTTATTTGGATTTGAAATGACAGATCTGAGCTTGAGCTAATGACTACACAGGGTTCCAGGAAATTTATTGTTGGATTATGACACTACATCATGCAGGAAGGGCAATGAAAGCAGTCCGTTATCTGCACCATCTCAGCTGAGTGTGCATGGCTGTACAATCACTGAAACGCTCCCGTGCACATAGCCTTTGTTGCCACTCATCTGGAATTTTCTTTTATGTCATGTTAATATAATTTTGAAATTATGCAAATATAATTGTGAATGTTAATATAATTATGAAATACCCTGTAATTAATTGTTAATGAATAAAATTCATAAATTTTCTAAATAATAAACATACCACAGACTTTGAAACATTTTAGAGCTTCAGTGTATTTACATTCTCAGTGTTTCAAGTTACACTTACAAATTGTACCAATAAACACAGGATGGACTTCGGTAGCTCATTGTTAATAAACCGTGGCCTGCTGAACATTGACGGCATCTGAGTTAAAAGTGTAAGAAATGTGAAAGATATTTCTTGTGCTTTATTTAATTATACCCTTCAATTAGAAAAGTCAAAAGTATGTGATTTTTCAGTTTTCACTCTAAATATTCATAGTATGCATATTACAAAAAAAAATTAAAGTGCCGCGCAGTTTTTAGGCTGTGGAAAAAAAATTCTTTCTCAGAGCAGTGTTTTGTCTGCACAGCTGTAAAAACAATTAGAGGGAACATTGGGACCAGGTGCCTGCACTAATTTTGTTCATTTACAGTCAATCAAAGAACATGGCAGATGAATTCCTCTGTCAATAACTATTATAAACTAATACTCCATTTTATAGTTCTGTACTAGTTTTGGTAGTGTTTGAATTTATTCTGTATTTCATTTAAAACATAATCTGTTACTCAGTTAAATGGTGGTTTGTATTTTTTAAATACCTTTTTAACTGTTTCCATGAAACTGACTAATTGGGGCAGCAACATAACTGGATCAAAAGGTACTGGTCCCAATGTATCCTGATTAACCGGAGTTCATGGTATATGGAAAGAGCTGCCAGAGGAAGTGGTTGAGTCGGGTACATTAACAACATTTAAAGGATACTTGGGACAGGTATGTGAATTGGAGGGGCATATGCCAAATTTGGGCAAATGGGACTAGATGGGAACTTTGGTCAGTATAAGCCAGTTGGGCTGAAGATCCTGTGTTACTCGAGTGGGGAAGAGTTTTCTCCTAGATTTAATTAGAAATTGTAGATTTCATTTGGATGTAGTGTGAGTTTTAAGCAGTCTCACATGTACATTTGTGACATAGTGAAATGTGTCGTTTGCGTCAATGACCAACACAGTCTGAGGATGTGTTGGGGACAGCCCACAAGTGTCACCATGCTTCCAGTGTCAATGTAGCATGCCCACAAGTGACTCACCCTAACTGTGTGACTTTGGAATATGGGAGGAAAGCTGAGTGTTCATGTACTCACAGGGGAAAAAGTATAAACTCCTTACAGACAGCAGTGGGAACTGAACCCTGATCGCCGACATTGCGAGGCATTATGCTAACCACTACACTACCATGCCACCCCAAACAGGTGCCTTTTGATTTAGTGACGATGATTCTGATTCCTGTAGAACTGGAACAAAAAGTCATCCATTTAACCCATTCAGTTCACTCTGTGCTGTACCACACTCATGGTTAGTGAAACCAGTCGCAGAATTCCAATCCATGGAACCTTGTGTAGCCGTTACTGGAAAAGGTGAAATCCAAACTGCTGAGAGACTGAGTAAGGGAACTGACACTCTGTGATGCACTTCCAAATAACTACATTCCACATCAAGAAAAGTACTTTTGATCCTTTGTTACAAAGCCAGTGAAGTCAAATGATCATCTTGTGACTTTTAAAAAAAAATTAGCAATATAGTGGAATAAGTGTAATGAGCTTTCAAACTAGCATAATTAAGCAGTTAACAAAAGTATCCTTTGTGGAATGAGCTTCCTGTAGAAGTAGTAGAGGCCAGTTCAGTTGTGTCATTTAAGGTAAAATTGGATAGGTATATGGACAGGAAAGGAGTGGAGGGTTATGGGCTGAGTGCGGGTAGGTGGGACTAGGTGAGATTAAGAGTTCGGCATGGACTAGGGCCGGAATGGCCTGTTTCCGTGCTGTGATTGTTATATGGTTATATGGTTATATCAACCCCTGCTCACTCCCTCTCAACTAAGCTAGCTAACTAGGACAAAGCGTGAAGTGTCACTATACTCATTTGCTTCTGCCACGTGACAGATTAATATAACTCACAAAACGCGCAACACAAAATACAATACAGACATAGAAAATAGATAGATGGCTCCTACATATCTCAGAAAACAAACATCTGCTGTACTGCTCATTCTGATTCCAAATCTGCTCTGGTCTCTTTTGTACCTTTTTGCTTTAGGGACAATTAGTGATGGATAATAAGTAATTAAGTTACTGTCCGTTACGCCATGGTGTTTAGGGCAGCAATGAAGGTCCCATCTCTGTCTCCCCTTCGCATCACACCATCACACTCAGATGTAGAAGGATTCCTCATTACTGTTTCCAAAGCATTTTTGTTTGACCAGTCAGGGTTGTTAGCCCCGAGCTGAACCCCCGAACCTGGAGGACCGGTGGACAACTCTTCATCTGGCCTCTATCCTTTGACCTTTCTGGCATGGGTGACCCTACCAAGAGCCAAAACATAAGGCCCTGACTTCAGCCAACATAACTCTCCATGTCATTGAGGCACACAAGCCTCCATATCCTATGACAAGGTGGTGGTCCTCCTGGAGGATAGTAAGTGTCACATCCCATTAATTTATTTATTTATTGAGATACAGCATGGAGTAGACTTTCCTGCCCTTTGAACCACACTGCCCAAATAATCTACCAATTGGTATGTGCTTGGACTGTGGGAGGAAACTGGATCTCCAGGAGGAAACCAACACAGTCATGGGGAGAGCATGCAAACTCCTTTCAGAGAGTGGTTGGATACACTGGGGTCAGAAAGGGCACAATGCAGCAAATGGGCTGCGGTGATGGTGTGCATGGATTCTTCTGAAAGGCCAAGGCCTTCAGCCCAAGGATCGGCTTTGCTGAAACCCAAAAGCAGCAGGAAAGGTTAGGAGCACTGAGGTAATCAGCAGCCACAGGGACAGAAAACAGGGCTATTCTCTCCTTATTGCTAATGTTCGGGAGGAGCTACTGAAGATGCAACACTCACCAACTGATTTCTGAACATGTCTCTGAACGCTATCTCATTCTTTATTTTTATTGCACAATTTGTTTTTGGAATTTACTGCCAGCCTTGTACTTCAATTGTGTTGGTTTTTATTTTCCAGAAAGGGACTACAGTAGCCTCTGTGAGAAGCAGCCGATTGGCAGGCACCTATTCCGGCAGTTCTGTGAGTCACGACTCGATTTGAAGAGATGCATCGAGTTCCTGGATGCAGTGGTAAGGCTTTAATCTTAACCAGTGTTTCAATCCAAGATAAAAGGCTATGACTTGCCTACTTCACTTCTCCCTTCTGATCGTTGCATGATCAGTAATAGTTGTCAATAATTATTCACAGTATGGTTTCAATCAGTGAATCGAAACCACCTCCTGAAATGATGCAGGGACAGTCCAAGAGCTGGAGGTTGGATGTCACAGTGAATCAGCATCAGCTCCATTATCACTGACAGGTGTTGTGAAACTTCGAAGTTTCGTGCTGAGATCCTTCATCAGGCCCAAAACATCGACTCTGTTCCTTTCCATAGCTATTGCCAGACCTGCTGGGTTCCTCCAGCGTTTTGTGTGTGTTACCCTGGATTTCCAGCACCATCTGCAGAATCTTGTCATGTAATGCCTGTTGTTTTTTGGTAGCCAATATAATTAAAAAACAATAACTTACAAAAAGAAATATTAAAAAAAGTAGGTGAATAACTAATTGAAAAAGAGAGCAAAATAATAAACGAGGAGGTATTCTTGGACCATTCCAAAATCTTCTCTTGAATAAAGGAAACTGTTCCTAAAGTGAGTGAGTGTGAGTGTGTTTCTGTCTGTCTTCTGGCTTGTGTACCTCCTCATTGATGGTAGTAATGACAGAAGGTCATGTCCTGCAGGGTGATGGTCCTGATGCATCACCTTTTGAAGATGGCCTCAATGGTGGGGAGCCGGCTGATTTTGCAACCCTCTGCAGCTTTTTCCAACCTAGTGCCTCGCAGCCTCCATACCGGATGGTGATGCAACGAGTCAGAATGCTTCCACTATTTCTGTAGATGTTTGTTAGTCTTCGGCAACATTCCAAATCTCCTCAAAGTCCAAATGAAATATAGACACTGGCGTGCCTTCTTCATAAATGCATCGGTTTGGTGGGTCCAAGAGAGAACTTCAGAGATGTTGACACCAGGATCTTGATGCTGCACAGACTTTCCACTGCTGATCCCTCAATGAGGACAGGTGCGTGTACCCTTGACTTCTCCTTCCTGAAGTCCACAATCAGTTCCTTAGTCATGGAGCTCCCATGACATGATTTCAGTCCTTTCAGCTGAGACAATACTTAACCTGGAAAAACTGCTGGGGTCGTCTAGTACATAGGGTGCTGTCAGTGCGGCCTCCTCTACACTGGTGAGACCCGACGTAAATTGGGAGACCGCTTTTTGGGCACCTCTGCTCCATCCACCGAAAGTGGAATTTCCCGGTGGCCAACCATTTTAATTCCTTCTCCCCATTCCTGCTCTGACATGTTGGTCCATGGCCTCCCCTTTTATCATGATAAGATCACTCTCAGGGTGGAGAAGCAACTCCTTATTTTCAGTCTGGGTGGGTGACCTCCAAACTCATCTCTGCTTCTGATTATTTTTTCCCTCCTCCTTCCATCTTCTTCTATTCCCCCTCTGGCCTCTTACCTCTTCTCCTCACCTGCCTATCACCCCACCCTGGTACCTCTTCTTCTCTTTCTCCCATAGTCCACTCTCCTCTCCTATCAGATTCCTTCTTCTCCAGCCCTTCATCTTTCTCGCCCACCTGGCTTCACCTGTCACCTTCTAACTTCTCCCCCCACCTTTTTATTCTGGCGTCTTCTCCATTCCTTTTCAGTCCTGAAGAAGGTTCTTGGCCTGAAATATCGACTGTTTATTCATTTCCATAGATGCTGCATGACCTGTTGAAATTCGTCCAGCTGTGTGTGTGTGTGGACATGATGGGCCAAGTGGTCTAATTCTGCTTTCTGTCTTATGGTCTTAAGTACAAAGAAACACAATGGAATCATTGAAAAAACCACACACAATAAAGTTAGACAAAGACCCAAAGTGCAAAAGAGAACGAACAGTGAAAATACTCAAAATAACAATAATAATAATAATAAATATCTTGAACATAAGATAAGAATGTGAGAGTGAATTTGAATCGTTATCCCTCTGGTTCAAGAGCCTGGTGGTTGAGGGGTAATGACTGTTCCTGAACCTGGTGGTGTGAATCCTGAAGCTCCTGTTCCACCTTGCTGATGGCAGCAGTGAGAAGAGAGCATGGCCTGGGTGGTGGAAGGTCCTTGATGGGATTTTTCATACTTACTTCTTTGTCCTGGACACATGCAAGTCCGGTGCTGTCTCTGTTGGGCTGACACATTCTCCTGTGGTCTTGGGTATCACCTGAATGTTACTGGTTTTCCTCCCTCAAAACAAAGGTGTGTGTGTTGGTAGCTTGTTTGGCCAATGTTGAATTCCCCTACAGTGTAGGAAGGTGAATGGTAGAATCGGCACAGAGTTGATGGGAATACGAGCAGAGTAAAAGAGGATTAGTGCATATAATGCCTGATTGTCAACATGTACCTGATGGGTTGAAAGACCTGCAAGTTTGAGTGATTTGGTCGAAAGGAATCTCCTCCTGAATTGTTTCTACAATGAACCACTTTCTTCACAGTAATGTTGCCCGAGACTGCTTGGTTTAAAGTCTCGATCTAAAGACAGTACAGTACTGTGCAAAGGCTTAGACAGAACAGAGTGCCAGGGCCAAGGGTGGGGGGTGGTGTGGGTGCAGACACACCCAGCCTTGAGTCACCAGGCAAGGTCATTTGATTCCAAACAATTGATCATTACACAATGTCTCTCAGTGCTTCCTGCTCCCTCCTCTCTCCCTTCCTCTTTTCCAAACCATGATTCCCCTCTCCCTGCCCCCTTCCCGCTCTCAGACCACAATACAGACCCATATCAGAATCACATTTATCATCACTCACATATGTCATGAAATTTGTTATTTTTTGTGTGGCAGCAGTACAGTGCAATATGTAAAATTTGATACTGTTGAACAAGTCTTAGACACTCTATCTATACATGTGTGCCTAAGACGTTTGCTAAGTACTGTATATCAATGGCATAAACTAGACTGGTCAAAGAACACTGAGGCTGTCTACAAGAAGGGTCAGAGCCGTCTCTATTTCCTGAGGAGACTGAGGTCCTTTAACATCTGCCGGACGATGCTGAGGATATTCTACGAGTCTGTGGTGGCCAGTGCTATCATGTTTGCTGTTGTGTGCTGGGGCAGCAGGCTGAGGGTAGCAGACACCAACAGAATCAACAAACTCATTCGTAAGGCCAGTGATGTTGTGGGGGTGGAACTGGACTCTCTGACGGTGGTGTCTGAAAAGAGGATGCTGTCCAACTTGCATGCCATCTTGGACAATGACTCCCATCCACTCCATAATGTACTGGTTAGGCACAGGAGTACATTCAGCCAGAGACTCATTCCACCGAGATGCAACACTGAGCGTCATAGGAAGTCATTCCTGTCTGTGGCCATCAAACTTTACAACTCCTCCCTCGGAGTGTCAGACACCCTGAGCCAATAGGCTGGTCCTGGACTTATTTCCACTTGGCATGATTGACTTATTATTTAATTATTTATGGTTTTATATTGCTATATTTCTTCACTATTCTTGGTTGGTGCGACTGTAACGAAACCCAATTTCCCTCGGGATCAATAAAGTATGTCTGTCTGTCTGTCCCCCTCAGTCGCCTGTACTGGGAGTGATGCAATGCAGCATGAAGGTAGACTGGCTGGATGAGACCACGATGGAGAGAGCAGTGTTTACCACTGCAGATTCTGGTGGTCCAGAGTAATTCTCACACAGATTCAAGATTGTTTAAAGATTGTTTCCTGTACATAACTGTTAAGGAGAACAAGATAATTGTTACTGCAGATCTGATGCAACACCGTTACGATGAAAACACAAGATAAAGAATACAATAATAAAAAATGCAATAAATGTAAATACATAGCATTGCTTGTATACAAAGACTGATTGTATGTCCATGAAGTGACATTGGGTACAGGATTGTCTGTACATAAGGTGACTGTCAGGAAGTGATAAAGTAGTGTGGTGGGAGGTATGGAGGGGTGTGTTAGTGGGTGGAGGTGTTGATCAGCCTCACTGCTTGGGGAAAGTAACTGTTTTTGAGTCTGGTGGTCTTGGCATGGATGCCACATAACCTCCTCTCTGATGGGAGTGGGACAAACTCCATGATCAGGGTGGTTGGAATCCTTCATGATGTTACTGGCCCTTTCTGGCACCTTTGTCTGTATATGTCTTGCACTGAGCTGGAGCAGTCATGGCGTACAGAATGGTCTCCTCTATGCTATAATCATCCTGTAATTTTGTAATTAACACTTGGCCATGTTCAAGTTTATTTTTATATAATTCTTCATTATAATATTGAATGTTTTTTGTTGCATGTTGTGCCAACATGCCATAGCAAATTTCTAATACGTATAGATAAAGTGGAATCTGCCCAGGTTGAAAACATAAAATGAGATGCTGGAAGTGTTTAAGTCAGACAATATACTGTATCTAAGCAGGGAGAAGAGGTTAATGTTTCACCCAATAGCTTTGGAGATGTGATGGGTTTTAAGCAAATACAGAGCAAAAGGGAACGGACAGTAATGAGCCTCTTGTGGTACAAAGGAGGGCTTATTAAAAGTAGTGGGAAAATCGTCAGAGTGAAAGCAGTGATCAGCTGTTTCCAGATGAGCAACTGGAAAGAGGGGGCATAATCTCTGTAACTGTCACATGTTATTCTGCCTTCTGTTATTGTTCCTTGTATTACCTCAATGCACTGATGGAGTGAAATGATCTGTATCATATTACATGTAACAATAATAAACCAATTTACCAAATTAATTACCCATTTAAATTAATACTTATCAATTATAAACTAATTTACCAATTTAATGTTGAGGCATAGATAGAGAGGACAGCCAACTCCTTTCTCCCCAGGATGCCGATGGATAATGCTGGAGGATAGGTGAGTGGAGGAAGGTGGGATATCAGAAATAGGTTTTTGTACACAGAGTGGTGGGTGTGTGGATGGACTGCCAGGGTTGCTGGTGGAGGCAGATACATTAATTAATTCATTACATGCTGTGCCGTATGATGTGAGCAATCATGGTTTTATCATGATTGTTCATGGCAATTTTTCTACAGAAGTGGTTTGCCATTGCCTTCTTCTGGGCAATGTCTTTATTAGATGGGTGACCCCAGCCATTATCAATACTCTTCAGAGATTGTCTGCCTGGTGACAGTGGTCACATGACTTGTGATCTGCACCGGCTGCTCATATGACCATCCACCGCCTGTTCCCGTGGCGTCACGTGACCCTGATTGGTGGGAGATGCTACACTATGCCCAAGGATGATCTGCAGGAGGGAAGGACTGCCTTTTACCTCCTTTGGTAGAGACATATCTCCACTCCACCACCCAGACGTAACATTAGGAGCATTTAAAACATCTTAGATGGGCACACAGATGATAGAAGAAAGGTGGTCTATTTAGGAGGGAAGGTTTAGATAGATCTTACAGTAAATTGAAAGGTCAGCTCAACATCGTAGGTGGAAGAGCCTGTAGTGTTCTATAAAATAGTAGAATTATTATTGCTAAAGTGTCATTGTTTGTGATGTGGGGTTGTGGATGTGAGTAACCTAATTCAACTTGTACACAAAACACTGGCTGATGATGAAAGGTCTTGGCCTAAAATATCGACTCTTTATTCTCCTCCATAGATGCAGCCGGACCTTCTGAGTTCCTCTGGCTTTTTATGTGTGTTGATTCAGATCATCAATACCTGTCCTCTTTCTTTTTTAATACACCTCCAATTCAACCACGTTTTTGTTTCTTTGCGTGATAATGAAATAGTGGAAATACTCAGCAAGTGGGGCATTTGTGGAACGAGAGACAGAAGTAATGTTCCATGTTGAAGACCCTTTCTCTCTGAGTGAGAGCAGGAGACTGCTTGTGTTTGTATCTTTGCTCCGCTGTGTTGCTGATGCTGTTTGTCATCTGTTTTGTTTCCAGGCAGATTATCAAGTGGCTCCAGATGAGAAGAGACAGGATTGTGGTCTTCATCTCCTGGAGACCTATTTCAACAATGGGGTATGCGTTCTGTAGTTTATCTCTCCACTTTTCCTCCCATCTACCTACCTGTAATGCTTAATCCTCCATTGCCTGCCTCCAAACCTCTTAAACTTCACTGTCACACCTGCTTCCACGACCATCCCTGGCAGCGGATTCCAAGCATCTACCACACTCTTGTGCTTAAACTGAAATTTGTCCTGCACATCCCCTTTAAAATTTACCCCTTGTATCTATGTGCCCTCCAGTATTTAAAGATAGATAAGTTTTATTTGTCACACGTATATCAAAACATCCAGTGAAATACATTGTTTGTGTCAATGACCAACACATTCTGGGGATGCGCTGGGGGTGGATGCTTCCAACACCAACGTAGCACGTCCACAACTTACTAACCCTAACCCCTATGTCCTTGAATGTGGGAGGAAACGCGGTCTTGGGGAGAATGTACAAATTTCTCATTTGCAGTGGCGGGAATTGAATGCCAATTGCTGGCGCTCTAAAGCGTCTCGTGAAGCTCTTCGTGATTGTGCTGCTCTAATCGACATTTCTACCCGTTTACCCTGGTGGTTGTTCTGTTTGGTCAAGTTATAGTCATTTAAATTGTCTTCATGTACACTGCCAAAAGAAACAATGTTCCTTGTTCCAAGGTGCACAACACACTACATCTAACTCTCACACACAACACGTAAAGTAATATTGTCGCAAATAAATGATAAGGTGCATTTACATCACACGCTAAATAGTGAACAGTATAATGCTACTGGCGCTGCATACTTGGGGAGATCTGGGTGGTTTCCGATTTCTGAAAGAAGATACCTGATTAATGCTGACAATATCTGTTTGCAGTCGGCGGCCCATTTACCTGAAGTGCCTGTGGACACCATAAAGCAATGCAAAGAGAAACTAGAACAGAGTCCTTGCAAGGAGCTCTTTACAGAGTGTGCAAAGTAAGTTTACGGAGTTCTACATACATATGCTGCATTTGCGTGGATTTGAAATTTGAATATAGATTGGAAATTGACTTTGCATGCTAGGGCAGGGATGTCCCTGTCTCACCAGGATATGAGGCCCAACAGCCTTCCTCACCTGGTTCAGCCTGCCTGTCAAAGTGATGTACTGGGGTATGGCCGCTGGTGCGCACAAACACAGGTGAGAGCTGGGAGGCAGGTGGGGACCAAAGGGGAGCTGCCCTGGAACAGACACTACACACCTCTTCACCAGAGGATCTACCCCTCCCTGGAGACCCGTACGCCCCAGGAGATAAACTTAAATTGACACAAATTATGAATAACTTGCAAGACAGAATTAATAAAAATGAACATAATGACATAAGGAACACACACAAGATGCTGGAAAAACTCAACAGGTCAGGCTGTATCAATGGAAAAGAGTAACCAGTCGGCGTTTCAGGCTGAGACCCTTCTTCAAGACGGGAAAGGAAGCGGGAAGACACCAGAATAAAAAGGTGTGGGGAGGGGAAGGAGGATAGCGAGAAGCTGATAGGCGAAGCCAGGTGGGTGAGAAAAGTAAAGGGCTGGGGAGGAAGGAATCTGATAGGAGAGGAGAGAGGACCATTGGAGAAAGGGAAGGAGGAGGGGACCTGGGGGAAGTGGTAGATAGGTGAGAAGGGGTAAAAGGCCAGAATGGGGAATATTGAAAGGGGGACGGAAATTGATATTCATGCCATTAGGTTGGAGGCTACCCAGATGGAATATAAGGTGTCTCTCCTTCACCCTGAGGGCACAAGAGAAGGCCATGGGCTGGCATGTCAGAACGGGAATTGGAATTAAATTGTTTGGTCACTGGGAAGTTCCACTTTTGGTGGATGGAACGGAGGTGCTCGTCCAATGTAGAGGAATCGCAGAGGGAGTGGTCCTGGGGCGGGGGGAGGTTAAAGATATGTTGAGCAGTAAGTGACATCAGTGCAGGTTGCCCACGGTAGTTTTTGGGTTTATCAGGTTTGATCAAGAACCCACTCTGCAAATCTCTGGGTGTCCACTGGAGAAGTCGATAGCCCATTACCTGCGAGGTCGCTGGAGGCTGAAGTTGGCCTGCCCTGAGCTTAGTGTGTGGGTGGGTGGGAGGCAGGAACGGGTTAGTACTGCTGTTCTCTTTTGTTTTGCTCTGTGTTCTTCTGCCGAGCTTTGTGGCCGTGCTGTGTCAGGGCTTGAATGTACAGCGACACTTGCAGGCTGCCCCCAGCACACCCTCACAGAAACAACACATTTCACTGTATGTTTCAATGTACACGTGATAAATAAACTTGAATGTCAATAGCTTTCTTTCTGGAACTCTTCTTCCACACACTTGACGTGAGCATGCCCAAACCTAGTGCAATGGGGAGAGGGCAGGAGAAAGGGATTCAGAGGGGAAATAGATCTGCCATGGTTGAAAGGTGGAACAGACTCGATGGGCCGAATGGAGCAATTCTGCTCCTATGTATTATGGTTATGGTATGTGTGTATGTGTCTGATTCCACCTGACCCATTTCTGGACCTTCCCTTCCTTTGAGCTGACTGCAGATTTTTTTTATGATTCAGCCTGAATACTGAAGGTTAACAAAGCTAATTTAAGAGCCATAGCTGGATTGCACTGTGATTGTGCAAGGCAGCGTAGAACAAGGAGAAGACACTGGGCAGCATCAGTGGTGGGAGATTAACAGTTGTCGTTATTGCCACTTCCTTTTGCCATGTGCCATCGCTGATTTTGCTATTTTATCTCTTCTGTGCTTCTATTGAGACGGCCATGGCTTTTGCGAAGAACTCCTGCATCTGTGTCAGAAGGTTGTTTCAACTTGATTGTCGTGGGCAGACATACCCAGGGTATAAATGGCATGAAAATGAGCTCTCGCAGCCACAGCCCAGATAAGTTACGTAAACCTAAAGTGAGCATAAATTATACACAACTTGAGAGACAGAAGTAACAAAAATGAACATAGTGACATTAGTGCAGGTTATCCAAGTAGAATTAAGTTTTATCAAGTTGGTTCAAGAACCAGCTGTGTGAATCTCTACAAGTCCACTGGGGAAGTCGAAGTCTGTGAATCTGCGACCGGAGGCTGGAAGCCAAAGACCTCCTGCCTGATGGCCACAATCAAAGAGAGCACAGCCCAGATAGTGGTGTCCTTGATGCTGTCATCTTCCTGGGTCATCACTACTTGTAGTTTTCCTGTATGCTGGGGCGAGCCACATCGTAATGGAACTGGCCGAGTCCACCAGGCTGTGACGCCTCGTGTGTTTCTGTCCGCTGGGGTTCCCATACCAGGCTGTGATGGTAGTATGTTCGAATCTATTGAACACAGTCTTAACTACATCATTCTTGACCAAGTGCTTTGTGATATTGAGGTTACGAAAGGTCTAGAATGCAAATTATTTGTATAAGAGAAAGTACATCTGCCTGTCCCGAGTACAGCAGTTTCATGGACAGCATTGTGACTGGTAGCATCAGCCTCTGGATTGGAGGAGTGACTACACAGGACGTTGATAGGAAAGGTTTAAAGGGGACAACTTTACTTGCCCCATCTTTGAACAGCTCCCACAACTTACAGACTCACTTTCAAGAACTCTTCATCTCATATTTTCTTGATATGAGTGAAGTTATCCCCTATGGTTCAAGAGCCATATGGTTGAGAGGTATTTTATTTCTCTTTTCTCTCTCTCTCTTTTCTTTGCACGTTGGTTTTCTGTCTGCCCTGTTGGGTGTGTTCTTTCATTGACTATTGAATTATGTTTATTCACTGTGATTGTCAGCAGGAAAGTGAATCGCATGGTTGTATGAGGTGACGTAAATGTACTTCGATAATAAATTTATTTTGAACTTTACCCATCTGACCGTTATGTCTTTGAACTGTGGGAGGAAATCCACGGTTTATGGGGAGAATGTACAAACTCCTTAAATAGGACACCGGAATTGAACTCCAAAATCCAGCTTCCAAAGCTGTAGTAGCATCTTGTTAACCACTACACTACCGTGACATCTTGGTCAGCATGGGCCCATTGGGCCCGTTTCCCTGTTCCCTTGCAGTGGGACTTTGTGTTTCTGGCTCTCTATAACCACTGTGTTAATGTAAATGGTGGTGAGGGTTGGGATGTAAAACAATTAGCCCGCCCCCTCACAGGCTCTTTTTCTTCTACCTTGCAAATGTCTCCCCTGTCTGGCCTGTTTTGGTTTTACTCTTTCCACTAATCTCTGGCGTTTTTGTCTAGCCGTCAGATGCGCTTTGAAGTTGTGGGTGGAGTTATTTCTAGGTGTTCTGTTCTGACTGAGAAGTTGTTTCATTTTTTGTCAGTTGTTACACAAACAAAATTTGTTTGCGAGCCATCCTGGGTGTATTCTACCCGGCACAGAGTAGCCCATTGGGCCTAATAGCCCAATTCTGCTCCTATGTGTTATGCTCGGTCTTACCCAGCATGTGCAGCATAAACTGTTCACCCCATAAAGCGACTGAAGTAATAGCTCCCTTTTACTTATTAGAGAGGGTGGAGGTTGGGGATGGCAGGGGAGGAGTGAAGATGATGGAGGAAAGGGAAGTGTTAGTTCAGAAGCAGCTCAGAGTGATTTCCTAAAATGGGTGATCAGGGTTATTATCTCTGAGAAATGTCATGAAGTTTGCTTTGCAGCAGTAGTATAGTGCAATACATAAAAAAACAAATCGGGTACAATCAGAAATATATATTTAAAAAGTAAGTAACATGGAAAGAGAGCAAAATAGTCAGGTGATGTTCACGGACTATACAAACATCTGATGGCAGAGAGGATGAAGTTGTCTCTAAAACACTGAGTGTGTGCCTTCTGGCTCCTATACCTCCTCCCTGATGGTAGCGATGAGAAAAGGGCATGTCCTGGGTGATGGGGGTCCTGAATGACAGATGCCCCCTTTCGGAGGTGCTCTTCGTGCTGAGGAGGCTTGTGCCCATGATGGAGCTGACTGGGCCCACAACCCTCTGCAGCTTTTCCCCGAACCTGTGCAGTGGCTCTTTCATCACAGACGGTGACGCTGTGATGAAAGCGTTGGAACGCTCTCCACGGTATATTGGTGAAATATTCCAAAGTGCTTAAGTGTTGTGCAAGAGTATTTGGCAAAGGCACAGAAATTCAGAACCTTTCAGGGTTAATGGGTGAGTTATTTTCTGTTGATAGTTAGTCGATGAGATGGTTTCTTTCTCGGATTTGCTTGCTTTTGTTGGCAGTGATTCATGCGTTATTTATTGGGTCCAAAGTTGTTTTCAAAAGAACAGGGCATGATGCAGAGGTATAAACACAGTAAGAGACACCTCTGTATTGAGTTAACAAAACACATCAGGGTATTTGAGTTTACGCAACTTGTATGAAGGGGGTGGGTAACTCATGTTTTTTAATACAGATTTGTTTCACAAAGGAGCAGGGAGCTGTCAGTCCCAGTGAAGGATCTGGGCCTGAAGAACTACCTGCTTATTCCTCTCCAGAAATGCTGCCTGACCTGCTGAGTTCCTCCAGCATCCTGTGTGTATTACTCTGGATTTCCAGCATCTGTAGAATCTCTTGTCAGATGCTAGCTTTAATAGAGGCATCAGTCGCACCCAGATGGACTTAATTAGATTGCTCACTCCTATTTTTAAGACAGGAATTTTCCTCCCTGTGCTGACCAAATCCACCAAATTGATGTCGAGCCAATGTAATGTTCCTATTTGTGGAGACGGCTGTTTGTAAATCTGTAAAGTACTTTGAGGCATCCTGAAAAGAAACTGAAGGATATTATAGTAATAATAACAATAACAATAAGGAGTTGGAGACGTCTTTCCAGAAACAAAAGGGCTCCTTGTGGCAATACAAGACCAGGTGGTTAACGCACAAAATTAGCAAAAATACATAATAAAAGACCAACAAATTCAAGACGATAAATGCAGAAAATGCCAGGAGAAACCAGAAACAATCCAACACAATGCAGGATCCTGTAGCAGTTTAACTCAATCTGATTACTTACACAAAAACAATAAAGTGGCTAACATCATTCACCTAAATCTTGCTTTAGAATGCAAACTCATAAAATTACCTTACAAGCCTGATCCAGTTTTAGAGTCCTGAGTCCTACAAATTATCTCACGATTGATCCATTATTACAGACAGGAGAATCCATAATGACCATCCGGATATAATATTACAGGATAAACAAACAAGAACAACTTATTTAATAGATATAGTCATTCCAAACACACAGAACATCCAGAAATCAATAATTAAAAGCACCAGAAATATGCTGAATTAAAAGAGGAAATTGAAAGACTATGGAACATGAACAGGGTATACATTGTCCTGGTAGCAATATCTACAACTGGTATAATTCTAGAGACACTACACAATAGCATTAAACAATTAGGCCTGCACACCAATATGGTGGGGGGGGGGCGGTGTGGAATAAACAGTCAATGTTTTGGGAAGAGATCCTTCATTAGGGCTGACAGTAAGGGAGCCAGAATAAGGAGGTGGGAGGAGGGGAAGGAGTACAAGCTGGCAGGTGATAGGTGAGACCAGGTGAGGGGGAAGGGTGGATGGGGGTGGAGGAAATGATGTGAGAAGCTGGGAGATGATGGGTTGAAATAAATGGACCACTGCCCTTCTGACCCTCAATATAGGAGCCCCTAGGGCTGTGTCCTAGGCCCCCTCCTTTACCCTCTGTACACACATGACTGTGTCACCACCCACAGCTCCAATCTGCTAATTAAATTTGCTGATGATACGACGTTGAATGGCCTAATCTCAATTAATAACGAGGCAGCCTACAGGGAAGAAGTCATCACTCTGACACAGTGGTGTCAAGAAAACAACCTCTCCCTCAATGTCGCAAAAACAAGGGAGCTGGTTGTGGATTACAGGAGGAATGGAGACAGGCTAATCCCAATTGACATCAATGGATCTGGGGGGAGAGGGTGAACAGCTTCAAGTTTCTCAGTATACACATCACCGAGGACCTCACGTGGTCTGTACGGCGATAAAAGCACTTCAGTGCCTCTTTCACCTCAAACAGTTAAAGAAGTTCGGCTTGAGTCGCCAAATCCTAAGGACTCTCTACAGGGGCCCAATTGAGAGCATCCTGACTGGCTGTATCACTGCCTGGTATTGGAACTGTACTTCCCTCAATCCCAGGACTCTGCAGAGAGTGGTGCGGACAGCCCAGCACATCTGTAGATGTGAACTTCCCACTATTCAGGGCATTTACAGAGAGAGGTGCATAAAAAGGGCCCAAAGGATCATTGGGGACCTGAGTCACCCCAACCACAAACTGTCCCAGTTGCTACCATCTGAGAAACGGTACCACAACATAAAAGCCAGGACCAACAGGTTCCAGGACAGCTTCTTCCACCAGGCCATCAGACTGATTAATTCACACTGACACAATTGTTTCTAAGTATAACCCTCAGGCTCGCCCAGCTCGTGTTCGTCTAGGGGATACAGCCTTCAGCCCCGCCAAACTGGGTAATCACGTTGGTGTGGATGCTGTGTAACGTACCCCCAGTTACAAACCCACAACACAAAATATCACAAAATGCAATTAAATGATTGAACTTTATGAATCTTAATCTGAATATAGGGTTAGTAATCAAAATAAAAAAGGGCCCGAAGTCAAAGGTTCATGTTGGAGCTCACTTCAGTAGTCATTCTTCCACCATTGGTCTCCTCCAAGTGTCGCCGACCATCGGACCCTCAGGTCCCAGTCCACTCCGTCCGGTGGTCTACCAGCTCTCTCCACGCGCGTCTTCCCTCTTCATCTCTCCTCAACAAAGACCAAGAAAAACATCCTTCCAGACTGACAAGACACAGCAACAATCTCCAATTGGCTAACATGCATACCACAGTCCTGTTATCTCCAGCCATAACCCAAACATTGCTGCTACAGAGAAACCGTTACCTCAGCAGTGAACATTACAGAGAAGCCATTACATTAGCAGTGAAACCTCACAGCGCGTTACATAAGCTGTATTGACGTCTGTTGTCTATCTTACTGTACGTACTATTTATTACAAATTACTATGATTTGCACATTGCACATTCAGACGGAGCTTTTATTTCTTACATCCTTCACATACGTGACAATCTTTACTCCTCACCTATGTGAAGGACGTAAGAAATAAAGTCAAGCCAATTCAAGAAGGAAATCTTTTAGAGGACAGTGGTCATAAGAGAGAGGATCAAAATTAGGCCATTTGGCCCATCAGGTCTACTATGCCATTCTAACATGGCAATTTTATTATGCCTCTAACCCCATTCTCCTGCCTTTTCCCTGTAACTTTTGACGCCCTGACTAATCAAGAATCTCTCTACCTCTGCTTTAAATATCCCCAATGATTTAGCTTCCACAGCTATCTTTGGTAATGAATTCCACAGATTCACCAGATGAGAGAGAAGAGGGTAGAGGTACCAGAGGGAGCAGATGGGCAGGTGAGAAGAGAAGGGATGAGAACAGATAGAAGTGAAGGGGGGGGTGTCAGAATTACCTAAAGTTAGAGAAATTAATGTTTAGGACATCAGGTTGGAGATGGTGCATATGGAGTATGAGGTGTTGCTGTTAGAATTTAGATAAACCCCTCACGTTGGGCTTCTGCCTCTTTCCGTTCCAGTTACTCTCCGAAAAGTTAACTCTTTATTCCCTTACATGGATGCTGCTCAGCCTGCTGAGTTCTGGCATTTTGTGCGTGTTGAATTGGATTTCCAGCTTCTGCAGAATCTCCTGTGTTTATATTAATGCAAGACTGTCTTGCTGGTTGATTTGGCATTGCAGTACCAATAAAAAAAAAAACAACTTGATGGGCAATTTGTCTGGCTTTGAAGAAAGTTACTGGCCTGAAACTCGGCTTTTTTTTAATGTCAAGGACAGAGGTGATATCCACTTTCTGGCCTTGCTGTGACGTAGTTGTGGGTCACAGCTTCCTGACTACTTGTCCATCACCATTCAGCAACTGTCTCACGCTGAGATTTGGTTTTCTCCTGCCTTGGGAGGAAGAGTTGCAGAGCCTCATCACACAGGCGATCATGTTAGACAATCGTCTGCGTGGGTTCATGGCAAGAGCTGCTCAAGTCGATGCAGTCCCACAGTTGTTCAGCAGACAGTGTAATGAGACGTGTGGATGGGAGGCTGGTTTCGGTAATGTGATGAGCTGTGTCCACTGTCTGGCAATCTTGGGCAGAGCAGTCTCTGTACTGATCCATTATCCGCCCGGCATCACTAGCACCACCATCAAGAACGTATATACGGAAAGATGCCGGAAAAGGGCCAGTAACATCAGGAGGGTCCCACCCACCCTGCTCATGGACTGTTTGTCCCACTCCCATCCGGGAGGAGACTATGTAGCATCCACACCAGGACCACCAGACCCAAAAACCAGTTACTTTTCCCCAGGCAGTAAGGCTGATGAAAACCTCCACCCACTAACCTACCACTACTTTATCATTTCCTGTCAGAGTCGCCTTATTTACAGACACTCCTGTACCTAGCACCACTTTATGGACGTACAATCAATCTATGTTTATAAGCTATTTTATATATTTATATTGATTATGTGTCATTTATTACCTTTATTATTGTGTTCTTTATCTTATTAATGTTCTTTTTGTGCTGCATTGGATCCGGAGTAACAATTATTTTGTGCTCCTTTACACTTATGCATTGTAAATGACATTAAACTATCTTGAATCTTGGTTAGGCTGCTCTCTATGGTGGGTGTCTTTCAACAGCTGGAACATATTCTCAGAATGTCTCCAGTCTCTGCCAAACCATGAAGGTTCTTTGGCAACAGGGTCAAAAGTCTGGAGGAACTCAGTAAATCAGGCAGCATCAATGGAGGGGAATAAACAGTTGATGTTTCAGTCTCGTCGGGATGTCTCAGCAATGATCTGTGCTCTCAGATGGAACAGTTGTCATACTGAGCACAGTGCCTCTGGATAGGGAGCTTTCTGCGGTGCACCTGATTACCAACAGTGGAAGTGTCTCTGCCAAACCACGAAGATTCCAGGTCAAAGAATCCTAATCTTTGGTTACAAAGTGCTGTTGGTGAAATTATGTTCATGCAATTAGGAAGTGCCTGTGACTTACATAAAAGCTCTAACAGGGTAGTGGTGCTGCAGTCCCTATTTGGGCAGAATAGTGCAAACCGATGTCCAAGTCATTGGCCCTGAATAAACCAAAAGATGACAACAATTAATAAAAGAGCGCAGCAGAACACAGAGACCATGAGACGAGGGAGCAGAATTAGGCCATTCAGCCCAAAGAGTCTACACTGCCATTCCACCATGGCCATTAACTTTCCCTCCCTTCTCCCCATAACCTTCGATGCTCTTACTAGTCACTAACCTAGCAACCTCTGCTTTAAATAAACCAAATGTTTTGGCCTCCACAGCCACTGTGGCAATGATTTCCACAGATTTACCACTCTCTGGCTAAAGAAATTCCTCCTCATCTCTGTATTGAGGCTGGATTGGTAACATCCTCTCCATATACACTCTAGCTCCGATTTTCAATATTTGATAGGTTTTAATGAGATTCCCCCCCCCCCCCCCCCATTCTTCTAAACTCCTGTGAATACCGGCCCAGAGCCATCCTTTCATTCCCTAGATCATTCTTATAAACTTCCTCTGAACGGTCACTAATCCTTTCTTAGATAAGAGGCTCAAAACTGCTCACAATACTCCAAGTGCGGTCTGACCAATGCCTTATAAAACCTCAGCATTACATCCTTTATTGTATATTCTGGCCCTCTCAGAATGATTGCTAATATTGCATTTGCCTTCCTGACCACTGCAAGTTAAGCTTTTGGACAGGGGTTCCCAACCTGGGGTCCAAATGATGTTGGTACTTGGCATAAAGTAATGTTGGGAACTCTTGCTTTAGGGAACCCTGCATGAGGTCTCCCAAGTCCCTTTGCATGTCTGATTTTTGATTCCGCTCCCCATTTGGAAACTCAGAAAATGCAAGAGAAACTCAGCATTGTCAGGCAGCATCTATGGAGAGGAATAAACAGGTGTTTTGGTAACTAGAGAAGGTAGTTTAAAGGTAATTGTCTCTGAACCCAAGGAGCAACGGAGAATTTTTTAATGCACGTTGAGATGATCTGCGGATCATTTCCCAACAGCGTGATGAAGTTAGATTAAGCCTAACTTACACCAAAGAAAGATTGAGCAACACACACAGAAAGCTGGAGGAGCTCAGCAGGTCAGGCAGCATCAATGGAAATAAATAAACAATTGACGTTTCAGACCAAGACTTTTCATTAAGACCTGTCAGGTCTCAGCCTGAAGCATTGGCTGTTTACTCCTCTCCATAGATGCTGCTTGACCTGCTGTGTTCCTCCAGCATTTTGTATGTGTTTTTCTGGATTTCCAGCACCTGCAGATTTAGAAACTAGTCCACACCTTTCTTCCTTCTATCAAGGTGCATGGGTCAGGCAGTAACATTGGTGTGGCCAGCGATAACTCTCCCAGAGATCATTTTTAATCTTTTGCTGGCACCTTTTAACTGGTTTCCTATTGATACAGCCTTTAATGGCAGATATTTTAATAGCACCAAATTTCAATTGCAGATATGTCCATGATTACCTGAGTGGGGGACCCTTCACGGAGTACCAGGAAAGCATGTACTTTTCACGATTCCTGCAGTGGAAATGGTTGGAAAGGTAAAACCCCTTTACACAAGATTACACAGAGTCTCTCGGGTCTGACTTGAGTCTGTTCTGCCTGTGGTACCAGGTACATCCTTTTAGCCTCTGGGAGCCTCAGAGTGCTGTCCGTCCTTTCCTCCATTCAGACTTCATTTCCCTTGCCTGGCATGTTGAGTAACGGCTTCTCCTTTCTTCATCTTTCAGGCAGCCAGCAACAAAAAATACTTTCAGGCATTACCGGGTGCTCGGGAAAGGAGGATTTGGTGAGGTGAGTGTGTAAGATTGATGGAATTAACAGCTAGCATTCCTCAGGGCACAGGCTCGGAATAGAAGGATGTCCCTTTCAAATGGAGATGAGGAAGAATTTCTCAGATGGTGGTGAATCAGTGGAATTAATAGCCACAGATGGCTGTGCTTGCCAAGTCATTGGGTGTGTTTAAAACAGAGGTTAATAGTTTCTTGATTGTTCAGGGCATCACAGGTTACGAGGAGAAGATAGGAGAATGAGGTTGGGAGGGATAATAAATCAGCCTTGATGGAATGACAGCAGACTCGATGGGCTGAATGGCCTTATTCTGCTCCTATATCTTATGATCTTATTCTAACAGATCACCCATTAAGTTAATGCTTGTCTTATCGCTCAGATTCATTGAGTCATAGAGCACAGAAGCACACCCATGTCAATCATGAGGCCTGTCTATTGCCAATTCATTTGCCTCACATCCCTCTAAACCAGAGGTTCCCAAGATGGTGTCCATGGACCCCTTGGTTAATGGTCAAGGTCCACGGCATAAAAAAGTTTGGGAACTCCTGCTCTAAACCTTTCTTACCATGCCCAAGTGTCTTTCAGCCATTGTAATTGTATCTCCCTCTATCACCACTTCTGGCCACTCACCATATAATCAAACCCCTCTGTGTGAACAACTTGCCTTTCAGTCCCATTTTGGATCTTTCCCCTTCACCCCTCAGTCCCCATTTAAATCTTTCCCCTCTGCCCCTCAGACCCCATTTAAAATTTCCCCCTCTGCCCCTCAGATAATTTTGAAAGCTTTCCCCTTTACCCTTTGGTCCTCCTTTAAATCTTTCCCCCCATCCCTCAGACCCCTCCCCCCCCCAACAACAGATACGCTCTGGTTTTAATTTGTCCCATTCTGGGAGAAAGACTGTGGACATGCACTCTACCTAAAATTGATATAATTTTGTAAATCTCTTAAGTCCTCGACCTCCTTCACCCTAGGAAACATTCCAATCACTCAAGCCCTCAAATCTTGCAAATATCTTGATGTATCTTTTATAGAGTATCATACAGGCTCTTTTCCCAAGATGCTGTGCAGAATTTGTAATTTTTAAGATTTTTCTATCATCTGTGACCCCATCTAAGAATTTCTTAAATGTCCCTAATGTATCTGCTTCTAACTCCACCCCTGGCAGTCCATTCCATGTGTTCACCACTCTGTGTGTGTGAAAAAACAATCTTGCCTCTGACTTCCCCCACCTATACTTTTCTCTAATCACCTTAAAATTGTGCCCCCTCATATTAAGCCACTTCTGCTGCCTGTCCACTTGATATATATCTCTTATTCAGGTACCATCTTCAGCTTAGTTCCTCCTGTCCATAAATCCAATGACTGGGCATAGATTCCAAAATGAAATTCCTCACAGTACTCTTGGGGCGTAGGGGTGGGGTGGAGTGACACGGTGGTGCCTCTTGTAGAGGTTCTGACTCTCAGACCCTGGGTCCTGGTTTTGATTCTGATCTCGGGTACACACTGCGTGACGCTTGTGGGTTCTCCCCGTGACCCCCTTGTGTTTGCCCCGGGTGCTCGTTGGGCTGGAAGTGAATGTGTTACTGTGTTAAATTAAATAAAAGATCACTGGAAAAAAAATGAAGCAGAGGAGAGATCCACCCCTCCGTGTTGGAGCCGGTCTTTAACCCTGGAGGAGCAGTTTTAAGAATTGGGATCATGTGGTGATTGTACTTGTTTCAGGTGTGCGCCTGCCAGGTGCGTGCGACTGGGAAGATGTACGCATGTAAAAAGCTGGAAAAGAAAAGGATAAAGAAGCGGAAAGGAGAAACCATGGCATTAAATGAAAAGCGGATTTTAGAAAAAGTTAACAGTAGATTTGTGGTAAGATTTGTCTCTAACTTAAGAAAGTGTGTGTACTGCAGAGTGGGGCGGCTGCTTTGTCAAGACACTTCGCACTATCCACTGCACAAGGCCGGATCTCCTGGTGGCATGTATGCCCGTGGCTTTCTCTGCTGCCACAATGATGCCACAACAGGTTGAAGGAGCAATTTTCCGTCTGGGTAGCCTAAACCCTGATGGTATGAGCATTACCTTCTTCCCCTGCCTACTTCTCTCCTTTTCCATTTCCCGTTGTGGTTCCTCTCTTAACCCTTTTCCTTATCTGCCCCTCATCTCCCTCTGGTTTCCCCTCCTGCTTCCCATTCTCCCAAGGTCAACTGTTCTCTCTTATCCAATTCCTCCTCCTTCAACCCTTCGTCTCTTCCTCCTATCACTTCCTCGCTTCTTACTTCATCCCTCCTCCCCACCCACATTCCCACTCACCTGGTCTCATACATCACCTGCCTCCACCTTCTTATCCGGCTTCTGCCCCCTTCCTTTCCAGTCTCTGCTGGAAACATCAACTGTTTATTCCTCTCCGTAGAAATTGCCTGAACTGCTGAGTTCCTCCAGCATTTTGTGTGTGGTACTGCTGACATAGTTCAATTCAACAATGCCACATTAGATGAAGTTCACATTAGTACCGACTGAATAGTCTATGCTGACTTTCACCTTTGGGTGTTGTTGCAGCTGCTCACGTTTATATAACTCCTTAAAGTACAGGCACAATAAGGTGCATGTGGTGGCTGTGGATCTGAGAAGCTGCAAGGTCCATTTTGGGATTAAGTAAATGTAAATCATTAGGGCAGGTGGCCAAAGTCTGGTTTTTAACTCGCCGATGTGAAGAGAAATGAGTGTTTCAGGCATGAATTTCTTATTCTGCTGACCACGAACAAGAGATTCTGCGGCTGCTGGAAATCCAGAGTAAAACAAACGACACCTGGAGAACTCAGCAGGTCTGGCAGCAACCATGGGAAGGAATAAAGTGGTGATGTTTGGGGCCGAGATCCTACATACAGGGCTCAACGGTTTATTCCGTAGAGATCATTTCAGCATGGGAGTCCCCAGTTAAATTTAGACCCTGCTTATCTGGGGAGATGGTTGTATAGGGGATGTGCAGGAAAGAATTTATTTAGACATTTCTTGAGAGGAAGGATTTTGTTTTTAGCCGGAGAGTGATGAATATGTGGATTTGCTTCATAGAGAAAAGCCCCAGTTCACTCAATTAATCCTCATAAGACATGCTCTCCAATCCAGGCAGCATCCTTATAAATCTCCTTTGCACCCTCTGTAAAGTGTCCATATAGCTCCTAAAATGAGGCAAACACAACTGAACACAGTTCTTCAATTCAAAGTTAATTTATTATCAAAATACAGATATGTCGCCATATACTATACTAAGATGAATTTTCTTGTGGGCATACACAGTAAATGCTAAGAGACATAATAGAATCGATGAAAAGCCGACAAATAGCCAATATGTAAAAGACAATAAACTGGTAAAAGACAAAAAAAAACTGCAAAAAAGGGAAAAAACAAACAATAGTAATAAACGAATAAGCAATAAATATTGAGAACATGGGATGGTGTCCTTCAAAGTGAGTCCATTGATTGTGAGACTAGTTCAGTGACATTTTCCCTCTAGTTTTAAACAGTTTTGTAGAACCCTGTGGCTCTTGACCTCAGTCCCCTGACTAATGAAGCCCAGTGTACCATTCGCCTTCTTAACCACCCTGTCAACTGGCACTGCACCTTTCAGGGAACTGTAGACGTGAACCCCAAGATCCCTCTGTCCCTCCACCCGGCTGGTTGTGTTCTTGGGTGGATGTGAGAGATTGTCTTTTTCCGAGTTGGAATTTACCTGTCATTCAGCTGTACACGTGGATACGGCCAAGCAAAACAGTGTTCCTCTGGGGCCGAGGTGCAAAATACAGCACTGACAGTCACGCACAGCATCAGGCACGTATGTTTACGAAAGCAGGAAAACATGCAGAGACATAGTCAGAACAACCTGCCCCCCATAACTAAATAAGTGATATAGCCTGAGTGTTATGGCCTGTAAATTACTGGTGTGTGGAGCCAGGAACGGGAAAAGATTTTTTACTGGTTGACCAGCATTGCTAGAGGAGATTCACCATATTTATTTGCTCTTTGTTCCTAGGCACTGGTGGAGATTTGCCACTGTCTTGTTTTGAGAGAGCTGGTCTTTCCCTCCTCTTGCCTGTTCACTCATTCTGCAGCAAGTCAAAAATAGCCCACCAGTGCCCTCTGCTGGTCAATCCCATAGTTGTAACTGGCCGAACATCAGCTTCTGTTCCCTTCCTCCCCTTATTTATTTTGTTTTTATTTATTTAGAGCAAGGGTTCCCTTGCTTAATACTATTGGTCCATGGCATAAAAAAGGTTTGGAGCTCCTGATTTGGAGATACAGTGCAGAACAGGCCTTCTAGCCAAGTGAACTGCACTGCCCAGCAACTCACCAAGTCTAATCATGAAACAATTTACAATGACCGAACAACCTACTGACTAGTACATCTTTGGACTGTGGTAGGAAACTGGAAAACCCAGCAGAAATCTACATACACACAGGAGGGACATACAGACTTCTTTCAGGTGGCATAAGATTTAAGCTCCAAACTCTGATGCCCCAAGCTATAATAGCATTTTGCTAACCACTACCCTACCGTGGCACCCCTTTCTAGTTCTGATGAAGGGTCTCAGCCCGAAATGTCGAATGTTTATTCCTCTCCATAGATGCTGCCTGAGCTACTGAGTTCCTCCAGTGTTTTGTGTGTGTTGCTCTGGATTTCCAGCATCTGTTGTGTTTAAAATGTCAGTGTAAAATAACCCCGATTCTGATTCTTATTTGTTTATTGTTATGTAACTGCACACATGAATACCACCAAACGAAACAACGCTCCTCCTGTGCACTACACAGCACTGTACATATAACTCGCAAACAACAGTAAAATTACCACAAGCAAATTAACGAATAATAAAATATATTCCAAAAGATTGATGTCTAAGCACAAGGTGCATTTATGGTACAAGTTAAACAGTATAATGCTATGTCAGATGGCAGAGGGGAAGAAGCTTTTCCTGAAGGCACACACTCAACGATTCAGGAACAGCTTCTTCCCCTCTGCCATCCAATTTCTGAATGGACATTGAACCTGAAAACATTACCTCTCAATACTTCTGTTTTTCGACATTATTATGTATTGCATTGTACAGCTGCTGCAAAGACAACAGATTTCATGACATGCCAGTGATATTAAACTTGATTCTGATTCTGCTCCTGGCATTATAGGCTCATGATAACCTTCTCTGCTGATTTTAATTTCCTTGTCAATGGACATTTTCCATATGTGGCTGATTGAAGCAATACTTCCCTTCACTTCCATTTGGATTATTTAATGTGTTCGGACTGGGTTCAAGTGCAGTCAAGTCAAGTCGATGTTTAGCTTATTCTGATGTGCACAATTGCATATATACAGTGAAAAACCTGCAGCAGCATCACAGGCAATTGGCATCATTTACTGTAAGTGGCGTTCACAAGTAACAGTAATTAAGCACACGTTTTTGATCACTCTGTCAGAAACCTCAAATCAGGTGGTCATGGTAGAACTGACAGTTCTTTGGGAAGACCAGATTGAAAAGGTGTTTGAGTGTATGAAATTGAATTAAATTTAATTTAATTGATTTATTTCTTACATCCTTCATATACATGAGTAAAAATCTTTACGTTATGTCTGTGTCTAAATGTGCAATTTATAGTAATTTATAGTAAATATTAGGTACAACAGGACAGTCAGTATAACATAGAAATACAATTGTATCAGCATGAATTAATCAGTCTGATGGCCTGGTGGAAGAAGCTGTCCCAGAGCCTGTTGGTCCTGGCTTTTGTGCTGTGGTACCGTTTCCTGGATGGTAGCAGCTGGAACAGTTTGTGGTTGGGGTGACTCAGGTCCCCAATGATCCTTTGGGCCCTCTTTGTAAATGTCCTGAATAGTGGACATTTAGTCCTGAGCCAGGTACCAGGAGCTGGAGGAGCAGTGTCAGAGATGGGTGGAGGGCTCAATGTGAGCCTTTAGAGGTGGGATGTAGAGGTTTTGCTGGCTGCTCGCTCTGGAGAACCCACTCCTTGGCATTATGGGGACTGCAAAGAAAAGAGCCATCAGGACTGTCACAGAGGCTGCTTTCTACTTTCTGCAAAGACTGAGGAAAGTCCATCTCCCACCCACCATCCTCATCCCCAATCTACAGGGGTTGTATTGAGAGCATCCTGAGCAGCTGCATCACTGCCTGGTTCAGAAGTTGCACCATCTCGGATCGCAAGACCCTGCAGCGGATAGTGAGGTCAGCTGAGAAGATCATCGGGGTCTCTCTTACCACCATCACGGATGTTTACACTACACGCTGCATCCGCAAAGCAAACAGCATTATGAAGGACCCCATGCACCCCTCATACAATCTCTTCTCCCTCCTGCCGTCTGGGAAAAGGCTCCGAAACATTGGGGCTCTCACGACCAGACTATGTAACAGTTTCTTCCCCCAAGCTATCAGACTCCTCAATACCCGAAGCCTGGACTGACACCTTACTGCCCTATTGTCCTGTTTATTATTTATTGTAATGCCTGCACTGTTTTGTGCACTTTATGCAGTCCTGTGTAGGTCTGTAGTCTAGTGTAGTTTTTTTCTGTGTTGTTTTTACATAGTTCAGTGTAGTTTTTGTACTGTGTCATGTGACACCATGGTCCTGAAAAGCATTGTCTCATTTTTACTATGCACTGTACCAGCAGTTATGGTCGAAATGACAATAAAAGTGACTTGACTTGACTTGCTGAACAAACCTCCAGGTGGCCATGGATCAATGCTGCTGGGACACAAGCTGGGGCCCGATCCACCCTGGCTGGGTTGCCTGAGCAAGGGTGTCTGATGTTGTAAGACCTGAAATGCCCAATGACCCCAAGTTACTTCACTGATGATGTGTCCCAGCGCATCCTAGGATGTATCGCAGCATCAAGATTTGGAACAAAGATTCCATTGTCAAGCAAAGTGGCCTTAGTGGGGTTATACTGGGCTGATAAGGGTTGTGTCAGTTAGTTAAGAACAGAATGGTTGAAGGAAAGTAGCTGTTCTTGAATCTGATGGTGTGGGACTTCAGGCTTTTGTATCTGCTGTCCAAGGAGAGCTAGCAGCAAGAAGATGGCATGAACTGGAACGTGGGGATCTTGAAAGATGCTACCTTCTTGAGGCAGTGCCTCCTGTTAATACTGCAATTCTGGGGAAGGGCTGTGCCTGTGATGTATTGGGCAGGGTGCACTAGGTTGTCTGGTAGAGAAGGTTGGGGAAAGAGGTCTGGGGAGGCTGAAGAGAGCTGGGCTTTGCGTTATTCTACAGATGTACAATAGAGAGCATCCCAGCAAGTCATGTCACTGCTTGGTACGGCTCTACTATGGGTAGTTAAAACTAGCCAACGCATCACTGGCACCAGCCTAGCCGCCACCAAGGACATATGTACAGAAAGGGGACAGAAAAGGACGAGTAACATCATGAAGGATCTCACTCACCCTGCTCACGGACTGATTGTCCCACTCCCATCAGGAAGGAGGCTCCGTAGCATCCGCGCCAGGACCACCAGACTCAAACACAGCTGCTTTCCCCAAGCAGCACAGCTGATCAACACCCCCACCCACTAACTCCACCACTACTTCCTTATTTCCATCAGTCACCTCATGTAGACTCTAGCATCCACTTTATAGGCATACAATTAATCTGTGTACATAAGCTATCTTTTGTGTGTATATTTATTGTGAGTTATTCTGTTGTTATTATTATTGTATTCTTTGTCTTCTGTGTGTTTTTTGTGCTGCATCGGATTTGGAGTAACAATTATTTTGTTTTCCTTACACTTGTGTTCAGAAAATGTAACGGAATGGTTTTGAAATGGGCAGTGTAACAAGGGGGAGCAGTCTTTGAGGATGGTGGAGTGTGGCATAATTTATGGGGAGTAATTCCACAAAGCTCTGCATACAGCGAGTGATTTCTCTGTCTGGTTTGCAGGTGAGCTTGGCTTACACATATGAAACGAAGGATGCGCTGTGCCTGGTGCTCACCCTGATGAACGGTGGCGACCTGAAGTTCCACATCTATAATATGGGCAACCCAGGCTTCGATGAGAAGAGGGCCATCTTCTACGCTGCGGAGATCTGTTGTGGGCTGGAGGACCTGCACAGAGAGAGAATTGTGTACAGGTAAATGAGGCTAGTGGAGTGGTGGTTAACGTTGGGATATTTTTAATCCACTTTTTCCCTCCCCGTTCCTGCTTCCACAGGTCTCCCAATGCCCTGCTCACTCAGTATCCTCCACCCGCCCCCCCCCCATCCCCTTTTTAATTCTTTATGCCCCCCCCCACCCCTCGCAGTCTCTGGAACTCATTGGCACCTGGAGAGTTAGATGTGGTAAACTCTTCCCTCTAGTGGTCGACGAGTGAACCGCAGGTTCTGGAAACCTGTTCAATAAGCGGGCTGATACACTAAACACCACCCAGAAAATGCTGGGGAACTCCGCAGGTCAGGCAGTGTCCATGGATGGAAATAAATAGTCAACGTTTCAGGCCAAGGCCCTTCATCAGGATTGGAAAGGGGGTCAGAAACCAGAATAAGGAGATTAGGGGAGGAGATGAATACAAGATGGCAGGTGACAGGTGAGATCGGGGTGGGGGGGGGGGGGTGGAGATGAAGAACCTGGGAGATGATGGGTGGAAAAGATAAAGGAATGAAGAAAGGAGAAGACTGCAGCCTGAAACGCTGACTGTTTATTTGATGCTGCCTGACCTGCTGAGTTCTTCCTGCACTTTGTGTGTTGCTCTGGATAAACGGCATCTGCCGAATCTCGTGTGTTTATGATATACTAACAAGCCTGCTTCAGTTGTATATTTTCTCATTTTCTTCCTCCACCCCTCCATCTACCGTGCTACTTAGGAATGTAATTAGCAGCAATGGATAACCATGTGGTTCTGCATTTAACGGTTGTGGAGTGCATTAGCATTACTGAAGATACTGCTGTAGGATCTTTTGCAAATAAATAGCCGACAGTCGTACGCTGCCTTCCTGCAAAAGAATCTAGTATCAAGGGCTGTGATGGTTCTGAGATGCAGCTCACCTGGTTTAAGAGCAGTCAAGGTTGTGCAATGTATCCTGGCCTTAAAAGAATGATACAGCACAAGACAGGCCCTTTGTGTCAGACTGAACCATTATTATGAATAAAGTTTATTTTGATATATCAAAAATTTAGTTAAACCAGTGACTCATACTTAATCTAATCCCTCTTCACCACACTTGACCACATCGCTCCCTTCACAGGCTGCTCTTGAACACTCCTGCGCTCTCTGACATTGCATTTCAGGCCCCCGTCCCTCTCTGTGAAAACAAAACTCGCCTCACTCATCTCCTTTGTATTTTACCCCCTCACCTTAAGTGCATGCCCTCAGATATTAGACATATTGGTCCTGGGGAAAAGTAGATGGGTTGTCTACTTTATCTGTGCCTTGCATAATCTAATGAACTTCAGGGCTTGTCTTGCTGTTGTTGCCCGTGTTGTTCTGTGAACATGCTGCTGGAATTGTTAACCCATCTTTCTGTGAGGTGACCTGGGTAGACCCGTACAGTACAGAACAAGCCCTTTGGCTTCCAGTGTAGTGCCAAACTAATTAGTAATGAAGTGCCCAACCAAACCAAACTAATCCCTCCTGCCTACGCAATGTACACATCCGTCCACGTTCTCTGCACTTTCATGCGCCTGTCTCAGCAGCTTCTATCATACTTGGCCGAGTATTCCAGGCATCCACCACTCTCTGTGTAAAAACAAAACTTGCCCTGCACATCTCCTTTCAATTTATTCCCTCACCTTCAACGTATACCCTCTGGTTTATTATTGTCACATGTACTGATGCACAGTGCCATCTGACAGATCATTTCTTCACATCTGTGCACGAAGTAGGCCAAGGAAAGGGCAACAACGATGCAAGGTGGAGTCAGAAGGGAAGTGCAGAGGCGGATAATCAGATGCAAAGCCGTGATGATGCAGACTGAGAGGCTAAGGGTCCATCTTATCAAACTAGGCCACCGTTCAATAGCCTGGCAATGCAGGATCACAACTATCCTTGAGCCTGGTGGTACAGTACGTGCTGTTGGGTCTTGGCATCCTCTGCCCAGTGGGAGCAGAGAGAAGAGAGGATGACTGGGGGGAGGTGTGAGGGTCTTTGGTTTTGCAGGCTGCTTTCCTGAAGCAGTGGGAAGTATCGATATAATCCATAGAGAGAGCCTGGTTTTCACAATGTGTTCATGCCTATTTTAGGGTAAACTGAAACTTCCCCATGTTAGCAAGGCATTACACAGACATTAATCTTCCTTCCAACAGATGTCCATCATTTCACTCCATTATAGACATTCCCTCTGCTCCGACCATTTCCCTCCCACACCTCTCTGCTGCTTAGACTATCTAGCTTTCTCTCTTTCCAGTTCAAACGAAGGATCTTCGACCCAAAGTGTTAACTGATGCCTCTTTCAACACATGCTGCTTGGCTGGCTGAGTGCTTTCAGCATTCTGGTGGTTGTTCCAGATTCCAGCATCTGCCATCTCATTTGTTTTCCATTCTTATCAGAGCTCCTTGCTTGTTCCTCAAGTTCAAGTTCATCATCTTGTACCTATATACAACCAAACGAAAGAGCATTCCTCCTGACCACAGTGCACCCCCAGTACGTATATCACACACAGCACACAGATCAATAATTCAATAAAATGTAATTCAAAATGCCTGTGAAGTGTGCGGCACAAGCATTCGGTGATGGCAAGGTGTTAGCTCACAGCCTGAAGCGAGAAGCTGTTGCCCAGTCTGGCAGTCCTGGTCCTGATGCTCCAGTGCCTCCTTCCTGGTGGTAGTGAGTCAGAGGCTGTGGGATGGGTGGTAGGGATGCTTTGGGCCCTTTGTACACAATGCTCCCGGTTACCTGAGACTGACTTTATTTTTTTTCTTCCCCATTCCTCCTCACCTAGAGATTTGAAGCCAGAGAACATATTACTGGACGATCACGGTGAGAGCCCTTTTTGTTGTCTGTTTGTTCAAGGTTTAGAGTGGGGGTTCCCAGCCCGGGGTCCACGGACCCCTCGGTTAATGGTAGAGGTCCATGGCATTAAAACGGTAGGGAACCCCTGGTTTAGATGTTGCAGTGAAGATTATTATGGAAGGTCCAAAACCAAGGTTATACACTTAGTGGCCACTTTATTAGATCACTACTAGTTAGTGCAAATATCTAATTGGCCAATCATGTGGCAGCAACTTAGTGCATAAAATCCTGCAGACATGGTCGAGGCTCAGTTGGTCAGACCCACCGTCAGAATGGGGGAAGAAATGATCAAGTGATTTTGACTGGAACCCAGACGGGGTGGTTTGAGTATCGCAGAAACTGCTGATCTCCTGGGATTTTCACACTCAATCAACTCTAGAGCAGGGGCTCCCAACCTTTTTTTATGCCGTGGACCAATACCATTAAGCAAGGTGTCCGTGACCCCAGGTTGGGAGCCCCTGATATAGAATTTACAGAGAGAGAATGGTGCGAAAAAGAAATTCAACATCCAGTGAGTGGCAGTTCTGTGAGGGAAAACATCTTGTTAATGGGAGAGGGCAGAGGAGAAGGGCCAGACTGGTCCAAATGGAGAAGAAAACGACAGTAACTCGAATAACCACACATCACAACGTTGTGTACAGTAGAGCATTTCTGAACACACAACACGTTGAGCCTTGAAGTGGGTGGGCTACAGCAGCAGAAATACCACGGACATACAGGAGATACCTCATAAGTAGCATAGATGGTGTGTCTTGTTACAGACAGCGGTGGGAATTGAACCCTGAACACGTAGGCTGTAAAGTGCTATGCTAACTAAAGTGCAGGCTGCTGATGAATGGTGAACAGACTCTCCTTGCTGAACTGTCTTTGCTGTTAATTCTCAGGTCACATCAGGATCTCAGACCTGGGCTTAGCCATGCAGATCCCAGAAGGTGAAACAATTCGAGGAAGAGTCGGGACTGTAGGTTACATGGGTGAGTGAAGAAATATCTAACCTACTCACCAAGAACATGAGGCAACTCTAACTCTGTTTTCTCAAAGTGAACTTAAATAAAATCATCTTCCCTGCACTGTCCTAAAACTCATTCTTTGACTCCTATTTACTTATCCTGCCCTCTGCCTCCCTCATCCCATGAAAATCCTTTCTCGTGGGTGGTGGGGTGGAGACGCGAGCCTGGCAAGTCACCCTTGGGCAAGGTGCAGCACCGGCTTATCCTCCTCGATCAGGGTCATGTGAGGCCATTGGGATAGGTGGTGCACGGTCATATCACAAGTCCTGGTTATGCAACCACTGACACCTGGCAGACAGTGTCCTGAAGAGTATTAATAATGGCTGGGGTCACCCGTCTTATGAAGACTCTGCCCAGAAGAAGGAAATGGCAAACCACTTCTGCAGAAAAATTTGCCAAGAACAATCATGGTCAAAGACCACGATCACCCAGGTATACGACATGGCGCACGATGATGATTGTATGACAAGCTGTTGGCTAATAGCTGTAAGCTTGAGTTTCAATGTTGCAGGTTCTGCTTATAGGGATGTCCACAAAATGCCGGAGGAACTCAGCAGGTCAGGCAGCATACGCAGGAATAAACAGTCAGCGTTTTGGGATGTTGACCCTTCATCGGAACGGAGAAGAGGGGAGAAAAGCCAGAATAAGAAGGTGGGAGAGGGGAAGGAGTACAAGCTGGCAGGTGATAGGTGAAGCCCAGTGAGTGGGAATGTGGGTAGATGGGGAGTGGAGATGAAGTGAGAAGCTGGGAGGTGGGATGGGTAGAGAAGGTTATGGGCTGAAGAAGGATCTGATAGGAGAGGACAGTAGACCATGGGAGAAAGGGAAGGATGACTGGTACCAGAAGGAGGCGATGGGCAGGTGAGGAGAAGAGAAGGGGTAAGAGGGGAGCCTGAATTAGAGAAATTGATGTTCATGGTGTCAGGTGGGAGGCCACCCAATGGAATATGAGGTGGTGCTTCTTCAGCCTGAGTTGGACTGACACGACCCTTTGTCAGGACTTGGACAACTTGGGCCAAGGGTCTCAACCTGAATTTTCGGCTGTTTATTCCCCTATGTAGATGCTGCCTAACTTGCTGAGTTCCTCCAGCATTTTGTGTGTATCTGTATTGGTCAAGATTTCCAGCATCTGCAGAATTCTCTTTTAGGGAATCAGGATTTCAGCTTGGCAAATGCCTTGGTGTTCCAGAAAGATGGTGCAGAGCATAAAACAGAACACGATTGGTCCTTCATCCTACAATATTGTGCCAAACTCTTAGCTTACTCTAAGATCAATCTAACCCTTCCCTTCCATATAGCCCTCCATTTTTCAATCACCTAAGGTTTACTTAAATTCCCCAACACATCTGACTCTACTGCCACCCCGGCTGCATGTTCCACACTGCTACTCTCTCTGACATCCCCCGTGCTTTCGGTTTAGAACATAGAACAGTACATCACAGTATGGGTCCTTCAGCCCACAAATCTAACCCTTTCCTCTGAGCTAGTATAGAATACACCTCTGTCACTTCACGCATTAAAATGTTCATCCACTGAACAGCCTTGCACCTTGTACGTTCAGTACCTCATTCCACAGACGTTATTTTTGTGTGACAGATGATTTAACTCCATCTGGTTTATTTTCTAATGTTGTAAAAATCAAGATGGGCAAGTAAACGGCATCAACCCCTCCTCTAAGTCAGGAAGACTAGGGAGCTGATTTTTGACCTCAGGAGGAGGAAACCAGTGGTCCAAGAGCCAGTCCTCATCGAGGGGTCAGAGGTGGAGAGGATTATCATCATCATTATGTGCCGTGTCGAATGACGTGGATGATTATGGTCTTTCCCTGACCGTGATTGTTCTTGGCAAATTTTTCTGCAGAAGTGATTTGCCATTGCTGCCTTCTGGGCAGTGACTTTACAAGATGAGTGACCCCAGCGGTTATCAATACTCTTCAGAGAGAGTCTTCCAGCCTGGAATCAGTGGTTGCACATACAGGACTTGTGATCTGCACCGGCTGCTCATATGACCATCCACCACCTGCTCCCATGGCTTCACGTGACCCTGATTCAGGGGCTAAGCTGGTGCTACACCTTGCCCAAGGGCGAGGGTCAGCAACATTAAATTCCTTAGCGTTATCATTTCAGCGGACCCGTCTTGGGCACCGCATGTAAATTCTGACCCTCTTCAACTCTGATTGCAAAACAATAAAGAATCTCAGGGCTGCGTATGGTGGCATAAATGTACTTTGATTATAAGTTTACTTTGAACTTTGAAATAAGGTGTGCAGAGATGTAGGCAGGTTATGTGTGGAGCAAGAATATGGCAATTGTATAAGATGTACAGAAAGGGTATTTTTTTTTTAAACTAACAAATATTACTGCGTGATTCAATTTTCTGTCTTCGTCGATAAAATTCAGGGCAACATGCAGCTCGTCATACAACATTGAAACAGGTTTTTTGCCCAACTGGTCCTTGCTGCCAAGATGCCTGTCTAAGCTAGTTCCACTTATCTGTGTTTTGGCCCATAAACCTCTAAACCAGGCATTCCCAACCTGGGGTCCGCGGCATAAAGATGTTGGGAACCCCTGCTCTAAACATTTCCTATCTGTGTACTGTACCTGTCCAAGAGTCTTTTTAATGTTGTTACTGTACCTGTCTCAACCTTTATCAGTTTGTTCCAACTCGTTACTACCGTCTATGTGGAAAAAGGTTGCCTCTCAGGTTCCTATTAAATCTTTCCCCTCTCATCTTACACAGGTCGTATATCACTATTACTGTGCCAGAGATCTGGGGTTAATTTCAGGTGTTGTCTAAAGAGTTTGTACGTTCTCCGCAGGATTGCATGAGCTTCCTCTGGGTGGTCTGGTTTCTGCCCATATTCCAAAGACATGTGGGTTAGCAAGTTGTGGGCATGTTATCTTGGTGACAATGGGTTTCCCCCAGCATACCACTGGACTGTGCTGGTCATTGACTCAAACAATAATGTCACTCTGTGTTAAGACAAATAAAGCTAATCTTTTGTCTGTAGTCTGAGAACGGAACCGGTTTGTGTGCTGGGATTCAGTTCTCTACGCTGTGTGTAATCCTGCTCCTGTGTTTGCCTCCCAAGCTCCAGAGGTTATCAACAATGAGCGTTACACCTTCAGCCCCGACTGGTGGGGCCTCGGCTGCCTGCTCTTTGAGATGATTCAGGGCCAGTCGCCTTTTCGAAAGCGCAAAGAGAAAGTAAAGCGGGAGGAGGTGGACCGCCGAGTGAAGGAGGATAGGGAAGATTATTCTGAGAAGTTCTCGGCGGAGACTCGTTCCATCTGCAGTATGGTAAGCGAGTCCGGCTCATCTTTGAATGTGGTAGAAATGGTTAAAACTGGGGTCTGATGGGATACTTGGCCATTCTGGAACAGCTGGGCTTAAGACTGCTGATGTGTGTGGAGAATAACTTTGGATGATAAGCGCAGAACTCCAATAAATAAGCGCCTGGGGGTAAATTATGAGTCCTGATAACAGGAAGAGGGAAGAACTGTTAGACTCGTGCTGAGGGATAATTGACATGTCTTTTAAGTGATTGATCATGTATTGACCATGGGAAGCCAAACAAAGTTATGTGAAGTTGTTTGTCTTGCTGTATAAATATACCTAAAAATCAGAGTTCTGCTGGCAGTGGAGACTGCTGCAGACTCTCGATGATATCATGCTAATAAACTCTTAAAACGAAATTCAAAGTCACTCTGGTATTCTTAGTGTTTTAAACCCATTGACACTCTCCCCTCCAGGAACTCCTGAAAACATGAGTGCGCAAGGTGAGAGGGGTAGACAACCTGAGACTTTTACCCAGAATGGATGTGGCCGATATGAGGGGCATAACTTTAAGAGAAAATATAGGGAGGGGGCATCAGAGGTAGGGTTTTTTTTTCACAGAGTGGTGGATGTGTGGAATGTCTGGGGTGATGGTAGAGGCAGATACATTAGGGGCATTTAAGAAAGTCAGGGATTAGGCAGATGGATGATTAAAAAAAATGGAGGTTTATGTAGGAAGGAAGAGTTAGATTGACATAGAGTAGGTTAAAAGATTGGCACAAACCCTAGGTCCTGCTGAAGAGTCCTGAATCATTGACTATTTATTCCTTTCCATAGATGCTGCCTGACTTGCTCCTGCATCATTACGTTCTTTGTTCTATGCAGATGGAAATAGGGGCTTGTGGATTTGGTACCTCAACTGCTGACAGAAAACCGAATTTAAATGTCTTAATGGTCACATTAACCACATGGAGTCATAGAGCGCTACAGCACAGAAACAGGCTCTTCTGCCCATCTAGTCCATGCTGACCTGTATTCTGTCTGGCCCCATTGAGCTGCGAGTGGATCCTGGGGACCCTGGGTCCCGAATCATTGACTGGTTTATTCCTCTCCATAGATGCTACCTGACCTGATGAGTTCCTCTAGAGTTTTGTGTATGCTGTTCTTGGTATCTTGCCTGTTGATCTGGAGGCTTACGTGGTGTTTATCAGTTGAAATTGGACGGTTTTTAACCAGTAAGAAATATCTCTGCTTCGGGCAATGGCACCAGAGTAGAGCTGAAAAGAGTAGGCAAAAGAGCTGTTCCTGTTATGTCTCCCCTCTCGCTGTGAAACAAAGGTACCTCTTTTGCCCTTCATAGGGAGACAGCCTGTGGTATGTTGAATACCAGGTGAATGTGCAGTCTTTGGGCTACTGCAAGGCTGTGTCTTTATTGATGCTTTGCTGCATGCTTGAGTGCTCAGTGGAGGGCCCTGATGCTTTTTTGCTGGTGGGGGTGGAGGGGAGTCATTGACTTGCTGCTGCTTGTGTGTGGGAGGGGTGAGCTGGGGGGGCTTTGGGGTTCTAATGTTCAACTGTCATTCATTCTTTGGGGCACTCCTCTGTTTTCGTGGATGTTTTGCAAAGAAAGAGAATTTCAGGATGTTTGTTGTATACATTTCTCTGACACTAAATGTACCTCGTTAACCTATTGAATGGTGGGCATGTAATTCACAGACTTTGACTAATGATGCGGAAATGTTTCCTATTCTGCCATGGCACTTCGGAAATTAATTAAATAAGCTGGGTTCAGTAATGAAGACCGTAAAGCTGTGATTTCTTGGGGAAATTAATCTACTGTTCTGAGCTAAAGTGACTCCAGATCCACGTTAGTGTGTAGGGTTCTCAAACCTCCTTTGAAACCACAGTAGGGGAGCAGTTAGCCTGACACTGTTACACCTTAAGGCCTTTGAGTTCGATTCCAGCATCCCCTGCAAGAAAGTTTGTGCTTTCTTCATGGAAACCGTGAGCACATGGGTTCCTCCCCCATTCCCGAATCAGAATTGTTGGGCTGAAAGTACCATATCGCTAAATAAATAAATAAGAGAGTCTAGCATGTAGCTAGTGTCAAAACAACTTCCCATCGTGCACAGTACAGATGAGTCTCTTCTCACTACATGTAATTGGAAATGGGTAGTAAATGATGTTCCAGTCTTGTGTAATATTTTGGTTAAATATAATGCATCTTGCACAAGGCATCTAGTAATGTGTTAGAACATACAACAGTACCACAGAAAACAGGCCGTTCAGCCAATGATCCCAGTGCATGACTAGATGCCAAATTAAACTGAATCTCTTCTGCCTGCATGTGACACGTCCCTCCATTCCCTGCATTTTTCAGTGTCTAACAGCCTCTTCCCTATCATCACTAACATCACTATCATATCTGCTTTCACCATTACCCAGCACTTTCTATACGTAAAAATAACTCTTTTCCCACACACCTCTTTTAAACCTTCCTCCCCCTCTCACAAGTCCATGTCCTCTAGGAATTGACATTTGTATCCTGGAGAAAAGGATTCTAATTGTTTACTCTATCTGTGCCTCTCTTAATTTTATAAACCTACCAAGTCTCCTGCCAGTCATAAACATTTCCAGAGAAAACAACCTGAGTTTATCTAGCCTTTCCTTCTAGCTCATACTCTCTATTCCGGACAGCATCTTGGTGAACCCTTCCATCAAAGCCTCCACATCCTTCCTGTAACTGGGTGACCAGAATTGCATACAAAGCTCCAAATGTGCCCAAACTTAAGCTTTATATAGTTGCAACAGGTAACTTATGTATGTTATATATAACTCCGTCGGTTTCATCATAGCCTACTCAGCATCCAGGACATTTTCAAAGAACAATGCCTCAAAAACACGGCATCCATTATTAAGGGCCCCCATCACCCAAGACGTACCCTCTTCTCATTGCTACCATCAGGGAGAAGGTACACACCCTATCTATAACCTGGATTTGCTTCTTTGTCCCACATATCACCTTCAAACTTTCCCTCTCTGATGTCCTCAAGTATTTGACAATTCCACCCTGGGAAAATGATTCTGCCACCCTGTCTGTGCCTCTGTCAGGTCTCCCCTCAGCCTATGATGCTTCTGAGGAAACAACGTTCACCCAACCTCTTTTAATAGCTCATCAAGTCGTTTATTGTCATTTCGATCATAAACTACAGTACACAGTAAAAACAAAACAACGTTCCTCCAGGACCCTGGTGCTACATGAAACAACACAAAACTACACTAGACTATGTGAGACAGCACAAGGCTACACTAGACTACGTAAAACAACATAAAAACTGCACTAGACTACAGACCTGCACAGGACTACATAAAGTGCACAAAACAGTGCAGGGCAATACAATAATTAATAAACTCTCTCCTCTCTAATCCAGGCAACAACCTGGTGAACCTCATCTTCACCCTCTCCAAAGATGCCACATCCTGTATAGGGTGACCATAATACTCTCTAAGTGCAGCCAAACCCAAGTTTTGTATATCATTGTTAAGAATATCAATGTACAGGTTGTACTGACTGAAGTGGTTCTGTTGCCTTTTATAGTTACTGACTAAAGATCCAAAGGAGCGACTGGGTTGTCAGGGAGGAGGAGCAGCCGAAGTGAAGCAACATCCCATCTTTCGCAACGTCAACTTCAAGAGACTGGAAGCGAGCATGTTGGACCCTCCCTTTGTTCCCGATGTAAGTGTGTGAAAGATGCAAACGAGAACCCTGGGTTATGAGAAACAATCAAGCTGCATTGATCTGAAAATTCATTTAATTTAACCCTAGGTCTCCCCTCAGCTTCTAACGCTGTAGAGAACGGTAGCATAGTGATTAGCGCAGCTCTAAGATTGGAGTTTGAGTCCCACTGCTGTATATAAAGAGATTTTACGCGTTTCCTCCTGGCGCTCTGGTTTCCTCCCACATCCCAGAGGTGTACGGGTTAGCATTAGTAAATTGTGGACATGCTTTGTTAATGCTAGAATCTTGGTGACACTTGTGGGCTGCCCCCAGCACAATCCTTACGGATTTGATTTGACACAAATGGCATAAATCATTGCATGTGTTGATGTACAGGTGCCAAGTAATCCTTTTCTTTATATCTATCTTTATAAGAAGTTTGTACGTTCTTTCTGTGACAGTGAGAGTTTTCCCTGGGAGCTCCAGTTTCCTCCCACATTCCAACGACGTACAGGTTAAGTTAGTGAGTTGTGGGCTTGTTATGTTGGCACCAGAAGTATGGTGACACTTACGGACTGCCCCCTGCACATCCTCGCTAATTTGATTTCACAGTGCAAAGTAAATTTTATTATCTAAGTACATATATGTCACCATACAATCCTAAGATTCATTTTCTTGTGGGCATACTCACCAAATGTATAGAATAGTAAGTGTAACAGAGTCAATGACAGACTGCTCAACCAGGGTGTTCAGTACAGAAGACAACAAATTGTGAAAATGCAGAAAAAAGAAACAATAGTATTAATAAATAAGTAATAAATATCGAGAACATGAAATGAAGAGTCCTTGAATGTGAGTCCATACGACCATAAGACAAAGGAGCAGAATTAGACCATCTGGCCCATCGTGTCTGCTCCGCCATTCAATCATGGCTGATCCTTTTTTCCATCTCCTCCCCAACCCCAGTCCCCGGCCTTCTCCCTGTAACCTCTGATGCCATGTCCAATCAAGAACCTATCAACCTCTGCCTTAAATACACCCAAAGACCTGGCCTCCACAGCTGCATGTAGTTCCACAGATTTACCACCCTTTGGATAAAGAAATTTCTCCACATCTCTGTTTTGAAAGGGTGCCCTTCTATCTACTCTGTCTAGGCCTTTCAACATTCGAAAGGTTTCAATGAGATCCTCCCTCATCCTTCTGAATTCCAGTAAGTACAGGCCCAAAGCCATCAAACGTTCCTCGTATGATAACCCTTTCATTCCTGGAATCATCCTTGTGAACCTCCTCTGGACCCTCTCCAATGCCAGCACATCTTTTGTAAGATGAGGGGCCCAAAACTGTTCTCAATACTCAAGATGAGTCCTCACCAGTGCCTTATAAAGCCTCAACATCATATCCTTGCTCTTGTATTCTAGACCTCTTGAAATGAATGCTTATATGGCATTTGCCTTCTTCACCACCGACTCAACCTGCAAGTTAACCTTTAGGATGCTCTAACAAGGACTCCAAAGTCCCTCTGCATCTCAGATTCCTGGATTTTCTCCGTTTAGAAAATAGTCCGCACATTTATTTCTACTACCAAAGTGCATGACCATGCATTTTCCAACATTGTATTTCACTTGCCACTTTCTTGTCCATTCTCCTAATCTGTCTAAGTCCTTCTGCACCCTACCTGCTTCCTCAACACTACCTGCCCCTCCACCAACCTTTGTATCATCTGCAAACTTGGCAACAAAGCCATCTATTCCATCATCTAAATCATTTACATACAGCATAAAAAGAAGTGGTCCCAACACCGACCCCTGTGGAACACCACTAGTCACTGGCAGCCAACCAGAAAAGGATCCTTTTATTCCCACTCGCTGCCTCCTACCAATCAGCCAATGTTCTAACCATGTTAGTAACATTCCTGTAATATCGTGGGCTCTTAACTTGGTAAGCAGCCTCATGTGTGGCACCTTGTCAAAGGCCTTCTGAAATATTGGTCCCCCTCGGGTTCAGGTGCAACCAGTCGCTTTTGAACAGGTCATACCTCCCCCAGAAGAGATCCCAATGATCCAAGAACCTGAAGCCCTGCCCCCTGCACCAGCTTCTCAGCCATTCATCTATCTGCCAAATCATCCTGTTACTACCCTTACTGGTGATTGGCACAGGTAGCAATCTAGAAATTAATACCCGGGAGGTCCTGCTCCTCAGCTTTCTACCTAGTACCTTATACCAAGTATCTGGCTGCTCCCCCTCCCTCTTCAAAATGTCACGGACACGTTCTGAGACATCCCTGTCCCTGGCACCTGGGAGGCAACATACCATCCGGGTGTCCCGTTCACCTCCACAGAATCTCCTGTCTGTTCCCCTCATTATTGAGTCCCCTATCACTACCGTACCCTTCTCCCTTCCCCCTTCCCCCTTCCCCTTTCCCCTTTCCCCTTTCCCCTTTCCCCTTTCCCCTTTCCCCTTTCCCCTTTCCCCTTTCCCCTTCCCCCTTCCCCCTTCTCCCCCTACCCCCCCTCGCTCCCTTTCCCTTCTGCACCACGAACTCCTGCTCAGTGCTTGTAACCCGGTTGCCATGGCATTCTCCCGGAAACAGATGCCAGAAACAGCTGGGAATGAAAATGAAACTCTTTCTCTACTTCATGTTAGAAGCTACGAAGAATTTGAAGGTGTCGACAATCATCTTGAATGTTGCAATGAAACTGAAGACTTAGAGGATGCCATCATCAACAGTATTGCATGAAGGCTGTACATTGTCTGCACTGATTTTGCTCATTAACAGTCTAAAGAACCCAATGCAGATGAATTCCTTAGGAACCAATACACAATTTTATAGTACTGCAGTAGTATTGGTAGTCTGTAGCTTGTTCTTTATTACATTTGCCTACCTAATTTATTATTCAGTTTGTCTTTTTTAAAATACCTTTTTAACTATTTCCATGAAACTTCAGCTAATTGGGACAACCACTTAATTTGGCCAAAATATGCGGTCCTGGTGAGTTCCCATTAAGAGGAATCCACTGTATTTTATTTGTTGTGACTTGCAGTAACTTTTATGTCTTGCACTGTACTATTGCTGCAAAACATCAAGTTTCATGACCCATGTCAGTGATAAAGGTGAGCTCATTTCTCACGTGTACTTCGAAACATACTGTACAGTGAAATGTGTTGCTTGTGTCAACTACCAACACGGTCTGCGGATGTGTCACCACGCTTCTGGCACCAACATAGTAGCAGTAGGCAGCCGTCGATCCCAGGGGATGATGGGTTTGGACCTCTGGTGGACTGTGTCCTTTCCAGAGTGCAAGCCTAGGCAGGAAGATTTGAAGAACCCGCTGTTGTCCATACAGCAGGTTCTCCCTCTCCACGTCACTGATGTAGTCCAAGGGAAGGGCAAACGCCAATACAGCTTGGTCCCACCAGTGTTCCATCAGTGCCCAACCTCTGCCAGTGTCGTCGCAGAGGTTGCCAGAGTGAAGTTGTAAACAACGTCAAACTGCCTTAGGGACCCCGGCTCAGGATTTCTTCCTCAGGGTTTACTCCTGAAACCTTTCCCATGGGTGGGTATGGCCACAAGGCAGCGGAGGTTTAAAATCAGAGTTTTCCTTCTCCTAGGTGGGCTGCTGTCCACGGCTGACAAGCCCAACCTGCCTGAAGCAACTGGTTTTGAGGCTCCAATGATCCACTTTTGCCCCTTCTCTTGTCAGTAGAAATACTTCTGCCGGGGCTAGTAGCTAAGCCACATGTGAAAGCCAAGAGTTGGACTTGGTTGTCAGAGGCTGTTAGTGACACACACCTTTTGGAGCACTTTATAGGTAGTGGGAGCTTATGCCCACTACCACCCCAGCTATGACAACCTTAGGAAGTTCACCAACATAGCATGGTCACCCATACGTCTTTGGAATGTGGGAGGAAACCAGAGCACCTGGAGGAACCCACGCTGTAATGGGGAGAAAGTACAAACTCCTTTACAGACAGTGGCAGGAATTGAACCCTATCCACTGTAGCTGTAAAGTCTTATGCTAACCATTACTTTATCGTGCAGATCTCATGGAATTCTGTTGGTTCATTCCTAGAGAAAACGAAAAGACCCATTTGAAAATACTAAGCTGCCTACTTGAAAGGATTTGTAGAAATTTTATTTGTTTGCATTCCAGCCCAGAGCAGTGTACTGCAAAGACGTCTTGGACATCGAGCAGTTCTCCACAGTCAAAGGGGTGAACCTGGATCCAACAGACGATGACTTCTACTCGAAGTTTGTCACTGGCAGTGTCACTATTCCTTGGCAAAATGAGGTAAGTTATACTGCATGCAGATACATGGCAGCTAACTTAAATCATCTGAGATTGTTGTTTATTGAACATAGAACAGTACAGCACAGTACAGGCCCTTCACCCCTCGATTTAACCTCATCCACAATCAATTTAATCCTTCTCCTACACAACCAATGCTTACTTTACTTACTGCCTGTTATGCCTGCTGCTGTTTAGGGCAGTGATGAAAATCCTGCATCTCTGTCTGTCTTTGGCCATCTTCTTGTTGGTATTCAGGGCTTCCTCCATCGTGGCAGTAGCTTCCCCTCAGTTTTCACTGCTGTCAGTCATGCCAAGTCCCGGGTGGATTCTCAGGAATACCATTGTACACAGATGTTGAAGGATCCTTCATTGCTGTTTCCGTAACAGTTTTGTTTGACCAGTCAGGGGTGTTAACCCTGAGCTGAACCAGTGGACCACTCTTGGTCTGATCTCTCTCCTTTGACCTGTTTGGCATAGGTGACCCCACCAAGAGCCAAGGCATAAAGCCCTGACTTCCAGTTACAGCTTTCCAGGTAATTGAAGCACATGAGTCTCCAAACCACAACAAGGTTGTGGTCCTCTTGGAGGGCACAGTCCATAACCCTTCGTTTCTCATTCATCCATTTGCCTCTCTGAGAATCTCTTAAATGTCCCTAATGTATCTGCCTCTACCACCAGCCCAACAGTGCACCCGCCATTCTGTGTAGAACAATCCTAGCTCTGACATCTCCCCTCACCTTAAAAGCATCCTCTGGTGTCCTGGAGAGAAAGGTGCTGGATGTCCTCTCTACCTATGCCTCTTAGTATTAGATGGCTTGTAATTGATGAATGTTAATTGAAATGGATAATTAATTTGGTAAGTTGGTTTATTATTGGCACATGTACTGAGATACAGTGAAAATCTTTATTTTGCATGTCATCCATACAGATCAATTCATCACATCAGTGCATTGAGTTCGTACACGGGGAAAACAATAAGAGAATGCAGAGTGAAGTGTTACAGTTACAGAGAAAGTGCAGTGTGGGCAGACAGTGAGGTGCAAAGTCATATCCATAATCAATCAGAGATTAAGAGTATGATGCTTTGTATTCTTGCTGTCAGAATAAATGGTGAGGCATGAGAGTCTGTGGGCCGGCTGGTGGTGTAGGTGCACTGGGCCTCAAGGCAGATGGTCCTGAGTTCAAACCCAGCCGGGTCCCGACCTGGGCAGCAGCAGAATCTGCACGGAAGAAAGGCCTGGCAATCTGCTTCTGTATCTTGCCATGAAAATCCATTGACCATGAGGTCACAAAGAGTCGGACTCGACTAAGCGACTGAACAACATAGAATATAGAAATTTACAGCACATTACAAGCTCTTCGGTCCACAATGTTGTGCCAGCCATGTAACCTAGAGATTGCCTAGAATTTCCCTAGCACATAGCCCTCTATTTTTCTAAGCTCTGGGTACCTATCCAAGAAGCTGTTAAAAGAGCCTATTGTATCTGCTTTCACCACCGCTGCCGGCAGTGCATTCCACGCACCCACCGCTCTCTGTGTGAAAAGCTTGACATACCCTCGGTACCTATATCCAGCCTTAAAATGATGCCCCTCATGTTAGCCATTTCAGCCCTGGGAAAAAGCCTCTGGCTATCCACACGATCAATGGCTCTCATCACCTTATAACAATGAGAGTCTGTGGATTCAGCACTTTAAGAACAGCTTCTTCCCCACTGTTGTCAGATTTCGTGAATATGCCTCGATAGTCCTCTTCCACACTATTTATTCATTTTGATTATAACGTATAGTAATTTATGCCTGAACTCAATATTCTCTCTAATTTGTAATGACCAGTGTGCATAAAAATCTTTTGCTGTGCAATTTTTTGCCCAGTGTCAGTATGCGTTCACTGGATAATTTCTTCAATAAAACGGTATAAGTAAGCCAGTTGTAAAATCTGCAGACAAATCTTCGCAAACTCCATGTTGTCAACACCGTCCGCATCAGAAACTGGAAAGTGAAATGTGGTTGTGTCCGATTGTGAAATGTACTTAACATGCCAATAAGGTAGAGGATGACAATCTTTTGTGCGCAGTTTTAATTCCTTTGGGCGCTAGTAACAAAAGGTGTGTGCGCATGTGAACATTACCTTACTGTACTGCTGCCACAAAACAACAAATTTGAACTGATGTCAGTGATTCTGATTCTGAACAACACTAGGATTTCAAACCAAAATGTCAACCATTGCTTTACCCCCACTGAGTTCCTCCAGCACCTGCAGTCTCTTGTGTTTCCATTTCCCATTAAAGGTTGCTAAGAAGCAAGATAATTTATTCTTCATTTATGTACTGGTTTTGAAATTGTCCCGCAGATGATCGACACAGAGTGTTTTAAAGAAGTGAATACCTATGGGAGTGATGGGACTCTGTCACCGGACCTGGACAACAGCAAGCCCGAGCCACCTCCCAAGCGAGGCGTTTGGTATAGACTTTGTCGTCGAGAGGTGAGCTATTTCCCATTCTGGAGTGTATTCCACCCCTTTCCAGGTCTCTCTCCTCTCAATTTCTGAGCATTCCTCCTTTACCCGAAGAAGCTGGCGTAACACTATTACAGCACCAGCGCCCCAGGTTCAGTTCCCACCGTGATCTATAAGGAGTTTGTACCTTCTAACAGTGGATTTCCTCTGGGTGCTCCAGTTTCTTCCCTCATTCCAAAGACATATGGGTTAGTAGGTTAACTGGGCACAGGAGTGTAATTGGGCAGCACCGGCTACTTGGGCTGTGTTGTATCTCCCAAAATACCTTATCCATTTCTCAGTGATCTTACAGTTGAAAAGCAATGTGCTAACACCATACCAGTGTTGCTCCCTCAGGTGGGTTGTAAGATATCATGCATCGTGGGTAAGGAAAGCTGAAATTCCTGTTAGACACAATGACTGCAGTGTCTCTTGGACATTATTGTATCATCCAGTAGTGAATGGGAGATAAGTGGAGCCTTGGGCCAGTTCAAGTAATCAAACAATGCCATCACAGTCTTGAAAACAAATACCAATGAGCTATAGTGAATAGAAACTTGAGTGAAACTTCCAATAAAAGCAGAATTATTTTTCCACTAAACTCCATTTCGTGGATGATACTTTTAAGTCTAATTGGGTATGAACTTGATCACAGCCATTCTCTGCAGTTATTTGATTAGATCATACAGATCACTTAGATCACTAAGTTGTCGGGGAGCTTTGCATCTTGGAAGATCAAGGGGAAATTTAACTGCGTTGAAAATTGAACAACACACACAAAATGCTGGAGGAACTCAGCAGACCAGACCAGGCTTGGATTTCCAGCATCTGCAGATTTTCTCTTGTTTGTGTTGAAAATTGAGGTTCTTTCATGGAAAGGATAGAGAGAAACAGTTTGTTGAGATAACACACTCAAAATGCTGGAGGACATCAGATAGCATTTATAGAGGGGAAGAAACAGTTGACACTTCAGGCCAAGATGCTTCATTAGGATTGGAAAGGGAGGGGGAAGAAGGTGGGGGAGGGGAAGGAGCACAAGGTGATAAGTGAGACCAGGTGAGGGGAAGGTATGTGTGTGGCGGAGGGCTATGAAGTGAGAAGCTGGGAGGTGTTAGGTGGAATAGGTGAAGAACTGAAGGAGGAGGAATCTGATTGGAGAGGATAGTGGACTGTGGGAGAAAGGGAAGGAGGAGTGGAACCAGAGGGAGATGGTGGACAGGTGAGGAGAAGAGAAGGGGTGAGAGGGGGACAGGAATGGAAAAAGAGAAGGGGGAGAAATTACTTTGCAGAATGAGATTTTATTGAGCTGTGTTTAGGCTGCCTGAAATGGTGGTGGAAGGGAATTCAGAGGACAATTGAATAAATACTTGAAAAGGAAAGATTTGAAGCTTTTTGATGAAGAGTGATCAAATGGGATTAATGGATTGAATCATTGCCTTTAACCTGTGTTGCGGATTACCTTGGAAATGTTTACATGCCTGTGGATGAGAAGTGCAGGAAGAGAGGAAGAGGCACTGAGGAAAGGTGTTTTAACTGGGGAGTCTAGGTCTGGAGGACACAGCATCAAATAGAGGGATGTCCATTTGGAACAGAGAGGATGAATTTCTTTAGCCAAGAGGGTAGTGCGTCTGTGGAATTCGTTAACCCAGATGGCTGTGGAGGCCAAGTCATTGAGCCTATTTAAAGTGGAGGTTCTTGATTAGTCAGAGTGTCAAAGGTTCTGGGGAAAAGGCAGGAGAATGGGGTTGAGAGGAATATTTAATCAGCCATGATGGAAAGGTGGAGGAGACTCAAAGGGCCGAATGGACTAATTCTGCTCTTATATCTTATGGTCTTATGTGATACAGAATCAAATTCTGTTTGTTGCTCCCTTGAACCTTCTGTCTGCCTTGACTCATTCACACTTCTCTCATTGCAGATGTGTTTCAAAAGTAGCTTCAGTGAGGAGGAAGACGACCCTTCAAAAACACTGTAGTTTGAGCCAAATGTACACTGATAGATTTCAGGTTAAACTGGGAACATGTATTAAAGTGTATTATATTTCAACAAAAAGAACTGCTGTATGAGTTTACATATTTTGTACATTTATATTTGAATTATGTCTTAGATGTATATTTTAACTAAAGTTGTACAAAAAGCCATATATTAAGTACCACTTGAATGCGTATGTTAATTTTAGCAGGAATGACTTTGTGAATTATCTATTTAAAAGTTTATTTTTAATTATTTTTTTAAAAACAAAAGAAGCACAGCAATGTAAATGTGTGCTATTAGTAACTCGTGACAGTTAGCTGGATTTTATTTAGTACGGAGTGGGTCTGTACAGTAGCTGTTGCTCTTGAGAAATCAGTGTGTGCTGCGCGTCTGTGTATACGCGCACGCACACGTGTGTGTGAGTGTGTATGTATGTGACTGGCTCTTCATGTGTACATATGCCCTTGGGAGGAAGTATACCTGAGTGTCATTGTGCTCTGGAATCGCACTGTGTGTGTGTGTGTGTGTGTGTGCGTGAGTGCGTGTGTGTGCGTGTGTGTGGGTGTACAGTTAAACTCCACCTCAAGTGCAAATAGTGTGGATCTAGTCTACGCTTGCTTCTATTTTTTCTTCTTGTTGGAATTGGACCTCCGCTGTGCTCATGGGCCCTATGGCTAATCATCTGCAGTGGGTCATAACCAGGGCCAGTGGTTCATGGTCTGGTGGAAATAGGACACATTTAACCTGCAAAGCACCATATAATGCAGGGCAGTCCAATGACAAACTGCATCAGGTAGATTCAATACCTCTTTCCAATCTGATAGAATGTGACACCCTCGTTTCCCCCGCCCCCCTCCCCACAGGTAACCTTGTCCTGTGAATATATAAATGATCATTCATAATCTTGGCTTGATGGACTGAGTCAGGATAATGTCCATTAAGAATTCTTGACCTCTGTGCAATTTGAAACTGTGGCTATTTTGACCGATGTGAACCATTGTTCTTGGCAACACACAGAATGCTTTGCAACCTCAATAGATCAACGGAAACATTCCCATCTTACCTTAACAAAAACTCGAAGTTCTGACAATGTCAGATCCATCTGTACCAAACCATTTATAACAAATACTCTATTTTCTTTTATGTTGGGTGTTTTATCTATGATTCATTTTCTAAAAACTGTGAAAGATTTAATTTAATGACCTCTCTGTTCAAAAAAATAATGACTCTTGTGGTTTGTGTCTTGCACTAAGTGCCAGTTTATTTTTTAGATGTTGTGTGTTCTCATTAAATATTCTCCACTTGTATTTAAAACGAGCATGTTGTATATTGTATCTGTGGTTAGGCTTTGTCTGAATACTAGAATCGTGGAATAGGTCTCATTTCATTACATTTGATGACTGTTTTCATGCTAACGTTAGACTTGTCTCTTTTTTTAAAAATTTGGTGAATATATCCATTCTGAACTGGGAATCTTAGTAGGTTCTTAACCAATGTTTTTATGTTGGAACGTTTTAAATTAATAAATACTGCCATTTGTATACAGCTCCCTGGTCTCCAGTTGTATGAAGCATCCCCAAGGTGGTGTCTTAGCTTTTTAGCTCTGGGTGTTGTGGAATTCATCGGTTTTGCCATTTTTCACACATTCACAGTGGGTAGCACGGTAGCAGTTGGCACAACACTCTACAGTGCTTGCTGTAGGATCAGGTTTGGTTCTGCTGCTGTCTGTAAGGAGTTTGCACGTTTCCCCATGGGTTTCCTCCCACATTCCATAGACGGCCAGCTTAGGGACAGTGGGACGTTGGTGCCGGAAACATGGTGACACCTGTGAGCTGCTCCCATCACACTCCTCACTGATGCGATTTGACGTAGCAACACATTTCACTGTATGCTTTGATGGGTATGTGACAAATAAAGCTGATCTTTTTTCTTTCAAATGAGGTTGGTTCATTCATTGAGATGAATCGGTGGCTGGGATCCATGGACCCCTTGGTTAATGGTTGGGGGTCCATAGCATAAATAAAGGTCTCCTTCAACAGCTCCTTTCCATGAACTGTTCATCAAAGTTCAAAGTAAATTTATTATCAAAGTTACATATATGTCACCATATACAACCCTGAGATTCATTTTCTAGTGCTGTGGTCCCCAACCATCGGGCCGCAAAGCATGTGCTATCAGACTGCGAGGAAACGATATGATTTGGTGATATGAAACAATATGAGTCAGCTGCTCCTTTCCTCATTCCCTGTCACTGTTGAACTTGAATGCATGCAAAGTCATTACCAATGTGAGGTCATCAGTTGCCTAAATGCAGTGATACTCTTGCGCCAGGGATCGCTGGTTGGTCTCAGGTAACCGGCCGCCTAGTGCGGCCGGTGAGAAGTACCATTGCTACTGGCCTGGAGCGCGGACGGATGGGTGCGGCCTCTAAACCTGTTTAGCACACCGAATGTTCGTGGGGAACCCGGTGCTAAAATATTTGCAGACGACATAATTCGGGCTCAGAGTTTCGTAAGTAGCAGAGCAGCTACCTCGCTGCGATCTACTGAAAGTCATCCCTCGAGTCAAACTTTTGTCGGCCGATAGATCCGACCTACCCACGAGGACAGGGTGGGAGGGGCCCTGTCGCAGTCCTCGCTCGGTCGGTCGCTTTCTCTGGACTGCGACTGCCGCAGCCCCAGCACGGGGGCCTCCTGCCCTTACCTTGTCCTCTCACTGGTGTGTTGCAATGATCTTATATGTTCATATGAGGAAAATATGCGGTGTGTTTAATATCCAAATATTACTTAAAATGTTATGATGCTATTGACTTATAAGTGAGTTATAATTGACTTATCACCATATTCAGGTGAGGAAAATATGCGCTGTGTGTTTAATATTAAATTCGTTAGATAAACCCTTTTAGAAACAAAATTGAGTGTATTAGCCACTTATAAGTGACTTATAGTTGATTTATCACCTATACTCTGGTCGTGATTAACACCCCCCCCCCCCCCCCCCCCCGGTTGGCCGGTCTGCAAGAATATTGTCAATATTAAACCAGTCCACGGTGCAAAAAAGGTTGGTGATCCTTGTTCTAGTGGGCATACTCAATAAATGCACAACAGAATAATAACAGACAGACATACTTTATTGATCCGGTGGGAAATTGGGTTTCGTTACAGCCACACCAACCAAAAATAGTGAAGAAATATAGCAATATAAAACCATAAATAATTAAATAATGATAAGTTAATCATGCCAAGTGGAAATAAGTCCAGGACCTGCCTATTGGCTCAGGGTGTCTGACACTCCGAGGGAGGAGTTGTGAAGTTTGATGGCCACAGACAGGAATGACTTCCTATGACGCTCAGTGTTACATCTCGGTGGAATGAGTCTATGGCTGAACGTACTCCTGTGCCTAACCAGTACATTATGGAGTGGATGGGAGTCATTGTCCAAGATGGCATGCAAGTTGGACAGCATCCTCTTTTCAGACACCACCGTCAGAGAGTCCAGTTCCACCCCCACAACATCACTGACCTTACGAATGAGTTTGTTGATTCTGTTGGTGTCTGCTACCCTCGGCCTGCTGCCCCAGCACACAACAGCAAACATGATAGCAATGGCCACCACAGCCTCGTAGAACATCCTCAGCATCGTCCGGCAGATGTTAAAGGACCTCAGTCTTCTCAGGAAGTAGAGATGGCTCTGACCCTTGTAGACAGCCTCAGTGTTCTTTGACCAGTCCAGTTTATTGTTGATTCGTATCCCCAGGTATTTGTAATCCTCCACCATGTCCACACTGACCCCTTGGATGGAAACAGGGGTCACTGGTGCCTTAGCCCTCCTCAGGTCCATCACCAGCTCCTTAGTCTTTTTCACATTAAGCTGCAGATGATTCTGCTCACACCATGTGACAAGGTTTCCTCCCGTAGCCCTGTACTCAGCCTCATCTCCCTTGCTGATGCATCCAACTATGGCAGAGTCATCAGAAAACTTCTGAAGACAACAGACAGTAGGTGCAGGAGTAGGCCATTCGGCCCTTCTAGCCAGCACCGCCATTCACTGTGATCATGGCTGATCATACACAATCAGTACCCCGTTCCTGCCCTCTCCCCATATCCCTTGACCCCGCTATCTATAAGAGCTCTATCTAACTCTCTCTTGAATGCATTCAGAGACTTGGCCTCCACTGCCTTCTGGGGCAGAGCATTCCACATATTCACCACTCTCTAGGTGAAAAAGTTTTTCCGCATCTCTGTTCTAAATGGCCTACCCCTTATTCTTAAACTGTGGCCTCTGGTTCTGGACTCACCCATCAGTGGGAAGATGGCAAGACTCTGTGCAGTAGTTGAAGTCCGAGGTGTAGATGGTGAAGAGAAAGGGAGACAGGACAGTAACCATAATAGAATCAATGAAAGACTGGTTGTTCAACCAATGTGCAAACACAAAGTGAAAGAAATAATAATAAATAAACAATAAGTTTTGAGAAAATGCGATGAAGAGTCCTTGTAAGTGAGTCCATAGGTTGTGGGAACAGTTCAGTGATGGTGGGAGTGAAGTTGAGTGAAATTATCCCCTCTGGGTCAGGAGTCTGATGGTTGAGGGGTAATAACTGTTCCTGAACCTCGTGGTGTGGGTCCTGAGGCAGCAGTGAGAAGAGAGCATAGCCTGGGTGGTGGGGGTCCTTGATGATAGATGCTGCTTTCCTGTGACAGCGCCCCATGTATATGTGCTAAATGAAGGGGAAGCCTGTACATCAGAATCAGGTTTATTATCACTGGCATGTGATATGAAATTTGTTAACTTAGCAGCAGTTCAAAGCAATATATTATCTAGCAGAGAGAGAGAGAGAGAGAGAAAAAAATAATAATAAATAAAATAAAACTAATAAATAACAAGTATGATGGACTTGGCCGTATGTAGGATTTTCCATTCAAGGACATTGGTGTTTCCTTACTGGGCCATGATGTAACCAGTCAATATACTCTCCACTGCACATCGAGAAGTTTAACAAAGTCTTAGATGACATGCCTAATCTTTGCAGATAAAAACTGACTGCAAGCGAGGAATTCGGAGATCCAATTGCACATGGTATTGAGGCCAAGGTCTTGAAGCTTATTGATTAGTTTTGAGAGGCTGGTGGTATTGAATACCCATCTATAGTTGATGAAGAGCATCCTGGTATATGCATCTTTGCTGTCCAAATGTTCCTCGGTTGAGTGAAGAGCCAATGAAATGACATCTGCTGTGATGGTAGGTAAATTGGAGTGAATCCAAGTCACATCTTAGGCAGAAGTTGGTATGTTTCATCACCAACCTCTGAGAACACATCGTCACTCTGGATATAAGTGCTACTGGATTTTTAGTCAGTGAGGCAGGTCACCACATTCTTCTTGGGCAATGATATTAATTGAAGCCAAGTTGAAGCAGGTGAGCACCTCAGATTGCCAAAGCTAGAGGTTTAAGATCTCTGAACAATTCAAGTTGATCAGCACAGGTCTTTAGTACTTCGCCAGGTACCCTGACTGGACCAGATGTTTTCTGTGAGTTCACCCTCCGGACAGTTGGTCCCAAGTCTATTGAGAGATCTCTTTACATTGGCCACCCATCATCCTCTATTGTCTGGTGTATTTTAAGTTTGTGCTTCCCTTCCTCTGCTTTCATTGCTTAAATAGCAAGAGTGTGTAAGATAATTTTAGTTTGGGAAAGGAGTGAATGATTTATTCATATGGAGCCAACCCACGATCCCAGGAATGAAAGAATTAATGTATGAGGACCATTTGATGGCACTGGACTTGTACTCGCTGGAGGTTAGAAGAATGAAGAGTGGATCTCATTGAAACCTATCAGTCATTGAGAGGCCTAGGTAGAGAGGACATTTCAAATAGTGGACCAGAGAGCACAGACTCAGAATAGAAAAACAGAGATGAGGAATTTCTTTTGCCAGAGGGTGGTGAAACTGTGGAATTCATTGCCATGGATGGCTGTGGAGTCCAAGTCATTGGGTAAATTTAAAGCGAGGCTGATCATTCATTCGTTATGTGCTGTGTCGTATGATGTGGGTGCCTAAGAAGAATAATGTGAGCTGCCTTAATGACTATCGCCCAGTAGCTCTCAATTCGACAGTGATGAAATGCTTTGTTTGCCTATCACCATAATAGGTCAACGGCAGAAGTAATCTCAATGGCTCTCCACACGGCTTTAGACCACCTGGACAACATAAACACCTACATCAGGATGCTGTTCATCGACTATAGCTCAGCATTTAATACCATCATTCCCACAATCCTGATTGAAAAGTTGCAGAACCTGTACTCTGTACCTCCCTCTGCAATTGGATCCTCAACTTCCTAACAGGAAGACCACAATCTGTGCGGATTGGTGATAACATATCCTCCTCACTCAACACTGATCATCACTGGCGCACCTCAGGGGTGTGTGCTTAGCCCACTGCTCTACTCTCTGTATACACATGACTGTGTGGTTAGGCATAGCTCTAATACCATCTATAAATTTGCTGATGATACAACCATTGTTGGTAGAATCTCAGATGGTGACGAGAGGGTGTACAGGAGTGAGATATGCCAACTAGTGCAGTGGTGTCGCAGCAACAACCTGGCACTCAACGTCAGTAAAATGGAAGAGCTAATTATGGACTTCAGGAAGGGTAAGACGAAGGAACAAATACTAATCCTCATAGAGGGATCAGAAGTGGAGAGAGTGAGCAGTTTCAAGTTCCTGGGTGTCAAGATCTTTGAGAATCTAACCTGGTCCCAGTGTATTGATGGAGTTATAAAGAAGGCAAGACAGCGGCTATATTTTATTTTGAGTTTGGAGAGATTTGGCATGTCAACAAATATACTCAAAAACTTCTATGGTTGTACTGTGGAGAGCATTCTGACAGACTGCATCACTGTCTGGTATGGAGGGGCTACTGCACAGGACTGAAAGAAGCTGCAGAAGGTTGTAAATCTAGTCAGCTCCATCATGGGCACTTTCTAGCCTACAAAGTACCCAGCACGTCTTCAAGGAGCGGTGTCTCAGTAAGGCAGCATCCATTATTAAGGACCTCCAGCACCCAGGGCATGCCCTTTTCTCACTGTTACCATCAGGTAGGAGGTACAGAAGCCTGAAGACACACACTCAGCGATTCAGGAACAGCTTCCTCCCTTCTGCCAACCGATTCCTAAATGGACATTGAATCTTTAAACACTACCTCACTTTTTTAAATATACGTTATTTCTTGTTTTTGCACATTTTAAAAAATCTATTCAATATATGTAATTGATTTACTTGTTTATTTATTATTTTTGCTCTCTGCTAGATTATGTATTGCATTGAACTGCTGCTAAGTTAACAAGTTTCACGTCACATGCCGGTGATAATAAACCTGATTCTGATTCATGGTCTTTCCATGACTATGATTGTGCTTGGTTAATTTTTCTGCAGAAGTGGTTTGCCATTGCTGCCCTCTGAGCAGTGTCTTTACAGGCCAGGTGACACCAGCCATTATCAGATTGTCTGCCTGGTGTCAGTGGTCACATAACCAAGACTTGTGATCTGCACCGGCTGCTCATACAACCATGCACCACCTGCTCCCACGGCTTCCCATGACCCTGATCAGGGGGTAAACAAATATTGCACCTTGCCCAAAGGGTGACCTGCAGGCTAGCGGAGGAAAGGAGTGCGTTACACCTCCTTTGTGTTACGAAGGATGAACAACTCTGACGGGCAGAGGGGTGCAGAGTTGCCCATGCCCCCCCCCCCTTTTGGAGCATCGCAAACCGTTACTATTTCGAAGCTGCTAACAGGAGAGTAAGAGAGACAAAAGAAAACATGCCAGGACAGCTGTTACTGATAACAGCTCATGAGAGAGAGACACTGATAAGAGGTAAACAAGTTGGAACATCTGCTACTGATAAGAGAGGAGAGGAGCCATTGATTAACTGTTATTGTCTTTTGGAGAAGGATTGTTTACTTGGTACTATTCTGTTCATTGAAATTCCTCGGTGGACAGCCGGAGTGGGCTGGTTTGATGGGCTAAGCCATTCAAAACTGATTGACACTTGAGACCCTGTGAGTAGGGAAAAAAGTGAGGTCTGGGGTGACACCCCTCAGACGCACCAAGAAACACACTAGTGAGCACTGCTTAAGTGTTGGAACCCACGAGAAAAGTGTGGGGCATCGGAGACCGAACGAAGGATCGGTAAATTTTAACTCACAGTGTTTATAGCGAGACCGGTGGGGGCTTGTGTGTGTGTCCACCCTTGCCTGGGTGACGAGTCCACCATGGAAGAACGGTCTAGCTAAAGGACGGAGGGGTCATACTTGAATGGCCACAACAACACATCGACGGATCAAGAATGTAAAGGAAGGTTTGCAAGACAATAGCTGTTACTGTTCATTCTCTCTCTCTCTCTCTCTCCAACAATTACAACGCATCGACCAACAACTACCTCAGCCTGCATGAACTGAACTGAACTTTATACTTTCCCATGATAATTCATTATCCCCTAGACAACGATAGAGCTTGTTTATTATTGATTATTATTATACCCACACTTTTAGGTTCAGTACTGCTAATGTATATTATCTGTATATTTGCATTGATATTGTTTTGATATGTTTGATATTGTTTTACTAATAAACACTGTTTTGAAAATAGTACCACCAGACTCCAACGGACACTTCTATCTTTGCTGGTAAGACACCCAGTTACGGGGTACATAACATTTGGTAGAGGCACATCTCCACCCTGCCACCCAGGAGGTTGACAGGTTATTGATTAGTAAAGGCATCAAATGTTATGGGGAGAAGGCAGGCAAATGGCGTTGAGAGATGAAATAAGTAAGCCATTGTAGAATGGTGGAGCAGTCACGATAGGCCGAATGGCCTAATTCTGCTCCTATGTCTTATGGGTAAAGTCTCGTTAATGCCCTGTAATACCATAGTAAGACCTTTCTCTAGCAATAAGTACCAACCTTCCTATGTACTTGTTGCATCTGCATGTTAGTGACTTACATCTTAGGTAAAAATAAAAGTAGGGAAAATTCAGCACCCCATTTTCCTTTGGAGATCAACATCTTTCAGTGTCTCTCAAAATTTAAAAAGTACTCAGCATTTCTGGTTCCCCTTTCTGGTGTATGATCTCATTGTTTGAAACACTGCCATGCACTCAGTTTGATAATATCCACTGATTAAAATTCAAGTCTATTTACCAAGTGTTAGGCACATATATATAGTCAGGGTGCCTAAGACTTTTTGCACAGTACTGTTTTAATTTTACATATTGCACTGTACTGCTCCCACAAAAAAAACAAATTTCATCACACACGTGAGTGATGATAAACCTGATTCTGTTATGGGTCTTTATTGTGGACTGAGAGTGGGAAGGGGGCAGGGAGAGAGGACTCATGGTTGGGAAAAAGGGAAGAGAGAGGGGAGGGAGCAGGAAGCACCAGAGAGACATTCTGTAACGATCAATAAACCAATTGTCTGGAATCAAATGACCTTGCCTGGTGTCTCAAGGCTGGGTGTGTCCGTACCCGCACCACCCCCCACACTGGCACTCCTCTGCCACCTGTCCCACACCCCTCCCACCAGATTTATAAACTCACTCTCCGTTCCACGTCGACAGATACAGTCCTGTGCAAAAGTCTTCGGCGCCCCAGCTCTGTATATGTACCTAAGACTTTTGCACAGGACTGTAGAACGAAACATACGATGAACTGTGTCATTTGACAAAGATGAGCAGGAACTGCTTTTCCCAAAGACTGGTGAATCTGTGGAATTCTCTGTCCAATGAAGCAGTGGAGGCTTCCTCAGTAAGTATATTTAAGATAAGGTCAGATAGATTCTTGCATAGTAGGGGAATTAAGGATTATGGGGAAAAGGCAGGTAGTTGGAGATGAGTCCATGGCTGGATTATTGAATAGCAGAGCAGGCTCGATGGGACAGATGGCTTACTGCTGCTCATACTTCTTATGTTCTTCTGTTTGGTTACATCAGAAAATCTGGACATATAAAATTAGGTCCCCTCAATCTAAATCGTTGATATAAGTATTGTAAAAATGGGAGCCTAACACTGGTATCTGTGACCCCGTCAGTTATAGCCTATTAACCCGAGAGGGGCTTATTTATTCCCACTGTACTGAACGCTAACTTTCCATCCATGCTATTAGATTACCTATCGAGATTAACTTTGTCACATGAACATCGAAACGAACAGTGTCATTTGTGCCAACGACCAACACAGTCTGAGGAAGTGCTGGGGGCAGCCCACAAATGTTGCCATGTTTCCTGCGCCATCACAGCACGCTCACAACTTACCAACCCTAATTTGTTCATCTTTGGAATGTGGGAGGAAACCGCAGCATCCAGTCTTGGGGAGAGTGTTAAACCTCCTTACAGATAGAGGGTATGAGCACTGACCGTCTCCTCCAGATTCCTGTATGCATCCGTTTGAGAATTTTCATCTGGACTTAATTGCGTCCAGATGTAGGATCTCAACTTGAAACATTGCCTGGCAATTACCGCCCCTAGATGCTGCCTGACCTGCTGAGTTCCTCCAGAGCTTTGTGTGTCCCTTAGGATCTCGTATGTTTGAGGAGACGCCAAGAAATGCAGGCGTAAACTCAGGTCACAAGTTCACTTTTCTCATTCGGTAGAGAGTTCACTATTTTAAATTTTACTCCAAAGTTCAGGAAACATATCAGAATCAGGTTTATTATCACTGTGTCGTGAAATTTGTTGTTTGGCAGCAGAACAGTGCAATGCATACATTATGCTATAAGTTAAAATAAGAAATATATTTTAAAGGATAGTGCAAAAAGAGAGCAAAATAGTGAGGTTGTGTCTGTGGGTGGCTTCACTCGCCTCAGCATTGACCTGACTCCATAACCTGGGGACTCTGCAGCTTAAGTTCTCAGTATTATCTTTTATAAGATTTGCACAGCTTGTCCTCGTTTACATACTGGATGTTTGCAGGTATTTCTTGTGTGTGGTTTTTATTTTCCATTCTATTTTATGGTTCTATTTTATTTTCCTATAAGAAATGGAATCTTAGGGTTATATATGATGTGCGTACTTTGATAAATTTCCTTTGAGCTTTGGGGTTCGTGGACTATTCAAAAATGTGAGTCTAATGAATTGTGAATAATAATAACAACCAGAGATTCAAGTACATAAACAAAAGAGATTCTGCTATGCTGGAAATCTTAAGCAACACACACGCACACAAGTGCTGGAGGAACTCAGCAGGTCCGGTAGCATCGATGGAGGGGAATAAACAGTTTTGGGCTGACACCCATTATCAGGATTGAAACGGTGCATTTTTGTTATTGGTACCGGCTTACATATGTACCGAGATCAAGGGAAAAGCTTATCTTGCTTACTGTTCATACAGATCAAATCATTACGCAGTGCGTTGAGTCAGAATAAGGTAAAACAATAACAATGCAGAATAAAGAGTAACAGTTACCGAAAAAGTGCAGTGCAAGTTTCCAAATTGGGCCTTTTGGCCCATTGAGTCTACGGCACCATTCAATCATGTCTGATTTATTTATTGTCTACTTGCCTTTTCTCTGTAGCTGTTGCAGTTTATTCTGCATTGTTTAAGGTGAATTAGGGTTCACAAAAGTCAAATAGCTACACGGTACAAGATAAAGCAATAACAGGATATCTACAATACCATAATGCAGAATAAAGTGTAGCAGCTACAGAGGAAATGGAGTGCAGGTTGACAAATGCAAGATTATTACGAGGTGGATTGTGAGGCCAAGACTCCAACTTATCGGACAAGAGCTTTGTCCAAGAGTCTGATAACAATGGGGTAGCTGTCCTTCAGCCTGGGGGTACATACTTTCAGGCTTTTGTATCTTCTGCCCAATGGGAGAGGGATGAAGAGAGAATGTCTGGGGTGGGTGGGGGGTTCTTTGATTATGCTGGCCGCTTTATCAAGGCAGCAAGAAGTGTAATAGAGTCCACGTGGGGAGGCTGGTTCCCGAGCTGTGTCTACTGCTCTCTTTCGCTTGGTAGCTGAGCGAAGGGCGCTGAGTAGGCTACGGTCAATTATGGATAACTCTGAACATCCTCTACATAGCACCATCCAGAGACAGAGAAGCAGTTTCAGCGACAGGTTACTATCGATGCAATGCTCCTCAGACAGGATGAAGAGGTCAATACTCCCCAGTGCCATTAGGCTTTACAATTCTACCGCCAGGACTTAAGAACTTTTTAAAAGCTATTATTAATGCTTTTTGAGATAGTGATTTAGATGCATATCATATTTTTTTTTACTGAGTTAAGTATTGTATGTAATTAGTTTTGCTACAACAAGTGTATGGGACATTGGAAAAATGTTGAATTTCCCCATGGGGATGAATAAAGTATCTATCTATCTATCTATCTGTCGTGGCATCCTCAGCAGACTTTGGAGCGAGAGGTTCAAATCCGGCCTGTTCCTTGCATGCGTTGTACCTATGCTGGGTCGAGCATCGAGCTCACAATTCGGACTTGGTAAACAGACAAATGCTAAGGAAACAGCAAGGTTTTTGCCTGATGCACCGAATTGCCATGGGTGGAATTACAGCTCTCTGCAATTTCTTGTGGTCAAAGGCAGAGCAATTTCCCAACCAAGCCCTGAGGCGACCAGATGAGGTACTTACTGCAGCACATCAACAAAAAATTGGTAAGGGTTGATGGGGACTTGCCAAATTTTTTCTTGGCAAATTTCTTTTGCCTCCAGTAGAAATAGAGGCTGATTTTCAACCCATTAACTCATTTTCTCTCTCCCCACAGAATCTGCCTGACTCATTAACAATTTCCAATGTTTGCGCCTTTCATTTCACCTTTCCGTGCATTGCTGTCATATCTGCTTCCACCACCTCTCATTCCAGGCTCCACCACTCTGTAAAAATAAAAACTCATTTGGTAAATCTCTGGCTTTCATAACTTTATAATCTTCTATCAGGTTGCCTCTCAGCTTCCTTCACTACCCCCCCCCCCACCCAAAATTTTTTTTTAATCTGTCTAACTTCTCTTTATAGCTTGTTTTCTCTAATTCAATTAACACCCTGGCACCCTCTCAAGTCTCCATAAACAACTTATGTTGTAGCAACTTTGAACTTTGATCTAGAACTCCACACAGTTGATGCACCATCAATAACTCTCGGAGACGTGAGGCGAGATATAGGCTTTTATTGACTGGAAGAAAGAACAAGCAGCAATTGACCACCATGCTACATCCTGGAGACTGAGGGCCGGGCTCAGGCCCCAATCGCCTTTATACCGGGGTCTGTGGGAGGAGCCACGGGAGCAGTCAGCGGGAGGGGGGGCGTGTCCAGACAGGTATATGTAGTTCACCACAGACGGGAGGCAAACAATAGGCTTTTATTAGCTGCAGGAGACCACCACACAACATCCTGGAGACTGAGGGAGGAGCAGTGCCCCAATCGCCTTTATACCGGGGTCAGTGGGAGGAGCCACAGGAGCAGTCAGCAGGGGGGTGTGTCCAGACAGGTATATGTAGTTCACCACAACAGTATACACCAAAGACATAGGAGCTGAATTGTGCCATTTGGCCAATCGAGTCTACTGCACCATTCGATAATGTTTGATTTATTTGTTGTCTACCTGTATTTTCTCTGTAGCTGTTGCAGTTAATCCTGCATTCCAGTATTGTGTTTTATGTTATTACGATCTTAGTGATTTAACAGTATACAAGACAAGCTCTTCACTGTATCTCAAGAAACTGGTGATTATTACCAGCCTTTCCTCATTTCATTCCGTCTTTCCACTTATCTTTCTTTTAATTTGGCCACAGTGAAGACGTTCCCATCTTTTACTGGTCAACCTGTCGTCATTCATAACCTTGAAACCCCGAAGTCCCCTTTCACACGTCCATGGTTCTTGGTGGGTTGATCGTCATCGGCCGCTTCCTTTGAATTTGGAGATCCCGCCTGCAAACGATCGTCATTGATTTTGAATCAACATTTCGTCCCTCCTTTAGCACGATATCATTGGTCTAAAATACCCAAACACTAATGATAATTGGTATACATGTATATATTCAATTCGGACCGCCTGTCCTGTCTCGCTCTCAACTCCCATTGGTCAGCTAAACTAAATCTAGATCTAGATTGGATATCGGAACCATCAATCGGTGCTGCTTATGACGTAATATTATGATACAATGCCGCGTCCCGGCCTGGAAAGAAAATTCGATAGATCATTGCTTGGCGGAGCCGTCAATCAATGGACGGCATGGGAGGGAAGTGTGTGTCATTGAGCTGAGAGACTACAAATCCAATCGACTATTGGTTTAGAGGACTGTTCATCATCGAAAGGCGGCACGCTGTACCCCGTTGAGTGTGGCTTTTCCTTTTTTAGTCCCGCCTTCTATCCAAACTCTGTGATCTCATTGGTCAATCGGAGCAGCAATCAGGGGACGGGTGCCGGCGTTAGGTTAGGTTGTTGTGGACGAATTGTGGGATATTTCCTCAGCAAGATGGCGGTGGTTGCCGGGCTTGGCGACAGATGGAGGTTCGGTTAGTGAGCCCGCCTCGGGGATAAGCTCTGCACACATCCGGTCGGGGTGTTTGCCTGTTGCTGTCTTGAATTAAAGCGCTTGGTAAAGCGTAAGATTGCCGAGCTTCGTTGCCCCCTCCCCACTATTCCACTCCCTTCACTTTCTCCTTCTCCCTAATAAAATGGCAACCATGGAGAAACTGATGAAGGCCTTCGAGTCACTGAAGTCATTCCAGCAGGGACCGTCCAGCGAGGAGCCGGGACAGAAACAGTGAGTAAACAGACGCGCACCCATCCCTGCATGTGTGCGCTTATCCGCAATCATAAAGACACAACCACTCGCAGCCACATAAACACATGCATGCGACCTCTTTCTAATATATGCACACAACTCCGATGCATTGATGTACTTAACCACACTCTTAAATACAAATATACAACCATTCGCAGTCATATAAATGCACGCAACCCCGTACTTATATGCACCCAACCCCGTAGTACGTGTGTGCTTGACCACACTTCAATGTAAATGACACTTCCACATAGACACATGCATACGACCTACTAGTATATGCATATAACCCCGATGCCTGTACTTAACCACAGTCAAATACGCAGCCACTCACAGCTATATAAACACATCCATCTATTCTTCCACTCTCACACAACCTTGCGTCATGCATTCACTTTGCGTATGTGTGCCTATTTCGCGCTCTCAAACTTGCTTTCACAAATGTGTACGCAGCCATGCGAAAAATAAAATTTCCCTTACTATTCTTCATTGCAAAGGTGCGCAACTAGTTACACAAGTATGCATGTGCAGACAAATGCAAAAATATATATAGGTAAAGACTGGACAGTAGGCAAATCTAGAACTGTAGACACTGAGATATGAACACAGATAATTAAATATAAACCAGATCTGATGCAGAACAAAAAAAAAACACAGTAAGATAAAGAACACAATAAATATACAAAATAGCTTGTATACAAAGATTTATGTCCATAAAGTGACCGTATTAAGACATAGGAGCAGAGTTGGGACATTCAGCCCATTGAGGCTGATTGATCCCAGATCCCACTCAACCCCATACTCCTGCCTTCTCACCATATCCATTAGGAAACGATTAACTTCTGCCTTAAATATACCCACAGACTTGGCTTCCAGTGCAGTCCGGCAGGCTGCGTACATAAGGTGACTGACAGGAAATGATAAAGTAGTGTTTGTGGAGGGGTGGGTTAGTGGGTAGAGGTGCTGATCAGCCTTACTGCTTGGGGAAAGTACGGTAACTTTTTGAGTCTGTTGTGGGTAGGGCCAAGTCCATGAGCAGGGACTGAAAGCATTAACTTGAATGTGTTTGAGGCAGATCATTCATTTCAGTGTTATGTATCATCAATAATTGCTGATTGACTAGCTGATTTTTGAAACATTCTAGTTTTTGTTATTATTTCATTATTAAGGGTGAACATGATTTTGAGTTACTTAGCAATTGCGCTCTCATGTGGGATGTGGCAGTGATCTCAACCCCCCCCCCCCCCCCTCAAGAGGAACTGAGCAGGTCAGAGTTTTGGGCCAGGACCCTTTATCAGGACTGGAAAGCAAGGAGGAAGAAGCCAGAATTAGAAAGTAGGAGGGGAAGGAGGACAAGCTGGCAGGTAGGATGTGGCAGATGTGTTCAGTCATTCAAGCTTTAAAACAGAAAGTTCTATTTGTACAACATGTTTAGTCAGCTTGTCAAACTGCACTCTATTTTTTTGCAATTCTATATTTCAAAACAGGTGCCTAGTTTGATTGAAATAGTATGTTCAATAATATTACTCAAGTCAAGAGTCAATAAAATATGTTTTACAATGATATCAGTAAGCCTGGGAATTTGAGGAGGGGTGGCTGTTTGACTTATGCAAATTGGCAACATCGAGGTTTTTATAGTTATTAAATATAGATTCTATGATTTGTGTAAGTTGCACAACTACAGCTATAGTAGCGGGGTGACTCACCTTGCTGAAGGGATGGGCAATGAATACAGGCCTTGTCAGCAATCTCCACTTCCATGAATAAATATGCTAAATTGGGCTCTCTGCTTATTGTCTGTGGTGGAACAGTTACAGCACAGAAGGTGCTAATCAGCACTTTGAATCTGGAAGTATAGAGTCATAAAACACTACACAGAAACAGGCCACTTGGGCCATCTATTCTTGCAGTTATTCGTCTGCTTAGTCCAATTGATCTGCACCCAGACCACAGCCCTCATACCCCTCCCATCTATGTACCTATCCAAATTTCCCTTCAATGGTGAAATCAAGCCTGCATCCACCACTTCCGCTGGCAGCATGTTCCACTCTCTCACTACCCTCTGAGTGAAAACATTCCTTCTCATGTTCCCCTTAAATATTTAATCTTTCACCCTTAACCTGTGACTGCTGGTCTAGCGTCACCAAACTTCAGAATCAAATCAGGTTTATTATCACCGCCATGTGACGTGAAATTTGTTAACTTAGCAGCTGCAGTTCAATGCAATACATAATCTAGCAGGGAAAAATAAAATAAGAATAATAACAATAAACAAGTAAATCATTACGTATATTGAATAGATTAAAAACACATGCAAAAACAGAAGTACGATACATTTTTAAAAAAGTGAGGTCATGTCCAAAGATTCGATTCCATTTAGGAATCGGATGGCAGAGGGGAAAAAGCTGTTTCTGAATTGCTGAGTGTGTGCCTTCAGGCTTCTGTATCTCCTACCTGATGGTAACAGTGAGAAAAGGGTATGCCCTGGGTGCTGAATGTCCGTAATAATGGAGACTAGTACCCAAGATGGAGCTGACTAGATTTACAACCTTCTGCAGCTTCTTTTGGTCCTTTGTAGTAGCCCCTCCATATCAAACAGCGTTAGAGTGTCCACTCTATCCACGTTACAACTATAGAAGTTTCTGAGTCTATTTGTTGACATGCCAAATCTCTTCAAACTTCTAATAAAGTATAGCTGCTGTCTTACCTTCTTTATAACTACATTGATATGTTGGGACCAGGTTAGATCCTTGGAGATCTTGACACCGAGGAACTTGAAGCTGCTCACTCTCTCCACTTCTGATCCCTCTGAGGATTGGTACGTGTTCCTTCGTCTTACCCTTTCTGAAGTCCGCAATCAGTTCTTTCGCCTTACCGACGTTGAGTGCCGGGTTGTTTCTGTGGCACCACTCCACTAGTTGGCCTGCTTGCATTTATCCTATATACCTCTTGTAATTTTGTATACCTCTATTAAATCTACCCTAATTCTTCTGTGCTTTAGGGAAGGAAGTCCTAATCTTTCCCTATAACACAGGTCCTCAAGTCCCAGCAATATCATTGTAAATTTTCTCAGCACTCTTTGAATCTTATTGACATTATTCCTGTATGTAGATGGCCAAAACTACATACAATATTCCCAGTTCGGCCTCACTGATGTCTTACACAACTTCAAGCAGATGCAACAGAAGAGTTACTATTTAGAATTCTCTTTTAAAATAGCGCATAAGCCATTACTTTTGAAAAACGCAAATCCAAATTCAGTTTATAAACTCTGCATTATTATGGTTGTTTGAAATTGGATGTAATGAACTTCTGCAGTATGTGATGTCAACAATAACAGGTCTGGTGGCAACCAATGCATTGAATTAAGAGTTCAGAGAAATGTGTTTAATTTCTGCTATAAGCCATTGGCAATATTTTATTGAGCAAAACATTCCTTCAGTTTTACTCAGTTAAATAGCTCTCTTTCAAGGAGGAGATTAATACTTGAGATATTTCACAGTGATCGGAAGTTAAGCAGCATGTGGATTTAAGGCTAAAAAGCACACAGGTCTTAATATTTAGCATAGATCACTGTTGTTGAAGGCCTGATCTCCTGCATGAGTTCTATTGGAAAATTGGTTCGTCAATTAAGCGATTTCTTGGATTACCGGCTAGAGTTGCTGGAAGGTGGGGTGACTGTTTAAGTGCTTTCCAAATAGTGTTGTAATTTTGTGATAATTGTAACCAGCCTTGGTGACCTGTTATTTTGCACAAGAAAATTGCATCTATACTGAACCGGGGGTAAGGTTGTAAATGTTCAGTTAGTTAAGTTGATTAATTAGTGGCAATTTTATTTACAAGCAGATATAAAGAATGGTGATTGAGAAATGGACTTTTCTCAAGTTCACTTCATTAAGGCACATCCTTTATTTTGTAGAGTGATCACACTCAACATTTTAGGAGCAACTTCTTCCCTTCAGTCAGATTTCTGAATGGACAATGGACCCATGTAATACGACTTATGTATTTTATTTTCCTTTTTCTTTTTGCACTATTTAATTAAATTATTAAAGATATATTTCTTATTGTAATACTTAATATAAAACAATGTACTGCTGCTGCAAAACAACAGATTTCATGACATATGCCAGTGATATTAAACCTGATTCTGACCAGTGAGAAAGCCTGTAATTCAAGCATCAAGGGATGATTTCCAAATTCAATAAATAATCAATACTTCACATCCTTATTGTGTACTTGTGTTCAACCGGTGGAAAGTGGAGACAAAGTAGCTTCATTAGCTAAGGTAGTTAATAAAATTTCTTCTAAATCATAAACCTGATATGCTCCTTGGAAATCAATTTCAGTATCACTTACTTACTGTCCATAATGCCACTGGCATTTAGGGCACCAATCTCTGGCGGTGTTCAGGGCTTCCTTCATTATGTCAGTAGCTTCCTCTCGGTTTTCACTACTGTCAGTCAGGCAGGTCCTGAGTTGGAGACTCGGGAATACCGTCGCACTCAGATATAGAAGGAATTTTCATTGCTGTTTCCGTAACAATTTTGTTTTACCAATTAGGGTTGTTAGCCCTGAGCTGAACCCCTGAACCGTGAACACCGGTGGACCACTCTTAGTCTGGCCTCTACCCTTTGACCTGTTTGGCATGAGTGATCTTACAAAGAGCCAAAGCACAAAGCCCTGACTCCAGCCAACGTAACTGTCCGGGTCACTGAGGCACGCAAGCCTCCAAACTACAAGGTTGTTGTCCTCCTGGAGGACTTTCAGAATCAGAATCTGGTTTAATTATCACTGACATATGTCGTGAAATTAATTGTTTTGCAGTAGCAGTGCATTGCAATATGTAAAGAATTATTAAAAGCTGCAATTAGAAATATAAAAAAGTAAGGAGTGCAAAAAGAGCAAAATAGTGGGGTAATGTTCATGGACCATTCAGAAATCTGATGGCGGAGGAGAAAAAGCTATTTCTCCTCAAACATTGAGTGTGCATCTTGGTAGTAATGAAAAGAGGGTATGGCATGGATGGTAAGAATATTTAATGTTGGATACAGTCGGCCCTCCTTATCCGCGGGGGATTGGTTCTGGGACCCCCCCCCCCGCGGATACCAAAAAACGTGGATGCTCAAGTTGGTGGACTTTAGGACCCAGTGGAGCTCTGGACCTTATTTAACCTGTCTCAGTGCGGTGGGCTTTAGGACCTGGCGGGGCTCGGAACCCACCGTCCTCATTGTTTCTGTTCCGTTACGGAAAACGATCACGATTGAAAATAAAGTGGAAATAGTAAAGTGATCGGAAAGAGGTGAAACGCCATCGGTCATTGGAAAAGTGTTAGGCTACAGTTGGTCAATGATCGGAACAATTTTAAAGGATAAAGTGAGAATGATAGAGCATGTGAAGGCCCTGCCCCAATGAAAGCTACAATTATTACAAAGCAATGCAGTGGTTTAATTATTGAAATACATACGTTTCTTAAGTTTTATATGCATAGAAAGGTAAAATATGTACTATATCCTAAGACAAACATTTGACTAACTGATGCTAAATAATACCAGATGTACCTGTTGCGACTTAGAGAACTTCCGTTTTTTTCGATTCCCAATACGCGGTAACCTATGCACATCCTCCTGTATACTTTAAATCATCTCTAGATTACTTATAATGCCTAATACAATGTAAATGCTATGTAAATAGTTGTTATATTGTATTGTTTAGGGAATGATGACAAGAAAAAATGTCTGTACATGCTCAAACTACAAGTGCGGGAGAGAGAACTTCCGGGTTTTCCCGATCCGTGGTTGGTTGAATCCGTGCATGCAGAACCCGCGGATAAAGAGGGCCGACTGCACTGCCTTCTTGAGGCATTGCCCTTTGAAGATGTCATCAGTGGTGGGAGGCTGGTGCCCATAATGGAGCTGGCTGAGTTTACAACTCTCTGCAGCCTTTTCCGATTCTGTGTAGTTGATATACCGGACATTGATGCGCTCAGTCGGAATACTGTGCAAGATACATCTGTAGAACTGTGCTAGAGTCTTTGTGTGACAAACCAAATCTCCTCAATCTCCTATTGAAATGTAGTTGCTGGCATGTTGTCTTTGTAATTGGATCAATGTGATGGAACCAGGATAGATATTCAGAGATGTTGACACACAGCAACTTGAACCTGTTCACCCTTTTCGCTGCTGACCACTCGGACTGGTGTGTGTTCCCTCGACTTCCCCTTCCTGATGTCCACAATTGGTCTTACTGACATTGAATGAAAGGTTGTTGTAGGTGACACTACCTCACTCCTGCACAGCTCCATCACTGTCTGAGATCTGCCAATAACAGTTGTTATGAGGCAAAGTATTTTGACTAGATCCACCCCTTTCTGTCCTTTCACTGTTTAATCTTCAACCACAAAGGGGAAGTGAGTTTGTATGCTCAGTTTCATTCAGTGTCTCAGTGTTTTGGCAATAGTTGGTAACCTGGTTTAGTGTAAACTTATTGATACTACTTATTAATGTTTTAATACTTTTTAATTAGTAAAAGGAAGAAGTTGCACTTAAACAGCACTTCTAACATCCCTTTAGTATATCCCAAAACACTTAGATCACACCCATAAGACCAGAAAGTCATGGAAACAGAATTCAGCCCATCATCTACTCTACCATTCCATCATGGCTGATTTATTTTACCCCTCAGTCCTATCCTCCTGCCTTCTCCCTGTAACCTTTAACACCCTTACTAATCAGGAACATATCAGCCTCCACCTTAAATATGCCCAATGACTTGGCCATCTGTAACAATGAATTCTACAGATTCAACACACTGGCTGAAGAAATTCCTCCTCATCTCTGTTCTAAAGGGACATCCTTCTATTCTGAGGCAGAGCCATTAAACACTCCTCATAGGATAACCCATTTATTCATGAACCTCTTCTGGATCCTCTCCAGTGCTAGTATATCCTTTCTTAGATTTGGAACTCAAAACTGCTCACAGTACTCCAAATTCAGTCTGACCAATGTCTTATAAAGCTTCAGTATTACATCCTTGCTTTTAAGTTCTAGTTCTCAAAATATGCACTAACATTGCATTTGCCTTCCTTACCACCAGCACTTCATAGGAGGGGTAATTTTGCAAGAAATTCAGCAATCACTGTGTACACAGCCTCCACAAAACAGCAGTGTGATAATGTCCAGGTAATTTGTTAGTCTATTGGTTGTGGGATATATAATGGCCGGGATATCAGAGTGGATGGAATACAGTGTAGGGAAGTGCATGGTCATGTGGAAAGAATAATGCTGTAGACTATTTCACAAACGGTGAACTCGTTCATAAATCAGGTGCAAAGGGACTTGGGGGTACTTGTGCAGGATTCCCTAAAAGTTAACTTGCAGGTTAAGTCAGTGGTAAGGAAGGCACATACAATGTTAGCATTCATTAAGGGAAGGCTAGAATATAAATGCAAATATGTAATGCTGAGGCTTTATAAGATGTTGGTCATATCACACTTGGATTATTATGTTCAGTTTAGGGCCCCTTATCTAAGAAAAGATGTGCTGGTATTGGAGAGGGTCCAAAGGAGGTTTACGAGAATAATCCTGGAATGAAAAGCTCAACTCATTGGGCCTGTACTTGTTGGGATTAAGAATGTGGGGGGGGGGGGGGCAGTGTGAGAGATCATTGAAATCTACCTCATATTGAAATGTATAGATAAGAGTGTATGTGGAGAGGATGTTTCCTATTGTGGTGGAGTCTAGGACCAGAGGGCACAGCCTCAGAATAGAAGGATGTACCTTTAGAACAGAGATGAGGAAGGATTTCTTTAGCTAGAGGGTGGTGAAGTTATTGAGTATATTTAAAAGGAAGATTGATGGGTGCTTGATTAGCAAGGGTTGTCAAAGGAGAAAGTAGGAGAATGGGGTTGCGAGGGATAATAAATCTACCATGATGGAATGGTAGAGTGAACTCTGGGCTGATTGGCCTGATTTTGTGCCTTTGTTTTACGATCTTGTAGTTCAGATTATTATATCTTTAGCATCTTGCTATGGATGTAGCCTAAGGCCTCATAAGCTTTCAAACCACTCCAAAGCTTGCTCAATACTGTATTGAATGTCTGCAGGGAGCTTCAAGCTGAATAGCTGGAAAGAGGCAGACAGTTTGTGGAATTTGTAGCCACATGCAGCTCTGCAGGCCAGGTTGTTGGGTGTACTTAAGGCAGAGATTGATAGGTTCTTGATTGGACTTGGCATCAAAGGCTATGGGGAGAAGGCTGGGAACTGAGGTTGAGAAGTAAAAAGGTTCAGCCGTGATTGAATGGTGGAGCAGACTCGTTGGGCCAGATAGCCTAATTCTGCTCCTATGTCTTATGAACATTGAAAGATAGAAAACCTACAGCACAATACAGGACCTTCGGCCCACAAAGCTGTGCCGAACATGTCCTTACCTTAGAAATTACCAAGGGTTACCCATAGCCCTCTATTGACTTACTGATTTGAAGGCAAGAGGACAAACAATGTCCTGGACATAAAAATATGTCATTGTGGAGATCAAATTTTCAAATCCTGTGCTTAAATTGGTAAGAAAAAGTCACTCAAAATCTCATAGTTCCAATTTTTTTTTTGTTGCATCAGTGCACATTAAACAAAGTAACTGTTGAATTACATTGGTTCAGATAAGGTTGCGCCAGGCATGAAGATAGAATTGGATTTTTATTACTTGGTATCGTCTGGTTTAAGATGGTGCTGGTGAAGCACAGCGACAACTTGCTGGTTGCAAACAAAACTGCTGACTACTTTTATCGTCTTCCAGCCGGGTACAGCCTATCAGTTGGAAGCCTGAGAAGAGTTTGTCATATACACTAGGAAAGAGCGAGATTCTGTTTTTATGTACTAACTACTTTATTAATCACATTTTTCTCAAAATCGATCACTGCAATCAGTAGCCTGTAATTTCCTTTTTGGAGTTGTGCTTTTGAACTGCTTGTCGGACCTGGCGTTTTTGCATTGTGAATTGAAGTCTCGAAGGTGCAGGATGGTTGTGGCACAGTGTGTACAGACTGAATTGAGGTGGTGGGGCCCAGGCCTGAGCCCAAGAGTGGGGAACGAGCCAATGTTTAGCCTAGTGGTCACCAACCTTTTTAAGCCCAAGATCCCCGAGCTCGGCCTTAGTGAAAGGCAAGATCGACCTACTAAATCATTTAGAGAAAACAGCTCAGATTGTACTTCCAACTCGAGGCTTTTTATTTGGGCTAATTGCATTTTAATTACATAAAATGCTTTTGTCAAACTTTCAAATTAATTCAACCAAGAAAACGCTGTAACTAGCATATCAAACAGGCCACAGCGGCATCGAGCTCATCCAATAACGCCTTGAATAAGCGGTGCTGAAGCGCTTTTGCTCGAATCAAGTTTATCAGTTTGACCACCAGTGTCATTACATGAGAAAAGTCCGCGACCTACCCAGCGAAGGCCTGCTGATGAATCACGCAGTGATAATCAGGAAGTCAGGAGAATCAGGGTCGTTACGGCACAGTGCTATAAAACCAAAGCGCACACCGTGCATTGCTGGGGCCCCATCAGTAGTAATTGCCACCAGTTTATGAATGGGGATGTCATTTTTGCAGTCATTTTTAAAAATTCATTGTAAATATCCTCACCTCTCATTCTCTCCTTTAAGTGAAAAAGAGTGAGGAAGTTCTCCTTTGTTGTAAAATCCTGGAAAGCCATTCTGACAAATACAACAAACTGAGCTGTTTGCATTACATCCAGGGATTCATTGAACTGTCGTGAAAAATATTCACAGAGTGTCAAGTCCTTTAACACTTGTCGATCCACGTTCTCTGAGCCTTCAGCCCCGATTTCAGCTCCTCAACTTTCCTGGTATTGGTAAACTGTTACTGAGACACTAGTATAAGTTTCAGGGGTACGCAAGCTAATGACACCACTGTTTTTGTTTCCCATTTCTTTACATTTGGGGAATGTTGGAATTTAAAGGGGGAGAAGTGTTGTAATGTGAGCATTATAAAGATAAGTTAATACCAATTAGGATCATGGTAAAGCTGTTTGTAAAGAGAGATTGTTTCTGGGGTTGTGGGGTTTTCCTTCTAGTCTTTTCTGCCCAGTGCGCATTAGTGAAAACCTCTGTATGCGAATATCGTTTTGCCGTCCTAAATAAAGTTGTTCCTTTTGGGCATGAAGTTGTCGAGTGGTCCTTTTTCAAAGTAGAAGTTACTACATATTTGCATCAAAAGGTTTATCAGGCATAATGTATTTGTGTATTTATTTTTCTTTTTTTTTGACTGGTTGGCGACCACTAGTTTAGCCATTGCTGGAATAGACTTGGAGGCGATTCAAAGTGGCAGAACTAAGGCAAGGCTGAGTCGTGGCGGTGGGGCACTGACCCGAGAGTGATTTAAGCAGCTGACCAGATTGGAAAGGTTGGATACATGCCAAATCGAGGCGGCAGGTCCTGGGTCCGAGAGCAAATTGAAGTGGCAGGGCCCGGGTCTGAGAGCAAGGAGCACCCCGCTGTTTGGCCAATTTAAGTGCTGGGCCAAATTGAAAAAGTCAGGGTGTTGGGGCTGGAGATGAGGGTGTTCAGCTCATGGCTGGAAAGGTTTACTTGTCTCAGTGCTGAACTGAGGCTGTGGCCTGTAAGTAACAGGTTCCCAGATCGGCTGTGGACTCACTTTCATGAACTTCAGTTCCCACTGTTATTTGCTTGCGTGTTTTATTGGGTTTCTTTGTCTTGTGGCTGCTCGTAAGGAGCTGAATCTCAAGGTTGTATAAAGTATATATACTTAGATAATAAATGTTCTTTGAACTTTGAATTTGATGCGATTGTTCTCTGAATGGTCTAACAAGTCACTAAGCCACAAATTATTCCACACACCGACACACCGAAGAAGATCATAGTACCCTCAACCCCTGCAACTTCTCGAGGCTAATCTGTGCATTTAGATACTGAAATGAGCACAGATGTTACAGAATATGCATAAGAGGTGCACACCGTCAAAACGTGTTCCTGTGTGTCCTTTGCCAGGGACTGTTACGAAGGCTGAAGAGGCCTTCATTGGTCTGGGCCGACAATGGATGTTGCATCTGAGCTGTTTAGATACCCAAGCCAGGACAGTACGATATGGAGAGTGAGCTGTTGCCCGTGTAGCAAGCTCTCCCTCTCCATGCATCTGATGAACCCAGAGGAACAGCGGGCTAGTGCTCTTGATAAAAACACAAAATGCTGGCAGAACTCAGCAGGCCAGACAGCATCTATGGGAGGAGGTAGTGCTCTTGATTTGTTTTTACTCTTTTCACCCAAGGTCAGTTATTGAATTTTGTTGGAAAGACCAAACAGAGATATGGTGATAAATAGGTTCTCTAAGTTCACTTTCATCACCGTTTCCAACTGGAAGCTGCGAGCAGTTAGTAAGGTAGAGTCAGTTGCCAAGGAACCCTTTGGCTATTTGACCTTCCTCTCTGGAATTACTAATAGTACAACTTTATCTTTTTAGATTTATACAGCATGGTAGCAGGCTTTTTGGTCTAATTTGTTGATGTCGACTTAAACTAGACTCATTTGCCTTGTATTCCATTAAAGCTTTCTTCTCGTGTACCTGTCTAAATTCTTTAAACACTGCAATTGCTGCTGTAATTTCAAAAATTTGATTTGCACTTGAATAGATAATGTGTGTTGGTTATCAGTTTGGTCTCTGCTCTGTTGGTCAGCATCCCATTTTGTAAACTGTAGATTTCTAAAACTCATCTGTTTATTTCTTATCCTTGTTTTAATGACTGAGAGGGTAAGCACAGCTCTAATGCCATATTTAATTTTGCTGACGACACCACTGTCGTTAGCTGAATTGAAGGTGGTTGACTAATCAGTAAATTGGAGGGAGATTGAAAATCTGGCTGAGTGGTGCCACAAAAAGAACTTCTCACTTGATGTCAGCAAGGAAAATTAAGGAAATGATTATTGACTTCAGGAGAGGACCCAGAGGTCCTGGAATCCATACTCATTAGGGGATCAGAAGTGGAGAGTCCTGATCCGGGGGCGGGGGGGGGGGAGGAGGGTGCTAAGCAGGTTCTATACCTTGCCCAAAGGTGATTGCAGGCTAGCAGAGGGAAGGTAGAGACGTATCTCTCCCCCCCCCCCCCACCCCCCCACCCAGACCATTACATCCCAGCGAAATATCTTGGGACACTTTAATATATAAATGCAGGTTATTGTTGTAGAGCAATATAAGAGATTCCCTGATGTCTCCTGATAAAGGGTCTTGGTCCGAAATGTCGACTTGCTGAGTTCCTCCAGCATTTTGTTTGTGTATGTTATTGAGGAAGTAATATGCAGGAGCACTTACCGGTAGTTTTTTGAGAAGTTGTGGAGTTTTTTCTCTTTCCTTATTTTTTAATTTAACTATGTGGCAGATTTTCTTGATATGCCTGTGTATTTTGTTTGCTTTTCTCAATACGTGCTGCTTTGTGTATTGGAAAGGGTGTGCACAAGTGTAATTTATCAAAACCATAATGAGCAGGTGCAGAAGCCAATCATTAATTGTATAAACAAGCTTAGCTTATGTCTGGGCTATCTTTTATAACAGATATACTGGAGATCGTATGTGTATCATGCACAAGATTCTTTATTGGGCCTTGCCGTTGAGCTAAGAATAAAATCCCCCAAAAATTTAATGAATTCAAAAAATTTAAGTGGTGGTGCCTTAAGTACGTTGCATGGGGTTGTGGAAGAGGCAGAAACATTAGGCTCTGATATTTTTTATGCAATGGACCCTTTCCATTACCGAATGGAACCCCTGCATTAGGGACTTTTAGCTAGGCACATGAAACTGAGGGAAATGGGAGGATATGGATATCGTGTGGGTAGAAGAGATTAGTTCAGTTGGCCATTTGCTTACTCATTTAATTGTTTCAGCACAACATTGTGGGCTGAATGGCCTGTTCCTATACTGTTCTAAGTTCTATATTTTAACTTGTGAAATATACTGTAAATAAAAGTTTATTACGTTGAATAATCAGGGTCGTGCTATGATGCTTGTGACTTTATTATGTTTGTGTTGCATGGAAATGGCTTCATCCAGCTCTTGCTAGGGGGTTCTGTTGCAATGAGCTGAAACCTAGTTTAAAGTATGTATACAGTATACAACCTTAAGATTTGTCTTGCAGGCATCCAATAAACAAAGAAACAATAGAATCCGTTCAGTGAAAGTCCCCACCGTGAAACACCCAATGTGCAAATAAAAACAAATTGTGTAAACAATAAAAAGTAAACAAATATCATCAACTGCTGAGTCCTCAGTGCTGTGCTGATGTCCACAGGCCACAGTTGCAGAGTCAGTTCAGAGCTGAAGCGCCCTGATCAAATTGCACAAATAGTAAAAAAGAATAAACAGCAAACACAAGGAACGTGAGTCTCTGAAGCAAGTCCGTAGATGCTGAGCATGCTCTGCACTGAGACAAGCCTGTCCAGATGTCCATTGACTGCTCCTGAAGCTGGCGGCATGGGACTCCTGCGCCTTCTGCCTGCTGACAGCAGCGAAAGAGACCGGTCAAACTCAGACAGGCAGCACTGAACGCCTGTTCATTTTCCACTCACCTGAGTTTAATCTTGTTCGACGCTTTAATTGGCAAAGAGTAATGAAACCAACCATGGGTTCGTGTTTCGTCATGAGGAAAAGATACAGAATCTTATCCACAGCAAATTCCCCAGAAGGCAGCAGAAGCACCAGAATATTCAGTCAGCCCAAATATACATTCTTAAAAGCAAAGGTCCAGTCTGCAATGGATCGAAATTCAGAAGCACCAGAATATTCAGTCAGCCCAAATATACATTCTTAAAAGCAAAGTTCCAGGCTGCAATGGATCGAAATTCAGAAGCACCAGAATATTCAGTCAGCCCAAATATACATTCTTAAAAGCAAAGTTCCAGGCTACAATGGATCGAAATTCAGAAGTAGTATATTCAGCAGAAGAGTATCCAGTAGTTTTATAAGCTGTCCGCAAGATATCACGTTGGTCACTGGTGCCATCTTGCTGAAAGTATTATTTAACCTAGTTAATGATTAAGCATCCCAAAGTACTTTAAAGTTAGTGAAGGTAATACACGTGGAATTTAAACTAAGATAACAGTGTAGGGGGATCAGGGCACTATGGTGGCATAGTGGTTAATATGGCACTATTACAGTTTGAGGCCTGGAGTCAAAGTTCAGTTCTCACTGCTGACTGTAAGGAGTTTGTATGTTCTCCCTGTGACTGCGTGGGTTTCCTCTGGATGCTCTGGTTTCATAAGAACATAAGAGATAGGAGCAGGAGTAGGCCAATTGGCCCCTCAAGCCTGCTCCGCCATTCAACAAGATCATGGCTGATCCAATCTTAACTCTAGTTTTCACCGAATCCCACAAGGCAACAGTGCCACATTCCAAAGATGTACTGGTTATGTAAACTTAAAAAAACGCTGGACCAAATAACCCCAGCACAAAAGGTCGTTACTTATCTTTTCACCCGTTCATTTCTTCGAGCTCAGCTGGCGAGTGAACTTGGTCCCGACATCAGGGGGAGAAGCTTTCTCATCCCTCCAGTGGTTCAACAAGTTCACTGCCTGATGTCAGAATTGTTAGAAGTTATAAGGCCACCGATACAAAAGAACAATCAGTTTGATGGACACTCCAGCCACTTTAATTAAGAAAGGAATGTCCTGTCTAATTTCCATCAGGACTGCCTTTTGTCGAAACCAAAAGGTGTGAAGAATCAGGAGACATCTTATGTGGATCTGTGTGAACTTTAACCCTTATCTTGCTTCAAAGAAGCAGCTGTGAGACATTATTCAAACACACTGCAGTCACAGACATAGTCAGTACTTTATCAGTTATTAGATTAATTAGTGATTGTAAATTGTCTTATGATTGTGCTATTTGGGTTGCTGGGTGGCATGGCTTGTTGGGTCATAAGGGCCTGTTCCTGTTCCATGTTGCATCTTGAAATAAATAAAATAAATTTCAGGTGAATGTAAGAGATGTGACTTTTTTTTCCAAATGAGAGTTATGCCAATTCCTGACTAATATTTACCTTCTGCCACATAACCAAAATGGATGGTTGTTAAGTTGCTTTTTCTGTAGGAGCTACAATTGCTCCTATGTATCCTTTTAAAAAAAATAGTAAGTAATTAAAAAGGAATCATCATGACTTGAAGTCAGGGAGTTATTTCATAAAAGATTATCTTTAGGAAAAAAATGTTAATGCTGTTATGTTCTTCCCATCAGTGATTGCAAGTAGAAGCTCCAAATAGAAATGATACAATTACACATTCTACGTTTCTGTATGTGTGTTGTGATTGAAGCAATGTATGTTTAATGTCTTAGCACAGAAATATGTCTAATTTCCTCAAAAACAATTACCAATATTAAATTCTTACAGTGATAATGAGAGGCAGTGGATCCATAATGCATGTGATTACTCTTTGGAAGAGTCATCTAGTTAATATTGTTCCCTAATGTAATTCTTTTTATTGGTTCATGAGATGTCATTTGAAATGGTTGATATATATTTTCAATCCCTAATTGTCCCTGAAATGGAGAATATTTTAAGGGATGAATTCAGATGAATCTTCAGTGTGAATTAACCAGATCTTGTAAAGATGTTGTTCTACTCCCAGAAGAGAACCAGATTGATTTTATGGCAAGCTACTTCTAGCTTTTTAAGTTCCTAATTTACTTGATCACTTGATTTTAAATTCCTTGGCTACCAGGATGTGAACTACTGTTTCTGCGTGAATTGTCTGGGTTTCTGAATACACATTCATTAACTTAACTGTTGCGCTATTATACCCCAGTTTGTGTTCATACAATTCCATCTTGCAGTACTACAATGTAATCTAAATTTTTAGTTTTTTAACATTGAAAATAATTCAAGTTGGCCTAAAGGAATGTGGGTAGGGAGAGAATTCAACTGAATGAAATCCTTTCATTCACGAGAATGTTCCTGGAGAAGATAGGGTTAACATATAAGGAAAGCTCAATGGCTCTGGGTTTGTACTCACTATCTGGAGTTTAGAAGAATGAGGTGGATTTCATTGAAAACTACTGAATATTGAAAGGCCTGGAAAGAGTGGATATGGAGGCAAATTTTCGAAGAGAGGAGACAGTCTAGGACCAGAGGGAACTGCCTCAGAATAGAAAGCTGTACCTTTAGAACAGAGATGAGGAGGAATTTCTTTGGACAGAGAGTGGTAAATCTGTGGAATTCATTGCCACAGATGGCTGTGGAGACCAAGTCATTGGGTATATTTAAGGCGGATGGTTGACAGGTTCTTAATCAGTAAGGGCATCAGAAGTTACAGGGAGGAGGCAGAAGGGGATTATAAATCAGCCATGATTGAATGGCAGTAGAGACTTGATGGGCCAAATGGCCTAATTCTGCTCCTATGTTTTATTGTCTTATGACAATAGATCATGGGGATTTATCAGGGGAAGATACTTGCAAATAGTTCTAGAAGATCCCAATTGCATACGTGACACAATATTTGCTTCTCCACCAGCCCTCACCATTGCACAAATAACAAGTGTATTAGCAGAATGTGATAAGTCGAATATGCTGTGATGTCTGTTCTCTGTGTTTCCATGCATGAGTGGTTGTTCAGTTGCCTTAGTGAGCAGCAGTGTAATCCTTAATGACACCATGTTATCCGCTCTGCTAGATGTTGCTTGAAGCTGTTTTATGATACAAACTTACACACGCAGGTAGGAAAGCTCTAATATGGAGGGGCTATATGGTTTAATATTATACTTGATTAAATGCTGTGGGTTGATTTGGCAGTTATTGTCTTTATGGGAAGTAGAATTAAATGAAATAATTTGCTGTAAGAATTTTGCACTCATATGGTTGTCATAAAATAATAAAGCAACATATTGCTGAATGCACTGGAACTGGAATTGTAGTCACCTTGAATTGTGCAAGATTTAAATACCGTATGCTGTTGTCGTGGGTCTCTGCCACAAGCTCCCTTTCCTTGTCACTAATCCATTCATTATAGTCAGTGTCTGGAATAAGCTAGGCAAGTTAAAATCCTATTATTTATTAAATTATTTTCTGGACACTCATGCCCTGTAATGCCTAATTATTGGTCTTTTCATTTTTCCAGGAAGAAAGAATCTGCCACAACCAAAAAAGACCGTGTGACTCACTGCCTGACCATATGTGAAAACATCGTTGCCCAGTCTCTTAGGTAAGTGACTTCAGTCTTAATAGAAAAATCTGTAACTGCAGATGCTGAAAATCAGAAATAAAAAAATGGAATGCTGAATACTCAACAGGTTAGGTAGTATCTGATTAGAAAGAAGCCTTCAGCATTTCAATTCTGAAGAATGGTCATCGACCTGAGATGGAAATTCTGTTTTTTTGCCTTTACGCATACTGACTGACCCCAGGCTGTGAGACTACTGAATCCCCTGTCACCACCCAGGTCTCATCACGTACTAAGTGCCTGTTGCATTACGCTGTTTACTTTTTAACTTGTGACATATGCACATTTTTATTTGTTAATTTATTTGTGGGAATATTGTTTTACGTGTTGTGTGAGTTATATGTACTGTGTTTTGCAGCTTGGTCTGGAGGAGCGTTGTTTAGTTTGACTGTATCCGTGTATACAGTTGAATGACAATAAACTTGAACTTGATAGCTCTGAAAAGCCCATTGTTCAAATGTGGAGAGGTTGCTAGTGATGGATGGTGTTAGGTGGCCTAGAGCAAGCAGTGCACTTGCTTGGTGCTAAGATGTGTGGCTCAAGGAAGCAGTAAAATATTTAAAGACTTACAGTATTTTTCCAGTGAGATTAACAAGGTTGAAGTCTCTTTCGGGGAAGGGATAAATATCAGAAGGAAAGAGACAATTTTCCAGGGTTCTTTGGAACAGGGGAAGTACGGAGGACATAACTGTGGTGCATAAAATTGAGGGGCACAGAGTAAATACAAAGAAGAAATGCCTTGCTGTTCCCTCACTTGATCTGTCAAAAGCCAGAGAACAGATTTAAAGTAATTGGAAGAGGGTTAGAAGAGAGATACGGAAAGGTTTTCTCACCCAGCAGATGGCAGGGAATCAGACAGACGAGAAATCCTCATCAGATTTTTAAAGCCATGCCCTGTAGGACTGTGAGGTACTGGAAGCCAAGTAGCTGTTCTGCAGCCTGTGCAGGATCAATGGGTTGGGTGGCCTCCTCTGTTGTAATTTTTCTACTTAATTAGCTATCTAGGGTCCATGGAGTGTGGGAGGCTTGGCAGAAATACTACTACCTCTTAAAAAATAAATAAAACATTAGAGAAGGAAACAATCTTGGATAGCTAATGTTGAATATATTTTTCTAAGTATAGAATCAAGTTTAGGATATTGCAGACCCATTGACATATTGCTTACCATATCTTATTTTAAGCAAAAATAATTAAAAACTGAAATCGTAGCAAAGAATTGTTGATGACTAGTTTCAAAAAGTTATATTTGATCAGTTTTATTGGTTTGTATTTTCTTTTACAGAAGTAAAATGAACAGTAGGAATAGGATAATGCAGCAATTTTAAGATACTAGGATTTTCCAAGGGCTATTTATTAATAAAGAACTTCACAGTAGAAAAATGAGCAAGTTCTGAGCTTTGTGGAGCCGAATAACAATGGGAAAACAAAAGGATTGGCAAAAGGCAGAAATTGATGTTACAAGACATTGTTGAGAATCAAGAAAATCCAAAAATTTGAGAGTGAGGTAAAACTAGAGGAATTAACGATACTGAGGAAGAGCAATGTATTAATAAATGTACAATGTGTAATTATAGGTATGGTATGGTTCCGTAGTGTTAGAATAACATAATTACAGCACCAGCGACCAGGATTGAGTTCCACTGCTGTCTGTATATTCTCCCTGTGGTCATGTGTTTCCTCTGGGTGCTCTGGTTTCCTTCCACATTCCAAAGGGTTAGTAGGTTAATTGGTCACATGGGTGGAATTGAGTGGTGCAGGCTCATTGGGTTGAAAGGGCCTGTTACCACGCTGTATCTCTAAATAAGTATAATTACTGAATTGCACTGGTAGTAGTTAAGTTGTGAATTGTGATTGTTAGACAAGAGGCCAAATATTCCAATGGGTGGAAGTGGAAAAGGGTTCTGAGGACACAGAGCATCAAAAGTAGATGTAAATTAACCATAACACCATAAAATGCTGATAGCACACAGATTCATTCTAAGATAGAATTTTAAGGTAGAAAAGTTGTATTTAAGTTGCTTATGTGCGTAGGTTGAGCAAGCTTGGAGCGGAGGAGGATAAGAGGTGACTTGATAAAGGTGTATAAGATGTTAGGAGGCAGAGGTCAAGTGCACATTCAGAGATTTCCCCCCCAGGGTGGAAATGGCTAATACAAAAGTACATAACTTTAAGGTGATTGGAGGAAAGTATAGGGGCGGGGGGGATGTCAGAGGTAAGCTTTTTTTTATACAGAGAATGGTGGCTGTGTGGGTAGTGGTACAGGCAGATACATTCGGGTCATTTAAGAGACTCTTAGATAGGCTTATGGTTGATAGAAAAATTTAGGGCTTTACTGAAGTGAAGGCTTCCATTGATTTTAGATTAGGTTTAAAAGTCGGCACAACATTGTGGGCCGAGGGACCCGTCCTGTGCTGTGCTATTCTATGTTGTGTTCCCATGTTAAAGATAGTATATGGAGCAGAAGGATTTTATCAGAATTGACATAACTGTCAATAATGTCTGACTAGACTTGGATTCTTTCTTTCTAGAGGCAAGAAAGTTGAGAAGCCTCTTGATAGCAATCTCATCAATTATTGAACCAAATTTGATACATCTGAAACAAGGGTTTTGTTTCTGCTGGTGTGGGAGACCAAAATACATGCTTCTAGATATAAATGGTCGCCAATTGAATACTGTATTTGAAATAAATATCCCTTGACCAGAATGTGGAACTGTTACTATTAAGGAGATGAAAATAACATTAAGAAGCTGGTTAAATTGAAGATGTTTTGCACTTGGAAATAGATGACATGGTGAGTGGGTGTAGAGGAACTGTTTGAGGAAATGGATACTGAGCATTTAATAGGATGGATCTCCACCATGGAAGGTCTGAGTCCAGCTGTGAAAGGAGGAGGGTTGAGCCTGGGAATTGCAACCCCATCCCTTAAAAACCCAGTGCTACAGAAGCTGCAAGGACCTCATCCCTGGGAGAGGAGGGATCTTTGAAGATAGGCTACACTTGGGGACAGCTCGAAAGACTGGTCCTGGACAGAGTACTCTGGAGAGCTGCTGTTGGTGGCCTTTGCCCCACTAGGGCCTAAGAAGAATTAATAGGATGTTTTTGCTTCTCATTCTGTTGATGCACCAGGTGGTTGAGTTCAAACTACTCTGTTAAAATTGATTAAAGTAAATAGAAACCTGCCCGTACACTTCCATTCAGGATCCTTCCAGGTGAGGCAACACTTCACACGTGAATCTGCTGAGGTCGTCTGTTGTGTCCACTGTTCTTCCTCTACTTTGGTGAGACCCGTCATAAATTGGGAGACTGCTTCGCTGAGCACCTCCACTCCATCCGCCAAAAGCAGAACTTTCTGGTGGCCAGACATTTTAATTCCAATTCCCATGGCCTTCTCTTGTGTCACAATGAGGCCATCCTCAGGGTGGAGGAGCAGCACTTTGTATTCTGTCTGGGTAGCCTCTACCTTGATGGCATGAATATCGATTTCTCCTTCTGGTAATAACATTTTTCCCTCCTCTTCTTCTTTTATTCCCCATTTTAACCTTTTACTACTACTCCTCATCTGCCTATAATCTTCCCCCCAATGTCCTTCCTCCTTCCCTTTCTCCAATGGTTTGATTTCCTCTCTCGTCAGATTCCTATCTCTCCAGCCCTTGAACTTTCCCACCCACCTAGCTTCACCTATCAAATTCCAGCTATCCTCCTTTCCCTCCCTCCACCTTTTTATTTTGGAGTTTTCCCCCTTTTCCAGTTTTGAAGAAAGGTCTTGACCCAGAATATCGACTGTTTATTCATTTCCATAGATATGCTGAGTTCCTCCAGCAGTTTGTGTATTTGCTGAAGTAAATAGAGGAGAATCAACAGACCCATTTTTATTGACCTTCATGGAGTCCATTGTGCATAGAGTCCAAGGTTTAATTTCAGCTTGTCATTTTTAGAATTCTTTATCCAAGCAGGACAGGTGATTGACCTGTAACAGTGAACTCTGTTACAATTTTTTTTTGCTGCATAACTTGCTGAGTTTGTGTTTCTTTTTAAGATTTCTCAGTATGCTATGTATTGCAATTGTATTACACCTTTGTAAACTTAGAATTAGAATCTTCCCCCTGTAGAAGAAGTGTCATGAGAGGTTATAAATGGATTTGGGCAAATTCATGTATCCTATATGTGGCAAAGTATATGACTTAAAAAGGCCATTGGATTGAATTTGTACCTTAATGGTCTAAATTTTCAGATCTGGTTCTCTGCCTATATTTGATCTGGACACAGTCTAAAAGGCTGTTGAAGTTAATGCCTATGTTATCTCTGATTCAGATTATCACATCAAAACTCAGCGAAATGCATTGTTTTTTTTTAAAAACTTTTTTTATTGTTTTCAAATTGTTACAGAATAAATGTGCATGAAAAAAAAGTGTTACCCAGCCCCCTCCCCTTAACCCCTCCCCCCTAACATCCCTAACGAAATGCATTGTTTACATTAACAACACAACCTAAGGGTATACTGGGGGCAGCCGCAGGTGTTACCACACATTCTGGCGCCAACATAGTATGCCCACCATGTTTATAGAGCATACAAGCTCATCAGCAATAAACAATAACAGTAAAACAAGCCCCTTGCCCACCCATGCGCACGTACATGCAGATGGTTCTCTAACACCAAGACAGATCTTCTCAGGGACTCCAGTGGACTTTTGGATTCTTTTTGGGCTGTAGCCCTAATTCAGATGTCACATGCAGTAAGTTTTGCCACCACCAAGAGTTGCAGTTTACTTTTCAAAATATATTTTCTAATATACCAGACGATTGATGAGGAAGAATTGATCTTGTGTTGGCTAGAAAGAACAATTGTATGACACGAGACTCTGCGTCACTACTTTATCATTTCCTGTCAGTCACCTTATATACAGATACTTCTGTACCTGGTATCACATATCCGTACCTGGTATCGCATATACTGTTATTCATATTTATTGTTTTTTTTTATTGTGCTCTTTGTCTCAGTGGTTCTCCTTTACACCAGTTTACTGGAAATGACATTAAACAATTGTAAATCTTGAGCAACACACAAAAGTGCTGGAGGAACTCAATAAGTCAGGTAGCATCTATGGAGGGGGAACAGTCAATGGTTCAGGCTGAGACCTTTCATCAGGACTGGAAAAGAAGAGGGGAAAATCCAGAATCATCTTCTCCCCTCCCCTTTCCAATCCTGATAAAGTTCAAGTTTGTCATTCAGCCATACATGAATCTAGCCAAACATAACAGCGTTACTCCAGGGCCAAGGTGCAGAACATAGTACCAACAGTCATACACAACACAAAAAATATATAGAACATATAAGACAGTAGTAAAATACAGTCACACAAAATATCTAGTCCAAGGTCCTGTGCCCATGAATGTTGCAGTAGTCTGCAATTGAACACACTAGAGTTTGTCTTGTGCTGAGGCAAAGTGGCACTGACTCCAGCATGTACACCACACCACACTGCTTCCAGCACTCCAGTTGGAGCACACTGACTCTGGTGCAATCTCCTGGACAGCTGCAAACTGGTGACGCTGTGGCTTGGGGGTCTAGTCCACACTGTGACCGAGGTCACGCAGCTCCCCTACCATTCACCCCCACTGTTCGCCAATAGGTCAGTGAGTTGGACTTGGAGTGTTCCACATTAATAATGTCCAGCAGGATCTTGCAGTGACAAGAAAAGCACTTGCTCTTAGATTGCCCACCACCTTTGTGTACCTACTTCGACACCTCTCTGATGTAGGCAGCGGTATGGGCCGCAACAAGTCCAGCTCCTTCGGTTTCCCGCCAATAAGCAACTCGCTGATGAGGTAGACCTGCAGTTCTTCAAGTTCCTAATGTCCAGCAGGGTCTTGAAATTGTAAAAAAAAGACAATAGCTCCTTTGGTTGGCCCTGTAGAAGCTGCTGCGTCTGAGCGTGCTACCATCTTACCAGAAAGGTCTCTACCTGAAACATTGACTATTTATCCCCATCCATTGATGATGCCTGACCTACTGAGTAATTGTACTTGATGCCCTTAAAGGGGTATTGCATTGAGCACAGCTATACTTTTTGACTGCACAGATCTTTCACACCTGGTGCACTATTTCTGCATGTACAATGTTATGCATGCCCGGAACAGTTTTGGTCAGTATCACTAAGGAATGGTAGTGCTCTGACATCTTGATTATTAAAACTTTTTCCATGGCTTAGCCTTGAGCCTATCAGAGGTATTCTGCTCTTCAGTACTAACCTCGGCCACACACCCAGGTGTCAGTTTGTTATCATTTCAGATGCTGAGGACAGTAGCTCTGGGATTCACTTCTTAAATCCTTCCAACACTTTTTCTTTAAGGTGCTTCCGAAAACCTACCATTGGAAATGTTTTGATTATTTGTTTCACTATCCTGCATGGTTTATTTCAAAGCCTTTTGAATAACTCTTGTCACACAACAGCAAAATGTTCTTCAGATTTTTTACTGTTGTATGAGCTAGTTTCTCATTGCTTATGAAGGATGTGAGGCTATCTAGTGTGGGGGGTGTGTGGCATAAATGTTATTTACAATCTTGATTTTGGAGAAAAATGTGTTTCTAATTACAGTTCCTCATTTACTTAGGAACTCGCCAGAATTTCAGAAGTTGTTGGGAATTGCAATGGAAATGTTTTTGCTGTGTTGTGATGATGCAGAGTCTGATGTCCGGATGGTGGCAGATGAATGTTTAAATAAAATTATTAAGGTAAGTTGCACATGGCTTCATTCCTGCTGCTTGGGAGGCTTTGATGTTCTGATTTTGTTTTCTATACTTGCACATTAAATTCATTTCTGTGACAAAATAGTTGTTAATCAGTGGCAATAAGGGTAAGCTGGCGTGTGAATGTTATGAAAGTCTATGAGAATGTGGCGGGTACGTGACCAGATAGCCTATGGTCCTCTGTCTGTTTCTCTATTGAAGCCTGTATCCATGCTTCTTTTTCTGCAAGTTATGTCATTTGTCATTTCTTTGCCCACTGACTTGCAATGGCTTCTGGCTTCGCAAGATTCTCTCCCTTACTTTCAAATTATTTTGTTCTGCAGTCTGCTTGGATTCTAATGCTTCTTCCCTCGATTTCTTCAGCTTTGCACTTATCTTTCTTGCCTCACTCCCCAATGCTTCTTCCCTCGATTTCTTCAGCTTTGCACTTATCTTTCTTGCCTCACTCCCCAACAAAGATGATCTGTGCTCCTTCATGTTTGTTGTGCAGTGATTCTGAGGGGTGATGTGGAGAGATCTGGGAGAACCTAGAATAAAGCCTCTCTGTTTAAAGATAAGAGATGAGATGAAATTCCACACCGCCCCACACATACAAGCCAGGTGGTGATGAGTCTGTGGAATTAATTTCCACAGATGGCTGTGGAGGTCAAGTTGTTGGGTTCAGTATATTTAAAGGGGAGGTTGATTGGTTCTTGTTTAGTAAGATTGTCAAAGGTCATGTGGCAAAGGCGGGAGAATGTGGTTGAGAGGGCTAATAAATCAGCCTTGGTGGAATGGCAGTGCAGACTCAGGAGCAGAATTAGGCCATTTGGCCCACTGAGTCTGCACTGTCATTCCACCAAGGCTGATTTATTAGCCCTCTCAACCACATTCTCCCGCCATTTGGCCCACTATGTCTTATGGTGTTATCGCCAATTGTAAATATTTGGCATTGTCTCTTCCTTAATGGTCAGCTGAAGAAGAGATTTTTAATATTTTAAGACAGAAAAATGTTTTGATGGGTTAACCTCTGTGGTGAAACAGATTGGGGAAATGAATGTCTCAATTTATGTATTTATAACTGCTTTCTATGGTAGATTTTGAACTATTAAAGCTGTAATATAAGAAAATGTTTTGAAAATAATACATTCTACATATATTGGTGTTGATTAAGAGATTGGGGTGTGATTTTTGTCCTGTGATGCTATCAAATGTAAATATTGTTCTGTAATCTTGTTTTATTTGTGTTCTATTTACATAATTAAATGGAATAGTCCCAACACTAATACTTGAAGTTTGTGTTTGCAGAATTTTTTAAATATTGTGAGAAATTTATTCATAATCAACTTTTTACTTAACAGGCCTTGACTGACTCAAACCTACCACGGTTACAACTGGAATTATATAAAGAAATTAAAAAGGTTGGTTAGCAATTAGAAGGGTGTTTACAAAAATAGTTTTATGATATAATTATCTGAAGTAAAATATTAAAATGTCATGTATGTTTATGGAACATTGGGAGTTTAGCTGCTCAAACCTGGCCAAATGGAGCTCCATTTTCAAAACTCCTTGTGTGGTTTTGAAATCTTATTCATCTTTCAGTGTGATTTATTGAACCATACAGCAGAACACATTTTTAAAAATTTTAGCAGAATAAAATTTGTCTTTGTGCTGGTTTTAATTTCTCACCTTCAGTACCTATACATTTTAACAAATGAGTTGTTCTGAATCAGCATTTATTCCAATATAGAAATTAAAATAAAGATTTGCATTTGAACTGGAGTTGTCAAAGATAATGATCTTGAACTCTTGTCAGTATGCTGTCATTGGGTCAACTTTATCCACCTGAAAACATAGATGTGACCTCTCTTGTCCCCAACATTTCAGTGCTACCTCATTCATCCTTGATTCTTGTTTGTACCAGAAGTGAACAGATGCTAAATTCAAACAATTTAGTAGGCTAACAGTATGATTAGATATGATGGCAAAGTGACTAGGAGGTGAACTGCTTCATGCAGGCTGATTAGTTTAAAGCTGTGTAGCTTTAAAACTAATGGAAAGTCATGTTTTGGGAGAAAATAATTACGGTATTATATCAGTGATTGTATAACAGACTCTGGACTAGAAACAAATTTATTATAATCTGTAGCTTTTTAGCTAGGTTCTTTGTTGGAAATCTCAATTGGGCTGATCAGTGATGTTGGAATTACCAGGTAAATACTAACAAGACTTGAATATTACTGATGTTACCTGTACATGATGCCCATTGTTACACTCTCTTGGGAGGCAACTGGTAAACTAGTGTATGAGTGACAATTATGCTTATAAAATGCCTTTTTAGCCATTACTTTCCAATTTAATAGCTTATACTTTGCCCTCCCTCTTCCACCTGTAAGTTTGACCAGATTAGAATATAAAGAACACTTGTTTTATTCCTTATGAAAAATTTCCACCCCTTTACAAGAACATAGGAAATTTGGAAGTAGACAGTTCAGTCCCTTTTGTGTCTTATTCCATTCATTCGTAGCTGATCATATTTCACCTTGGCTCCCTTTAGTTGCACTAACTTTCAAATCCTTTAATATTTTAACAACTCTTAACAGTTTTGTTCCCCCAAGGTATTTTCAGCTCCTGAGACTTCACTAACTTCTCAGGAAATGAATTGAGTGCTTTTACCACCCACAGGGTGAAGGTATTGCATAAGCCTCTGGGAGCTCCAATTCTATGACCCAGCAACAGTGATAATATGTGTGACTAAAAGGATTTGATGATGTTTCTATGGATTTTGTGATTTGTTTCTTGGAAGTAATAGTAGATTTGAGAGGTGCGTTGGTGCATTGTCATTCACTTTTCAACACGGTTGTTCTTTTCCTCCGCTACGCAGAATGGCTCATCGAGAAGCTTGCGGGCTGCACTTTGGAGATTTGCTGAGCTGGCTCATCTTGTTCGTCCACAGAAGTGTAGGTCAGTTACAGAATCACATATATCATTTGTAATTTGTTGCTGCCTTTATATTGGAATAGCAATACCAGCTTGATGTTGTGAGGACTTTGTGTTCAAGTCTACAAATTCTGTTCCCATTTCAAACACAATGGCTTCTAAAGCACAACTGAATTTGGGTGCAGGAAATTTTTATGTCATTCATTTACCTCAGGATTCAGGTTATTTTCTGTCATCCAATTTCTTTTAAAATGTTTGCTAATAGTTAGCACTCATGGTCCTCATCTCTAACCTGTTTTAAACAGTGTCCATGTAGGTCTGAATGAAGGGTCTTGGCCCAAAACATCAACTGTTTATGCATTTATACATAGATGCTGCCTGACCTGCTGAGTTCCTCCAGTATTTTGTGTTTGCTGTGTTTTTCCAGCATGTACAGAATCTGCTGTGACCATGTAGGCTTTAGTCAGACTCACTCCTTACCCCCGCCCTCCCCAATTCTGGTCTGAAATAGCAAATTCTCCACTCTTCTCCCTGCCCCCTCCCCACAGGAGTGCTGCAGAAAGGTCACTGACCTGAAATGCTAACTGCTTTCTTCTTGCACAGGTGCTGTCTGACTAGCTGGATTCTTCCAGTTTTTTTCTGTTATTTTGCCTGCTTATTTAGCCCCCATATACAGCAGCACTCATTGGCACCTCTGAGGAAAAGAAAATTAGTCAAGAAGTGATAGCATTTTATCTTGTTAATCACTCAGGTTCATGTGAATATTCTGTGGCTGAGAAGAGTGAATGTAACAAGAGAATGTTTCAGCCAAGGCTTCTAATGTTGAACTTCTTTTTAATCATGCCCTTTGTAAGCCTTCGCCCCTCCAGTGTTTAGTAAGGTGTTATAATTAAGCTGATAGAGTTGACTCACCTGTCTTCAATTTGGGTATTGTAAGTCTGAAGTAATCCTGATTTCCTGTTTCCTGCTGCCTTTATATAACAATTTAAGAAACCAAGTCAGGCAGCGTCAATTTAATCTGTCAATTCAAATTTGAAACTTAATTGTTTTCTATTGGTCATCTGCAGAATAAGCTCTGTAAATACCTATTATTGAATGTTATAGAGTTTTATAAATTGAGTAACTGGTATATCTAAAATATCTTGCACTCAAGCCTAAGAGTTTGTATTTGGAATTATTGATTTTTTTTTTGGTCCTGTTTGAGTAAAATTGCTTTTATTTAATCCCCACATTTCCTCCTTTACTAGGCCCTATCTGGTGAATCTGCTTCCCTGCCTGGCTCGGATCAGCAAGCGATCAGAGGAATCTGTGCAGGAGACACTGGCTGGTGCCGTTCCAAAGATCATGGCAGCTTTGGGCAACTTTGCCAATGACGGTGAAATTAAGGTACTGCCACTTAAAAGACATTGCATTATTTTTAGTAATAACCTCCCTCCCTCAACAAAAAACTTTTCCATGCGCAACTTCAGGCTGTGGTATTGATGTATAATTGATATATTTTTACTAAATTTCTTTTAAGTTGTATTTAAATATACTCCTGAAGTAAGCAGGGTACAATTCAATAAATAACAGACTAAAGAGATTGGCTTTATTTGTCAGATGTAAACAAAGTGAAATTTGTTGTTTTGCATCAATGACCACATCTGAGGGTATGCTTGGAGCAGCCCTCAAGTGTTGCCATGCTTTTGGTGAAAATATAGTTTGTCCACACTTACTAACCCTAACCTGGGTATTTTGAACGTGGGAGCAAACCAGAGAATCCGGAGGAATCTCTCGTGATGGGGAGAACATATAAAATTCTAACAGACAGTGGCAAAAATTGAACCCTGATCGTTGGCACTGTAAAGCATTATGGTAAACACTGTACTACTGTGCCACCCAACAACTGGAGCGATTTGATGTCAGTATCTTAGTGGAAGTTGAAACCTTGATTTTTAGTTTAATTTGGAACTTGACCATGCTGGCAATTTAGGGAAAATTTTGATGCTTTGTAATATTAAGGCAAATTTTATTTCAGGATGTTGGCAATAATGTGAGCAGTTGTCCAGTTTGCTGTTTTAGTTAATGTAAAGGAAGACAAACATTTTTCTTTTGAACATTCAATCTCCTATAAGTTGCTTGCTCATTTCTAATGACCAAGTGCATTGTATAGTGCTCTGTGGTACAGGTCCATGAAATGGTCATTAATTTGTGCCAGGTTCCTTGAGCTTGACTTGTGAGAATGACTTTCTTTAGTGCTAGCCCTCTGGTGCTATACTTTAACCACTGTCCTCCCACCATTATCATCTTTAGTCCTCATTTCCTTCATGATTATACTTAATAGTGCCTTCTCTAATTCTCGTCTATCTTTTATGCTTTTGGGATGATCCGCAGAATTCAATTCAGAACTCCTAAAAGTGATGTTACCGATTTGAACAACCTCTGGGGTTGCTGCTATGTCTGTGTGACTGTATTTCCTCTTCACATGGCTTTGCTATTTTGTTTCAATGTTGAAAGCCCATAACCATGACAGTTTCTGTTGTGAGTATCTGAAAGGGTAGACTTCAACATCCATTTGATTACTTTTATAATGTAATTCACTTGTGGAACAATATTTCTGTTGATGGTGGCCTGCTCTTGTCTATTCATTCTCTAAGATGGAGGCTCTATAGACATTTATTGTTAATCCCATGTGTCCTCACAGGCAACAGCTGCTTTTTCCTTAAATAGTGTTCATAAATACACAGGGTAGTTCAGAGTCAGTTGTTTTGACTTAAGACTTGGGTCACATAGGCCATGCTATACGAAGTCAGTAAGTTTTGCTGATTAAGACCGTAGTTGTTACTTGAAAACAAACCAAAACTGCTCAGGGCTAAGCACAGGGGTAGACACTGTAAGATACACTCCAAAAATAATGAAGTTCTATGTTGAAGAAAGTAAATTTGATTCTTTATTAAGAAACCAATTAAGATGAACAAGCTTGTCATGATAGAAAAACTAATGAAACAATCTAGTGATATAACAAAATAAGCAGTTCAAACATTCTTAAATGTAATAGAGAAATTAATGTTCTTGGGCATTAGCGTTAAGCAGTCAACAAAAAAAAATCATAATTCCCCTGGCCTATCCCTTGTTCTCACCAGATGAAATCTAACTAAAGACAAAGTGTGAATGTGTAACTATACTCTTCACTTTTACCACGTCCTGACCCACATGACAAATTACCCAAAATAAACAATACAGATGGACAAAAAAAAAAGATACACGGTGCCTGCAAAGGCTTTAGTGAAATGGTTGGCTTTTCACCACAGTTCGCCAATGTCATGGTAACTTTAATTGATGCCAGTTCTCAGACATTTTTCACCTGGTTTCAGTTTCGGTTCCAAGCTATTAGGTTGAGGTTTAATCTCTTTCTTTCTGCACTCAATTGAAACTTCTGATTGTTACAATATACAAGTAAGATTAACTACTGTACCCAATTTGTGCTTCAAAGCATACATACATAATGTGGGCAACAACACACATAAAATGCTGGTGGAACACAGCAGGCTAGGCAGCATCTATAGGGAGAAGCGCTGTTGGCGCTGCCTCTTGCACGCATGCTGAGCTCGTCAACTTCATTAATTTTGCCTCCAACTTTCACCCTGCCCTCAAATTTACCTGGTCCATTTCCGACACCTCCCTCCCCTTTCTTGATCTTTCTGTCTCCATCTCTGGAGACGGCCTATCTACTGATATCTACTATAAGCCTACAGACTCTCACAGCTACCTGGACTATTCCTCTTCCCACCCTGTCTCTTGCAAAAAGGCTATCCCTTCTCACAATTCCTCCATCTCCGCCGCATCTGCTCTCAGGATGAGGCTTTTCATTCCAGGACGAAAGATGTCTTCCTTTTTTAAACAAAGGGGCTTCCCTTCGTCCACCATCAACTCTGCTCTCAAACTCATCTCTCCCATTTCCTGCACACCTGCCCTCACCCCATCCACCCGCCACCCCACTCGGGATAGGGTTCCCCTTGTCCTTACCTACCACCCCACCAGCCTCCAGGTCCAACATATAATTCTCCGTAACTTCCGCCACCTCCAACGGGATCCCACTACCAAACACGTTTTTCCCTCTCCCCCCCCCCTTTTTGCTTTTCGCAGGGATTGCTCCCTACGTGACTCCCTTGTCCACTCGTCCCCCCCATCCCTTCCCATTGATCTCCCTCCTGGCACTTATCCTTGTAAATGGAACAAGTGCTACACCTGCCCTTGTACTTCCTCCCTCACCACCATTCAGGGCCCCAGACAGTCCTTCCAGGTGAGGCGACACTTCACCTGTGAGTCGGCTGGTGTGGTATACTGCATCCGGTGCTCCCGGTGTGGCCTTTTATATATTGGTGAGACCCGACGCAGACTGAGAGACCGTTTCGCTGAACACCTACGCTCGGTCCGCCAGAAAAAGCACGATCTCCCAGTGGCCACACATTTTAATTCCACGTCCCATTCCCATCCTGATATGTCTATCCATGGCCACCTCTATTGTCAAAATGAATCCAAACTCAGGTTGGAGGAACAACACTTTATATACCGGCTGGGTAGCCTCCAACCTGATGGCATGAACATTGACTTCTCTAACTTACGTTAATGCCCCTCCTCCCCTTCTTACCCCATCCCTGACATACTTAGTTGTTTGCCTGTTCTTTATCTCCCTCTGGTGCTTCCTCCCCTCCCCTTTCTTTCTCCTGAGGCTTCCCGTCCCATGATCCTTTCCCTTCTCCAGCTTTGTATCACTTTCGCCAATCACCTTTCCAGCTCTTAGTTTCACCCCACCCCCTCCGGTCTTCTCCTATCATTTTGCATTTCCCCCTCCCCCCACTACTTTCAAATCTCTTACTATCTTTCCTTTCAGTTAGTCCCGATGAAGGGTCTCGGTCCGAAACGTCGACAGCGCTTCTCCCTATAGATGCTGCCTGGCCTGCTGTGTTCCCCCAGCATTTGTGTGTGTTGTTGTTTGAATTTCCAGCATCTGCAGATTTCCTCGTATTTGCTCTTGATATATAATGTGGGATTAGTTTTACTGAATGTTTATCAACAATTAATGAATCAGCATCAGTTTTATTATCACTGAAATATGTCATGAAATTTGTTTTGTGGCAGCAATATAGTTCAATGCATTATGAAAGTTACAATAAGACATACCAAAAAAAGTGCAAAAAGAGCAAAATATTGAGGTTCATAGCATGTTAGTATATCCGATGGTGGAGGGGAAGAAACTGTTCCAACAATGAGAAGTGTGTGCCTTTCGGCTCCCGTACCACCTCCCGGATGGTAGTCATGAGAAGAGGGCATGGCCTACGTGATGGAGGTCCTTAACGATGGATGCTGCCTTTTGAACCCATCATAATGGTGCGTGTCTCACTGCATTGAAACAGACATCCATCCTTTTGTACCATATATGAAGTAAACACTAGACCACGTGTAGGCTATTTAGCTCCTTGACTGAATTTGCTGTCACTGAGGTTACTGTTACTGGCCCATTATCAATCTTTGACTGATTCATAGCCTCAGCATTAGACAATATTAAGTAGTTTATCTCAGATCTGGAATGAGCATTTCATCTGTGTGATTGTGAAAGAGCAATTGCAGATGTGTTCTACTGTTTTGCATGTGAAGGTTCCTGAAAACGCAGTCAACATTTTAGGAAGTTTCTTCCCCTCAGCCATCAGATTTCTGAATGGTCCATGAACGTGACTTCACTAATTTTCTCTCTTTTTGAACTGTTATGCTTGTAATTTATAGTATATTTTATGCATTGCTCTGTACTATTGTCGCAAAACAGCAAAATTCACAACATGAACATGAGAAAGTCTGTAGATGCTGGAAATCCAATGCAACACACACACACACAATGCTGTAGGAACTCAGCAAGTCAGGCCGTTTAATAAGCAGTTGACGTTTTGGGCTGATACCCTTCTTCAGGACTGGAAAGGAAGGGAAGATGCCAGAATAAAAAGGTTGGGGGATGAGGAAGGAGGATAGCTAGAATGTGATAGATGAAGTCACTGTGGCGTCACTGTGTCCAAGACCATCACTACACGCGCTAACCAGAAACCATGGATGACTGCAGAGGTGCGTGCGCCGCTGAGGAACTGTGACTCCGCCTTCTAAGCAGGCAACAAGGCAGCTTTAACAACAGCGAGGGCCAAACTTTCCCGGGCCATCAGAGGGGCAAAGTGTGCACACGCCCAATGAATCCACAGCTACTTCCAGGACAGCGGTGTCACGCGGTGCATGTGGAAGGGCATTCAGGACATCACCAATTACAGGACAACATCACCTGACTGTGTGTGTGAGATGCCTCACTCCCGGATGCGCCGAACAACTTCTACGCTCATTTTGAGATGGAAAATGACATGGCGGCGAGGAAGTCCACCCCTCCTCCAAATGACCAGGTGCTGTGTCTCACCGTGGCCGATGTGAGAACACTGTGCAGAGTCAACCCACGGAAGGCTGCTGGACCAGACAATATTCCTGGTAGAGTGCTTAGAGGATGTGTAGACCAGCCAGCAGATGTTCTCACTGACATCTTCAACATCTCCCTGAGCAGCGCCATCGTTCCAATGTGCTTCAAGGCCGCCACCATCGTCCCTGTGCCGAAGAAGTCTTCAGTGTCCTGCCCCAATGACTACCGTCCCATTGGACTCACATCCATCATCATGAAGTGTTTCAAGAGGCTTGTCATGAGGCACATCGAGACCCTGCTGCCCCCCTCACTGGACCCCCTGCAGTTTGCGTACTGTCCCAACCGTTCAACAGACGACATCATTGCCACCACCCTCCACCTGGCCCTAACCCACCTGGACAAAAAAGATACATACATTCAGATGCTGTTCACAGACTTCAGTTCAGCATTCAACACAATCATCCCTCAGAAACTGATCGGAAAGCTGAGTCTATTGGGCCTGAACACCTCCCTGTGCAACTGGATCCTAGACTTCCTGACTGGAAGACCTCGGTCAGTCCGGATCGGGAGCAGCATCTCCAACACCATCACAATGAGCACGGGGGCTCCCCAGGGCTGTGTGCTCAGTCCACTGCTGTTCACTCTGCTGACCCATGACTGTGCTGCAACACACAGCTCGAACAACATCATCAAGTTCGCCGATGACACGACTGTGGTGAGTCTCATCAGCAAGAACGACGAGTCAGCTTACAGAGAGGAGGTGCAGTGGCTAACGGACTGGTGCAGAGCCAACAACCTGTCTCTGAATGTGAACAAAAGAGATGGTTGTTGACTTCAGGAGGGCATGGAGCGACCACTCCCCACTGAACATCGATGGCTCCTTGGTAGAGATCGTTAAGAGCACCAAATTTCTTGGTGTTCACCTGGCGGAGAATCTCGCCTGGTCCCTCAACACCAGCTCCATAGCAAAGCAAGCCCAGCAGCGTCTCTACTTTCTGCGAAGGCTGAGAAAAGTCCATCTCCCACCCACCATCCTCATCACATTCTACAGGGGTTGTATTGAGAGCATCCCGAGCAGCTGCATCACTGCCTGGTTGGGAAATTGCACCATCTTGGATCGCAAGACCCTGCAGCAGATAGTGAGGTCAGCTGAGAAGATCATCGGGGTCTCTCTTCCCACCATTACAGACATTTACACTACACGCTGCATCCACAAAGCAAACAGCATTATGAAGGACCCCATGCACCCTCATACAAACTCTTCTCCTTCCTGCCATCTGGGAAAAGGCATCGAAGCATTAGGGCTCTCACGACCAGACTATGTAACAGTTTCTTCCCCCAAGCCATCAGACTCCTCAATACCCAGAGTCTGGACTGACACCAACTTACTGCCCTCTACTATGCCTACTGTCTTGTTTATTATTTATTGTAATGCCTTCACGGTTTTGTGCACTTTATGCAGTCCTGGGCAGCTCTGTAGTCTAGTGTAGTTTTTTCTGTGTTGTTTTTACGTAGTTCAGTCTAGTTTTTGTACACATGGTCCTGAAAAACGTTGTCTTGTTTTTACTGTGTACTGTACCAGCAGTTATGTTCGAAACGACAATAAAAAGTGACTTGACTTTACTTGAAGTGAGGTTGGTAGAAAAGATAAAGGACTGGAGGGGAAACAATCTGATTGGAGAGGAGAGTGGACATAGGAAGAGGAGGGGATCCAGGGGTAGGTGATAGGCAGATGAGAAGTAGTAAGAGCCCGGAGTGTGGAATGGAAGAAGAGCGGAGGGGGAGGAACTTTTTTTTTACTGGAAGGAGAAATTGATGTTCATGACATATTTCATTGAGACTAAATCTGATTCTGAAGGTGTTCATTAGCTTCCCTTTCAAAAACCTTGGCACTAATTTTTTAGCTTGTACTTCTAGTCCTAGATTAAATACCTTGTAAATATTAATTGTATCTTCATCTTCTAAAATGTATGAAATGCATGTAAAAAATCAAATATTACTTACTGGAAATTAGTCTGTTGGTAGACAGGAGAAAATCATTTCCTCTGGTGAAGGAAGCTGGAATAAAGTGGGTACTGCATTAAAATTAGAGCTGGAAAATTTGGAATAAAATAATTAGAAAGCTCTTTTTGACTCAGTTTTATGGCTCTATTTTCACGGAATTGAAATGAAATTTCACGGCTTATAAATCTGTTAAGTAAACCCAAGTCAAAGTAGTTCCATGTGTGTATTTCCAGTGCAGCACATTGGGTCTTGGCGGATGATTGTCAGTCCAGGTGTTGGTAGGTGATCAACCAAAAGAATGATAAGCAATCTGCAAATTTTAACTGTTTAAAGATATCTGAAAATGGGGAATATTGACAAGACTGGAATGGGACATGTATCTAATCAATGCCTGGCATGCTTTGAGAAAGGGTCAGACTTTTCCCCCATGCTTCTTTAACTTAAGGACTTTGAGAACTAGGTGGTTTATTTTCTGAGCAAAAGTAGTTTAATATAGGGTCTTGGTCTCAGTGAAATGATTATTAACCAAAGGGCCCTTAAGGGGCTCTCAGTATTGTCGTTAACTTATTGAAAGTTAAGTTTAATAAGAAGTCTGTCAGCTCTTTTATTTAGATCTCTGTTCGAGTGGTGTGAAGTAGCTAGCTTTCTGACTGCTCTTGTTAAGTCTGAATTGTAAACATGCCAGAACAGCTCGTGTGTTGTCACTGATGTCTGGGGAATGCAGTGGTGCATCATGAGCTAAATGTGGTGACTGATGTCATGTATTTTTTTCTGATCTGGCCTCTTTCTTAAGATTAGCACAGCTTTCAGAACTGTCTTGAAAATACCATCATTTTTAGACCTTGTTCCAGATATTTTAGTAATTATACAGCTTTAAGTTTGCAGTTGAGAGGCACTGTTTATGAGATGACAGACAAATACGAGTGGCTTTTTGTATTTGAAACTGCAAACATGCTTTATAATGCAAAAAAAACATTTTTTGTTTACACTTGAGTGACAGTGCCTTCAATCTTGTAGATAATAAGGCATCCTCAGGTTCTGTAAAATGCACAAATAATTTCTTACTACAATTCCTGCCACAGCTTGTAAAGAGTTTATGCATTCTCTGCATGACCGCGTGGGTTTCCTCTGGGTGCTCCAGTTTCCTCCCGCAGTCCAAAGATGTACCAGTTGATTGGTTAATTGGTCATTGTAAATTGTCCTGTGATTAGGCTAGGGTCAAATTGGGGGATTGCTGGGTGGCACAGCTCAAAGGGCCTATTCCATGTTGCATCTCAAGAAATAAATAAAGAATATTCTGTGAGATTAGGATGGATCTTGGTTAATTTCACCATGTGGAGTTCCTGAGGTTCCCTTGATTTGTTGCAACTCTAGCCAAAAACAGCTGTCTTCTGAGGTGGAAATGGCCTCCAATGATGACGAGATTTATTGCAAGGTCCTATCCCCAGGCCTTCCTGAAGCTTTTGAGTTATTTGAATTGATCTTGAATACAGTGACACAGAATTCGATCTTGCAGTGTAATGCTTTACTGCACCAGCTGTAAAACTAGAATTCAATTTCCACCGCTGTCTGTAAGGAGTTTTCACGTTTTCACTGTAACTGTATGGGTTTCCACTCACAGTCCAAAGATGTATACAATAAGGTTGGTAAGTTGTGGGCATACAATGTTGATGCCGGAAGTGTGTGACACTTGTGGGCTGCCCCCAGCACATCCTTGCTATTGATCATTGACGCAAATAACTAATTTCACTGCAAGTTTCAATATACACATGGCCTGCAATGAAAATTTACCTTATAGAATCACTGCCACAGATTTGTGACGTAGAATAAAATTTGCTCTCATGGAATTAATCTCAGGGCAAACAGCTTTTTTACAATCCATATAGATAGATAGATACTTTATTCATCCCCATGGGGAAATTCAACTTTTTTCCAATGTCCCATACACTTGTTGTAGCAAAACTAATTACATACAATACTTAACTCAGTAAAAAATATGATATGCATCTAAATCACTATCTCAAAAAGCATTAATAATAGCTTTAAAAAATTCTTAAGTCCTGGCGGTTGAGTTGTAAAGCCTAATGGCATTGGGGAGTATTGACCTCTTCATCCTGTCTGAGGAGCATTGCATCGATAGTAACCTGTCGCTGAAACTGCTTCTCTGTCTCTGGATGGTGCTATGTAGAGGATACATTTCTTGACACGTGCAGATGTCATGGCCTTAAGTTATGGAAAGTCATGATATGAAACTTATTCTGGCAAAACAATTCCACCCCCCCTCCCCGGGCTGTATCTCTGGATATTTAAAGAACGGTTGAAAAACCAGATTTAAAAAGAAAATAAATAAATAATACACTGATTAAAACCTTTTCAGTGCTAAAAATGAATTGAAATGTGAAGTAAAATAAAGAGGAAAAAATACCAACCTGCATTTCTTTTGTCAAGGTCAACAACCTTATCTGTTCATCTAAAGCTGAAGAGCAGAATGAAAGTTCTTGTCAACTGAGGACAATTTTGTCCTGAACAATGGCTTCTCTTCTACCTTTGTTGACAAAGCCCTTGATTGCATCTCATCCATTTCCCTCCCCTCGCCTCTCATCTTCTCTCCCTGGGATAGAACAAAGATCCATCCTCTCCATTTGTGGTGCTTCTCAGGGAGCCGTGGACTTTCACCCCAAGATCCCTCTGTACATCAGTAGTCCTAATGGTCTTTCTACTTACTGTATACATTGCTTTTACTGTTGGCTTCCCAGAGGCCAATACCTCACAGTAGTCCAGGTTAAACTACATCTTTACTTTTATTTATGTTTCATATAAAGCAGATCCTAATGCTATTTCTCCAAGGATTGTTGTTCAACTGAAATGTAGTTTTTAATCATCTTGTATGTATTTTGAAATTTGCAGATGCTTTTGAAGACCTTTATTGGGAACCTTAAATCAAGTTCTCCAACCATACGTAGAACCGCAGCCAGCTCTGCTGTTAGCATCTGTCAACATTCAAGAAAAACCCAATACTTCTACACCTGGCTATTGAATGTAATATTGGGTAAGGCTAGTATACTTCAGACATCATTATTAGAAGCAAAAAAAAATCTGTAGGAACATCTGTGGGAGGGAAAGGAATTGTTGACATTTTAGGTTGAAAATCTGCATCAAGGTTTTGACCTGAAATGTTGACAGTTCCTTTCCCTCTCCAACAAGCGCTGCTCAGCCTGCTTGGTTTTTCCAGCAGATTACTTCTTACTCCAGATTCTGACATCTGCAGTCTCATCTCCATTGGTCTTAGAAGTTTGCCTATTAAATATTCTTGAGCTCCAATTGTTTCTTGCATTGGTGTGTGTTTTGCAGATAGGTCAGGGCATTTTTACTCAACCCTAGTTCCCCATGAATGGGTGGTGGAGAGCTTGTTTTTCAAATTGGCAGTGATGATACAAGACCATTGAGGCTTTAGCTCTTAAAGATTTCAGTCAGATATAACAAAAACAAAGCTCTAGAACAAAGTTTTTTTTTTCTTCCCTTCTTTATATCTGCTCAGCTAGGACAGTAGAGATGCCAGGCAGGACAGTTGAATTCTCCTCTTGTGGGATGTGGGAAGATATGGAGATCTGTAGTGTCCCTGACAGCTACAACTGCCAGAAGTGCATCCAGTTTCAGTTTCTAACAATCCACATTAAGGATTTGGAGCCGGAACTGGATGAACTCTGGATCATTCGGGAGGCTGAAGGGGTGATAGATAGGACTTATAGAGAGGTAGTTACACCCAAGGTGCAGGACACAGGAAACTGGGTGACAGTCAGGAAGGGGAATGGGGTTAAGGAACCAGTGCAGAGTATTCCTGTGGTCATCTCCTTCAACACCAGGCATACCACTTTGGATACTGTTAAGGGGAGGATGACTTAACAGAAAAGGCATAGCATTTGGGTCTGTGACTCAGAAGGGAAGAGGTGGGAAGATGAGGCACGCTGTGGTGATGGGGGATTCGTTAGTTAGGGGAACGGACGGGTGGTTCTGTGGGCAAGAATGAGATTCCCGAATGGTATGTTGCTGCTCGGGAGCCAGGGTCTGGGATATCTCATATTGAGTCCTCAGCATTTTCAAGTGGGAGAGTGGTTGGTCTTCATCCAGTCAGGTTTCCTATGCCCCACCTTGTTTAAAATCGAATTCCAGTCCTTACTTGGAGTGAGGCCTTTGTCTTTGTTAAAATTCCTTTCCTCTATGTTTCAATGGCTTCCATTACCAGGTGGTCCCAAAAGATACTGAAGCAGCAACAATATTTGTGCTGTTGAAGTCAATCCTATAGTCATTGCGAATATAATGTTCTGCTACTGCCGATTTTGTTGGGTAACCCAAACGGATACACACCTCCTGTGCTCCTTGATGTAGGCTCCCACTGTGCATCCCATCTGGCCAATTATGCACTGCTCCGTAAATCCTGTAAATACCAACCATCCTGAATCCCAGTTAAAGTTCAAATTTACTTTGAACTTTGATCTTCCTGTCAGAGGAAACTTGAATTAAATTGAATGTCATAAATCACTTGAGACGATGTGAAGGTGAATTATGACAGAATCACATGTTTTGTTTAGAGAATATTCATGTACACTGATAAGGAAATTGCCCTGGCTGTGACAACATTGGTGTACATGCATGAATTGCTATCCAGCAAGATCAGAATTGAATACTGTTTCAGCTGTCCTGTAGTTGCTGATTTTGTTTTTTATCTGTATACTCACCTTGATTTTTGAAATTTGTTCTTGGAATTTGGGCAACTTGTATAGATGCCTGGGGGTAAAAGTGTTGGATTGTTTATATAGGTTTCTTTGTGTTAGTCCTAACGGTAGCTTTGCTCTATTTCTTGCAAGTATTTTGAAGCATACAATGAAATCAGTGAGAATTGTCCAGCAAGTGTCAACATAACATGCCCATAACTCACTCACCCTAACTGTACGTCTTTGGAATCTGGGAAGAAACGGGAGCACCCGGAGGAAATGCACGTAGTCATGGGGAGAACAGACAGTAAAAGGAATTTAACCCCAAACTTGCAGCGAAAGCTGTAGTGTATTCATGTTAACCGCTACTCTTATTGTGCCACAATTTAGCACTGCCACAAGGTTAGTGTTGTCCTAAGTTCAATGCATCCTTCATAAACAATGTAGGATTATTATGTCATAGAGATGTATTCCATTGTTAGCTATGGAATACTAGAATATTAATTTATAATGCTGCTACTTCAGTCCATGCAAAACATATTTAATGCATGTGGCACTGCTTAATTAAAGAAAAATCCCATATTTAAGTGCAGCAAGTGACTTCGATTGTCCATAATATTTAAAGGCCATTGGCAAGCCAGGGTGTAGCAATATTCAGTTGGACTACAGCCCTCAGGATGAAACAATGTTTTAGTCTTACTGTCTTGGCTAAGATGTTTCTGTATCTCCTACCAGATGGCAGGAGATTGAACAGTGTCCTGGATAGGATGGGTCCTTAATGATGTTAATACAGTGCCGTAGGCATCTAGAGTTGTAAATTGCCTCCAGGTTCAATAGTACCCCGTGACCGGGTTAAAGAACCAGCAGAAAAGGAAAACACTTTGTGGAGTCTGGTATTACTAATAGCTAATCGTGTTTATTAGTAAACTATGCAACACAGTACTATGAAATGCAAATGTATCAAACAGGTTAGCAATGATATACATACAGAAATGTGGAAATAGGAACCAAAACTAGGCTCTGTCAAACCTAGGGGTGAATGAATAGAGTCTTACGATGGTGAAGAGTTCAGTTCAGTTTGAGGTAGATATTTGAGTAATGTTGGTGAGAGGTGATGCCGTCGATCTTCCTGTTGTCTTCCGAAGTCCTGTTTTGGTCACCGACTATGACCATATCAAGTACGACCGTTCTTCAGTGGTGGAATTATCACCCAGGCGAGGGTGGACACACAAATAATTCCCCACTGGTCGCACCTTTTTACACTGTGAGCCACTGATCGATTTCCCCGAATCGATCCTCCAAAATCCCCACCTTCCTGTGGGTGCAACAAAGCTCATTCAGTGTCCACACTGCATGTCTCGTGGTGTGTCTGTCTGTGTCCCAGCGGACCTGCTTTAGCGCCGCATGCTGGACACCAGCTGTCCATCCGCCCTGCTCTTTCTGCAGGAACCTTAACAATCAGGCAAAGTGTTCTTGAGGAAAAGGTAAACAAGTTGGCAGAAGAAACCATAACATTAATCTTTCAAGCAGTTTCTCACTCCCCTCCCTCTCGTTCATATGGTCGATTCTGGACCCCGTTTCAAACTCGGTTTGCCCATGACAACTCCCAATGATTGCTGAGCTATCCTGCTCACTGTTTTCTGATCTGTCTTGCTTTAGCTGGAAGTGAGAATTGTTATTACAGGAGAATTCAATATATAAAAAAAACAGTTTACAGGGCAGTGTAAAATGTTGGACATGTTCAAACTGTCGTCATTCAGTATGCCCTCTCTATATTGCACATGGATAAAAGTTGGCCAGCAATTTTTGGGACAGATTTGCTCTCCTTAAGCACTTCAGGTGGTATAGTGGCTGATTTGCCTTCCCTATAATCGAGGTGTGATGGACCAAGAAACCTGCTTGAAAGTAGGTTGTTTTGCGGAGGTAGTGATGAATGGAGTACACAAGGATTTGAAGTAGGTCCCCAGTTTTCATCGTCTATTTAAGTCAGATACAGTATAAAGCTAGGAAGCTGTGTGAGCTGTGAGGAAGGTGCAGTGAGCCTTCAAAGAGATTATGGAATAGGTGAGGGCATGGCAGATCAAAAGTTCAGAATACATCACCATATACAACCTTGAGATTCATTTTCTTGCAGGCATACTAAAAATCCATAATAAAATAATAGCCATAACAGAATCAATGAAAGACTGCACCAACTTGGACATTCAACCAGTATGCAAAAGATGACAAACTGAAAATACAAAACAATAGAAATAATAATAATTAAGCAATAAATATCAAGAACAGGAGTTGAAGAGTCCTTGAAAGTAAGTCCGTAGGTTGTGAGAATATTTCAGTGATGGGGCCAAGTGAAGTTGAGTTAAATTATCCCCTTTGGTTCAAGAGCCTGATGTAATAACTGTTCCTGAACCTGGGGGTGTGAGTCCTGGGGCTCCTCTAACTCCTTCCTGATGGCAACAGTGAGAAGAGATCATGTCCTGGGAGGTGGATGTTCCTGAATATGGATGCTGCTTTCTTGTGACAGTGTGTCATGTAGATGTGCTTAGTGGACATGGCAGATGGGAGATAATATGGATGAAGATTAGATCCTCCATTCTGGTAGAAAAAATAGAAATATGATGTGTTTCTTAATTGATGAGATAAAAAGGAGACATGAGACTATAGATGCAAACTTGATTTTAGCTTTGAGTTGACTAGAGAGAATGAACAAAAACTTGGAAGTGAGAGTTGTAGCAGGAAAATACAAAAAAGAAACAATGTTACAGGGCAGTGTAAAATGTTGGACCTGTCCAACAGGTCATTTTGTGCTAATGGTTATATAAAAACTGAAGCCCTATTTCAGACAGATGATCTAATGCAAAAATTCCATTCTTCACCCATTTTCTTTCCAATTTAAAGTCAACTTGTTTTCTCGCCCTTCTATTTCTGACTTGGGATCTCGAAACTGAAATGATAGGTACTTTGTTTTTCTTTTCTTTTAAGGATAGGGACAGTTTAGCTATGGTCACAAAATCTGCTGTGTAACTAATTATACATTCAGCAATCCTTCCACCACCACCCCATTCCCCCTTCTTTCTTCCAGATGTAAGCAATGCTGCCCACTTGCCCATTCATATTTGCCAAAATTCACAATGATTAATTAACCCACTAACCCATACGTGTTTGAACTATGGGAGGAAACCGACGCACCAGAAGGAAACTCGCGCACTTGTGGGAAGGAAGTACGAACTTCTTACGGATGGAATTGAACTCCAAATACCTATGCCCCGAGCTATAATAGCATCGTGCTAACTGCTGTGTTACTGTGGTGCCCTGACATACCTTAATGGTAATGAATCTGAATCTTATTCTGATTCGGAATCAATGTAGTGTCACATAAAACCAGGACACTAAAAATTTAATATTCAAAGTCTTCAGTCACCTGAACAAGGAAGGATTGGCTCAGTTGGAATTCATTAAATAGGCAATATTCAATAAATATTGATATTGTCACACCATCTGAAAAGCAGTACACCCAGCTTCATGTGTGCATAGCAGTAGTACTTAACCATGTAGTTTCACTTGTTTGAAAAGTCTGCATAACTGTACTTACTTGCTTTGTAGGCTTCTTGGTTCCTGTGGAAGAAGATCGACCTACTCCACTTATCCTTGGGGTAATGCTCACCCTACGTTACCTGATGCCGTTACTGAGGCAACAAGTGAAGGACACCAGCCTGCGGGGCAGTTTTGGTGTGACTAGGAAGGAGGCTGAAATCTCCCCTTCCTTGGAGCAGCTTGTACAGGTAGCATCTTTGGCTCAAATTAAATTGTGCTGTGAAATACATGAATTCTTAATCGGTCAATTTAAAAAGTGATTCTGGTTTGGTCTCCAGTTAATTCAGTGATAAAACAGTGGTCCATTTTATCTGAATCAAGTTAATTTGTGTAATTTCACCCTCTTGATTTCATCAACCATTTTAAATATGTGTAATTAGAGCAAGAGGGAGGACAATACAAGGTTTTCATTCACTTGTAATTTCCTGACACCTCTCATTACAATAATATCCCTCATGAAGTTGTTTTAGTTTGTTTCAGATATTTTATCATGCTTTGGAAAGTTGCTGTTGAATCTGTTTCCACCATTCAGTTAGTATGTTTCGGGTAAAGAGGCTGTAGTTAATTTTAACTTGAGAGAAAGAGAAGCGAAACTCATGCATTTTGAATGAGTGATTAACATCCATTTCTGGTGAGTATGAAAAATGTCAGCATACCACAAAAGGATTGGACTAATTTTTGAATGTGAAAAAAAACCCAAAAACAATCAAACTGAGTACAGTTTTGACTTACATCTCTTAGAGCAGTGGTCCACAACCTCCAGGCTGCGGACTGATACCGAAGCAAGCAGGGGTGCAGTGGTAGCCAGAGCGCACCCAGCACATCTTTAAGAAAAAAGCCGAAATAAACAAGCTAATTAATTAGGTGCTGCCCAGAAGCCAGTCTTCATTAGAGGAACTGTGGTGGAGAGGGTCAATAACTTTAAATTCTTCAGCATTAAGGATCGACGTTTCTCTTTCTGAGAAGTGTCAGAGGATCTGTCCTGGGACCAGCGCATAACTGTCATTACAAAGAAAGCGTGGCAGCGCCTATACCTTATTAGAAGTTTGTGTAGATTCAACATGTCACCTCGATCCTGACAGCCCCGTCTTTTCAGCCTGTCTGGGCTGGTGTTTAAATTAACCAAACAGTGGAACAGCTGAACGCTCCAGCACCCTGGAAAGAGGAGTGAACATCGCGTAGAGCAAGTGAAATCGGCAATCACCTCTGATCTGGGCTGACATTTACGTGCCGGGCGACACCTAATTAATTAGCTTGTTTATTTTGGCTTTTTTCTTAAAGATGTGCTGGGCGCGCTCCGGCTACTGCTGCACCCCTGCATGCTTCGCAGCCCGGAGGCTGGGGACCACTGTCTTAGAGTTGTGTGGAAAGATTGCGTTTGCATTAAATATAGTTGTGTTTATGATTCAAGCTATCCCAAAGCAAATAATATTTTCTACTGTAGTCATGTCATTATTTAGGGAATGGCTGTGCTGAGCATAACAACATCTCACAATCAATATGATGATAAGCCAAATATGTGGGAAATAAATGTGGGCTAGAAGACTCTGTCCTGCTCTACAAGTAGTTGCTGATTTTCTTTTGTTATTACACAGGCAGATGGAGAGATGTATTATGATGAGATTTACTTTTTATTTGACATGTTTGGGGATAATGTATGGTAATAGGCTCTTCTGGCCCAATTACAATTACAATCAAACCTACTAACCTTTGAATGTGGGAGAAAAATAGAGCAGCCGGAGAAGCCCAAGTGGTTACAGGGAAAATGTATGAACTCCTTAGAGACAACAGCAGGAATTGAACCAGGGTTACTGACACTCTAATGGTGTAATGCTAATTACTACACTACCATGCTGCCCAGGTCATCTGTGTTTCTTTGGGTTTGTTTTAATATTTTTAATTTTCTTTAGCATTTTAATACAATTAACAATAAGTATTGAATTCAGACTGCTTGAAAATGTCTCTACCGCAACTTTTCAACTTGGAACTGAGAATTATAAGCTCACATTAACTCAGCTGGGCATTTGGATCTCAGTAGAGAAATAGTACTTTTGATAGAACAACTTATCCTCTAACTTAACAGCCACAAAATACTGAAGGAACTCAGCAGGCCAGGCAGCATCTAAGGAAAAGAATAAACAGTTGGTGTTTCAGGCTGAGACCCCTACAAGAATCCTGACGAAGGGCTTTGGCCCAAAACATTGATTCAAAACATTGATTGTTTACTCTTTTCCATAAGTGCTGCCTGGCCTGCTGAGTTCCTCCAGCATTTTGTGTGTGTTACGTTGCATTTCCAGCATCTGCAGATTTTCTCATTTGTTATACATCCTCTAACTTATATTGAACATGCATTTAACAAGAGTTTGGAAAAAAAAATTGAACATGTGAAAATTCTATTCTAGTATCGCTGGTGTTTTTGCTTGCATTATTCTGAAACAAATTGTTTCGTTTAAAATTTGAACAGGTGGAAAGTGAGCTTAAAGCAGGCGCTGAGAGTTTCTTGTTTCCTTTCAAACAGGCATATGAGTTGACACTACATTACACCCAGCACAGGGACCACAATGTGGTAACGGCAGCCTTGGAGATGCTGCAGCAGCTGTTCCGTACTCCTCCTCCCGAGCTGCTCCGGGCCCTGACAACTGCTGGCAGCATAACCAGAGTTAGCATTGCGCGAGATGACACCTCAAACCGGGTTCGCAGCAGGAGTATTGTGGAACTAATAGGTAAGATGACCACGTAGGGTTCCTTGTTATCTCTGCATCTATGTTATCAGTTTAAATTTTTAATAGTGACATTTATTGAACTATTGATATTACTGAATGAAACCTTCAGATAATGGTCAATTCCAGAGTGGAAAGATGGCATACAAATCAGCCTTGTTCTGATTCAGTGATAAATATTTTTGGGCTGAATAGCTAATTTTTTTTTTGATTTAGAAGGTAACAATAGGATTATTCTACACTGCAATTGATAAGTACCCCAAAATTAACTGCTGTTTGCCAAGAATTGGAAATTCACACCAATTATTATAGTGAAGTTGGGCAGGTGCCTTTTGCTCTTTGCTCTTTTTATAGAATGTTCTCATTCATCTCAACACAGATTCAGGAAGCAAGAAATATTCCAATTGCTGATCAATAGTTGTAATTGATTACTGGTTTCATTGTATTGATAATATTGACATCAATTGTCCTCTTCATTGCTGGTGATCAGACTTTGTTTTTGCTTGTTTTGGTTAAGAGGTGTGGACTTTAACGAGGTCATGAAGTTGTTGATCAAATCTAATTTGTTATAAGTACTGTATGAATGCTTTTGATGGATCACCTTATTTAGTGGCTAAGTTTGCCTGCTATCAATTTGCATGTTAATGATAATCTTCTATTTTATAGACTTAAACTTTGATCTTCAGTCTTTATTGCAAAAAGTATATTATTTTATGTCTATAATATCCAGATGTATTCCAGACAACTGGTAATTCTTCAGTGAAATACCTTTATCTGTATCCAAATTAAACCTAATGTAATTCCTATAGTAATTCAGATTAATATTTTGTAGTATTTTAATCGATGTAACTACTGTATATCCACATAGTGCCCACATAAGTTATGTACTCAAGGAGCTTTTTTGCCATCTAGTTCTGTTGCTGCCTCTCTGCCGGCTCTCCCTTTACATTGCCTACCTTCCACGAGTGTCTCACAGTGTCAGCTAGTGATCCAGTGCTCAGACTGCTGGAGTTGTTAAGCTAGAGCTGTGGTGCTGTACTTTGCATACCACAGCAATCTGACCCTCGGAGTCCCAAGTGAATTGCTTTCCCATTGTTAACCATGCTTATTCCTGATTTTGTGGTTGTATTTTTCTGGACATAGATATTTGGGGGCAAAAACTGCTGGAGATAATGAAACAGAAATGGCCATATTATATCTGCACCTACTCTGTCATTTTGTAGATTTTTGCTAATCGCTCAATTTGCAAGTCTGCTTTATCCTGTATCACTTGAGCTCTTGAGTGTTCAGAAATGTGTTCAAAAACTAAGCATGTAGAATTCCAGTGATCTATAGCCCAGTGAATGGGGGGAAAGATCTCATTTCATCTGGTCAACTTTTTACCTTGGGGGCCACAGACCATTAAAAAATTGAGACTGTCAGTGAGAGAAAATAACCATTTGATATCTATTTGTACTTTGTTCTCAGTTATTTTACTGTAAGTCCTAGAATCAGTTCTGAATGATATGGCAAAGTTACTTTTTTAAAAATTGTAATTGGGAAATAATTGTCTCTTCGTGCTATTTTCCTCTTATTTTCTTGAATAATTTTCAGATAATTACACATTTTGGAAATAATATATAAAATGTATTTATTAAGATCACAAAATAGATCCTGCATTGTTGCTATAATTGTATACTCCCATCTTCTGGTATTAATATAATATATAATATCAATTATGCTTAAAGTCAAAAAGTAAAACATTTGTGCATTGACTTATCAACTAGAAATATTAGCTCTTTTTTCTCTCTCTGTCAATACTACATAGTGTGAGCATTTTCTGTTTTTTGTATATTATGTCAATGTTGAAAGAAGTCACGGCAATTGGAGAGTCTCTGGATCAGGCAGTTGAAACGTTAAATATTACTTTGCTACAAAGCAGAAATTACCAATCATGTTTGCAGAATGAGGCCATTTGATTCATTGTGCATCCACGTGCTCTTTTTTTAAAATTTATTTATTAAATTTTAGAAATTACAAGGAATAAATGTAATAATAAAATAGTAAGAAAAATAATATTGACCCTCCCCCCTCCCCATAACCCTTATCTAAAGAAGAGAAAGATTGCCTGGATATCGGAGGAACGTGCTCTTGAACTTTCTAAGTCAGTCACTTGCCTCTTTGTCCGTGGACCAGCTAGTACTTCAGTTTGCTAGGATTTTACAGGAGCTAACCTAACACTTAGCCGAGGTGTGTGGTTGGTGAGATTTTCTTTCTTTATATGAGACTTGTACTGGGATGAAATGGATGTTAAATTGTGGCACCTTAGCAACAAAGGTGACAGTGTCTTCTATGTCCATTTTGGTGTAAGCAAAAGTGCTTTATATCATGAGGAGAGGTTGAGTACCCTCGGGCTTTGGAGCAAAGGAGAATGAGAGGTGCTTTGTCAGAGGTAGCCAAGATAAGAGGCATAGATAGAATGGATAGCCAGAGGCTTTTTCTCAGGGCAGAAATGGCTAATACCAGGGGCCATAATTTTAAGGTGATTGGAGGAAAGTATGGGGGAAATGCCAAGAGTGAATTTTTTCCCCCCCCCACACATTGGTGAGTGCCTGGGATACTCTGCCGTGGTGGTGGCAGAGGCAGATGCATTAGGGACATTTAAGAGACTCTAAGATACGCATGTGGATGGGTAATGTGGGAGGGAAGGGTTAGATTGATGTTAAAGTAGGTTAAATGGTCTACACAATATTGTGTGCTGATGGGCTTGTACAGTGCTGTCGTGTTCTCTGTTCTATGCTAACTGCTTATGAAGTACTTGAGCGATAGGTATTCCTGGTAATACCAAAACTATGGTATCCAGTTCGTGCAAATTCCCACCAGCAGTAGTATGAATGTCCATAAGATGAAGGACCAGAGTTAGGCTATCCACCCCATCAAGTCTGCTCTGTCGTTCCATCATTGCTGATGCCAGATCCTGCTCAACCCCAAATGTGACTGTCCTGCCACAGCAGTATGTTCACTTAAAGTGGCTGAAAAGGTGTGTTTCTTTGAAGTCTGGTCAGAAAGATGGCACATTCTCTATTCTACTCTGGAATACCACACCAGATTTTAATAACTTTTATCTCCAATGTGTGGCTTAAACAATTTAGCTCACAATGTTATCGTGAGCTAAAAACATTGATGAATAAGTAACATCTGATAAGCACAAAGGGGTTCTGCCAATGCCTTGATCAGTTTTTCTGTTTAAATAAGAGGCCAAACAGAAGTCAGTGATTCAACTTGTGCATGCTCTACCATTCAACCAGATGATGACTGATTTTTTTTCCTTCAAGCACCATTTTATTGCCCTATTTTTTATTCGTTAATGTCCAGAAATCCATGCACTTCAGTTTCAAAAGTAGTCCATGACTGGCCTTTACAATTTACAGGAAAGAAAATTACCACTCACTCACCTTTCTTTGAGTGAATCAAGTTCTTGCTAAATGGCTGATCTATCATTTTGACACCATGACTCTTAGCTCTACACTCAGTGGCCACTTTAGCACAGGAGTGGTCCTGGTGTGGTCTTTTGCTGCTGCAACCCATCCACTTCAAGGATGAATGAAGGAGAATCGGTTGATGTTGTGTACTTGAATTTGACAAGTTTCCACACACGAGGCTGCTTAACAAGCTATGAGCCCATGGTATTACAGGAAAGATCCTAGCATGGATAAAGCAGTGGCTGATTGGCAGGAGGCAAAGAATGGGAATGAACACAGCATTGTGGGCCAAAAGGCCTGTAATGTGCTGTAAATTTATGTTCTGTGAAGGGAGCCTTTTCTGGCTGGCTGCTGGAGACTTGTGGCTTTCCACAGGGCTCTGTTTTGGGACCGATTCTTAAATGATTTGGATGATGGAATTGATGGGTTAGTTGCAAAGTGTGCAGTTGAAATGAAGTTAGGTGGAGGGGCAAGTAGTTGAGGAAGTAGAGAGGCTACAAAAGGACTTGGAGGGAGTGGCAGATGGAATACAGTGTCAGGAAGTGTATGGTTATGCACTTCAGTAGAAGAAATAAAAGGGTTGACTGTTTTTTAAATGGAGAGAAAATACTAAAAAACCGTGGCGCAAAGAGACTTGGGAGTCCTTGTGCAGGATTCTCTAAAGGTTAATTTGCAAATTGAGTCTATGGTGAGGAATGCAAATGCAATGGTAGCTTTCATTTCAAGAGGACTTTAATATAAAAGCAAAGATGTAATTTTGAGACTTTACGAAACACTGAGGCTTTGCGTCCTTTTAGAATGGAGATGAGAGGGAATTTCTTTAGCTGAGAGTGGTGAAACTGTGGAATTTTTTGCCACAGGCAGCTGTGGAGGCCAAGTCTATGTATATTTAAGGCAGAGTTTGATAGATTCTTGATTGGTCAGGGCATGAAGGGATAGGAGTAAAAGACGAGATTAGGGTTGAGAGGAAAATTAGATCAGCTGTGACGAAATGGTGGAGCAGATGCAATGGGCTAAATAGCCTAATTCTGCTCCTATATCTTATGGTCTTGAAATGTGCATTCAGAGATGCTCTTCTGCACACCACTGTTGTAATGTGTGTCAAGGTTATTTGTGTTACTGTTGCCTTCCTGTCAGCTTGAACCAATCTCCCATTCTCCTCTGACCTCTCTCATTAACAGTGTGTTTTCACTCACAGAACTACCACTCACTGAATGTTTTTCTTTGTTTTTTGCACCATTCTCTGTAAACCCTAGAGACAGGAGATCAGCAATTTCCAGAATGCTCAAGCTACCCCATCTGACACCAATGATTACTCTACAGTCAAAGTCACTTAGTAGCATTCTAATGTTCTGCCTGAACAACAACTGAACCTCTTGATTATGTATGAATGCTTTTATGCATTGAGTTGCTGCCACATGATTGGCTGATTAGATATTAAAATTAATGTACAGGTATACATGTATACCTAATAAAGTGACCACTTAGTGGATATTCCTTGGCCACGTTTACCCTTTATTGAGCCCTGTGCGATATTTTTGTTTCAGCGAGGTCTTCTCTTCCAAGCACCAGATGGAGGCCTAGCCTGCTCATTGTCTCACATGACATACCAGCCATTTCAAGAACCAGACAACATACACAAAATGCTAGAGGGAAAACAGTATAGTCGACATTTTGGGCTGTGACCCTTCAACAGGACTGACTGAAGGGTCTCAGCCTGAAATGTCGACTGTATTCTTTTCCATAGGTGCTGCCTGGCCTTCTGAGTTACTCCAGCGTTGTGTGTGTATTTCATGAACCAGTCAGGGCAAATATATGCAACACACACAAAATGCTGGTGGAACACAGCAGGCCAGGCAGCATCTATAGGAAGAAGCACTGTCGACGTTTCGGGCTGAAAGGGTCAGGACGAAGGGTCTCGGCCCAAAACGTCGACTGTGCTTCTTCCTATAGATGCTGCCTGGCCTGCTGCGTTCCACCAGCATTTTGTGTGTGTTGCTTGAATTCCCAGCATCTGCAGATTTCCTTGTGTTTGCAAGGGCAAATATATTCCAACTTTCAACCCCATTCTCCTCCTCCTGCCAGTAATCTTTGATACACTTACTAATCAAGATCCTGTCAGACTTCACTTTAAATATACCCAATGACTTGGCCTCCACAGCCGTCTGTGGCAATGAATTCCTCAGATTCACCAACCCCTGGCTAAATAAAAATCCTCCTTATTTCAGTTCTAAAGGGACATACTTCTATTCTGAGACTGCACTCTGTGGCTCTTGGCTCCCCAACTACAGGGAAGCATCCTCCCTACAACCACATCCTCTTCTGAATATTTATTTTTCTATTCAACAATCATTTGGAAATACAGGTCGAGTACCCCTTGTCTGAAATGCTTTGGGCTGGATGTGTTTCAGATCTTGGATTTTTTCTGTTTTTGGTATGTATAACCATCATTTCCAACTTTGAATTTATGTACTAAGTCTTGCACTTGTTCATCACACGTGTATACTGATGCAACCATTCAGTATTAGATTTTCATCAGCATCGATCTTGGCAAGCTCATCAATGAATTGATTGGCAGACGCTTTATCACCACAAATCAATAAAAATTTAATGCTGTGCTTTTTCTTAGATTTCTGCAACCAGGCTGCTGAATACTCAGTTACCTTCAATTTTCAGTTCGTCGTGATAGATCTTTGCTTGTTTTGTGATCAGCTTACTGTTAAGAGGCATGTGTTTGCTCCGCTGCCGAATCTACTTTTTCAATACACGATCGAGATCTTTATCCAATTTATATAGTGCTTTTCTTTTTCGATTTTTTTCATTAAATTTTGTTCATTACGTATGTGAGGTCACTCAACAAAGCTGTTCATGGTGCGCAGGAACCTGTGCATTGCCTAGGAACCTCCCCAGCGCCTTGTGGAATTCTCCATTTGTGATATGTCAAAGCTCAAACAATTTTGGATTTCAGAGGTTTTCAGACTTGGAAATTTTGGATAAAGGGTACTCAAACTGTAGTTCATAGTTGTGAGGTACTGTGAAAATGCACTGTGAATCCAAAACCAGGAGGAGGCATTTTAGCCTGTCGTGAAGGAATTGTGCATTTCCACTCCCTTGTTCTTTGTGTCTACCCCTGTCATTTTACTGACCTTGCAGTTATTTATCAAATCAGGGAGAACATTTTCAGATATGCAGTATTTAAAGTTTTAAAGTTAGGAAAAAAAAATCCAGTGTCCATTTTATAATTTTCCCCATTTCTCCAACTGCTTTCCTAGGCCTAATAAAGGGTCTCGGCCTGAAATGTCAGCTCTTTACTCCTTGCCATAGACACTGCCTGACCTGCTGAGTTCTTTCAGCATTTTGTGTGCGTGTGTGTGTGTTTCTCCATTTGCTCCTTGGCAATTCATTGCTTATAGATAGACCAATAACACCTTTTTTTGGATGAGGTACTGCTAAGCATCAAATGTTTATGGTAGGCTATGCTGCATTCACAACCAAAGGTCATGTTGCCTGCTGGTCAGGCTGGAAGGGACCACAGTGTGAACCATGCTATGAAGTCAGATGAAGTGTTCAATGGGAAAGAAAGCAATTGAAGGTGTGATGAAAATGCTTGTCCTTTTGATTATATGCTCAGGAGCTTGCAGTGAAGTAATGCATCTCATTCTTGGCAGGGATCCACCTAAGTAAAAAGATTTGGTTGCACTTTTCTGTGCACACTCCATGTCCGATGAAAACAATTCCTCCTTGTTTTAAAAAAAGTCTTGCTGGAAAAGAGAATAGACAGGATAAATACAAGCAAGCTTTTTCCACTGAGGTTGGGTAATACTAGAACTGGAGGTCATGAGTTAAGAGTAAAAGGGGAACGTGAGGGAGAACAACTTCTCTTAGTGGGTGGTGAGTGTGTAGATTGAGCTGCCAGTGGAAATTGTGGATGTAGGTGCATTTAAGAGAAATTTGGATAGGTATGTGGGTGAGAGAGGTACGGAGGGCTATGGTCAGGTTGACCTGATGAGGCGAAATAATATTTTGGCATGGATTAGATGGCCCAAATGGCCTTTTTCTGTGCCATAGTGTTCTGTCACTTGGATTTACATGGCCTTTACTGACCGAAGCTTGAAGCAGACTCAGTTTTATAGGACCTAATGCAAATGGAGAAATGAGAATCAATATAGCAAAAATAAACATTTATCAGCCTAATCCAATCCTACTGATAAATACTAATGTGAAACAATCGTTAGAGTGTAGCAGTCTGCAGAGCCGAGAACATAGGAAGTAAGGCGTCTGGATTCTATATCATTCTGTTTTTATATGGAGTCTGATCCTAAAGCTGATTTGTCTCTTCTGCTTAAATTCTCACCTAGCCATTTATGTCCAGTTTACTGCACTGTTTCTGCCTGCCGTCTATAGGCTCAGAACTGCTCACACATTTATTGCCATTGGCCTCGCTCATCAACCCATTCACTTTTCTTCCTGTTCCCGCTGACTTAAATAGGTTCACTGTGTTGATTTGTCAGTGGTGCATTTTATTTACTTATTCGAGAAACACAGTGCAGACTGGCCCAAGGAGCCACTTCACCCAATACCCACCTTATTTAACTCTAACCTTATCACAGGACAATTGTCAAAGACCAATTAACCTACTATTCTTTGGACTGTGGGAGGAAACTGGAACACCCTGAGGAAATCCACGGGGCGAACTCATTGCAGATGCTATGTGACAGTGGGGCCCATTTATTGTTTCTGATTGTGTTGTTAGTTCGTTTGTCATTCAAAAACAGCATCACAGCCTGGGATGGAAACACCGATGCCCTTGAACGGAAAATCGTACAAGAAGTAGTGGATACGGCCCAGTTGATCACGGGTAAAGCCTTCCTTACCATTTAGCACACCTACACAGAACACTGTCACAAGAAAGCAGCCTCGATCATCAAGGACCCTCACCACCCAGGCCATGCCCTCTTCTTGCTGCTGCCATCAGGAAGAAGATACAAGAGCCTCAGGACTCACACCACCTTGTTCAGGAGCAGTTATTACCCCTCAACCATCAGGCTCTTAAACCAAAGGGAATAACTGCACTCATCTTCACTTGCCCCATCATTGAAATGTTCCCACAACCTATGGGCTTGCTTTCAAGGACTCTTCATCTCATGTTTTTGATATTTGTTGCTTATTTATTTATAATAATAATTATTTATTTATTTTTATATTTGCACTGTTTGTTGTCTTTTGCACTCTGGTTGAACGCCCAAGTTGGTGAGGTCTTTCATTGATTCTATTTATTATTCTATTATGATTTTATTGAGTATGCCTGCAAGAAAATGAATCTCAGGGTTGTATATGAAGACTTATATGTACTTTGATAATAAATTAAATTTGAACTGTGAATTTTCTCTGCTATCAGATTTCTGAATTGTCCATTGACATTATTGTTATTCCTTTATCCCTTTCCCCAATTTATTTGTGTAATTTTTTAGTAATTTTATGGCTTTGCACTGTACTGCTGCTGCAAAATAGCAAATTTCACATCATCCAAGTTAGTAATAATAATTCTGATTCCTGAACTGTTTGCAGGCATTTGATCATTACACATGGCTTTGCAATCTCCAGGGTTTTCACTTTCTTGTTGATATAGAAGCTTTCAAGTGCTGGCATTATGCCACAAGTCTTCTGGCTATGAACAGATCGAACAGTTTAATGGGCACATGTGTAGGTTCTGAAATTATGCTGTCCAATCTAATTTTTTACCCCCTCTCTCTTCTCACCTTTTCCATTCTCCATTGTAGCAGCTCCCCTCTTACTGCTTCTCTTCTCACCTGCCTATCACTCAATTCCTCTCCTTCCCTTTCTCCCATGGTCCACTCTCTTCTCCTATCAGATCCCTTTACCTTTTCCACATTTCGTCTCCTAGTTTGTTACTTCCTCTCTCTCCCCCCCCGCCAACCTACCTTCTTCCCTCACCTGGTCTCACCTATCACCTTCTAGCTTGTACTTGTTCCCCTCCCCCAACACCCTTTTCTGGCTTCTTCCCCCCCCCACCCATTCCTTTCCAGTCCTGATGAAGGGTCAAGTGCTGAAATGTTGATTGTTGTTCCATAGATGCTGCCAGACTTGAGGAGTTTCTCTATCATTTTGTGAGAGTTGCTCTGGATTTCCAGCATCTGCAGAATCTCCAGTGTTTTATCAATATTTGTTGGCAGTTTATCATCATTGCACAGTCACAACTTTAAAAGGAAGCAACTTTCTGCATAGTGAAGTATTTCTAGTACGGATTACCTTCTGAGATAAAGTGGCTGATTATCTCTGTGGCACTATATTTCTTGTCTCTTCTCTTTCTGTTCTATTGCATGCAGCTGGAGGGCCTTCTCCATGCAGTCCTGTTATTCTCAGGAAACAGAAAGGTGACTATCCAGAAAATATCTGTTGTACATTGATTTGTTAGTCACTTGCTCTTTGGTCATGTTACAAATGTGTGTGCTGCTTGTCATTGATTTCAGTGAAAAGTGTGTGATAGTGGATTAGATTTTTTTCATATTTTAAACTGTGACAGTGTTCAGAATTCCAACTACAAACACTATTCTGTGTCTGATAACATTGTAGTTAAAACTGTCATTTTGGGACCAATTTGAAGTACATATAAAATAATTTATACAGTGGCTCTACAGTTCAGCTGGGGTCCCCAACCTGGGGTCCACAGACCCCTCATTTAATGGTAGGGGTGCATGGCAAAAAAAAAGGTTGGCGACTCCTGAATTAGGATCTTCAATTTAAGTAAGTTTTCCTGCTCTGTATTGGTTCTGGTGCCCTGATGATGATGTTTAGATTGAAATGAAAGCAGTTTGCAACATGAAAAAGATTTGGTGTCTGTATCTGGGTATTTAACACACTGTCAAAATCAATAACAAGTGCTGCAGATCTATGAAGGGAGATTGTTGTCCATATGTAATATTATCTTTTTAAGTTTTTACTGTGGCTCTCCATGGTCAGGATCGACCATGGATATTGCGTATAAGCTGTCTATGTGATAACGCAAACCAGGACAATACAATATGGAGAACAAGCTGTTGTGCATGTAGCAGGCTCCCCCTCTCCACGCAGCTGATGAATCCAAAGGAATGACAGAGACTGATACAGTTGACATCAGTGTTGAACTGCAGCTCTGGATTTTTCTTCAGGGTTTACTCCCAAAGCCTTCCCTATGAGTGGGTATAGCTACAAGGCGGCAGAGGTTTGAGATCCGAGTTTCCCTTCTAGATGAGTTGCCAACTACAGATGACAAGCCCCATGTGCCTGAAGTGACTAGTTCTCAGGTGCCAGTATCCCACCTTTGCCCTTTCTGTCAGTAGAAATGGTTCCGTCGGACTTACTAGCTAAGCCACACGTGAAAGCCAAGATCTGGACTTGATTGTCAGAGGCTATTTGAAGCGCGCACCATTGGGAGCATTGGATGGGAGCTTGTTGCCATTACCTCCCCTTGGTATGATAACCTTAAGAAACCATCTTTGAAGTAAATCACACCCGTGAGTAGCAATAATTCTTATTGTGGGGCTGGCATCTGAAGTGGGTGATTGCAATCTCCACCATCTTCTCAGGACAAATTCATGGTGGGAAATGTGATTCTCAAAGGCTGCATCCTGTGATGAACTACAAGATGGGTAATATTTTTGTTTATTTATGATCATGGGCTTTTCAGGCCCATGTCAACACTAACAGAGCAGACCTGTCAATCCCATTCTCGTTTCCTTGTATCCCTGTGACTTAATTTCTCTCATTATCATTTTTTGCTACTTAACTATGGCCAAGGGGCAATTTACAGCCTCAGGTAATGTAGCAACACTTTAGTGATAAGGCATGTGACAATGCTGCACTTGTAGGTAGAATGTAAAGAGTTTGGATGTGATATTGCAAAATTACAAAACACTGGCTAGATCGCACTTGGAATATTTGTGTTTCTGGTCACCACACTATCGGATGGATATAGTTCTGCTGGAGGGAGTACAGAGGAGATACTATAGATAGAGCTGAGAGTGTGCAGAGGAGATTCACCAATGTGTTGCCTGGATTGGAGGGCTTTAGTTGTGGGCAGAGTTTGGATAGGTTAAGTTTGTTTTCCCTGGAGAAAGGAGACGAGGCATACATAATGTAGATGTTCAGAATCTTTTTCCCATGATAGAGGCAACAAAAACAAAAGGGAATGGGCTGAATGTCAGGGGAAGAAGTTTTCAAGGAGACCTGAGGGACTGAAGGGATATCTGGAAGAGAACAGAGTAGATGATGATGGAATCTCATGGTCACTATGTTTAAGTGATATTTGGACACCATTTGAATAGGCAAGGGTTGGAAGGATATTGGCTAAGTGTAGATGGGTAGAAAGATTAGCATGAAAGTGGCGAGTTGAAGGGGTGTTTCCATGCTGTATGACTCTTGTGATGAAGACTTTGGTAGAGGTGTGGGTGGAAAATGGAGTACTCTAGAGAACCAGTTGTCATGGGGAGCACAACCAACCTCTAGCAACTAACACTGCATTTCCCCTGCTGCGCTGCAAGTTATCTTCTCTCTGTACCTGCACTTCATTTTGATTTAGAAATAGAGCACAGTAACAGGCCCTTCTGGCCCAATAAGCCAGTGCCGCTCAATTACACCCTTGTGAGAAATAATCTACTAACGCATGCATCCTTGGAAACTGGAGGAAAGCCACGTGGTCACAGAGAGGACATACAAACTCATGAGTTGAACCTGGGTTGCTGATGCTGTAATAGCTACACTAACTACAGTGCTATGTGCTGCCCCTTTTGGAGTAATGCTGAAATAATTTAGGATGTTTTCAAGATGTAATAAGCTGCAAATCCATATGTTCTCTTGTATCATTCTCACATCTTAAACATTCCCCCTCTTTAATGTACTTCTGGAAGACATGCTCAAAGTTGGCATAATTGCATACATGCAGTTTACTGAGCCAATGCGCATATATATAGTGTTTAATGACACCATTACTGCCAGTATGTTTAAAGAAAACTAATTGTGGAAATCTGTACAAACTACAACATTTAGCTTGTTAACATGTATTAACTGGCAATGAGATGCCAATTACCGCACAACATGAAGAGTAGTCATGAGGCACTCTGCTGCTGAATAAGTTGTGATGCTCTGCTGTGCTGATGCACTTATGACATAATATCTTGTAGACTTCATTTTTTTTAAAGTTATTTAAACATTAAAGGTACAGGTCATTCCTGGGTAATGAATAGCTTCCGTTTGTATGGACATCCTTAAGTCAATTTTGTCTTTAATCTGGAAAATACACAAAAAAAAAATCACTCAATTCAGGGTCATAAGGTATAGGAGAAGAATTTGGCACATTGAGTCTTTTTGGCATTTAGTCATGGCTGACTTTTTTTTAAACCTCATTTTCCCTGTAACCCATAACTCCTTTACAAATCAGATTGCCTTAAGCATACATAATGACTTGGCCCCTGCAGCCCCTTGAGGGAATAACTTCCATTGATCTCCACAGTACAGTACTGAGTGCCATCAGAACCACCGGACTGATAAAAGAGCAGCTATTAAAACTGGGGCCGGGGTGGGGGGGGGGGTTGGTGGTGGTTCTGGTTTTGCCAGTCATGGGAATGAAAGCAGCACGTATATCGGTCTTCTGTATTTAATGATATAATGGGAGCTCATTCAGCCTGGGGACAGTGGGGACAGCTTCTAACTTGGTGTTGTATGGGCATGGTTAAATTCTCAGCATTGTTCTGCATAACTTGTGGAGAGATTCAGCTGCATTTTGAAATAATTTTTGACGTGACATTCAGACTAGTTGGGATTCTTTGTTAAGAAAAACTCAAGCAATCAGAATCTTTTTAAGTAGAAAAGAGTTTGATAGGATGGATGACCAGAAGATGTTTCCACTTTAGAATTGACTAGAACTAAGGGCCGCATGTCTATGATAATTTGTAATAAATTAGGGAGGGATTTCTGCAGAAACTGATTTACCCCAAGGTGGAACTTGCAAAGTAACAGGTAAATAGGAGTAAAAGTGTGGAAATTGAAAGAGGTTAGCTGAGTGGATGGAGGCTCGTTCAGAGCATGAACTGTTTGGATCGTCCTGTTTCTGTATGGTAAATTTTGTGTACTGCTTTATTGCTCAGAAGGATGGGGGTTGTGGGTCAATGCTCTAATTTGGAGACTGGGTTGTACTGTATAATTATAATTACTGTATTATTATAATTTAAGATGTTAGGGAGCCACTTTCCAAGTCCTCAGTAGCATAGTGCTCTACGTACCAATTATTGGGATTCAATTCCCACTGTTTTATGTAAGGAGTTTGTATGTTCTCCCTTTGACCGCTGAGTGCTCCAGTTTCCTCGTACATTCATAAGTCATACAGGTTAGGGTTAGTAAGTTGTGGGCATGCTATGTTGGTGCCGGAAGCATGGCAACACTTGCTGACTCATTCCATTCTCGGACTGTGTTGATCGTTGATGCAAACAACATGTTTCGATGTATGTTTGGATGTACACATGATAAATAAAACTAATTTCTCTCCTATCAGTGAGAAGCAGAGGAAATGTTAGAAATGCTTATCAGATCAGACAGCTTTCACGGAGAGTGAAATAGGTTGACATTCAGGGGTCTAACATTTTGTTTTTCAGATTTCCTTTCTTTTGAAAGTTCTCATTATTTGCTCACCTTTGAAACTGCACAAAACAGTGGGAGAAAAGGGTGCTTTATTGCCATATGAGTTGTGGAATGGTACAAATTAGGTTTTTTTGCCAGACCTGAATCCATTTAATCCCCTGATCTTTCCATTATGTGCCAACTTTTCTCCAAAAAAGATTTGGTATCTTCCCAGCGAATATGGCGAATAAACTCTGCTCGAGCGTCCAGCCAGATACAAATACCAATTTTAACCAATATTTCGATGACAAACACTGCCATTTTCATCAGGGATGATGCCTAGTCATGTCTAGTCTGGTGGTATATATACCCCTGTTGTCCTTTCCTCTTAGTTAGTCCTCATCCAATCAGGTTTCTGCTGTCCCACCTTGTTTACAATCAAATTCTAACTTTTCTTCAAGTTTATGACATCAATTTCACTCGTATTTCCAAATAACTGAAATCTGATATTATTGCTATCATATCTGGAAATCTCTACAACTGTTTGGTGCTCAAGTTTATATATGTTACTCCAGTTGGAGCCTAATTAACATAACATAAAATATCAGAATCAGGTTTAATATCACTGGCATATGAGGTGATATTTGTTGTTTTGCAGTAGCAGTACAGTGCAATACATAATTAAACTATGAATTATAATAAAAATTTATAAATTAAATAGTGCAAAAAAAATTGTGAGGGATAGCACATGGGATCATTGCCCTTTCAGAAATCTGATGTTGGAGGGGAAGAAGCTGTTCCTAAAAAGTTGAGTGTGTATTCTCAGCTCTATACCACCTCCCTGTTGGTAGCAATAAGAAGCGGGCATGTCCTGGGTGATGGGATCCTTAATGATGGGTTCCACCTTTTTGCGGCATCGCCTTTTGAAGATATCAGGCCATATAGCATGGGTACAGGTTATCCAGCTCAATATATCCACACTGATCACGGGGCCCATCCAGCTAGCCCCTGTTTTCTACATTTGGCCTAAACCCTTCAAGAGCTGCTGAAAAGATACTATTGTACATGCCTCAACCACTTCCTCTGGCAGCACATTCCACACGCTCACCAAACTCAGGGTGGAAAAGCTTGCCCTTCTGTTCCCTTTTAAACCTTTCTTGTCTCACCCTAAACTACACCCCTTAGTTTTGGACTTCCCTACCTTGTGGGTGGGTGGGTGGGGGGGAAAGAACCGATACCATCCACCTTATCTGTACCTTGCATTAGTTTAAATATTTCTATAAAGTCACCCCTCATTAACTCTGCTACAAGGAATAAAGACCAAGCCTGGGTGGCAGTGTGAAGTGTCAGGAGGATGTTATGAGAATGCAGGGTGACTTGGACAGGTTGGGTGAGTGGGCAAATGTATGGCAGATGCAGTTTAATGTGGATAAATGTGAGGTTATCCACTTTGGTGGCAAGAACAGGAAGGCAGATTACTATCTGAATGGAGTCAAGTTAGGAAAAGGGGAAGTACAACGAGATCTAGGTGTTCTTGTACTTCAGTCAATGAAAGCAAGCATGCAGGTACAGCAGGCAGTGAAGAAAGCTAATGGCATGCTGGCTTTTATAACAAGAGGAATTAAGTATAGGAGTAAAGAGGTCCTTCTGCAGCTGTACAGGGCCCTGATGAGACCCCACCTGGAGTATTGTGTGCAGTTTTGGTCTCCAAATTTGAGGAAGGACATTCTTGCTATTGAGGGAGTGCAGAATAGGTTCACAAGGTTAATTCCCGGAATGGCGTGACTGTCATATGTTGAAAGATTGGAGCGACTGGGCTTGTATACACTGGAATTTAGAAGGATGAGAGGGGATCTGATTGAAACATATAAGATTATTAAGGGATTGGACACACTGGAGGCAGGAAGCATGTTCCCACTGATGGGTGAGTCCAGAACTAGAGGCCACAGTTTAAGAATAAGGGGTAGGCCATATAGAACAGAGATGCGGAAAAACTTTTTCACCCAGAGACTGGTGGATATGTGGAATGCTCTGCCCCAGAAGGCAGTGAAGGCCAAGTCTCTGGATGCATTCAAGAGAGAGTTAGATAGAGCCCTTATAGATAGCGGGGTCAAGGGATATGGGGAGAGGGCAGGAACGGGGTACTGATTGTGTATGATCAGCCATGATCACAGTGAATGGCGGTGCTGGCTAGAAGGGCCGAATGGCCTACTCCTGCACCTACTGTCTATTGACCAAATTTTGATTTTTATTTTTATTAATAAAGCTGAGGTTTCTAGCAACCGTCACTTGGCCTGTCATCTTCAAAGGTGCATATAACTACATCTCTCTGATCCTACACCCTTTCATGTACCACTGCTGCTTCTCATTCTTCCTGCTAAAACATTTTGTAGATCTCAGCCCAAGTCACCAGTCTGTGATGATTCACCTTATTTACTCCCTTCTCTTCCTAGCTGGCTGATGATGGTCTAGCACACGCCGACATTGGTGCGGCAAGTAGGGTTTTGTTTTAAGGTGATGTACTCCTTCCACCACTTATGCTGGGTTTTTTTGTTCTGCTGGCAAATAATAACTTATTTATAGATCACTTTTCTTACAAATCATTGAGTTGAAAATGCTTTACAATAGGACTAAAAGATGTTGGTTAAAAGCAAGGTTAAATATAAAGGTTTTGAACTGGAGTTTAAAAGTGCCAACTGAGACTGTATCCCTTATAGTTTCAGGTATTGAATTCCACAGTTTAGGCGTGCAGTTCAAAATAGCTGACCTGCCAATTATCTTTTGAGGAAGATTAATTAAATTTAAGAGACTGGCTGAAAGCTCAAGCAGGATTATAGAATGAAAATGATTCTATGATGGACTCTGGTCCCAGACCATTGACAGCTTTAAGACAAATAAGAGAACTTTTAAAATCCATTGTAAAAGATATGGAGTCAATGCAGAGTATCTGGGACGGGAGTGATATGCTCCTTCATCCTGGTTGTAGTTAAAGGTCTAGCAGCAGTGTTCTGAATGAGTTGAAGTTTGTCATTAGATTGCTTTGGAAGACCGATTGCATTAATCTAGTCTATTTGATATAAAGACATGAATTAGTTTTTCAAAATCGTTTCGTGACGGAAACAGATGTCCCTTTGCAACTGACTCAAGGTTCTCAATGCCACCCGAATGCTGCTCCCTCACTTTGTGGTTATAGTGCATAGATCCTCAGAAGCTGGTGAGGATGTTGTAAGTTTTCAAGGAAGCTTAAGTAACCTTGAATCCACTTCTCTGTCCATTTGGTCATTTCTTGCTCTCAGGGTGCATGGAGTTCTGCTTTGGGAATCTGATGTAAACAGTGTGGGTTGTCCATTAGAGTCAACAGTGTTATTGAGGCCTCACTGCCAGGGGACGTTGTCCCAAGTGAGGACATTGATGTTGTTTTGCTTCTCCTGCCAAATAATTAAGTATTGTGTTTTCCGACGTCTGTGAATCACATTGTCTGCAAACTCTGTAGTGCAGACCTACATTTCTATGTAATAAATATACATTAGACTGTTGATCTGATGACAAACCTAATGGGGAGGGGACCCCTTATGTAAATTTTTATAATCTACACCTCAAAACAATGAAGATACCGTCTTCAACACCATTTTAATATCTGCTCTCTATGCAGGTGTGGGAATGCAATAACCTGCAAAGTGCCCTCTAATTTGTTGATCTCATTGATGTAGAAATATATTGCTGTTAAATATTTTTATTTATTAAGCGAAGTGGTGAGGGCTGCCTGATTCCCACCTTGTTGGTCAGGAACAAGGGTTTTGAAATTAGCTGCCAATTAACCAAGTTATCCACTTTAAGGCAACATAAGATGCAACACAGAAACAGGCCCTTCCGGCTTAATGAGCCTGCACAGCCCTACCGACTAACCCGTACGTCTTTGGGATGTAGGTGTAAACTTGAGCACCTGGAGGAAATCCACTTGGTCACGAGGAGAACATGCAAACTCCTTACAGACAGCGGCGGAATTGAACTCTGGTCACTTGCACTGTATAATTCCATTATTGCTGAATCAAAATCATGGCGATTCAGGAAGGGAGCTTGCCTGTCCTTTCACAGGGACATTTTAAGGATTGCCTGCATCTTTGAGTTGATGGAACAAAAATTGGGCTTTAGGAGAATAAAGATTAGTGTCAAGATTACTAGGAATAAAATGAGCTTTGTACTGCAGAGAAAGGAAAAAGCATTCTGGGTGTTTGCCTTTCCTGTGTGAAAGCCGAGGGTCTGAACCTGTGAAGGCATTCAGAGCATTCTCAGGTTAAACAGTGGTGGGATTTCAATTGTTCTGAAATCAGTTTATAATAACTTCTGTTTCTGATTCATTTAGTTCATATAAATTATATTTTTAAACATTGTTTTAACACTGTTTTAACCTGGTGTGTGTCCTTTTAAAACATGAAGGCAAGGTGGTTTCGGGAGAGGAGGATGGACTTGAAGATGACGCAGAGACCCGGTCAGAGGTCAGCACCACCACTTTTCCAGGTACAGGTCATGGAATAACTAGTGATCCAGTTACTGAACTTCATAGGCTGTGTGACAGAGCTTTGTAAGTTACTCTCCCTCTGAAGTATTTATTTATTTCTCTCCCTTCCCCCTGCCCCCCCCCCCCCCCCCCAATCATCCTATTCCTCCTGGTAACAAGCCCATTGCTCCACCCAATTAAACCCACATAACCTATGAATTTCCTAACCAGGACGCTGGAGGAATTCAGATGGTCAGGACTGATGGAGAACTTCGACCCAAAACATCAGCAATTCCTTCCCCACCTCTCTTGTGGATACTGCTCAACCTGCTGAGTTTGTCCATTTGATTGTTGCTGCACAACCTTGTGACTCTAGTCAATGCCCTGCTAGGTCTCTGTATTTTAATGCAATGCAGTGTCGTGAACTGTCATAGCATGTAGCGCATTGTTACTACATACCTCCTCAACTTACTGCCCATTATGCCACTGGTATTTAGGGCAGCAGTGAAGGTCCTCTATCTCTGGTGGTGGTCAGGGCTTCCACCATTGTGTCAGTTGTATCCTCTCGGTTTTTACCACTGTCCCAGGCGGAGACTCAGGAATACTGTCATACTCAGATGTAGCAGGATTCTTCATTGCTCTTTCTGTAGCAATTTTGTTTTACCATTCAGGGTTGTTAGCCCTGAGCTGAACCCCCATACCTGGAGGACTGGTGGACACTCTTCATCTGACCTCTACCCTTTGACCTGTTTGGCATGGGTGACCCTAAGAGAGCCAAAGCATAAAGCCCTGACTTCAACCGACATTTGAAGCACTCAGGCCTCCAAACTACGACAAGGTTGTGGTCCTCTTGGAGCACATCTCCATAAGCATTAACTATATTCACCATGAATTAGGATCTTACTGTCATGTGTTGGCAACAAAAAACAACATTCAACAGTTATAAAGAATTATCTAAAAATAATCTTAGAAGTTAAAGAACAAATATTGAATGAAATGTTCATAGGTACATATTACCAGCATGTATTAGCAATGTTTACAGTGCAGTGATGGGAGTATTAGATAGTATAGGTGGGGGGGGGGGGGGGGCTAACTAGAATGGTTGATCTGATTAACTGCTTGGGGGAAGAAACTTTTAAGATGGTGTGGTTTTTGTTTTAATAGATCTGTTATGCTTTCCAGAGGGAAGCTTTTGCTCCTGCTTGCTAATGTGGCTGTTTTGGCATGTAATGTTAGGTTCAATGAACAGCGAAGGGGCAAGTGAGGTGCCGTCATCTTCTGGTGTCTCTACCTTGGGGTCAGCAAGCCCCGTGGCTGATACTGTAGGGCACGACATCATCACCGAGCAGCCACGTTCTCAGCACACGCTGCAGTCTGCGGAGTCTGCCGATCTCAACAGTTCAGCAGCGTCGGACCTGACTGGCCTGACAGTGGAGGGCGTAGTTGATGAAGAGCTGAGCCGCAGTTCTAGCCAGGTCAGCACCATCCATTCCGATACCAACGCTGACCTGAACGACCGGACCAACCAGACCACGTCTCCGCTCAGCGAGAGCTCGCAGACCACCGAGGGGCCAGATTCGGCCGTGACCCCGTCGGACAGTTCGGAGCTTGTAAGTGTGCAGCATTCTGAAGGGGTATCCCAGTCCTCCACCGAGGGTCCTGACATCTCTCTCAGCTCCCACCTAGAGGTCCCAGACTCGGAAGCTATCACTTTCTCTTCAGCTAGTAGCAGTGAAAAGGTTAGCTTAATCCCGTTGAAATGGCAGCAATAAATTTCCCTTTCCCAAATTATTTGCTTCATTTGTGGCTGGAGAACTTCCTAGGCTTCAGCTGGTCATGAGGTGCACATGTCCCAAGACGAATGCTCCTTTAGATTTTCCTGACCTGCCTCTTTTTTTTTTCCCCTGGCTGCACATCCTCAGCAGCACCACCTTGCTCTGCCTGGCTCGTCCACTGACTCTGCTCACCCTTGTTGCATCCTGCTCTTTCTTGCTTATTGCCCTTTCCTGCCTGTGAAGAGATGTTTGGTCACCTTACAGTCCTTCCCCACTTGACCCTGATTGAGTTCAGGTGTATGCTAAATGTGCTTTGCTCTTGCAAGCCCACATTGCTTCTACCAATTGTCTGGTATGAAAGCTCTGGAAAAGTTCAAATATGTACTCTAGGCATAAACACAAGATTCTGTAGATGCTGGAAATCCAGAGCAGCACACACAAAATGCTGGAGGAACTCAGCAGGTCAGGCTGAATAAACAGTCGACATTTTTCTTCTTTATAGATGCCGCCTGGCCTGCTGAGAATCTCTGAGCATTACAGAAACTGTTCTAGTTCTGTGTTTGTAGACACTTAGCAATTAATTCTAAGTCATGCTACAAGGTGGATTTAAGTTTGTACATATATTGATAAGGTAAGCAAAGTACACAAGGAAGGAATGCTAACTCTGTTATAGTGAACCCCTGACTATATGAACCCCTTAGTATGCTGCTGTTTTAGGATTGGACAAACGTATGAGTTGCTTTCTTCCCTTGCCTTTTACCCAAGTTTAGATCTTTCCAAATTTAACCATTCTTGTTGATTCTATACCGGCTGAGTTAGCTAACTATTTCCTGCCCTTTGGTAATATTTACCTCTCTGTTATTGCCAGAAACTATGCCTTTTGTCTATATATAATCTCTGTATGCTGGCTCTGTTATCAGTAATATCTTGTTAGGTTGAAAGCAAAATCAATTACAAAGCTTAAATTTTAACAAAATTTCAATTGTCAAACTATTTCTCACTGTTGGAAGGGCTGCACATATGAGTCAACAATTGTATCTAACCATCAGATTGAACTGTCCTGAGATTAGTTGGCGAATTCTTGGACCAAGCAGTAGGTTTTGAGCATTTGCTCAGAGGTAAGACATGCATCATTATTGGGTAGGAGATACCTGGTAGATCTCCATTTGCATGTTCCCAGGATTTTTGTTTTCAGGTCTTGATGCCGCATGAATGCAGAAATTGCCGGAACTGCTCAGCAAGTTGAGCAGCGTCTTTTGGGAGGGAACCAGTTAATGATCAAGTAGAAGATACAAAAACATCACAATTATAATAGGTAACCCAGGCCTAAAGGGAAAAGGAGCTTCATAGAATCCCTTTCCGTGGCGGGGGAGGGGGGATAGGAGAAGGAGGCTAAAATTACTGGTCAAGCTAATGGAATTGAAGGCCACCAAGTCTCTTGACTTGATGGTCTGGATCCTAGAGGAAGGGGATGTTTTGATAGTTGAGGTCTTTTTTTTTACCACTACGTAAGCTCATTACCCCTACTGGGACATAGGCTACTGACAGTTGCTTGCAAGTATCCTCTGTCTTGGGTCAGTCTTTTAAGTGGTCTCAAAGTGTAGCTCATTTTCTTGATGTATCCTTCCTCTCCCAGGGATGAGGTCTTTGGAGCTTCTGTTGTAATTTCTGTAGCACTGGGTTTTTACACGGTGTGGTTGTTATCCCCATAGCCAACCCGCCTCCTTTCGGAGCCATGCTTGGGACTGTGCATGGCAGTGTTCCATGTTGACAGTAATATACCAAAATTCACTGGATTCTAGTGATTAGAGAAACTGCACACTCTTCAGGAAAGGAGACAAGAAGTTGGATGTTGTACCCGTTAGCCTCATTTGTTATTGGGTTGGAATGCTGGAATCCATTATTAAGGAGCTAGTAGAAAAAACATTTCAGAAAAGATAAGGCAGCCAAGCAGGGTCGACAGGGTTTTATGAAAGAGAATTGGAATTTGATACATCTGCTGGAGTGTTTTGAGGAGGTGACAAGGTGGATAAACGGAAAGAAGTAGATGTAATATATTTGGATTTCCAGGAGGCATTTGGTCAGATGCGATGCAAAGGTATTGCATAAGATAAGTGGATGTGGTTGGGTATCATATCAACACGGATAAATGAAACAGGAAAAGAAGTGGACAGGTTAATAGTTAACAATTCGTGACCACAAGAACTTCCACAGGGATTCATGACGATATCTCACTTTTGTACTTTTTTGTAACTTGCAGTAATCATTCTGCACTACTGTTGCCACAAATCAACTAATTTCATGGCAAAGTGGTGATAATAAATCTGATTTATAATCTATATGAATGATTTGGATGAAATGATCGAGTAATCTGTAGGCTGCGAGCAAGTTGTATGGTGGGCACAAAGAACTTGCAGAGGGATATGGACAGGTTAACTCCGTGGAAAGAAGTTGGCAGATGTAATATAAAGTGGTAAAGTGTGAAGGAAGAATGAAAAAGCTAATTAGTACAGACACAGTCCCTTCGGTCCATCTAATTAGTGTTGAATAGTTATTCCGCTTAGTCCTATCAATCTGCACCTGGACTACAGCCCTCCGTACTCCGCTCATCCGTGTACTTCTTCAATTTCTCTTCCACTGGGTGCTCTTTCCACACTGTCACTGCGTTGAATGAGGAAGCCCCCCCCCCCACAGGTTCCCCTTAAATATTTCACCTTTCACCCTTAACCTATGAACCTCTAGCTCTATTGTCATTCAACCTGAATGAATCCCCTCATTCTCCTACACTCCTTGAGCTGAATGGTCTAATTCTGCTCCTATGTCTTACGGACTCCAAGGAATAAAGTCCTACCCTACTCAACCTTTCCCTTATAACTCAAGTCCTGGCAACACTCAGTACTCTTCAGTCCTGTATCTTTACTGTGCTGTGACTTGGCTTGTCTCTAGATTATTGGTTGACAAAAAAGGTTGTTGAAATTTCATTTTTCCTTTATCTCATTTTTATTTTGTTCTGCTAAATTTGCATCTTCCTCCTTGCTTCCCTGTGCAAAACTAGTGGAGACAGCTCATCTTACTAATTGCTAATTATTATAGCATTCACTCCTGAATTCCATTCTTCCAGAAATTTGGGTGTCAAGACACGTGACGTCTCATCCAAATGGCCACTCTCTGAAGGAGACTAGTGGGGTGAAACAAAATGGGTCAAATTGCCAAAAAAGCGCCATGAGTCCTTCAATTGGTTTGAGAATGGTTACTGAATATCCTTGTTTAAACCAGGTACTCGATGGAACAGAGAGCCAGTATTCAGCAATGCAGATTGGCCAGCTTCAAGATGAGGAGGAGGAAACCTTAAACACCACAGGAGAAGTAACAATGGACGGTTTCAGCACTTCCACTCTAGGTATGTTTACAAGTCCTATTAAAGTAGCTTAGGTTGTTGGTGATGGGCTTTGCTAAGGTGTGATGTTGACTTTCATGAGCTGCTTCTAAACATTTTGAAATGATACATTGCCAATTCTGTTAAATATTGTTGATCCTATAAATCAACCTTTGTAACATTTGTATCAATTAATATCATGTCTTTATCATGTGCTAACTCTTTGTTTTATGACCATGTTGAATGAATTATTCAGCTACTGTTTTTGAAAGCAAACAGTGGCCTGAGACTAGAAATGATTTTACATCAGTAGATGGAAACACGGACTGTAAATGTAAAATAGTCACTAACATGATTGGAAATCAAGAGAAACATCTTTGCCTGATAAGTTGTTAGTAATTGGAACTTGCCTCTGTAGGGAGACTAGATAGCAGATGGTATGAAGGGATGGATAAATATTTTGATGGGATTAGATGAACAAAGGCATAGAAAAGACCTTTGTGTTTAATTGATAATTGGAATCAAATGGCTAGCTTTGTACTAGGTAACTCTAAAATCATCAGACAAATTGGAAACCATATTTTTAATTATTCATTTTCATGACTATTCTTGGAATGCTAAATTTGGCTAGTTGTCTTCACTGGAGGTGTGAGTTTGAGTTCCACTGCTGACATTTGGCTCTATATGCATATTCCTTTATTAAAGGAATTAAGGGATATTGAGTTGGTGCAGGGAAGTGACACCAGGGTAAAACATTTTATTGAATAGTGAAGTGGGTTCAAATGATAAATGGCCTACTTCTGTTTATATGGAATGGAGTGAAATATTTATGATCAAAAGACATGAAGCCAGAATTTGAAGGATTGTTACCTGATTCACTTCCTGCTGTTTTTGAAGTTCAGACTGTGTAGTGGGATTTTGTAATATATTTTAGCTCATTGCTAAGAAAAGGAATATTGTCTGATCTCTCAAGAATATTTGATTGATGATGTGACTGATTTGGGAGAAGGTACAAATATTATACAATGCCTAGAAAAAATATTCACCACCACCCCCCCCCCCCCCCAGAAGATTTCATGTTTTATTGTTTTACAATATTGAATCACAGTGGATTTAATTTGGCTTTTTTTGACACTGATCAACAAAGAAAGATTCTTTCATGTCTAAGTGAAAACAGATCTCTATCAAATGATCTAAATTAATACAAATATAAAACCCAAAATAATTGATTGCATTAAGTATTTCCCCCCAGCCCCCACTTTTAATATGACTTGCCAAATCATCACTGGTGCAGCCCGTGGGTTTTGGAAATGACATAATTAAATGGAGATCAAGGTGTTTCACTTTATTGTATAAAAAATACACCTGTATCTGGAAGGTCCAATTGCTGGTAAGTCAGTATCCAGGCAAAAACTACACCATGAAGACAACAGAACACTCCAAGCAACTCTCTGTAAAGGTTATTGAAAAAGCACAAGTAAGGAGATGGATACAAGAAAACTTGGGAGAGACTGCGCATATAGTGGCTGCTGCCCGGGAGCTTCACTAGTCGCAGCTTTATGGGAGAGTGACAAAGAGAAAGCCACTGTTGAAAAATGAACTCACATGAATTCTTGGCTAGTTTGCCAGAAGGCTGTGGAAGACTCTGAAGTCAGCTGGAAGGAGGTTCTATGGTCTGGTGAAATCAAAATTGTGCTTTTTGGCATCAGACTAAATGCTATGTTTGGCATAAGCCAAACACCACATATCTTCAAGAACACCCCATCCCTACCGTGAAGCATGATGGTGGCTGCATCATGCTGTGTGGATGCTTCGCTGCAGCAGGCCCTAGAAAGCTTGTGAAGAAGGTAGAGGGTAAAATGAATACAGCAAAATACAGGGAAATCCTGGAGGAAAACCTGATACAGTCTGCAAGAGAACTGCAACTTGGGAGAAGATTTGTTTTCCAGCAAGACAATGATCCCAAGCATAAACCCAAAGCTAAAAGTTAAAGTCCTGGAGTGGCCAAGTCAGAGTCCAGACCTCAATCCATTTGAGAATTTGTGGCTGGACTTGAAAAGGGCTGTTTGCTTATGATCCCCAAGCAGTCTGACAGAGTTTGAGTAGTTTTGTAAAGAAGAATGGGGAAAAATTGCAGAGTAAGACCTATGCACACTGACTTAAGGCTATAACTGCTGCCAAAGGTGCATCTACTAAATACTGACTTGAAGGCGGTGAGTAATTAGGCAATCAATAATTCTGTGTTTAATAAGTGCAATAATTTTAGAGCAATTGTAGAAATTTGTTTTCACTTTGACACCAGTCTTTTCTGTTGATCAGTGTCAAAAATAACCAAATTAAATCCACTGTAGAAACATAGAAAATAGGTGCAGGAGTAGGCCCTTCGGCCCTTCGAGCCTGTACCGCCATTCAGTATGATCATGGCTGACCATCCAACTCAGAACCCTGTACCTGCCTTCTCTCCATACCCCCGATCCCTTTAGCCGCTAGGGCCATATCTAACTTCCTCTTAAGTATAGCCAATGAACCGGCCTCAACTGTTTCCTGTGGCAGAGAATTCCACAGATTCACCACTCTCTGTGTGAAGAAGTTTTTCCTCATCTCGGTCCTAAAAGGCTTCCCCTTTATCCTTAAACTGTGACCCCTCTATCTGGACTTCCCCAACATCGGAAACAATCTTCCTGCATCTAGCCTGTCCAATCCCTTTAGAATTTTATACGTTTCAATAAGATCCCCCCTCAATCTTCTAAATTCCAGTGAGTATAATCCTAGTCGATCCAGTCTTTCTTCATATGAAAGTCCTGCCATCCCAGGAATCAATCTGGTGAACCTTCTCTGTACTCCCTCTATGACAAGAATGTCTTTCCTCAGATTAGGGGACCAAAACTGCACACAATATTCTAGGTGCGGTCTCACCAGGGCCTTGTACAACTGCAGTAGAATCTCCCTGCTCCTGTACTCAAATCCTTTTGCTACGAATGCCAACATACCATTTGCCTTTTTCACCGCCTGCTGTACCTGCATGCCCACCTTCAACGACTGGTGTACAATGACACCCAGGTCTCGTTGCACCTCCCCTTTTCCTAATCAGCCACCATTCAGATAATAATCTGTTTTCCTGTTCTTGCAACCAAAGTGGATAACCTCACATTTATCCATATTAAATTGCATCTGCCATGAATTTGCCAACTCACCTAACCTATCCAGGTCACCCTGCATCCTCTTAGCATCCTCCTCACAGCTAACACCGCCACCCAGCTTCGTGTCATCCGCAAACTTGGAGATGCTGCATTTAATTCCCTCGTCTAAATCATTAATATATATTGTAAACAACTGGGGTCCCAGCACTGAGCCTTGTGGTACCCCACTAGTCACTGTGATTCAATGTTGTAAAACAATAAAACATAAAAACTTCCAAGGGGTTGAATTTTTTTTTTATAGGCACTGTAATTTCAGGATTATTTGCTCATGAGGTTAGAGACCTTGCATTATCAATGGAATTGATGTAATGGAGAATTGGTGGGAATTCAGATTTATGTGAAGAAGATGGCTTTAGCCTTAAATTGGGAAATATAGGTCCAGGCACAAATATAGTGCTGAAAATGACAGAAATAGGATTGTGACAGTTACTTGGGTTGATATGGTGTGGCTAATAGTGTCCCGCAAAGACCTGTGTAAGGACTTAAGTTATTTGAATAATATCCATTTAGTGTATTGTTTTTTAAAATTGGGGCAGTACGGTAGCATAGTACTGCTTTACAGTACCATTGACCTGAGTTCAAATCCCACTGCTGCCTGTACAGAGTTTGTACATCCTCCCAGTGGCCACGTGGATATCCTCTGGGTACTCCGGTTTCCCCCCACAGTCCAAAAGACACACTGGTTGGTAGGTTTATCGGTCATTGTAAATTATCCTGAGATTAGACCAGGATTAAATCAGGGGATTGCTGGGCAGTGTGGCTGAAAGGCTGGAAGGACCTATTCTTCATTGTATCTTAATAAATAAATAAACCTGATTAGTGGGGTTGACAGAAATGTAAGTGTAAAGGAGCATTAAAGAAGTTAGAAATTCAGAATAGGTGAGAGTGAAATAATTTGTGGTTTTCAGCCAAACAGTCAGTGTTATGACCTTTTAAGTTTTTGAAATGCTTGTGATTCAGTGTACTTGCGGTTGGAACACTTTGTCCTACGTTGCTGCAATTGCTAGGTCAGGTGGTGGACATCAACCAAGTTCTATTGATTCAAAGTACTTTTATTATCGAAGAATGACTAAATTATATGACTGAGATTTGTTTGCTTACAGGTAGCCACAAAGCAAGAAACCCAAAAGAACCCAATTAAAGGGGAAAAACAATTGAATTTTGGTAATTGAAATTATTAGGAATGTGAGACAAATCCAGGCGTGTAGCATAGGACCGCAAATCATTCTTAACCACTCAATGATAGAAAAAAACTTCACAAACTGAATAGCTTCCTTCTGTTCAAATCTTTGAATTAAAGAGTTCAGTGTGAGAGGTTGTGATAATGGCTTAAAACTTTTGACATTTTGGCAACATGCAGATTGTATCCCAGTGATATGTGAATTACTTAGAGCAGTTGTAATGTTTACTGTAGCATACTTCATGCCGAGAGGGCCAGAGTTGAGTCTTTTATTCTCGTTAACCCTGTCTTTTTCTACCCTTATTTCATCTCCTTTCCTGTCCAAGAAGTGATAGGTAATGTCTCAACTTTGGCCAAGCTGGTTAGTGCAGCTTGGTGGCAGAGGGAAAACTAAAATTAGTTTGGCCTCTCTAGTAGGTTAATTGGACTTGGTAAAATGGCTCACGTATGTGAGTGAAAGAATCTGGATGGGGGTGGGGAGAAAGCAGAAATTGATGGAATGTGGAAAAGAAACTGGGATTAGTAAAGCATTAGTTTAAATGGTTGCCTAATGAACAACAAGAGTTCAGTGAGCTGGTTGAAGATCTTTGGAGACCCTAGTCCCCTCCAACCATAAACTGTCTGGCAAATGCTAACGCAGCATAAAAGCCAAGACCAACAAACAGGCTATAGCACAGTTTCTTTCTACAAGCCATTAGACTTATTAATTCACATGTCTGTAAATTGCAATAGAATCATAATGCAAAGATTTTTACTCCCTCAAGTGTGGGATAGATGTAAGATTTAAATAAATTTAAATTCAACTGAAATCTTCTAGCCTTATTGAATTAATGGAGCATTTTGTATTTCTTATTTGTGCATGTTTCATTGAGTTTACAAGGCCAGGGACATCCCTAGAGGCAGTGCTAACTATCTTAAATGGTTTGAAAAAACATCCTTCAAGGATCTAATTGCACTCTGCTCTGTAGGCAAAGCTGTTCTTCTAAAATTATTTACATCAAAGTTGGCTTGATATTTGGATTGTTTACTTTCAGACAGAATGGCATTTGAGTCCGTTGTACCTTGTGTCAACCTAACTATATAACTTAATTAATTTTAATATGGTCTCATGACCTTGGAGTAGTGCTAATATGAGGGGGCATAACTTTTAGATGACTGGAGGAAAGCATGGGGGGGATGTCAGAGGTAAATATTTTATACACAGTGGTGGGTGTATGGATTGGGGTGGTAGAGGCAGATACATTTGTGGGCAATTAAGAAACTCTAGATAGACACATGGATAATAGAAAAATGGAGGGCTATTTAGGAGGGAAGGGTTAGATCGATCTTGGAGTAGATTTAAAGGTCAGCACAACATTGTGGGCCAAAGGACCTGTAATATGCTGTATTGTTCTAAGTTTGTGCCCTGTATGAATGACAGCACCTCCTGATACACAGCACTGTGTTGGGGTGTCCGTATTTACCTCCTGAACCTAGGGTGAGCACACTGCTTGTTGTCATGCGGCATAGATCCAGCTCACTGAACCCTTGTTGTTCATTAAGCACCCATTTAAACTAATGCTTTACTAACCCCATTTTCTTTTCCACATTCCATCAGTTTCTACTTTCTCCCCACCCCCATCCAGATTCTTTCACAGGAGCCATTTTACCAAGCCCAGTTAACCTACTAGAGAGGCCAAACTAGTTTTAGTTTTCCCTCTGCCACCAAGCTGCACTAACAAGCTTGGGCAATGCTGAAGCTTGGGTAGATGTCTCTGTCAGCATGGATATGTTGGGCCGAAGAGCCCCTTTCTGTGCTGTAGGAAATGGGAAAACTTGGTATCTGGTGTCATTGGCCCTATGTTGCAGAGAAAGCCCTTGATATACTATTGAGCTGACTAACGTTCTGAAAAGTTAATGGAAATGTGCAAATGCATAACAAAATGAAAGTGATCATCTAGGGTATGCAAGTTTGAATGCTTCATTACCTCATTGGAGACTTTGAGAATCTTCTCATAAGACTGTGGGAGTTGGAGGGACTCATGAACCAAATTGGGCAGCCTATGGGCTCTCCCTAACCATAGAGGACTTTTTAATACAGAGGGCTTTTTTGTGTTTCTTGAGTTTTTTAAACAATACTTTGAAATTCAGTAAGTATTGTGGAGGCTATTTGATGCAGAGGAAGATTCCACAGGGAGCAATGAAGTGAAGATTTGATCAGATTTATTATTACTGACCCATGTCATGAATTTTTTTGTCTTATAACGGCAATACAGTGCAAGACATAAAATATATCATAAATTACAATAAAATCAAAGTTCAAAGTAAATTTATTATCAAAGTACAAATACTGTATGTCACCATATACTACCTTGAGATTCATTTTATTGCAACCATTTACAGGAAAATAAAGAATTACAACTGAGTTTATGAAAGCTATAGATAACAGAGACTGACAATCATCTGATGTGCAAAAGAGGACAAATTGTGCCAATAACAAAAATAGATAAATAAATAAATTTGAGATAACAAGTAAATAAATAATACTGAGGATTCAATTGCAGAGAGAGGTATAGAGGCCCAGGATTTGAAGTTTATTAGTACTGAGAAATGAATGTTGAACGCTAAGCTGTGATCAATGAACAGCAGCCTGATGTAGGTATTGCTGTTGTCTAGATGGTTAAAAGGCAAGTGGAGAGCAAGTAAGATTGCTTCCACTGTAGACTATTGTGGTAGTATTCAAATTGCAGTGGGTCCAGGTCCTCATTCAGGCAGGAGTTGAGTCTAGCCGTGATCAACCTCTCAATGACAAGCTCTCTGAGAACCTTGGGGAAGATTGCTGATGTAATTCAAGGAAGAATATGGGATTTGAATAGTTCCATGTGATCTTCAACATATACCAGCATAAGCAAGGACATCCCCTGTCTATGTCTAATATTTGATTTACCATTGGGTGCCACTGCAGCATAGCAGTTAGCACGATGGCATTACAGCTCGGGCTGTTGGAGTTCAGAGTTCAATTCTGACATCATCTGTAAGGAGACAATACGTCCTTCCTGTGAAATGCGTGGATTTTCTTCAGGTGCTCTGGTTTCCTCCCACAGTCCAAGGACGTATAGGTTAATTGGTTTTTGTTAATTGTTCTGTGATTAGGCTAAGGTTAAATTGGGGGATTGCTGTGTGGCATAGCTTGAAGGGCTGGAAGAGCCTATTCTGCGCTGTCTATCAATAAATAAATCAAAAATCTGTTACATATCCCGCAATGCAACACATTCCTTAAGCTCTGCGCTGGGAGTATCATTTTGCAATATATGCTTAATACCAGATCAAGTGTTATAAAGAACATACCCAGACTAGCTACTCTTGCTGCCTTTAGCCAGGGAGTGGCACAAGTGGACCTAGTAAATGAAGATGAACATTTTTATTTTAGTTAAGAGCAGAGGAGAAAAATAATTTCTCTTAATCTTACAGCAGTAAACAAATCTCATTTGTTAAGTCACATGGGCCACAGTCGGCAGTCTTCTGACAGCAGTGTTGATCGTTTTGTGTCGAAGGATGACTGCGTTGAGTCAGCAGATCTTGAAGCTAAGGTGAGATGTCTTTATGTTGTAATTCTTATGCAAGCTTTTTATAGAGTAAATATGGGGTAACTTTCTGTTGGCAGGAGGCTACTTCACTTAATGCTGGACAACAGCTTTAGAAAAGGTGTCAACACATTAGGAGTGCTGCTTTCTTTGAATTCTGGCCACTTGCATTCAATATTTTACTTGATGCAATGCTTTCAGTAGTTCAGGGTATAATCTCTGGAGTTCCCTCCCTCAACTCTTCAGATGCTTCTTAAAACCAAGTCTTTGTTTCGCATTCCTGGAATCTCATGAGGTAGTTTGATTTACCTTGGTTCAAATGATCTTAAATTTTGTATAAATATGTACAGATACTGAGACGTGCGGAGAAGTTTAGAGGAGTTGGAGATGTGTCCTTTGGGCACGGCTGTATAAGTATAGATTTTAATTTTCCAGTATGGAATTAAGGCTTTTCATATGTAGGTATGGAGAAATGATTTTCATTTGAAAGGGCTATTGATCAAAAGAAAAGTAAGATCTAAACTTGCAAATGACCCAGATGTGTGGTGACATTTTTTTAATGTATTGTCATCTGGAATACACTATCTGGAAGGGCATTAGATTGACATTTAATAGTAAACTTCAAAAGAGAATTTCATAAATATTTAACAGATGTATTGGTAGGCAAAGAGGTGAGAAAGTGGGTCTTTCAACAAACTAGGAGAGGCTTGATGAACCAGGGAGGGGGTGGCTGGGGGCATAGGTTTAAATGAAAGGATAAAGATTTAAAGTGGTTCTGAGAGGCAAGTTTTTCATGAAGAGAGTGGTGGGTATATGGGATGAACTGCCAGAGGAAGCATGTACAATTACAGTATTTAAAAGACATTTGTAGTGGTATTGGTTTATTATTGTCACATGTACCAAGATACATGTGACTGTACTTCTACATTTTAAAAATTATTCTTGCTTTGGATGCCAAAAATAATTATATGGGGCTACTAAAAAGAAGATTGAACGCGATATATAATATGTGGATCGGAGGGTTTAGAAGGCCAAGGCACGCAAACAGGTTCAGCATGGATTGACATTTTGGTCAGCGTGGGCCAGTTGGGCTGAAGGGCCTGTTTCTATATAGTATATCTCTGAATCTGATTATTTACCAAGCCCACCAATGATCAGTAATGAGATTCCGGGTAGCATTGCAATATTTCCAGAGTGGGATTCTCCACAGTAACTTCCAACGAGCACCCGCCTCACTGAATGCAGCCATCAGGTACAAAGATGGGCTCTTTTGATGGTTGCCTGATAGGCTTTGGATTGAATGAAGATTACCTTGGGTCTGCTTTATGTAGAGGTTAATTTACAGCATGATATTTGGAAAACCTTGTCATCGTGCTTTATTGCATGATTAACTTGTGCCTCTGAAACGGTGCAAGGTAGAAGGAAAATGTCAGTAGCTCGTATGGACACCTCTCAGTTTGACAGAATCCATTATGAGGTAAATCTGCTAATTTGTGAATGTGTTCTCCAACAGTATTAGTGAATCTAGCTAATTTATGTCAATTTTTTTCATTAAGTTATCCATGTTCTGCTATTCAGAATTACACAGGAATTTTAGAAAGTGTAACTTGGGTTACTTATAGCTTTGAAAAATGTCCATTGTTTAAATGTAAGTTGCTATCTTAATTAAATTTGCTTGCAGTATAAACCGTTACAATGTTCATACAATCAAATGAACTTTAGGACAAATGGTTTAACTTTTGAAAGTGAAAATATCTGTGAATTCCAGGGTATGCCTGGACACACAATGCTCTACCCATATGTACAATAGTTTATATCTTTTAAGTGTGTGGTCTGTAATTTTTTATTATGTTCTTGATAATGAGACTCTTCTTCCATCTGTCAATGTGTTAATGTTAAGCATTTCTCCTTGGCCTACACACTATCTGTCTAATCTCCTCCAGAGTCCAAGAGCAGCGGTTCCTAATCTGGAGTCTAAGGATCCCTTGGTTAATGGTAGAGGTCCATGGCATAAAAAAGGTTGGGAACCCCTGTCCTAGAGTAGGGCCTTTGGACAGTTTATCTACAATGACCAAGATACTCATCTAAGCTAATCCTGTTTGCCTGAGTTTGGCCCATTTACCTCTAAGTGTTTCCTTTCATGTACCAGTCTAAATGTTTTCTTAAATATTGCTATTGTACTTGCCTCAATCGCTTTCTCTGGCAGTTCAATCCCAACGTTATACATGAATATCAAAGATGATAAATAAGCGTTATTTGACACGTGCAACGAAACATACAGTAAAGTGTGTCGTTTGCACCAAATCAATGAGTATTATACTGGGCAGCCCACAAGCATCACCATGCTGCAATGCCAACATAACGTGCCCACAACTCACTAATCCTAGCCCATACATCTTTGAAATGTGGGAGGAAACCCAACGTGGTCACAGGGAGAACATCCAAACCCCTTGCAGGCAGTGGCGGGAATTGAACCCCAATCTTACAGCTGACACTAAAGAATTGCACTTCCATTTGTGGGTATCCTTTCCATAGCTGAAACCTTGGGCTCTGGAATTCCTAAACCACTCTCAATCTCTTTTGTTCGGGTAAATTTTGTGCTTTAGAGTCATAGTAATAGAAAACTACAGCACATGACCAGACCCTTCAGCTCATCTTGTCCATGCCTAACTATTAATCTGCATAGTCCATAGGACTGCACCTGAACCATATTTACCCCCCCCCCACATAGCCCTCCCGTCCTCGTATCTGTACAAATGCCTCTTATGTTGAAATTGAACCTACATTCACCACTTCTGCTGTAGTCATTCCAAACTTTCACCATCCTCTGAGTGAAGATGTTCCCCTTAAACATCTCACCTTCATAAAAAGATTGAGGGAGTTTACCTGATTTAAAGGACTCTGATAAAACAGAGGATAAATAAGGTGTAAGTGACGTAGTGAAAGTTTTATAAAACTCCCCAGGAAAGTCATCAGGTCCTGGGGTCTTACCAGAATGTAAAGCACGTATGGCCTCAGCCACTTCTTCATTGGAAATAGGCTGATCTAACTGTATTAGGCTATCAGCAGACAAGGTAGGAATGTTGATATTACTGAAAAAGGCATTCATATAGGTATCATCTGAAGAAGAGTCAGACTGATACAACTTAAGGTAAAAGTCTTTAAATACGCTGTTAATTTCAGAATGGTCGGATATCTTAGTACCATTATCTTTAAAAATTTCTATGATTTGACAATTAACTGTAAAAGATTTTAAGCGATTGGCTAATAAACTACCTGTTCTATCCCCGTGAATGTAAAATTGAGTTTTATCTCTCAACAGCTGTCATTCAATTGAATAAGTCAGCAGAAGATTATACTTGGATTGGATTTCAATCCGCTTATTATATATACTTGGATCTGGAGATAGGGCATACTTTCGATCAAGATCTTTTAATATCGCTGCTAGGTCAGACCTTTCTTTGTCAGCTTTTTTCTTTATATAGGTAGAGTAAGAGATAATATCTCCACAAATATATGCTTTAAAAGTATCCCAGACTATAGTACTAGCAGTATCTCCTTTAAAATTTTCTTAAAGAAAAAAGTAATATGGTTTTCCAAAAACTTCAGAAAATTTTTATCAGATAACAATGATAAGTTAAAACGCCAACTTCTATTTGGTACAGAGTAAACAGGTAATCTTAAAGCCAGAAGCACAGGCGCATGATCAGACAAAGCAATCTCCTTATAATCACAGGATGGTACCAGTGGAAGCAAGTTTCTATTTATAAAAAATAGTCAGTCCAAGAGTACATATGATGAACCTGAGAGAAATATGAATATTCCTTTTCTTGAGGGTGTAAAAATCGCCACATGTCGAGAATACCACATTGAAATAGAAACATAGAAAATAGGTGCAGGAGTAGGCCATTCGGCTGATTATCCAACTCAAAACCCTGTACCTGCTTTCTCTCCATACCCCCTGATCCCTTTAGCCACAAGGGCCATATCTAACTTCCTCTTAAATATAGCCAGTGAACTGGCCTCAACTGTTTCCTGTGGCAGAGAATTCCACAGATTCACCACTCTGTGTGAAGAAGTTTTTCCTCATCTCGGTCCTAAAAGGCTTCCCCTTTATCCTTAAACTGTGGCCCCTTGTTCTGCACTTCCTCAACATCGGAAACAATCTTCCTGCACCTAGCCTGTCCAATCCCTTTAGAATTTTAGACGTTTCAATAAGATCCCCCCCCCTCAATCTTCTAAATTTTAGTGAGTATAAGCCTAGTCGATCCAGTCTTTCTTCATATGAAAGTCCTGCCATCTCAGGAATCAATCTGGTGAACCTTCTCTGTACTCCCTCTATGGCAAGAATGTCTTTCCTCAGATTAGGGGACCAAAACTGCACACAATATTCTAGGTGCGGTCTCACCAAGGCCTTGTACAACTGCAGTAGAACCTCCCTGCTCCTGTACTCAAATCCTTTTGCTGTGAATGCCAACATATCATTTGCCTTTTTCACCGCCTGCTGTACCTGCACGCCCACCTTCAATGACTGGTGTACAATGACACCCAGGTCTCGTTGCATCTCCCCTTTTCCTAATCGTCCACCGTTCAGATAATAATCTGTTTTCCTGTTCTTGCAACCAAAGTAGATAACCTCACATTTATCCATATTAAATTGCATCTGCCATGAATTTGCCCACTCACCTAACCTATCCAAGTCACCCTGCATCCTCTTAGCATCCTCCTCACAGCTAACACCGCCGCCCAGCTTCGTGTCATCCGCAAACTTGGAGATGCTGCATTTAATTCCCTTGTCAAAATCATTAATATATATTGTAAACAACTGGGGTCCCAGCACTGAGCCTTGCGGTACCCCACTAGTCACTGCCTGCCATTCTGAAAAGATTTAAAAAGTAGGACCGATTTATTAATGACAGGGGTTTTACTTGAAGAGCGGTCTAATATAGGATCAAGCCAAAAATTAAAATCTCCGCCCATCACTAAGGAATACCGATTCAAATCAGGCAGAAAAGAGAAAAGACGTCCAAAGAACAAGGAGTCATCTGTATTTGGAGCGTATACATTCGCAAATACCATTAGTTTATTCTCAAGACTACCTGAAACAATAACAAAGCGGCAATTTGTATCAGAAATTACATTATGTTGAATAAAGGATACATTCTGATCAAACAGGATAGAGACGCCTCTCAATCTAGATTGAGAGGGTGAGTGAAAATGTATACCTCCATCCTTTGAAAGAACGTGAAATATCATCTTTATGAATATAGGTTTCTTGAAGAAAGATTATACGAGTTTTAAGTTTCTGGATATAAGAGAAAATCTTATTTCATTTAACAGGGTTATTTAGACCTTTCACATTAAAACAGTATATTAATAAAAGAATCGATTAAGTATCCTTTAGTAATGTATAAAAGGTAATCACAGACATGTAGATAGTGAATAAATAAAACAGTAAAAGCATCCAATCAGCTTTCTGAAAGAACCCATTTCCCCCCTCCCTCCCCCCAAAGAGAGAAATCAGCCAAGGGGGGCTGAAGACTAAATCTAACGTTCCCAACCCAAAACTCCGGTGGCACCAGAAAATATATATGTATAGCTGTGCTGAATAAACTATTGTAAATATATATATATATATGTGTATATATGTCTGTACACAAAAACAAAATATCAAAGTAATTAAGTTCGCTATTTACGGGGGAAAAAACCATGGGAAAATGTATTAGTCTTGGTAAAAAGGAAAGACAATAAAATCAAATAGTAGAAGCCAGTAAGGAAAACAACATATACTTGCGGCTGCAAAAAAAGGAGTAAAGAAACAAATAGAAAATAATTAGAAAGGGAAGTGGTTTAGATAGCTTCCTACATGACTAAGGCATTCAAGGGAGAAAAAAAACCAAAATGACAAAAATGATAAAATAATGAAAAAACCAAAAACCAGCAATAAGAAATATAGAATATTGTATACTATTGAAAAACAGTAAAAGACTGAAAGGTATATAAATAATCAAAAGATAGGAAAGATCAGAGTGAATTTAAAGTAAAGCAAAACACCCTATAATTTCATTCCTCAGTAATTACTACATGTATACCCTACATAATTACTTTAAGTCAAATTACTAAAAGGAAGGTAAAAATCAACATAACACTGAAAGAATATAACGTATTGTTTAAAAAGAGCTGCGAAAAAGTAACATTAGAGGACCCGTATAAAGGCGGGAAACAGCAAAAGAGAAAATGGATGTGGTCTACCTGCATATTTTGCATAGTTTGAGAGATAACAAGGCGCCAATTACTTAAACAAATGATTAAGGCTTCGTAAACCAAGAAACCTTATTATCAGAAGTAGTAACCTTGAGTTTACACTGGTCTCTGAGAGAAAGGTGACAGCCAAGCTTAAAAAGATCAGACATGACCTCTTTAAAAGCCTGTCTAGCTCTTAGAACTTCCGGTAAATAAGCTTGAATGATCCGAAACTGTTGATCACGAAATTGTAATATGCGTTTCTTCCTTGATTCACGAAGGATCTGTTCTTTAATCTGATAGTCATAAAAGCGAATGATAATAGAGCGAGGTTTGGCAGAATCCCAATTAGGCGGGGTAACTCGGTGAACTTGCTCAAATTTTGGTAGTTCCTATAATATATCAGGGAATAAATTTTCTAGTATTTGAGCACAAAAATCGGTAAGTTGATTACCCTCCAGTTTTTCAGGAAGCCCAAGGATTCTGATATTGCACCTTCGGTTCCTGGTCTCCAAATCTGTAAGTTTCTTTAGTAATGCGTCGTATTTTTTAAGTTGTTCCTTAGAAATTTTCTTGAAACCTTCGATATCCTTCTACAACACTGGCAGAGATTCTTCATGTAGCTTAATACGAATTTCATGGTCATTCACAGTCTGCTGTATACTTCCAAGTTTCCAATTAAGCGTTTTCAGTTCAGATTTAACCAGGTCGAAGGAATTCTGTAACACGTCAAACTTGGATTCCAAGTCATCCAGTTTATCCAATTTTTCGAGTCTCTCTGACATTTGTTGAAACATTTCAGTCAAAGTCTCTAAAGTAGCCTCTTTTTTAGACTGCTTTCTACTCGTGGTGCTCTCACCGAGATAGGTTTAAACAGCAAAGTAAGCAAATAATTTCGGAGCACTTAGCTTTTGCAACCTACTCCATTACAGCCACTGGAAGTCTCTCTCCCTCAATCTTTTTATGAAGCTTTTATTTCTCTTATTCTTAAAAAAAAAATATCCAGCTGAATGTTCTTCATACAGACCTATTTCTTTATTAAATGTTGATGCAAAAATTTTATCCAAAATCTTAGCTCGAAGACTTGAAAATATTTTACCATCTATTATATCACATGACCAGACAGGATTTATTAAAATCATTACTCACATTTTAATATATGTCGGTTATTGAATGTGATATATTCACCATCCAAAAAAAATCAGAGTGTGTATTATCCTTAGATGCAGAAAAAGCCTTCAATAGGATTGAGTGGAATTATCTTTTTAAGACCCTAGAGAAGCTTAATTTTGGGCCTAATTTTATTTGTTGGGTTAAATTAATTTACTTGTCTCCTACTGCTCAGGTTATTACTAACTCTCAAATTTCTAAGCCCTTTAAATTACAGCGGGGAACTAGACAAGGTTGCCCTCTTAGTCCTTTACTTTTTGCTTTAGCTATAGAACCCCTAGCAATAGCATTTCGAGAATCTAAGGACATTTCTGGTATACTAAGGGAAGGTATGACTCATAAAATTTTGTTATACGCTGATGATATTTTACTTTTTATCTCTAATGCTGAAACTTCTTTACCTTCGGTTCTTTCTTTAATTTCCCAGTTAGTTTTTTTTCAGGATATAAGCTGAACTTACATAAAAGTGAGCTATTTCCTTTAAATGACCTAAAGTCATCAAATGCCAAATTTCCGTTCCAAGTTGTTACAAGTCAATTTACATAACTAGGTGTAACAATTACTAAAAACTTCAAGAATTTATTTAAAGAAAACTTAAACCCCTTATTGAATTATGTGAAAAAGACGCTTTCTAAATGGTCTCCTCTTTCTTTATCCCTAATTGGCCGAATTAATTCGATTAAAATGAAAATTCTTCCTAAATTTTTATATCTTTTTCAGGCTTTACCTATTTTTATTCCTAAGACCTACTTTGATTCTTTAGATTCAATTTTAACATCTTATATTTGGAATAATAAACAAGCTCGTTTAAGTGAAGTTTACCTACAAAGAAATAAAGAGATGGATGGATTAGCCCTACCCAATTTTAGGTTTTACTATTGGGCTGCCAATATAAGGAATATTACTTTTTGGTCCTATTATATTTAGCATAAAGATTGCCCATCATGGGTCTCCTTAGAAGTTAATTCTGTAAAAAAATTCCTCTATTGTCTCTCTTCTTGGATCATACTCTTTTTCAGCAAATAAAACAACAGATAACATAATTGTTAAGCAAAGTTTAAGGATCTGGTCTCAATTTAGATAATTTTTTGGTTTAGCGAATTTTTCATTATCATCTCCCATTCTCCTTAATTTTTTTTTTATCCCTTCCATGACTGACAAAGTCTTTAAGGATTGGGATGAACTAGGTATTAAGTGTTTTTGGGACCTGTTTATCTCAGGATCTCTTGCTTCATTTGACCAATTGTCAACTAAATTTGCACTGCCAAAAACACATTTTTACAGATACCTTCAAATTAGAGATTTCTTACGTTTCCAATTAACTACTTTTCCTATAGGTCCTGATAAAAATTTACTGGACGATCTTTTAAATTTAAAACCTTTTGTTAATGGTTCTATTACCAGTATCTATAACTTGTTGATTGATTCTAGACAAGACTTTTTAGATAAAATAAAAAAAGCTTGGGAGGATGATCTAAATTGTCAGATTTCTGATGAAAGATGGAATAAAATTCTTAAATGGGTTAATAAATCATCTTTCTGTGCTCGTCATTCTCTTCTACAATTTAAAGTGGTTCATAGAGCTTACATTTCTAAACAGAAGCTGTCCAGTTTTTATCCGAACGTTTCTCCACTTTGTGATAAATGCAACTCTGCTGATGCCTATTAATTCATATGTTTTGGTTTTGCCCTAAAATTGAAAAGTTTTGGCGGGAAGTATTCCATACCTTCTTACAACTTTTTAGGGTCCAATTTGACCCAAATCCCCTTACTGCCTTGCTTGGTATTATTGCAAATGAAGATATAACTTTAAATACTCTGAACCTACAGGTTTTAGTTTTTACCTCTCTTTTAGCAAGGAGAGCAATCTTGCTTAAATGGAAGGAGTCTACCCCTCCTACACATCTTCAATGGATACGTGATATTATGTCTTATTTAAATTTAGAGAAGACCCGCTGCTCAGTCTTAAATTCAAAACAATCTTTTTATGATAACTGGGGACCTTTCCTAAATTACTTTTCCAATTTATAAAGTTTAACAGTGCACAGACTTCTATGTATATTTCCATCTTCTCTTCTTAAGCGAATATGTTTTTTTTCTAATTACCCATTATCATCCATCAGCTTTTTTCTTTGGTAGTTGGTAGGGGGTTGACATTTTTTATATAAAAAATTTATTTTATGATGTATGACCTATCTTTAAATTTTTGGTTACAGAGTGGCAATACCTTTATGTGATATGCTATACCATTTTGATTAATTTTATTACAATATATGAATGTACACAATTTATGTTGAGATGTATCTATGTGTTGCACTCTGTAAATCTTGTTTTTTCTTCTGGATAAAAATACTGTAAAAAGAAAGATAGATCTCACCTTTCACCCTGAACTCATAATCTCCAGTTTTAGTCTCGCCCAACCTTGGTGGACACGACCTGTCTTTACCCTATCTATGCCCTCACAATTTTGTTTGCCTCTATCAGATCTCCAGTTAATAGTTCCATTTAATATACTGAAATTCTTACAGTGCTCATTCTCTAGAGCTTCAGCATAGAGTCCTAATCTATCCAACATTTTCTTATAATTCAGGTCCTATAACTCAGTCCCAGAAACATCCTTGTAAATTTTCTCTATACTCATTCAGGCATCTTTCCTGTTGGTAGATGCACACAATACTTCACATGAGGCAAGGCTTGTCCTGCTGTCTCAAAAACATTTTTCTGCCTTAGCAGTACTTAGCAGGCTCTCGTGAGATTTCTTATGTCCTGTGTTCCTATTTTTGACCTACTAAACATGCAGATTAACTGAATTATTATCCTAGATCGTTGTTGTCAGATTTGATTAAAGAATATATAAATTCCATTGAAGTTCTTCATAAACCTGTTAACTTGTAATTTTTTCCCAGTATGATTCATCTTGACTCATGTAAAGAACCAGTGAATCACACTGAATTATTGAATGTGAATGTAGTGGAATATACTCAGTGTCTTTGGTCTTCTGCTGTAGTCCAACTACTTCAGGGTTCAGAATTGCTCTTTTGCACACCACTGTTGTAATGTGGTTGTTTGAGTTATTGTCACCTTCCTGTCAGCTTGAACCAGTCTGGCCATTCTCCTCTGACCTCTCTTATTAACAAGCCATTTTCATCCATAAAACTGCCGCTCACTAGATTTTTTTTTGTTTTTTTGCACCATTCTCTGTAAACTCTAGAAATGTTGTGCATGAAAATCAGTTGTGGTTTCTGAGATTCTCCAACTACCCCATCTGGCACCAACAATCATTCCATGATCCAAAGTCACTTGATCACATTTCTTCTCCATTCTGATGTATGGTCTGAACAACTGAACCTCTTATCCGTGTCTGCGTGCTTTTATGCATTGGGTTGTTTCCACATGATTGACTGATTAGATATTTGCATTAACGAGAAGATGTACCTAATAAAGTGGCCATTAAGTTTAGATAGTTTTATTTGGTCATTTATCGTTCCCCACAAAATAGTTTTATTAGAGGCAGATATGAGGGGTTTATTACAACTGCACAAACTGCAATTTCTTGAGGCTTGAATCTAAACCTTCCATAGATTTTGTAGCAGAATCAATTCTGCTGAGCTATAGAAAGTAATGAACTTATCATCTATCCATTTTATAACAAGTTGGATGTGTTTTTTTTATAAATGAATAAAATATAATGGGCTAATAGTGGCTCAAGTTTCCATAAATTTGCCTTTGCTAATTTGTTTTTCTCTTTGGCATTGATTCTGTGTATAAATGAGGCACAATAAGATTTTTTTTATCTGCCAAAATGTGATGAATTATTAACTGCTCATTGGACTTTAAGATGTAGTAACAGGACTATGTAAAACATTAGACTGATAAATGTTGGGAGTGGGTTTATGCATGTTTCCACAAGGTATGAATGGTGCTGATATTGAGAGCACGAAGCCGAGTCACTTATACTCTTGGGCAAAGTGTAGCTTTCAAAGATTTGATTTATAGATAGAAATATCAGAAGATTCTGCCTTGATCAAAAATTGTGAGTACATAGAATTGGGCTATATTTTGATGATTGGATGTCACACCAGCGGGCACAGACTCATCAAATATAAGAGCTTTACAACTGAGAGCGGAAAACTTACTGCATGTTACACCACAGGCATTTAGGGCAGCATCTATGGGGATGTTCAGGGCTTCCGTGATCATGTCAGTAGCTTCCTCTTGGTTTTCACTACTGCCAGTCATGCAGGTGCTGGTTGGAGACTCAGGAATACCGTCGCACTCAGATATAGAAGGATTCTTCATTGCTATTTCCTTAACAATTTTGTTTTACCAGTTATGGTTGTTGGCCCTGAGCTGAACCCCTGAACTGTGAACACCAGTGGACCACTCTTAATCTGGCCTCTACCTTTTGACACATTTGGCAAGGGTGACCTGACCAAGAGCCAAAACGTAAAGCCCTGACTCCAGCCAACATAGCTCTCTGGGTCATTGAGGCACACTAGCCTCCAAGCCACAAGGTTGTGGTCCTCTTGGAGGGAGAATAGGAAAAGCTTATTTATAATGAGGCACGGTTACACCGTGGACTACCGTAGAAAATGATTACAACTGTGATGGTCAGCATTAAGACCATGGGACATGGGAGCAGAATTGGAGCATTTGGTCCATCGAGTCTGCTCCGCCATTCCATCATCTCTGATTTATGTTTCCCCTCAACCACATTCTCCTGTCTTCTCCCTGTAACCTTCGACATCCTTGCTAATCAAGAACCCATCAACCTCCACTTTAAATATATCCAGTGACTTGCCCTCCACAGCCATCTATGGCAAGGAATTCAATCGAGGTTGTTGGAACAAGAACAGGCATAATAGCCCATGAGGCCTGCCGTTCAATAAGGTCATGTGCTTAGTCTTCTGTCTCATTCAGTTTCCTGTTTGTTTCCCATGTGGCTAATTTATGATGAGGGTGGGTTGGACCTCTAGCATCTTAATTTAAGGAGCAATAAAAGCTAACCTTGCCATTGATGCTTCTATCTTTAGAATGATTAGATGGAGTAAATGTGGAGAGGGTGTTTCCAGTCATGGGAGAATTCAGGACCAGATGGGACAGCCTCAAAATACAAAGTCGTCCCATGAGAGCAGAGATGAGCAATTTCTTTAGCCAGAGGCTGGTGAATCTGTGGAATTCATTGCCACAGTTGGCTGTGGAGGCCAGTTATTGGGAACATGGAGATACAGAGATTGATAAGTTCTCGATTAGGGTGTCAAAGGCTACAGGGAGAAGGCAGAAAAATGGGGTTGAGAGGATAAATAAATTAATCTGATGGAATAGCAGACTCAATGGGCCAAATGACCTAATTCTGCTCCTATGTCTTATGGTCTTAGCCCAATGATGAATTAAAGTACAGCACAAAACTGCCAGAGTAACTCAGCAGACCAGGCAGCATCCATGGAGGGAAATAAACAGGCGATGTTGTGGTTGGGATCTCTCATCTAGATTTCCTTGCTCCTGGTTCAGCACCTGCAGTTTCTTGTTCTAGTGTCTCTAACGAATAAAGTATAATGGTTACAAATGGAAGTAGCAGAAATGTGTGAAATTGTTACCTGAGAAGTCAGTATTGTGCCTAGTCGGAAGATAAGGTGTTTATTTCATTTCTATTCTGTTTCTTTGGAGCAGAGTAGAAGACTGAGAATGTAGTGGCATGGGATGGAGATTCCAAACTACACTTTGGTGTCACAACTGTGCACTGAGTCATCTACACAGAGTCATTTAGTTTCCCCACAATTTTGAACGGAAGGTGCTATCAATACCAAATACAGGTCCACAATCCCTTATCCAAAATTCTGAAATCCAAAAAGCTTAGAAAACCGAAGTTTTTTTCGCCAACAGCTGACGTCACTCAGGTGTGACGTGGCAGCACTAGCAGAGGCCGCCAGACGTCAGTTGTGGCTCAGCACTCGTACTGGTTACACGTGCATTTGCTGTTTGCTGATATTTTGTGTTCACTGTTGACTTTGTTTAATTTCACTGTGAAAATGTCAAAAACAGCTGTAGATACCCCTTATGGGTAACAATGAGAAAAAGAGAAGGAAGCATCTATCATTATCAATAACGCAGAAAGTGGAATTATTGCAGAAGCTTGATCGTGTTGTGTCTGTGTGGTGTCTTACTGAAGAATGTGGTGCCGGAACTACCACTGTATATGATTTAAAGAAACAGACAAGTTACTGAAGTGTTATAGTGACAGTGACATTCTACATTTATTCCAATAAGTCATTTACCATGTGTTTGATTTGGTTTGTTTGAAGCTGTTTATTTTAATGTTTTATTGAATGTTTTTGTTGGAAGTAAAATATTTTTCTTTATTCCCTAAACAATACAGTATAACAACTATTTACATAGCATTTACATTGTACTAGATATTATAAGTAATCTAGAGATGATTTAAAGTATACGGGAGGATGTGCGTAGGTCTAGAGCTCCACCGGGTCCTAAAGTCCACCCACACTGAGCCAGGTTAAATAAGGGACTTGAGCATATGTGTTTTTTGGTATCCAGGGGGTGGGGGGGGGGGGGGGGTCCCGGAACCAATAAGGAGGGATTCTGACATCCGAAAAATTCTGAATTCCGAAATGCAACTGGCCTCAAGGATTTCAGATAAGAGATTGTGGACCTGTATATTATTTTGAAAATATTCCTCATATTGACAGCTACTGAAGAAAAAAAAAATACTTTTTTGTAAGAAGTTTTAAAATACATGGGGCAAGTTGTTTTAAGGTCCAGTTTGGATTTGTTAGCAATTGTTTAGAATTGTTTGTAGTTGATATCTTGGTTGGAACAGTAAGCGAATAACCAAATGCAGTTGTTTAGTTAATTGTTTTGCAGAGGAAGAATTTCATTTCTAAACTTGGTGCCATGTTAAGATGGAAAATGACATCAAGTTTAGAAATGTAGTTAGAGTATTGATGGCCCAATAATGGGTAAGATGTAAACAGGTCAGGACTTGACATCAAAAACTTTGACACATTTCAGTAGATGTGTGGGGGTGAGTTTATTAATTGGTTACATCATGGCCTGGTATGGAAACATGAATGTCCTTGAATGGAAAATCCTACAAAAAGTAGTGGATACAGCCCATTCCATCAAGGGTAAAGCCCTCCTATTCAGCACATCTACATGGGGCACTGTTGAGGGAAAACAGCATCCGTCATCGAGAACCCCCACCATCTAGGCCAGGCTCTCTTTTCGCTGCTGCCGTCAGGAAGAAGGTACAGGAGCCTCAGGTCCTGCACCACCAGGTTTGAGAACAGTTAGTACCCCTCAGGCTCTTGAACCAGAGGGGATAACTTCACTCACCCGATCACTGAATGGTTCACGCAACCACTTTCAAGACTGGTCATCTTGTGTCTTCAATATTTATTTATAATAATAATTACTGTTTTCCTCTCATATTTGCAGCGTTTGTCTCTTGCACATTGGTCTTTCATTGATCCTATTGTGTTTCGTGGATTTACTGAGTATGCCCACAAAAAATGAATCTCAGGGTTGTATATGGTGACATATATGTACTTTGATAATAAATTTACTTTGAACTTTGACTTGTGATTTTTTTTTTTCAACTCTAAACTTTCTGACCTACCAGTAAATGTGCAGGTAAATATATAGGAGCAGATAAGTGTTCTGGTGGGAGGAGGTATGGTGTGCTAGAATAAAAGCTGAAAGTAGGAAATATTATGTAGATAACTTGCATGTTTTGTATGTAGATGTGATAAGTTTCTGAATTCAGGAACCTGAATAATTAGTGTGTTGGTGTCCTTCATTATCATTATCATGAATCATTTATTTGTCTAACCAGCATTTTAGCCCTTTTGGTCTGGGAATGAGAGAAGATAAATCTACTCCTTCAGTTACGAAGCTTTGAAGCTGATGTCCCACATTAAAAACAGCCTCCGTTTGTTAATATGTGAATTTGTTTGATCTGCTTAACGTATTATGGGTTCAAGAAATGGATTTGAATACATAATCCAGGCTGTAATGATCACTGCTAAGAGGTATTGATCCAACATTCAACAGGCAGGAGTGAAGAGAAATTCTGTTGTGTTCTTATCCATAATATTGCAGCCCTGGTAATACTTGGTTGGCTCCATTGGACCAGTTGTATAACTTCAATAATGGAAACTAGATTTCCGGGAAAAAAGTGCTCAGTTTGGAATTCTGCAATTGGGAAGCTATCATGTGGATAGGCGAAAAGATTGAAAATGTTCTCAAAGCTTCCTTGGTTAAAAAGGTGACATTCCCAATAATTCCTCAGAACCCTTGATCCATGAGGGTAGGAAACATTTCTATGATGGGACTGAGAATCTCGAGCTCATGTGTGGGTAGCATACAGAGCAGTGGAAGATGCACAGCACCACAAAATCTACCTGCTTACCTTCCCACTTGTGCCTCACTGGTGATAATATATGCAGGTCTCAGATTGTCCTTGGAAGTCATAGGACCAGAGTAGAAGCAATTAATCCATGATTTGATGGGCTGTTGAAGGAGGATGATGCAATGCTGAAGGTGTCATTGTTTTGACAGCACATCAAGCTGAGGGAACTGCTATCTGCTGGTGTGGGTGTGAAGAATCCAAGCTCAACATCTCCCTTAATCACCTCCACCAAAAAATTGGTTAAAAGATCATTTAGTTTATTACAGTTTCTGAGTAGCTAAATAATTAACATATTAAGGAAGTTACTATGGAATCATTGCATAGAATTTATTAAGATGTAATTTTGTTTGCGAGCTCAATCATAATAAGTTTAGGATTTCCTTGTGTTTCCACCAGCTGTTCCCCTGCTGTGCAACTTTCCATTTGTGTCCTTTTGAAATCATTCACTTTTGGGAGTTATGTTTGTGTGGAATGGAGATAAGTTTCTCCCATTTTTTTTGAAGTGTCTTGTGAAGGAAACATTATTCACCAATTTGACACAATTGGAACTTATGGTGTTTAATCTTGTGTTTGGATTAATGTTTACAGGTAAATGTCCAAAGGCAGATTATATCATGTACACAGTGTAAATCCTGAGACTTTGCTCTTATCTTTCCCCAAATTGGCCATTTATTTTGTCACAAGGGTCAGGAAGTCCTTTCGTCCCCCAGTAGTATTATTGAAAATTGAGGTGTAAAAATTTGCTTGAATCTGAAGTAAAAAAAGCAATGTGCTGGAAGAACAGCAGGTTGAGCAGCATCTGCAAGTGAAAGGAATTGTCAGTATTTTGAGTCAAAACATCATTACTGTGTTTTGCTCTACCCCCACAGGTGCTGCTTGACCCAGAGTTCCTCCAGCAGATTGTTTGTTACTGAAGATAGCCCTCATTCAATACCACAACATTACCATTAATTTTCATTGAATTGTGCACAGAAATGCAAGATCTGAGCATTTTCCCGTGTGACTGTTAGGATACAAATGAGATAGGCTAAGGCAGTACCAGGAGATCACGCAATGATGATTCAGAAATGATCCATAAGTGGCTATGATGCTCCAGTTTCTCCAGCAGTTGGAAGAACTGGTTGTAGAATACCTTGTTGCTCACTGAATTTAATAACTCAAAGTTTGATCACTTGACTTCAAAAATTATTTTTGCCTTTCAAACAGTCATGTTGGATAATGACAAATAAAGCAAATCTTTATCTTCCTTTATCTTTATAAACAGCCATGCCGGATAAAGGGAGACATTGGCCATTATACTGATGAAAATGCAGCACCTTTAGTCCATTGTGTTCGTCTTCTTAGTGCATCTTTCCTTTTAACCGGTCAGAAGAATGGTAAGCTGCTGTATTGGAATGGCATCAGCTTTCATCTTTTTTTGTTCTTGCTGTGGAATATTTCATTCAAGATTTTTCTTTGATACAGGTCTTATCCCTGACAGAGAAGTCCGGGTGAGTGTCAAAGCATTGGCCGTTAGTTGTGTTGGAGCAGCCATTGGACTTCATCCTGAAGCTTTCTTCAATAAACTATACAGGACTTCGCTTGAAGTTCTAGAGGTTCAAGGTAATTGGATTAGTATGGTGTGTTTCCAAGAGTGAGTCACAACTGCAGTAATGATGGAATAATTTATTGATTATTGAAAGAAAAATGGAGAGGTGTGTGTGGCTAGATTGATCTTGGAGTAGGTTAATAGGACGGCACAAGATCCTGCACCGAAGGGCCCGTTCTGTGCTGTATTTATTGTTCTATGTTAATATTCTGATCCTGGGATTATCAGTAACTGTTGTAAGATTGTGTGTTACACAAAGGAAAAAGCCACTGCCTTTACAGAACTGCTTTATTAGTTGTAATGTAAAAAATAATGAATTACCTTCCCCAATAACCCTTCCTAGTGTTCTCATTCTCTTTCCTGCTACCCAGTATCTTTCTTCAAATTTTTATCTCTTTGTCTCTGCCTACATTTCTGTTCCTTCCACCCCTCACCATTTTCTTCCTTCTCTCCCATACTGATCTGCTCTTCTCTTTCCTGACCTCTTCCATTTCCTCCACTGCTACTTCTCAGGATTGAACCTTCTAGTTATGTTTATAGAAAGATGGCAGAAATGATCTTGCCAGGTCATTAACCTGTCCATTGACTGTGAGGTTATAACTCATGCATATGAGGGAGGCTAATAGTGCATCAGTCCAAGGTGGATCAAAGCCCAGTCAGAAAGCACTACAATGCAGAAATAAGCCCTTCGGCACTTCTAGACCATGCCGAACTATTTATCTGCTCAGTGCCATCAAATTGCATCGTTCCATAGCTCTCCCTAGCCCTCCCAGGCATGTACCTACACAAATTTCTTTTAAATGTTGAAATTGAACTTGCATCCACCACTTTGGCAGATAGCTCGTTCCACACTCTTACCTCCCTCGGAGTGAAGAAGTTCCACCTCATGTTCCCCTTCAGCACTTCACCTTTCACCCTTAACCCATGACCTCCAGTTCTACTCATGAGGAACGTTTGATGGCTCTGGGTTTATACTTGCTGGAATTTAGAAGGATGAGGGGGGGGGATCTCATTGAAACCTTTCGAATGTTGAAAGGCCTAGACAGAGTAGATGTGGAAAGGTGGGGGAGTCTAGGACAAGAGGGCACAGATTCAGGATAAAAGGCATCCATTTAAAACAAGAGATGCAGAGAAATTTCTTTAGCCAGAGGGTGGTGAATTTGTGGAATTTATTGTCACAGGCAACTGTGGAGGCCAGGTCTTTGGGTGTATTCAAGAGCTTGATTAGTTCTTGATTGGACACGACATCAAAGGTTACGAGGAGAAGGCTGGGGAATGGGGCAGAGGAAGGGATAAAAGCATAGCCAATGGTGGAGCAGACTCGATGGGCCAAATGGCCTAATTCTGCTCCTGTGTCTTATGGTCTTATAATTTTGTACACCTCTTTCACGTTCCCCCCATTTTTCTATGCTCCAGGGAATAAAGCTCTAACCGATTCAACCTTTTCATATAAACTGAGGTCCTCAAGTTCTGGCAACATCCTTGTAACCTTTCTCTGCACTCTTTCAAACTTATTGATATTGTTTTTGTAGGTAGGTGGCCAAAACTGCATGCAATACTCCAAAACTTCAACATGACAACTCAACTCCTGTACTCCTTTTCTAATGAGGTTGGGCGAGACTAGAATTAGAGGTCATAGGTTAAAGGTGAATTATTTAAAGGGAAATCGGAGGGGGAATTTTCCTATTCGGTGGTGTGAGAGTGGAATGAGTAGAAGGAATGGATGTGGGTTCAATTGCAACATTTAAGGAAACAGTGAGAAGCAGTGAAAAGCTTTTGTCTGTGTCATGCAGACAGATCTTGCCATATGTAAGTACATCAGGGTAGTAAAAAGAAAACAATATAGAATATAATGCTGTGGCTACAAAGTGCAAGTGCATTGGCAACGTACAGTACTGTGCAAAGTGTTAGGCATGTATATATAGCTACAGTACCTAAGACTTGCACAGTACTGTATTTGTCAAAATGGAGCAGAGAGAGAATTTGTAAATCTGACTGGAGGAAAGGATGTTGGAAGTGGTGAAGGTGGAGTGCTGCAGGAAAGGTGTGTGATAAGTGGCAGGGGGTAGTGCGGGTGCAGACACACCCACCTCTGAGACACCAGGCAAGGTCATTTGATTCCAGACAGCTGGTTTATTGATTGTTACAGAATGTCTCTGGTGCTTCCCACTCCCTCTCCTCTCCTTTCTTTTCTCAACCATGATTCCCTCTCCCTGCCCCATTCCCACTCTCAGTCGACAATAGAGACCCATATCAGAATCAGGTTTATCATCACTCATGTGTCATGAAATATGTTGTTTTTTTTTGCAGCATTTAATAAGTAGTGGGAGCTTGTTCCCATTACCACCCATGGTTATAACAACCCTCAGGAACCATGAGTCTGATGACAGTGAGATAAACCATCTTTGAGTCTGGATTTTGTATCTTCTGCCTGATAAGAGAGGGGAGAGGGGAGTTGAGAGTAGGTAGGAAGGATCATTGGTTACGTTGGCTGCTTTCCTGAGACAGCTGGAAGTGCAGACTGAATCCATGGAGGGGAGGCTGGATTGCGTGGTAGACTGGGCTGTGTTCACAACTCAGTAACTTCTTGTGGAGAATTTGCCATTCCATGCTGTGCTGTATCTGGAAAGGATGCATGTATAAAAATTTGAGTCAAGCAAAATTTATTTTGCCTTCTGAGGACATAGAGGCATTTGTGTGCTTTTTACCTGTAGTGTCTGTGGCTGGGCCAGGACAAATTGTTGGTGATAATTGCAGCTGGGAACTTGAAGCTCACAACCATCTCCATCTCAACATCATTAATCCAGACAAGGTCACGTAATCTGTCCAGCTTCCTGAAGTCAATGGCCAGCTCCTTCCTATTGCTGACATTGAAGGAAAGTTTGTGGTATTGACACTATACTGTTGGATGCTATCTCCTTCCTACACTCAGTCTCATCTTTATTTGAGATCCAGCCCACCACAGTGATGTTGATTGCAAACCTTTGCCATCACACAAAATTGTAAGTAGGGGAGTATGTGAAGCGGCTTCAAGCTGATTTGGATAAGCTGGGTAAGTCCTCAGGACGAGGGAAAAAAAGCCTAGATTACTTCCTGTAATTTCCAGTATTCAAGTGTAAAGGACAACAAAATAACCGCTACTCCACATCTGATGCAGCACAAAAAAAACCAAAATGGTAAAGAACACAATAATAAAAACCATAATACAGATAAATACGTAAGATAGCTTGTATACACGCATTGTATGTCCATAAAGCAATGCTAAGCACAGGATTGTCTTGTACTTAAGGTGACTGATAGGAAATGATAAAATAGTGGTGGTGGGGTGAGTTAGTGGGTGGAGGTGTTGATCAGCCTTAATGCTTGGGGAAAGTAACTGTTTTTGAGTCTGGTGGTCTTGGTGTGGATGGAAGGTAGCCTCCTCCCTGATGGGAGTAGGACAAACAGTCCATGAGCAGGGTGGGTGGAATCCTTCATGATGTTACTGTCCCTTTTCCAGAGTCTTTCTGTGTAAATATCCTTGATGGCGGGTAGGCTGGTGCTGGAGATGCTATATTTTGATGTGAAGTTTGCAGCGTACTGAAAAAGATGAGGACTTTTGGAAATGAGAGGTAAATGGTGAAAGATATGTACACCAAAAACCAACAAGTAAGTGCAGGAATGCAGGAGGTATGTTATGATGGGGCTTGTGAGCAGGAATAAAATGTACTTCAACCTGATGGGACCACATCTGGAGTTCTGTACATTTCCTTTAGATAAATTTCTCGCATTTGCAAATTTTAATATTTGTTCCGATGTGAGATGTAAAATGGCTTGGTGGCAGTGGCCTCTCTGGGTCCAACAAATGGTGCAAAAGTGTGTGCTAAACATTTTTCTTGTGATCATTGTTAACTAAGTCTGGTTCATTGGTGAGACTGGTGGGGAGCTGCAATGCCTCAGTTGTTGCATGGTATGGTGTCTCCTGTTACAGTTGCACAAGGGAGGAGGTACTGAAGGTGATATGGGAGAGAAACAGATGCGGCGGGCATGCTGGAAATATCATCCATATTGGGTCAGGGACTAGCCCCTCCCGTCGGTGCTGCTCTCCAGTGTCGTACCTTGGAAGGCAAGCTGGAATGCTTGTGGCTGGCCCAGCATGCTACAAGCTGGTTTGCCTTCATCTGTTGAACCAGCAAAAAGAGGAACTGCTGTAAACTTGCAGAACTTTCTTGCAGAAACAGGACAACATCCCATGCACCATCAGTTTTCAGGCCATGCTATTTAAGGACCTGTGCTAATACTATTTTGTGACTGTATGTGCTGTGTGTGACTGTATGTACTATGTTTTGCACCTTATCCCTGGAGAAATGCTGTTTCGTTTGGCTGTATACATGTGTATGGTTGAATGACAATTAAACTTGAACTTGAAATATTTTCGGAGATGACCTCATCATGTTTTAATTCTTCTCATTCCACAGAAGAACAGTGCATATCAGACATTTTGAAATATGTCAGCCATGGAGATCCACAAATAAGAGGTGCCACAGCACTCCTCTGTTCAACATTCATTCACTCTGTTCTGATTAAGACTCGATTTAATCCAGAAAGTTGGCTTGCTGTGGTGCGAGGCACAACAGGTAAATGGATAATATCCTTCTAATATGCTGTTAGTCTGATAGTTTGTGTGATGTTACTTGTTTAAGTATCTTTTAAATGTTGTGAATGGACCTGATTCAACTGCTTCCTCTAGTAGCTCATTTCATATACTGATCAGTCTGGGTGGAAAAGTTGCCCCTCAGCTTCCTATAAAATCTCTCCCCTCACTCTTTAACTTATGCCTTCTCATTCATGGTTTACTCTGGGGGGGGGGGGGGAAGAAAGTAAACATGAGTTACTATAGATGCTAGAAATCCAGAGTAACTAATGCACTTGCGCGCGCGCTCTGTCTCTTGCGCTCTCTGTCTCTCGCGCTCTCTGTCTCTCGCGCTCTCTGTCTCTCGCGCTCTCTGTCTCTCGCGCTCTCTGTCTCTCGCGCTCTCTGTCTCTCGCGCTCTCTGTCTCTCGCGCTCTCTGTCTCTCGCGCTCTCTGTCTCTCGCGCTCTCTGTCTCTCGCGCTCTCTGTCTCTCGCGCTCTCTGTCTCTCGCGCTCTCTGTCTCACGCTCTCTGTCTCTCTCGCTCTCTCTCTCTCTTGCTCTCTCTCACACACGTGCTTACGTGCTTTCTGCTGGAGGAATTCAGCAGGTCAGGCAGCATCTATGGAAAGGAATAATGAGTTGATGTTTCGAGCTGAGACCCTTCATCAGGATATGGTCTTGGCCTGAAACAATGACTCCTTATTCCATTGATGCTGCCTGGTCTGCTGAATTCTTCCAGCATGTGTGTGTGTGTTAACTTGCAGAAAATGTCCATGCATTCACTATAAATATGCCCCTCATGTTTTATACACCTCTGCAGGATCACTCTCCATTCTCCTAAGCTCCAGTGAATAAAGTCACAATCTGCTCATTCTCTCCATAATCCTCATTCTCTCCATAACCCAACATCCTCGTATATTTCCTCTGCACTGTTTCCAGTTTAATGGCATCTTCCCTGCAGCAGGGTGACCTCTCCAAATGCAGCCTAACCAACCCACACAACTGTTGTGTGTGATAGATATCTACGTGCAAATTAATACAGCAATCTTTCCTGAGCACATCAATTCATGGACTTGTTCCCTGTCTTTCTTTCCAGGGTATGGCATCAGTTTGGAGGATTGTGTTCCTTTACTCCAGAAGACCCTGAAGGATAAATCATCTGTGACTTGCAAAATGGCTTGTGCTGCAGTAAGGGTAGGTATTGCTTTCCTGAAGGCAAAATTAATACGATAAAACTTTTTATTAACTCGCATGTAGGATATTCATTAATACAGATTTTTGTATTAGTTCTTTCATTGTTATGTTTTGTTATCAAGACAGGCAATAGATTTTAGTGGTACATTTTGATTGGAACATAGAACAGTACAGACCAATCTGCCCATGATGTGTGCCAACCATTTATTTTCAAGGTCAATCAAACCCTTACCTCCCTGATATCCCTTAATTTTTCTTTCTCTAAGTACCTATCCAAGAGGCTCCCAAATGTTCCTAATGTATCTGCCTGTACCACCACCCCTGACAGTGTATTTCACACAGCTACCACTCCCCTTGTTTTTTAAAAAAACTATCTCTGACAATAACTTCCTCCAATCACCTTAAAATTATTCATCCTCATTCAAGCCATTTCTGCCCTGGGGAAAAAGTCTCTGGCCATCCACTCTATCGAGGCCTCTTAATATCTTGTATAACTCTATCAAGTCACTTCTCAACATCCTCTCCAAAGTGGAACAACCCTAGCTCGCTCAACCAATCCTCATAAGTAGTGGAACAGCTTTGCTACAGAGAGATTGAGGCATATTATTCAATTACAAAATTGTGTTAACAAAAGGCATGATATAACAAAATGTATATCAACAGAAGGTAGTTAGTGGTTAGTACAACACCTTACAGTGCCTGCAACCCAGGTTCAATTCTGGCTGCTCGCTGTCCGTAAGGAGTTTGAACGTTCTCCTGTGACCGAGAGAATTTCCTGCAGGTGCTCCAGTTCCCTCCCACATTCCAAAGATTTATTAATTAGTTGGTTAATTGGTCATTGTAAATTTTCCCATGATTAGGCTAGGGTTAAATCAGGGGTTGCTGGGTGGCGTGGCTCAGAGGGCCAGAAGGGCTTGTTCTGTGCAGTATCTCCGTAAATGTATAAAAGTGCCTGATTAAGCGTCAATAATGGATGCAAACTCCTAGTTGAAGTGCTTTAAATGTTGTATCTGTTTACCAAGAAAAAAAGATTTTGGAAAATCTTTAACTTTTTAAAAATTTTCTTTGTCTTGTTTCAGTAAATCAGAGTGTTGTGGAGCTAAAAGATCAAGCTGAACATGGAGGAAGTACTATTAATGCTCAGAGCACCTAGAATGTTAATGTTACCAAGTTGTATGAGGTGGCTGTGGGTAAAGATCGCAGAAGTGCTAGTCACAGTCTTCCTCCGTCAAGGGTGGAGGAAGGGCCAAAAGTGGAAAAATCCACAAATCTTGTTCAGATATGGGGAAGATGGTAAAGTTGAGATTAAAGACTTGGCAGTATAAAGTCGGTGTTTGGGAAACTTCGAATCAATAGGTCACAGTTAACAGCTATCTAGATAACACACAAATACATCACAAATCTATCTCATGACAAATAGGATTCACCTGACACTGCGGGAGAGATCTCTCGGGTCAGACAACTTATGCAGTGATGTAACTTCATGAGTGTATGACTCCAGGGAAAAGGTTTTATTTTACACTGTAGCTTGAAACACTGCCGGGGTGGTGATGGAGATGTTGCCAGGGTGCTGGCAGAGGCAGAAACATTAGGGCCATTTAAGAGACTAAAGATAGGCACATGGATGAAAGAAAAAAAAGACAGGGTTATGTGGGAGGGAAGGGTTAGATTGATCTTGGAGTAGGTTAAAGGGTTTCACACAATATTGTGGGTGAAGAGCCTTTACTGTGCTGTACTGTTCAGTGTTCTTTATGATGCGATGTGTTTGCTGAACATTGTGGGCATGCAATGTTGGTGCCAAAATATGTAGCAACACTTGTGGGCTAATTCAGCTCCTATATCTTATGGCCTTTGTATTGCAAAGGTTGCTGAAGTTCGTAGCATTGGTTGGGCAGGATGGCTGCTGCTGGGGTACTTCAGTGATTGGGCAGAAACTCCGCCAGGGAACAGAAATTGACATCATGGAACCTGAGTAGTTGTTTGCTCACTCAAACTTGAGATCACTCACAAGGTTGTGGTTTATCCCGTTTTAGCCTCAGCATCGCCTTTCCCCATTCTCTATAGCGTTGACTCCTTGGTGTATATAACTGATGAGAAAATATAAACAGGTATAAAGCACCCTACTTCAGACCTGCCCTACCATTAAATATGATCGTCATAGGTGACCTACCTCAGACCACATCTCTGCCTGCTCCCTTTTATTTTAGTTTTAAATTTACTTATTTATAACATGTAGAACACATCAAAGCATACATGCATTGTTTGCTTTAACAACTACACCCTATCCTTGTTGTATGCGGGGGATAAAGTGAATAATTATTTAAATGGAGAAAATAGGAATGCGTTCCAGAGGGCTTTGTAAATTTGTTTTATTTGTAATTTACTCAAATTTTCATACCAATACGACACAAAAGCAGTACCACAAGGCAACATTCGTATTATATTTCATCAATTTAAGGTAATATTCAGTGTAATAAATCATAGGAAGTTAACATACTAGGGTGTACAGTACTCACCAACAGTGGCAGGTGTGTTCGCTGCGGGAGATGAGTGGTGGTTGTGGTGTCGGGCAGCTTTACGTGGATAAGGTGGATGGTTGTGGTCGTCAGGATCATTTCAAGCACAGTAAGGGGTGAAGGGAGACTCACAGAACTCTTAGAACTGCTGGCAGCAGGAGATGACGACACGGTTTGAAGAAAGTGGCGAGGGTTGTTTGCTTGGCAGCATTTTGTTTTTCAGCATAAATTTGCTTGTAAGGAAGAAAGGTTGACGGCAGGGAACGACTGAAATGCTGACTCCGTTCTATACTTGGGTCCATGTTCATTGCCATTTGTGCCAAGTGTTCCGACTTCCACCATTCCCTCACCGTTGGTAAACTCCTGGGATTTTCAAACTCATCTGTTGCTTGCAGCATCTGAGAGATTGTTCACCGTTAAAAAAAAAACGCCTTGAATGTGGATCACACCTTGGTCGAGTGGTTGAATCAGCGATGTTGTGTTAGGCGGCAGGAAACGCAGTTATGTTAAGCTGAATGCTCTCCAAATGTTCAGGATGGGCTGGCGCATTGTCAAGCAACGAAAGAACTTTAAAGGCAAGATTCTGTTCCCAAGCAGTTGCGTCCCAGAGCTGTGTTACCTTCACCTGATGCCGCACTGTTTATAATTTCCAACTTTTTTTTAAGTGTTAAAGTGGTTCTCTGCTGCTCGGCTGATGGCCCAGGACATGACATCAGATGCTTAGGAGGCATAGTTAAATATTTGAAGCACAAAATCACTGCACCGTAGGTAAAGCCAACAAAAGATTAATAGTGCAAGATCGCACATACACAGCTTGCCCAAACCAATGCAAGACTGGTGGGAGTGAGACTGAGGCATGCGCACCTGACCTGTATTGGCAGGAAAGTGGTATTTCTCATCCCAACAGTGAGACTGTGAGGCGTGAGAAGGTGATTTGTATTGGCGGGAAAGCAGTGCTCCTTACATAACTGAGTTTTGGACGCATATAAGGAGACATTGATAGAAATAGGTTCCTCACATAACTGTGAATCCGCATTGTCTGAAGACGCAGGTTACAAGGATAGGGTGTAATATAATCTGAGGATGTGCTGGGGGTAACCTGCAAGTGTTGACACATATTCTGTGCCATCATAGCATTCCCACAGTGTTCAGCAGAAATAACACTCAGCCAACATACAGCAAAATAGTAACAGGAATACAAATCCTTTGCCCCTACCCACACTCAGACAAGCCACTTCTGGCCTCTGACATCCAGTCTGTACTCAGACATTGGTTCTCGAACCTCTGGATTCAGCAACCCACTGGCTTAGACCTCCAGACTCTCTGACCTCTGCCTTTGGACTCTTTCTCCAATCTTACAAAAAAATCTTATCTACCTCTTTAAAAGCTTCCAGTTCAAACACGAGCACGACCCTCCAGTGCAGACAATTCCAGAGATTCATCAACATCTATGTAACAAAATTTTATGTATCAGTTTTCATATCTTGTTGATATCCGCTTCTTTGAGACTCATGCACAAAGGCAAACAACTTAGCACTCTCTCCTTCTACCTATCGCTCCTCTGCATCTGGTCCACCTGTCACTTCCAAGATCTTCCACTGCTCTTTCCCTTCGTCTGAATGAAGGGTCTCATCTGCAGATGCTGCCTGACCAGCAGAATTCAATGGTTCCATTTAATATCAGAATGTATACAATATACAATCTGCAATTCTTACTCTCCGCAGACATTCTTGAAAAAGAAGAAAAACCCCCCCAAAGAATGAATGACAGAAAAAAGATGCAAGAACCCAAAGCCCTCTGTCTCCCTCCCACACACAAGCAGCATCAACCATCCCCTTGTCCCAAATTACTCTAGCTTAAAGCATCAGCATTCCCACCACCCACCATGCAGGCAACAGCAAAGTCCCAGAGAGACCAAGGTCTACAGTACATCAAAAACTGTACACGTAAAGAAGGCCAACATATTACTTGCCAACTTAATTGCTTCCTGTATTTGCATACCATCATTTTGAGATTTGGGCACCAGAACACAGGATCTCTCCGAATTTCACTCTCCATTTAGATAATTCGCAGTGCATGATCTTGCACTTTCACGCATTGAACTTCCATTTGCCAAGTTTACATCCACTTACTCAATCTGTCCACATCATGTCACAGGGTCCAAATATGTCTATCCACCTGTGTACAGTGCCTGTAAAAAAAATACTCACCCACCCCTCTTGGAAGTCTTCATGTTTTATAACATTGAATCACAGTGGATTTAATTTGGCTTTTTTGACACGAGAAAAGACTCTTGTGTCAGTGGAAACAAATTTCTACAAAATGGCCTAAATTTATTACATATATTAAACACAAGATAATTGATTGCATAATTACTCACCCCCTTCAAGTCATTATTTAGTAGATGCACCTTTGGCAGCAATTACAGCTTTGAGTCTGTGTGGATAGGTCTCTACCAGCTTTACACATCTGGACCCTGTACTTTCTCCCCATTCTTCTTTACAAAACTGCTCAAGCTCTGTCAGATTGCATGGGCATCGTGAGTGAATCTTTACAAAACTGCTCAAGCTCTGTCAGACTGCACGGGCATCGTGAGTGAACAGCCAGCCATGAATCCTCAATTGGACTGAGGTCTGGACTCTAACTTGGCCACTCCAGGCCATGAACTTCGTAGTTTTTAAGCCAGTCCTGTGTAGCTTTGCCTCTATGCTTGGGGTCCATTTTCTTGCTGGAAAACAAATCCTCTTCCAAGTCGCAGTTCTCTTGCAGACTGCATCAGGTTTTCCTCCAGAATTTCCCTGTATTTTGCTGCATTCATTTCACCCTCTACCTCAACAAGACTTCCAGGGCCAGCTGCAGTGAAGCATCCCCACAGCACGATGCAGCCACCACCATGCTTCATAGTAGGGATGGGGTGCTTTTGATGATGTGCAGTGTTTGGCCTATGCCAAACATAACATTTAGTCTGATGGCCAAAAAGCACTATTTTGGTTTCATCAGATCATAGAACATTCTTCCAGCTGACTTCAGTGTCTTCCACATGCTTTCTGGCAAACTCTAGCTGAGATTTCATGTGAGTTTTTTTCAACAGCGACTTTCTCTTTGCGACTCTCCCATAAAGCTGTAACTGGTGAAGCACCTGGGCAACAGTTATATGCACAGTCTTTCCCAGTTCAGCCACTGAACCTTGTAACTCCTCCAGAGTTGTCATAGGTCTCTTGGTGACCTCCCTCACTTGTCCCCTACTTGTACATCACAGTTTTTGAGGACTGCCTGCTCTAGGCAGATTTACAGCTGTATCATATTCTTTCCATTTCTTGACAATTGACTTAACTGTACTCCAATGGATATTCATGACTTGGAAATTTACTTGTATCTATCTCCTGATGTGTGGTTTTCAATAACCTTTTTGCAGAGTTGCTTGGAGTGTTCTTTTGTCTTCATGGTGTAGTTTTTGCCAGGATACTGACTTACCAACAGTTGGACCTGGTGTATTTTTACTACAATCAATTGAAAGACTGTCACTGCATACAGGTGATCTCCTTTTAACTAATTACGTAACTGTAGCGATGTGCTACACACAGCGCTGAAATGACACGCAGTCGGTAAGTCGTTTCGAGACTAGTTTATTCAAACTTCGCGGCGCTAGCATTTAATCCCTAGCGCCCGCCCTCTCTGGGCGGAAATGACATCAGAGGTGCATTACCAAAGTCTCCCCCTGCGCACTGGCTATTTGTGAGCCGGTTCACCTGCGCAGAAAGTGGGTCGCCACATAACCCCCCGCAGAACCGGTGATACACCCCCCAGTGTCCACAGTCTGGATCAGCCTCTGTTTGGGAGGTCTGCCTCTGCGCCACGGTGCCTGAACCTCGACCGGCTGCGCCAAGTCCACATAGGCTGGTTTGAGTCGGTCCACCGTGAAAACCTCCTCTTTCCCCCCAATGTCCAGAACGTACGTGGACCCGTTGTTGTTGATCACCTTGAACAGCCCCTCGTACGGCTGCTGGCATTTAATCCCTAACTTGCTGGAGACCAGCCGGACGGTTGTCCTGATAGATGGGTGTGCCAAACCGTGTATGGAGTCGAAAGCTCGCCGCCTCCAGGCTGCAGGGATGATGGGGCGAGGTTGGCCGGTAGCCACATTGCACAGGAGGGTCCTCTCACCTGGGCCTACGAGAAAGTCCTGCAGCTGCAAACCCGAGACTGCGGTCCTGTAGCTGGGCATCTCGTCGTCTGCCTGCTGTGCCTCCGACAGTGCTGCAAAGTTCACCCCCAGGGACAGGGCCTGGACAGCTGGTCTGGAGAGTGCATCCGCCACGACGTTGTCCTTTCCCGAGACATGCTGGATGTCCGTCGTGTACTCAGAGATGTAGGACAGATGTCACTGCTGGCGAGCCGATCAGGGATCGGACACCTTCGTGAACGCGAAGGTCAACGGTTTGTGGTCCGTGAATGCGGTGAACGGCCTGCCTTCTAAGAAGTACCTGAAATGCTGGATTGTCAGATACAGTGCCAACAGCTCCTGGTCGAAAGCACTGTACTTGAGTTTGGGTGGTGGTAGGTGCTTGCTGAAGAACGCCAAGGGTTGCCAGCGCCCCTCGATGAGCTGCTCCAGCACCCCACCGACTGCTGTGTCTGGGGTGCACCAGCATTGCAGCATCTGCCAAGGCTTCCTTGGCTTTAACGAAAGCGGCTGCGGCCTCCTCGTCCCTGCCTCTGTGTTGTGTGCGCCCCCCTGCCGGGCCTGGTCTGGTCTGCTGTTGGGCGCGTGGCCTGGTAATCTGACTGACGGACGCCACGCTCTCCCTCTTGGCTTTCCACAGCACGTCTGCCCGGGCCACCACCTTCCGGGGGGTCGCTGAAATCTTCGTCAGCCAGCAGCAGGTGTATGCCCTCGAGCAGTTGCTCTAGGAACGCTTGCTCGAACATGAGGCAGGGCTTGTGTCCATCAGCCAGAGCCAGCATCTTGTTCATCAATGCTGACGGCAGTTTGTCTCCCAAACCGTCCAGGTGAAGCAGGCGGCTCACGCCTTGAGAGGCCAAAGGTCCCAATGAGCAGCACTTTGAATGCTTCATATTTGCCTTCTTCCGGGGGCGACTGTATGAAATCCACAACCTGGGCGGCCGTCTCCTGGTCAAGGGTGCTCACCACGTAATAGTAACGCGTGGAATCAGACGAATCTGTTTGGACCGTCGGGGTCACCGATGTAGTGATGTGCTACACACAACGCTGAAATAACGACACGCAGTCGGTAAGTCGTTTCGAGACTAGTTTATTCAAACTTCGCGGCGCTGGCATTTAATCCCTAGCGCCCACCCTCTCCGGGTGGAAATGATGTCAGAGGTGCATTACCAAAGTTTCCCCCCGCGCACTGGCTATTTGTGAGCCGGTTCGCCTGCGCAGAAAGTGGGTCGCCACATAACTTCTAAAACCAATTGGCTGCAACAGTGATGATTTGGTGTGTCATATATTAAGGGGTGAATACTTAGGCAATCAGTTATTTTGTGTTTTATATTTATAACTAATTTAGCTCACTCTGTTTTCACTTTGACATGAAACAGTCTTTTTCTATCAAGAAGTGTCAAAAAAGCCAAATTAAATCCACTGTGATTCAATGTTGTAGAACAATAAAGCATGAAAACTTCCAAGGGAGGGGGAGGGTGAATACTTTTTATAGGCACTGGTGTACTGTATATTGTCATTAACAAACTTCAATATGATGCCCTATCCCCTTCTCCAGATCATAAATATAGATTTACATATGATAAATAAAGCTTATCTTTAGATAGATACCTACTGAATATTAAAAGGTTTAGTACCAGGGCACCTCCTCATTATAGAAGGACATCCCTTTAGAACAGCTGAGGAGGAATTTCCTTAGCTAGAGGGCTGTGCAGGCCAAGTCATTAGGTGCATTTAAAGCAAAGTGTAATGGGTTCTTGATTAGTAAAGGTTACAGGGCAAAGGGAAGAGAGTTGGGATTGAGAGGGAAAATAATCAAATGGCGGAGCAGGCTCAGTGGTCCAAATGGACTATTGTCCAGTTGAGGGCCAAGAAGTGATACTCCTAATTACATCGTTTTCAATGTGAAAAGACCCGTTTATTCCAACTACCTTCCAACCAAAATCAGAATCAAGTTTATTATCAATGACTTGTGATGTGAAATTTGTTTCAAAGACAGTAAATTACAAATATATCCCAAAATAAAAAGGAATAATGAGCTGATGTTCGTGGATCATTCAGAGATGGCTGAGGGGAACAAGCTGTTCCTGAATTGTTGAGTGTAAGTCTTCAGGCTCTGGTACCTACACCCTGATGGTAGTAATGAATATCCACCTCCACGTTGGTTGTAACAAGAAGAGGGCACGTCCCTCTTAGTAAGAGTTCTTTAGTGATTGCTGCCGAGAGGCACCATCTGTTGATGGTGGGGAGGCTTGTGCCCATGATGGAACCAAGGGTGAGATGAGGTCAAGATGAAGTCTATGACCTTCTTCGGCTTCTTACAATTTTGTACTTTGGAGCCTCCATACTAGACTGTGATGCATCCTGCCAGAATGCTTTCGGCTGTACATCTATCAAAATTTGTAAGTCTTTGGTGATGTTCTAAATCTTTTAAAACTTGTAATGAAGTAGAATCACTGGTGTGCCTTTGTGATTGCATTGTTTTGTGGGGTTAGGTTGTCAGGTTGCAGCCTATGGCACTTGTTACCCCAACACAAACAATTAAGAATTTGCTGTGACTGTTATCGTCTTTTCTTCCTAGCAATGCATCACAAGTCTGTGTAACAGCAGCTACAGTGAGCTGGGATTACAACTCATCATTGATCTCCTGAACTTGAAAAATAATTCTTACTGGTTGGTGAGGACTGAGCTGTTAGAAACTCTGGCTGAGATGGATTTCAGGTAAGCTTGTTGTCTGACTTCCTCAGTTGCTGGAGATGATCAGATTGTTTTAAATTGCTTTAAGTCAGCCCTATCTTGGGTACCAGTCTCTGTAGCATCCATGACATCTTCGAGGAGCAGTGCCTCAGAAAGGCGGTGTCCATTATTAAGGGCCCCCATCACCCAGGACATGCCCTCTTCTAATTTTTGCTGACAGGAAGGAGATAAAAGAAGCCTGAAGTCACACACTCTTAGCGGTTCAGAAAGAGCTTCTTCCCTCTGCCATCCGATTCCTAAATGGACATTGAACCCATGAGCACTACCTCGCCTTTATTAAAATATTATTTCTGACTTTGCACAATTTTTGATTGAACTATTTAATATACTATTTATCTATTATAGAAATAAATAAGTCAATTACAGTAAGTAAAGTACTGTAACTGACTTATTTATTCCTATATTATCATGTATTGTAATGCTGCCACTAAGTTAACAAATTTCACGACGAATGCCAGTGATATTAATTCTGATTCTGGACAAACATGACATTTATATAAATGTCTGATATGGTTAGTAGAATTCTTTCATAATATAAAAGTATCTTAAATAGAGGAGGTTCATTGGATCTCATTCATGTAAAATTTTTCAAGGTATTTGCTAAAATGATCTGTAAGAACATTGTTATTTTTATAAAAGGCATACAATTTGAATAGGAATGTGACCATATAAACTGGAAGTTAATAAAAGGTTTAGAAGTCTTTTCCACTGGGATTGGGTAAGACTAGAGCTAAAAGTTGTGGGGTTAAGGATGAAAGGTGACCTGTTTAGGCAGAACATGAGGGGGAATTACTCCACTCAGCAGGTTGAGAGTGGAATGAGTTGCAATCGGAAGTGGTGGATGCAGGTTTGATTTCAAGATTTAAGAGCGATTTGGATAAATACATGGATGGGAGGGGTATGGAGTGCTATGGTCTGGGAACAGATAGATGTGATTAGGCAGATTACCGATTTGGTATGGACTAGATTTGCTGAAGGGCCTGTTTCTGTGCTGTAGTGTTCTATGACTCAATGATTAAGCCATAAGATGTTGGAGCAGAATTAGGCCATTAGGCCCATCGAGTCTGCTCCACCATTTCATAATGGCTGATCCAGCCCCAGTCTCCTGCCTTCTCCCCGTGTTCCTTCATGTCCTGACCAGTCAAGAATCTATCAACCTCTGCATTAAATATACATAAAGACTGTGGCAAAAATTTCATAGATTCACTACCTTTTGGGTAAAGAAGTTTGTCCCCATCTCTGTTGTAAAAGGATGCCCCTGGTGTTTCAGGACTGCCTTTGAACATTCAAGCTCTAGTGCTCTGTGACTCTATGATCCAGTGAATGGTGGGGTAGAACATAGGACATTACAGCACATTGCAGGCTCACAATGCTGTGCCGACTAGTTAACCTAGTCTGAAGATCAACCTAACCAGGTGAGGTCATAGGAATTCTATCCTTGCTTTGTCCAGAAGTGAGGGAGGGGAGTCCGAAGAAAATGACATGAATGAGATGAGGTCATTCTAAAAGGAATGTCATTGTATATACTAATAGGGACATTTAATGGAAACAATTCACTTTTATTCAAGTTAAGTTTATATCCTGAAAATTTACCAAAATCTTTAAGTATTACCAAAAGATTAGGAATTGATTCCTCAAGATTTGAAATAAAAACCAAATGATCATCTGCATAAAGAGAAATCTTATCTATGGTTCCATTCATAGAGATAACATGAATATTTTTAGCTTCACGTAATGTTATAACTAAAGGCTCCAATACAAGATTAAATAATAAAGGACTTAATGGACATCCTTGTCTAGTGCCACGAGAAAGTGGTTGTAAAGATGAGTTTTAAGTAATAGTTTTTGGGACATATGAAAGATGGAGATATGAAGAGGATTATCGAGGGGATTCTGGGTGCTGGTGGCTATGCAGCTGACAGCACATTTCTGCAAAAATGACAATTTGTAAGCTACAGCTGAAGTTTACTATGTATTTGGAGCTGGTTGTTGAGATGGATAAGGGCAAGACTACGAAACAATATGAATGCTCGGCTGAAAGTTTTAAACCTGAAGCAATTATTTTCCCATAAATGTCCTAACATTGCTTAGAAAATAAAACTAACTACTTTGTCCCTGAGCAATACACACAAAATGCTGGAGGTAGTCAGCAAGTCAGGCAACATCGATGGAAGTGAATGAAGATCAACTGTTTGCATCTATGGGAGAAGCAAAGCGTTGATGTTCATTTCCTTTCATCGAAGCTGCCTGACTTGCTGACTACCTCAAATATTTTGTGTGTATTGCTCAGAGACCAAGTAGTCAGTTTTATTTTAGTAGTCAAGGCCTGCTAGACTGGGTAACAACTTCTTCCCTCAAACTATTAAGATTAATGAACACCATGCCACCACCAAGCACTCTGCACCAAGAGTTGACTGTTTTATGTTTGTCTGTGCTGCACACGACCTGCATTTGATTATATTTATTAACTTATTTGTGATACTGTTTTATGTACTGTGTGTGATATGTTGTGTGGGTGCACTACAGGCTGGAGTGTCATTGTACATGTAAACAATCAAATGAAACAGATGACAATAAGTATGAACTTGATCTGGAGTTCGTCCAGCAATTTGTGTGTGTCATTCAAGATTTCCAGCATCTGCCGAATCTCTTCTGTTTATATTTTGTCCCTGTGCTTCTTTGAACTTGACCATTGATGAGACTTTTATTCTTCAGGTTAGTAAGCTTCTTAGAAAGAAAAACAGTAGAACTTCACAGGGGTCAACATCACTACACTGGGGTAAGATTTTTAACCATAATTTCTTGCGTGTATTCTCATGAGTATGTTATACAAGTGCAACTGGTTCTATTTTACTTGCATGCCTATAGCAGCATAATAGTAGCTTTGGTCCAAAGTATGTGTTCCACCTAAACCGGCTCCCATCTTTATTCCCACACTGTTGCCATAATCTTTTCTGTCCTCCTTTAAGAACATTGTAAAGAGGTGATGCCTGATGCATCCATCATTAAGGGCCCCCATCACCCAGGGCATGTGCTCTTCTCATTGCTACCATCAAGGTATAGGTACAGGAACCTGAATACTCAACGTTTGAGGAACAGTATTTATGAATGGATAATGAGCCCATGTACGCTACCTCACTTTTTTCTTTTTTGCTCTTTCTGATAGATATATAATTACAATATCTCTGTAACTCATTGTTTTTTTAATTATGTTTTGCAGTGTACTGTTGTGGCAAAACAATATATTTCACAATAAATGTCAGTGATATTAAATCTGATTTTGATTTTCTAACATTGCTTTAAATCCAGCAACCCAGTCCATTCCAATTACACTGGTTCAAAAAGTTTCTCCTGAGCTTTGTTTGGTTTATGGCTGCCTGAGGAACAATTTTTTTTGTTTGCATTTTCATGTTTGAGGATTAAACGTTGGATGGTAACTAGAACAAAGTAGTCAGAATATTGCAGCTTGGTGCGTCAGAGTTCAATCCTGGTGTCCTCTGTAAGAAATTTGTACATTCTTCCTGTGTGCACATGGGTTTCCTCCTGGTGCTCCAGTTCCCTCCCACAATCCAAATAAATTCCAGTTACTGGGTTAATTGATTATTGTAAATTGACCTGTGATTAGGGTAGAGTTAAATTAGTAGGATGTTGGTTGTCGGCTTGTTGGGCCAGAAGAGCCTATTCTGCCCCATATCTCTAAATTAGTTAATTAATCCAAAACCTGTTTCCATAGGAAGTGATTGAGATTAAGGGAGAAGAAATAGAAAAACACAGAAATAGGAGCAGAGCAGGCCACTTGGCTCCTCAGATCTTCCCTCCCATTGAATGATCATGGTTGTTCTGTCACAGGGATCATTTATTCTCTGCCTGGAAATTAGACAGAAAGCTTGAGATTTTATAGCCATTTGGTTGTGTACATGGATAGGAGGGATTTAGATGGATATAGACTAAATACAGGCAATGGGTTCCAGCTTAGTGGACACCAGTAGTCATGGACAATTTAGGCCATAGGGCCTGTTTCCTTGTCATAATGCTCTAACTCTTTGTAGAACTTGAATCTGTACTTTAAAAGCTCTGACATCCAAGGCTAGACCAAGTGCTCGAAGATGTGATAAGGTTGGAACATGGCAAACGTGTGAAATGTGTCATACATTTTATGATTTGTAAAAAGACCTTGTGGATTTGAGGAACCTATCCGTGTGATGTTTCTGTAATCTCCAAGTCTGCTGGGATTAAATAGCAAAGCTTTTTTTCCCTGCCTGCACTGAGAAGCTTTACTATCTTTAAAGTGCACTTGCATACGTACTTTTTGTTGCCTATCTAATTCAAGCGCATTTGTTTTGAAGATGCTGAAACTTCAGGAGCGAGCCATCAATGATGTCATCATTAATCTACTTGGAGACGAAGATCCACGGGTACGGCACGTGGCAGCTACGACCCTCGTTAGGTAATGATTGAGAGAGGTGCACTGAGATGTAGGATATGTTGCGAGGCAGTCAGCCACACAATTACTGAATCTTGTATGCTATCTCTTTGCTAAAAATCTGCTTAATATCATCTTGATATAATTTCCACAAGTTGTATCTGATGGCACCCAGCTCCTGCTCACTTCCTAGATCATAAGACGCAGGTGCAAATTGGGCTAATTTAATATCCCTCACAGCCCCGTAACCTTTAACGCCCTAATTAATCAAGGACCTCTGCCTTAAATATACCCAATGACTTGGCCTGCACAGCCGTCTGTGGCAAAGAATTCCATTGATTCACCACCTTCTGGCTAAAGAATTTTTTTCACATCTCTGTTCTAAATGAACTTTCCTCAATTAATAGGCTATGCTCTCTGGTCCTAGACTTTTCTATACAGAAAACATCCTCTCCACATCTGCTCTCTCCAGACTTTTTAATATTTGTGGGTTTCCGTGAGATCCGTTCTTCTAATCTCCAGTGAGTACAGGGCCAGAGCCTTTAAATGCTCCTCATACATTAATGCTGTCATTCCCGAAATCATTCTCATGAACTTCTGGACCCTCTCCAATTCCAGCCCGTCTTTCCCGAGATAGGGGCCCAAAACTTCTCACAATACTCCTAGTGCAGTCTGATCAATGCCTGATAAAGCCTCAGCATTACATCTTTGTGTTTGTAGTCTAGCCCTCTGGAAATGAATCCTAATATTGCATTTGCCTTCGTTACTTGATCTGCCAAAATGCATGACCATGCTGTTCCCTGTATTATGATCCATCTGCCACCTCACTTGATTCCTTCCATAATATCTAAATTATTCACTGAATACTGGACAGGTAGATGTTTCCTCCAACTTATTTTTTTCTGAAAGACTGAAAGCTTTATGTTTGATTGCTAACATGAATGCTGTTTTCCAGCTGTGTGTCTTTATAGTAGAGCAGGTCGATAAAAGATGCATTTAACTAAGAATCATACAACTATATTTAAAAAAACATTTATTTGGAGAAGTACATCAATAGGAAAGCTTTAGAGGGACCTGGGACAAATGCAGACAAATGTGACTAGCTTAGATGCGCATCTTGGTTGGCATGGATGAGTAGAGCTGAAGACCATAAGACATAGGAGCAGAATTTGGCCATTCACCCCATTGGGTCTGTTTCACCATTTGATTATTTTCCCACTCAACCCCAGTCTCTTGGCTTCTTCCCATGACCTTTGATGCCCTTACTAATCAAGAACCTATCAACCTCTGCTTTAAATATACCCAACAAAATGGCCTGCACAATCATCTATGGCAATGAATTCCATGGATTTACCATCCTCTGGCTGATGGGCCTGTTTCTATTCTGTATCTCCTTCTAAGATCTGTTATTTCAGAAATGTTAGCAAGATCAAGCTGGTGCTATTAAATCTGAACAATTGCTTATCAAATTACTGTAAAAAGGATGTTTTGTCCAGAGTGTAAAAGAATGTCACTACAATGAAACAAAACTTGAGGCTGCTGTTATGAGAGCCCCATGTATTTTCAAAAGAAGCATGTTGAAATATTCTATTTAAAGGGATTAATTGATGTAAATGTTACAAGCAGTTTTTATTGTTCATTGAGAGAGCGATCTCAGAACACAGATCAAGAGATTGGAAGAGGTTTTTAGAGATTTCAGTAGTTCTGTTTTCACTTACCAGTACTCCTATTTTTCTGTCTCTTTTCCAATGCTGCCATGTTCGCTAAGAATCATCTGTATTCATCTTCAAGTAGTACCTAGCCCCCTCCTGATTATGGGTTTTCCTCATAGGGACATAATTTAAAATGTTCTAGGAGGCGCGCTCCTCTGTATACAGATCAGAATCAAGGTTGATATCACTGGTGTATGTCATGAAATTTGTTGTTTTGGTGCAGCAGTACATGGCAATGCATAGTAATAAAATCTACATATTCCAATAAGAAGTATATGTAAAAAATAAATAAATTGTACATAAAGAGAGGAGAAAAATAATGAGTAAGTGTTCCTGGGTTCATTGTTCATTCAGATATCTGATGGGAGGAGAAGAAGCTGTTCCTGAAACGTTTGGGTTCCTATATCACTACCTTGATGGTAGCATTGAGAAAGGGCCATGTCCCAGGTGATGGGACGCCTTAATGATCGATGCTGTCTTTTTGAGGCTTTGCCTTTTGAAGATATCCTCAATGCTGAGGAGGTTAGTGCCCATGATGGAGCTGGCCAAGTTTACACTATATCTGTTCCAGCTTACCACACTATTCCCGTAATTTCTTACTTTGCACAGAGCTAAAAACAAACAATCTAATGTTGTGTGAATATGGCCACACGACTGGGCATCCATGGTCTTCTAGAACTGAGAATTCAAAAGTTGGAAGTAAAATCTATTATCAGAGTACATGCATGTCACTATATACAACTCTGAAATTCTTTTTCTGCGAGCTTACTTAGCAAATCTCTTGATCAGTAACTGTAAACAGGTTTAATAAACAACAATAACTAAAAATAAATAACAAGTCCTTAAAGGGAGACCATTGGTTGTGGGAACACCAGAGTAGAAGGAGTGTAGTTATTCCCTTTTGTTCAAGAGTCCGATGGTTGAGGGGTAGTAACTGTTCTTGAACCCGGTGGTGCGAGTCCTGAGGGTTTGTACCTTCTACCTGATGGCAGCAGCGAGAAAAGACCATGGCCTGGGTGGTGAGGATCTTTGATGATGGATGCTGCTTTTCTGTGGCAACATTGCACGTGAATGTGCTCAATGGTTGGGAGGGTTTTACCTGTGATGTACCGGGCTGAATCCACTACCTTTTGTAGGATTGTACGAAAGGTACTTTTGTAGGTTCATGGTTCTGAGTGACAAATTATATTCTCAGCTCAACCCTCAATGTCTGAGACTTTCATCCCTCGTTCTTGTCTGATTCCTTGAGAATTTTATATTTCAAAGGAATCATCAGATCAGCAGTTAATCTTTTTAATTTGGAGGTATCTGTCTAGTGAAATATTTAAAGTACTTAATATTGAACTTTTGATCAGGGAAAAGCTCAAATTCCATTCTTTTATCTATGTCTGAGTATATATTTGGTGTTTTTCAGTTGTTACCCATTCAGAACATAGATTGCTGTATTAACTATTAGCTTCAGCATTTTTATGAAATCATAAATCAGGTATTTTGCTCTTAAATGTGCTGATTTGTTTTTTGTCTTTGCAGGCTTATTCCTCGGTTGTTTTTTGACTGTGATCAGGGGCAGTCGGATCCAGTCGTAGCTGTAGCCAGAGACCAGAGCAGTGCCTACCTGCAGCTGCTTATGCATGAGACCCAGTCATCCACTCACTTTGCAGTGAGTGCTATCACTAGGTTGGTGACATTCATTGAAGACTGTCCTTAATCAGTGCATTCCTATTATTTTCTTCTTACAATTATTGTTTTAAACCATTCAGATTCAGCTCTGGATTTTCCCCCTCTGAACCTCTGTTTCATCTGTCTTCCTTCAAGGCAAACTTGAAACTGGCATCTTAACTACACTTCTGGCATTCTGCTCTAATTATTTTTACCTTTTTAACCTATTAAGGTACCTTTGCTTACCCTTGGGTTAGTGAAGGAGACCTAGAATTGAGCTGTGAAATATAGTAGGAAAGGCGGATGGGCTCAGGACATGGATCAACACCTGGAATTATGATGTTGTAGCCATTAGTGAGACTTGTCTGCAGGAGGTGCAGGACTGGGAGCTTAATGTTCCAGGATTCTGTAGTTTTAGACGTGACCAAGCGGGAGGGATTAGAAGAAGAGGGATGATGTTTACTAGTCAGGGAAAATGTCTCGGCAGTGTGCTCTATCAGGACAGACTGGAGAACTCTAGTGAGGTGTTATGGTGGAACTGAAAAATAAGAAAGGTACGGCCATGTTAATTGCGTTATATTACAGGCCACCTAACGATCCTGGGGATTTAGAGGAACAAATTTGTAAAGAGATCGCAGACTATTGCAAGAAACATAAGATGGTTACAGTAGGAGATTTTAATTTTCCACGTATTGACTGGGAATCCCACACAGTAAAAGGACTAGATGGGATAGGGTTTGTCACATGTGTTCAAGAAAGTTTCCTTCATCAGTACGTAGAAGTCCCAACGAGAGAGCATGCGATATTGGATCTGCTATTGGGGAATGAGACAGGGTAGCTGACAGAAGATTGTGTAGGGGAACACTTTAAAACAAATGGTTTTGCGGTCACTAGATGCAAAGTAAATATGCAGAAAGTTAGGTCTGGTCTGCAGGTTGAGATTCTAAATTGGAGAGAGACAAATTTTGATGATATTGGAAGTGATCAGGCAAGTGTGGATTGTGACAGGCTGTTTTCTGCCAAAGGTAGAAGTGTTCAGTGGGAGGTCTTCAAAAGTGAAATTTTGAGAGTACAAAGCTTGTATGTGTCTGTCAGAATAAAAGGTAAAGATGATAAGTGTAGGGGACCTTGGTTTTCAAGAGATTGTCCTGGTTAAAAGAAAAAAGTAGCAGCGTAGCAGGTATAGGCAGGTAGGAACAAATGGTGTAGAGGAAATGCAAGACAACTCTTAAGTAAGAAATCCTGAGGTCTAAAAGAAGGTATGAAGTTGCTTGCGCAGACAAGGTGAAGGAAATTCTTAGGGGATTCTACAGGTATGCTGAGAGCAAAAGGATTGCAAAGGACATAAGTGGTCCTCTGGAAGATCAGAATGGTAATACATGTGTAGAGCTAAAACAGATGGGTAGATTGTAAATAATTTTTTTGCATCTATAAAAACTTGGTCAACGTACAAAAATGAGGCAAAACTGCATCAACTTCATGGACCCTGTGCAGATTCCAGAGGAAGTAGTGTTTGCTATCCTGAGGCAAATCAGAATGGGTCAAACCCCAGGGCCTGACCAGGTATTTTCTCGGACCCTGCGAGAGGCAAATCATCCTTAACAGCAGTGGATGTTGTTAACCAGAGGATTGGAGGATAGCCAATGTTGTTCAGCTTTTCAAAAATGCATGAACTTTAGCAAAGTATTTGAGAATGGCCTGAATGGGAGGTGGGTCAAGAAGGTTCAGTCACTCCGCATTCAAAATGAGATAGTAAATTAGTTTAGACATTGGCTTTGTGGGAGAAGTCAGAGATTTATTAGTAGAATGTTGCCTCACTGACTGGAGGCCTGTGGCTAGTGGTATGCCGCAGGGGTCGGTGCTGGAACCTTGGATGTTAGCCATTTGTGTCAATGATCTGGGTGATGATGTGGCTAATTGGATCGGCAAATTTGCAGATGACAGTCAGGTTGGGAGTGTAGTGGACAGTGAGGAAGGCTATCATGGCTTGCAGGGGATCTGCATCAGCTGGAAAAATGGGCTGAGAAATGGCAGATGGAATTTAATGCAAGCAAGTGCAAGGTTTTGCACTTTATTAGAACCAACCAGGGTAGGCCCTACACAGTGAATGGTAGGGAACTGAGGAGGAGTGTGGTAGAACAAAGGGATCTGGGCATACAGGTGCATAATTGGTTGAAAGTGATGTCATAGGTAGATAGGCTTGTAAAGAAAGCTTTTGGCACATTGGCCTTCATAAATCAATGTATTGAGTACAGGAAATGGGATGTTATGTTGAAGTTGTACAAGTCGCTGGTGAGGCCTAATTTGGAGTATTGTGTGGCGTTTTGGTCACCTACCTACAGGAAAGATGTAAGCAAGGTTGAAAGAGTACAGAGAAAATTTACAAGGATGTTGTCAAGTCTGGAGGACTTGATTTATAAGGAAAGATTGAATAAGTTTGGAGTGCATTCCTTAGAACATAGGAGAGGAGATTTGATAGAGGTATACAAAATTATGAGGGGTATAGATAGGGGAAATGCAAACAGGTTTTTTCCATTGAGGTTGGGTGGGACTGCAGCCAGAGGTCATGGGCTAAGGGTGAAAGTTGAAAAGTTTGAGGAACATGAGGGGAAACCTCTTTACTCAGAGGGCCATAAGTATGGAATGAACTGCCAGCACAAGTGACGCATGTGAGCTCGATTTCGACGTTTAACGCATATCTGGGTAGGTACCTGGATAGTATTGATGGGCATGATCCCGCTGCAATTCGATGGGACTAGATGGGCCAAAGGGTCTGTTTCTGTGCTGTACTCCTTTATGACGAGTTTATGAAAAGCTTTAAAAAAACTACAGGTACTTTAACAAATTAACTAAAAAACAGGCAGTTCTGGAATTCTTAGCAGGTCGAGCTGTAACTGGAGAAAGAAACTTTAACTTTTCAGGTTGACTGACTATTTAGATTGATATGTTGCTTCTCTTTGATTGTACAAACGGCGTTAGTTCAGCATTGGGTTTATTATTACTGACTTGCATGGTGTGATGTTTGTTGTTTGGTGGCGGTGGAGTGCAAACACATAAATTACCATAAATTTAAGAATTTATAGTTTATAATTAATAGTTTACGTGAAGCATTCAGAAATCTGATGGTAAAGGGGAAGCTGCTACTTCTGAATCATTGAGTGTGGGTTTTCAGGCTCCTGTATCACCTCTCTGATGGTAGTGACCTGAAGAGGACTTGTCCCAGATGGTGATAATCCCTAGTGAGGGATGCCATCTTCTCAAGGCGTCGCCTCTCGAAGATGTCCTGGGTGTGGGGAAGATTAACAGCAAAATACTTACAGAACGCTTAATAATATAGGCTAATTGCATCTGAGAAACTTGGTGGACACATTGATTACTGTCCCACGGCAATGGTAGTGACCTGTTCACTTACTACTTTCAGAAGCAGATGATGTTGACAGGTCGGAGCATTGACTATCCTTTATTGTTTACTGTTTGGGAAGGTTTTCTTGATTAATGAGGTGCTATTGTTTTAAACTGATGATTCACTACTCTGATCCACCCTGAGCAGAGTCATAAGACATTTTCAACATCATTTCATTGTAAGGGCTTTAAAGAACAGGGATTTTTGCAATGTGTTTGAGTTTCATATTGTGTATTAAGTTAGTGATATTTGACAGCACACTTGCATTCAATGGCTACTTTATTAGGTACCCCTTGTACCCAGAGAAGTGGCCACTGATTACACGTTCATGAGCTTCTGCTGCTTTAGCCCAGCCAATTCAAAGTTCTGTGTTTTGTGCGTTGAGATGCTCTTCTGTTGTAACACATGGTTATTTGAGTTACAGTTGTCTTCTTGTCAGCTTGAACCAGTCTGGCCATTCTCCTCTGGCCTCTCTCATTAACAGAGCATTTTTGCTCACTGGATGCTTTTTGTTTTTTGCCCTATTCTCTGTCATCTCTGGAGAAGGTTGTGTGTGAAAATCCCAGGAGATCATTTGTTGCTGAGATACTCAAACCGCCAACAATCATTCCAGGCAATGTCACATAGAAAACCTACAGCACAATACAGGCCCTTCAGCCCACAAAGTTGTCCCAACCATGTCCCGACCTTAGAAATTACTAGGCTTACCCATAGCCCTCTATTTTCCTAAGCTCCATGTACCTATCCAAAAGTCTCTTAAAAGACCCTATCGTATCCACCTCCACCACCGTTGCCGGTAGCCCATTCCACGCACTCACCACTCTCTGCGTTTTTAAAAAAAAAACTTACCCCTGATATCTCCTCTGTATAGACTTCCAAACACCTTAAACCTGTGTCGTCTTGTAGCAACCATTTCAGCCCTGGGGAAAAAGCCTCTGACTATCCACACGATCAATGCCTCTCATCATCACCTCTATCAGGTCACCTCTTATCCTCCATTGCTACAAGGAGAAAAGGCTGAGTTCACTCAATCATAAGGTATGCTCCCCAATCCAGGCAACATCCTTGTAAATCTCCTCTGCACTTTTTCTATGGTTTCCACATCCTTCCTGTAGTGACCAGAACCGAACACAGTACTCCAAGTGGGGTCTGAGCAGGGTCCTATATGGGAGCTGTCCTGACGAAGGGTCTCGACCCGAAACGTTGACTGCTCCTTTCAACGGATGCTGCCCGACCTGCTGAGTTCATCCAGCTTTTTTGTATGTCTAGCTGCAATATTACCTCTTGGCTCCTAAATTCAATTCCACGATTGATGAAGGCCAATACACCATATGCCTTCTTAACCACAGAGTCAACCTGTGCAGCAGCTTTGAGCATCCTATGGACCTGGACCCCAAATCCCTCTGATCCTCCACACTGGCAAGAGTCTTATCATTAATACTATATTCTGCCATCATATTTGCCCTACCAAAATGAACCACTTCACATTTATCTGGGTTGAACTCCATCTGCCACTTCTCAACCCAGTTTTACATCCCATCAATGTCCCGCTGTAATCTCTGACAGCCCTCCACACTATCCACAATACCTCCAACCTTTGTGTAAACTTACTAACCCATCCCTCCACTTACTTATCAGACAGACATTCTTTATTGATCCCGAGGGAAATTGGGTTTCATTACAGTCACACCAACCAAGAATAGTGATATAAAACCATAAATAATTAAATAATAACAAGTAAATTATTCCAAGTGGAAATAAGTCCAGGACCAGCCTATTGGCTCACGGTGTCTGACACTCCGAGGGAGGAGTTGTAAAGTTTGATAGCCACAGGTAAGAATGACTTCCTATGACGCTCAGTGTTGCATCTCGGTGGAATGAGTCTCTGGCTGAATGTACTCCTGTGCCTAATCAGTACATTATGGAGTGGATGGGAGTCATTGTCCAAGATGGCATGCAAGTTGGACAGCATCCTCTTTTCAGACACCACCGTCAGAGAGTCCAGTTCCACCCCCACAACATCACTGGCCTTACAAATGAGTTTGTTGATTCTGTTGGTGCCTGCTACCCTCAGCCTGCTGCCCCAGCACACAACAGCAACCATGATAGCAGTGGCCACCACAGCCTTGTAGAACATCCTCAGCATTGTCTGGCAGATGTTAAAGGACCTCAGTCTCCTCAGGAAGTAGAGATGGCTCTGACCCTTCTTGTAGACAGCCTCAGTGTTTTTTGACCAGTCCAGTTTATTGTCAATTCGTAGAAACATAGAAAATAGGTGCAGGAGTAGGCCATTCGGCCCTTCGAGCCTGCACCGCCATTCAGTATGATCATGGCTGATCATCCAACTCAGAACCCTGTACCTGCTTTCTCTCCATACCCCCCGATCCCTCGTATCCCCAGGTATTTGTAATCCTCCAACATGTCCACACTGACCCCTTGGATGGAAACAGGGGTCACCGGTGCCTTAGCCCTCCTCAGGTCCACCACCAGCTCCTTAGTCTGGCGGTGATCTTTGAATCATCAATGGGGACGGGAGAGGTTCCGGAGGATTGGAGGATTGCAGATGTTGTTCCTTTATTCAAGAACGGGAGTAGAGACAGCACAGGAAATTATAGACCAGTGAGTCTTATTTCAATGGTTGGTAAATTATTGGAGAAGATCCTGAGAGGCAGGATTTATGAACATTTGGAGAGGTATATTTATTCATTCCAGGTCATTCATAAAAATCACGAAGAGTAAGGGTCCCAGAACAGATCCCTAAGGCACACCACTGGTCACCGACCTCCATGCAGAATATGACCCATCTACAACCATTCTTTGCCTTCTGTGGGCAAGCCAGTTCTGGATCCACAAAGCAATGTCCCCTTGGATCCCATGCCTCTTTACTTTCTCAATAAGCCTTGCATGGGGTACCTTATCAAATGTCTTGCTGAAATCCACATACACTACATCTACTACTCTTTCTTCATCAGTGTGTTTAGTTACATCCTCAAAAACTTCAATCAGGCTCATAAGGCATGACCTGCCCTTGACAAAGCCATGCTGACAATTCCTAATCATATTATACCTCTACAAATGTTCATAAATCCTGCCTCAGGATCTTCTCCATCAATTTACCAACCACTGAAGTAAGACTCACTGGTCTATAATTTTCTGGGCTGTCTCTACTCCCGTTCTTGAATAAAGGAACAACATCCGCAACCCTCCAATCCTCCGGAACCTCTTCTGTCCCCATTGATGATTCAAAGATCACCGCCAGAGGCTCAGCAATCTCCTCCCTTGCCTCCCACAGTAACCTGGGGTACATCTCATACGGTCTCGGCGACTTATCCAACTGATGCTTTCCAAAAGCTCCAGCATATCCTCTTTCTTAATATCTACATGCTCAAGCTTTTCAGTCTGCTGCAAGTCATCACTACAATCACCAAGATCCTTTTCCATAGTGAATACTGAAGTAAAGTATTCATTAAGTAACTCTGCTATTTCCTCCGGTTCCATACACACTTTCCCACTGTCACACTTGATAGGTCCTATTCTTTCATGTCTTATCCTCTTGCTCTTCACATACTTGTAGAATGCCTTGGGGTTTTCCTTAATCCTGCCCGCCAAGGCCTTCTCACGGCCCCTTCTGGCTCTCTTAATTTCCTTTTTAAGCTCTTTCCTGTTAGCCTTATAATCTTGTAGATCTCTAACATTACCTAGCTTTCTGAACCTTTTGTAAGCTTTTCTGTTTTTCTTGACTAGATTTATTACAGCCTTTATACACCACGGTTCCTATACCCTACCATAACTTCCCTGTCTCATTGGAACGTACCTATGCAGACAGAACTCCACACAAATATCCCCTGAATATTTGCCACATTTCTTCCATACTTTTCCCTGAGAACATCTGTTCCCAAATTACGCTCCCAATTTCCTGCCTGATAGCCTCATAATTCCCCTTACACCAATTAAACACTTTCCTAACTTGTCTGTTCCTATCTCATTCCGATGCTATTGTGAAGGAGATAGTATTATGATCACTATCTCCAAAATGCTCTCCCACTGAGAGATCTGACACCTGACCAGGTTCATTTCCCAATACTAAAGCCTCTCTTCTTGTAGGCTTATCTACATATTATGTCAAGAAACCACCTAACAAACTCCACCCCATCTAAACCCCTTGCTGTAGGGAGATGCCAATCGATATTTGGGAAATTAAAATCTCCCATCATGACAACTCTGTTGTTATTACACCTTTCCAGGATCTGTTTCCCTATCTGCTTCTCGATATCCCTGTTACTACTGGGCGGCCTATATTAAAAAAAAACACCCAGTAAAGTTATTGACCCCTTCCTGTTCCTAGCCTCCACCCACAGAGACTCGGGAGACAATCCCTCCATGACGTCCACGTTTTCTGCAACCGTGACACTACCTCTGATCAACATTACCACGCCCCCACCCCTTTTGCCTCCCTCCCTGTCCTTTCTGAAACATTTAAAACTTGGCACTTTAAGTAACCATTCCTGTCCCTGAGCCATCCAAGTCTCTAATGGCCACCACACCATAGTTCCAAGTACTCATCCATGATCTAAGCTCATCCGCTTTGTTCACAATACTCCTTGCATTAAAATAGATACATCTCAAACCGTTCATCTGAGCACCTCCCATCTCTATCACCTGCCTATCTTCCCTCTCACACTGTCTCCATGCTTTCTCTATTTGTGAGCCAACTGCCTTTTCCACAGTCTCTTCAGTTTGGTTCCCACCCCCCAGCAATTCTAGTTTAAACTCTCCCCAGTAGCCTTAGCAAACCTCCCCACCAGGATATTGGTTCCCCTAGGATTCAAGTGCAACCTGTCCTTTTTGTACACGTTCCAACTGCCACAAAAGAGGTCCCAATGATGCAGAAATCTGAATCCCTGCCCCCTGCTCCAATCCCTCATACATACATTTATCCTTCACCTCATTCTATTCCTATACTCACTGTCACGTGGCACAGGCAGTAATCCTGAGATTACTACCTTTGCGATCCTGCTTCTCAACTTCCTTCGTAACTCCCTGTAGTCTGTTTTCGGGACCTTGTCACATTCCTTCCCTTTTCTGATGTTTGGTCTGAACAATAACTGAACCTCTTGAACGTGCTTTTATGCATTGAGTTACATTATGGACAGGAGGAAGAGTATAGGAAACTGATACAGGACTTTGTGATATGGTGCAACTCAAACTACCTGCGTCTCAATATCACCAAGACCAAGGAGATGGTGGTGGACTTTAGAAGATCTAGGCCTCATATGGAGCCAGTGATCATTAATGGAGAATGTGTGGAGCAGGTTAAGACCTACAAGTATCTGGGAGTGCAGTTAGACGAGAAGCTAGACTGGACTGCCAACACAGATGCCTTGTGCAGGAAGGCACAGAGTCGACTGTACTTCCTTAGAAGGTTGGCGTCATTCAATGTTTGTAGTGAGATGCTGAAGGTGTTCTATAGGTCAGTTGTGGAGAGCGCCCTCTTCTTTGTGGTGGCGTGTTGGGGAGGCAGCATTAAGAAGAGGGACGCATCACGTCTTAATAAGCTGGTAAGGAAGGCGGGCTCTGTCGTGGGCACAGAACTGGAGAGTATGACATCAGTAGCAGAGCGAAGGGCGCTCAGTAGGCTACGATTAATCATGGAAAACCCTGAACATCCTCTGCATAGCACCATCCACAGACAGAGAAGCAGCTTCAGCGGCAGGTTGCTATCGATGCAATGCTTCTCAGACAGGATGAAGAGATCATTACTCCCCAATGCCATTTGGCTTTACAATTCAACCGCACTTTAAGATATGTTAAAGTGCCGGGGTTAGGACTGAGCTTAAGTTACCATTCAATGTATTTTAGTAAACTATTTAAGAACTTTTTAAAAGCTATTTATTAATGCTTTTTGAGAGGGTGATTTTAGATGCATATCATATTATACTGAGTTAAGTATTGTATGTAATTAGTTTTGCTACAATAAGTGTATGGGACATTGGAAAAAATGTTGTATTTCCTCATGGGGATGAATAAAGTATCTATCTATCTATCTATTATTGAGCAGAGGTGCCGGTGTACCTAATAAAGTGGCCACTGAGTGTAAAATTGCAGCTAAAAGTTTCAAAAAGGTTAAATTTTTCTCTGCCTAAAAGTGTAACATAAAATAGTTAAATCTCTGAGTGAAAGAAAAATGTACTATGCCTTTGATCACTGAATAACTTGTGTGCAAAATTTATCTTCCAGAACGTACAGAGGATTCAACATTTCACAGAGCACCACGGACGTGACAATAGAGAATAATCTCTCCCGTGTTATCACTGCAGTATCTCATGCATTAACTTCATCCACTTCTCGAGCCCTTATCGTAAGTTCCTTTTCGAAAACAATTTTTTTCATTCTTGTTTACTTTATGAACAAACTCCAACTTAAAACAGTTTTGGCAGAATAATAGATTATTTTTAAAATGTGGCTGTTCACTGGCATTTTGGTATCCTTGTGTGTAAAGTACAAATTTATTAAGTAGTTTGGAAGGTGGGTGGTATATGGTCTTTTATTGTCAGGAAGTTAGAAAACAGGAGTAAGGCAATCACTTGTTATTGGAGTTTTGAGACTATACATGTGGGAGGATATGCTTGCCTTATTGAAGACATGGTGATGAAAGAAAAGAGAATTGTCCTTAGACAGATTGAGAAGGATTAGGTTAAGCTCTTTAAAATTTAAGTGATGTAATTGAGATAGCATGATTCAGTGAGGGCTTCATGGGAAGAAGGTACAGGAACCTCAGGATTCTCACCACCAGGTTCGGGAACAATTACCACCCCTCAACCATCAGGCTCTTGGATATCTTCACTCAACTTCATTTGCCCTGTCACTGAAATATTCCCACAATCAATGGACTCACATTCAAGGTCTCACATCTCATGCGCTCAATACTTATTGCTTATGTATTTATTATTAGTATTTCTTTCTTTGTGTATGTGCAGTTTGTTGTTTTTTTTGTAGACTGGTTGAATGCTCATGTTGGTGCATTCTATCATTGATTCTATTCTGGTTGTTATTCTATTTTGGATTTATTGAGTATGCCCACAAGAAAATGAATCTCAGGGTTGTATGCACTTTGATAATAATTTACTTTGCACTTTTTTTGCACAGATGGAACAGTCTTGAATTAGAGGTAATGAGCTCAGGATAAACAAGCACTGAAATAAGTAATGAACCTTGGGAATACCGTAACCCCAAAGTGCTATAGGTCCTCAGTTGACACTTTCAAGGCTGATTGAAATGTTGGACAAAGACAGATTTGAGGCTGAAATTTAGCTATGGAATTTCATTTTTAACTTAAATTTCTTTGAAGGTGCTTGAGAGATATATATAATTTTAAAATTGAATGGAATATTTAATATTTTCTCATGATAATAATCTACCTTATGTTAATCCACTTATTTTTTAAAAATAGAAAATACATGCTCTTTTGGGATCTAGGAAACTGTGGGTCACAGTCTCTTTAATGTTATGGGATTTTTGCAAAATGGATGTTTAAATGAGTTACATTGGAAGAACTGTGGATAGTTCAAGTATTCCACTTAAAATTAACTAATTTGTACTTCTTTAATAAATTAATTAGGGAAAATAATGCCAGCATACATATTGCCAAGATACTTCTGGTCAGTTCCTCTTGCGGTTTCAGGAAAGTTAACATAAGAGTACATTGCCAGCTATACTAGTCTGACGATATCTGTGAAAATTATACTATAGTGAGTGAGTAGAGAGTTCACGTTCATGTTTGGGTGACTGTGCATGTCCCTTCCATTGATCTCCAGTCCTCTATCGACCTGGATCTGCTGTCTAGAAAAATAATAGTTTGAAAAATTTTAGTTTCCTACTATGAAGGCAAGATGTGTGTTGGAAAGTAAGATATTAACTTCCATCTGTTCACGACCTAACCAGCCCTTTCTCATCTCTCTTACTGTTTGATCTGCAGCTTGGTTGCTGTGAGGTGTTGTGTTTGCTTTCCTTGAACTACCCTGTGTGTAATTGGAGCATTGGCTGGCACTGTGGCTACACGACGAGCAGTTCTCAAGCATCCAGAGTCTACCTGTACAAGAACAGGGGCCGATCATTCAGGTACAGGAACAGAACTTGCCATCGTACCAAGAGATCTTGCTGCTCTATCCTGACTGAATTTCAACAAATCCTTCTCATTGATTAAGTGTTGAAATCTCATGAACTGAACATGATTAGTCCACTAGTGCCTAACGTGTATGTCTGATACTCAGCATTCTAATGTTTTTAGAGGGTTTTTTTTAGCAATTAACAATGGTGAGAGCTCTTGTGCTAAAAGAGTTAGGAGTAGGAATTCATGATAGAAACAAAGAAACATAGAAAATCTACAGCACAATACAGACCCTTCAGCCCACAATGCTGTGCTGAACATATACTTACTTTAGAAATTACCTAGGGTTACACATAGCCCTCTATTTTTCTAAGCCTCATGTACCTATCCAAGAGTCTCTTAAAGAGCCTATTGTATTTGCCTTCACCACTGTTGCCGGCAGTCCATTCCACGCACTCACTACTCTCTGCGTTTTTAAAAAAAAAAACAACAACAACTTACCCCTGACGTCTCCTCTGTACCTACTTCCAAGCACCTTAAAACTATGCACTCTCATGCTAGCCATTTCCCCTGCACTTCATGACGTCTCCTCTGCACCCTTTCTATGGTTTACACATCCTTCTTGTAGTGAGGTGACCAAAGCTGAGCACAATACTCCAAGTGGTGTCTGACCAGGGTCCTATATACCTGTAATATTACCTCTCGGCTGTTGAACTCAATCCCATGGTTGATGAAGGCCAATACACCGTGTGCCTTCTTAACCACAGAGTCAACTCGTGCAGCAGCTTTGAGTGTCCTATGGACTCAGACCCCAAGACCCCTCTGATCTTCCACACTGCTAAGAATCTTACCATTACTACTATATTCTACCATCATATTTGACCTACCAAAATGAACCACTTCACACTTATCTGGGTTGAACTCCCATCTGCTAGCCCAATTTTGCATCCTGTCGATGTCCCACTGTAACCTCTGACAACCCTCCACACTATCCACAACACCTCCAACCTTGTGTCATCAGCAAATTTACTAACCCATCCCTCCACTTCCTCATCCAGGTCATTTATAAACATCACAAAGAGAAAGGGTCCCAGAACAGATCCCTGAGGCACTCCATTGGTCACCGACCTCCTTACAGAATATGACCCGTCTACAACCAATCTTTGCCTTATGTGGGCAAGCTCATTCTGGATCCACAAAGCAAGATCCCCTTGGATCTTATGCCTCCTTACTTTCTCAATAAGTCTTGCATAGGGTACCTTATCAAATGCCTTGCTGAAATCCATATACACTACATCTACTGCTCTACCTTCATCAATGTGTTTGGTCACATCCTCAAAAATTCTTTCAGGCTCGTAAGGCAAGCATGACCTGCTTTTGACAAAGCCATGCTGACTATTCTTAACATATTATGCCTCATAAATCCTACCTCTCAGGATCTTTTCCATCAACTTACCAACCACTGAAGTAAGACTCACTGGTGAGATGAACCTCAAGTATCCACGTACAGAAACCGAGGTTCTATTTTCCCAATCTTTTGGCCCATTTTCGATGTTAGCTTTTTTTTTCAGAGCAACACTTCAAGTATTTAGACCATAAGATCTAAGAGCAGAATTGGACTATTCAGCCCATCAAGACTGCTCTGCTATTCTACCATGGCTGATTCATTAACCCTCTCAACCCCATTCTCTTGCCTTCTCCCTGTAACCTTTGACACCCTTACTAATCAAGAACCATTCAAACTCCGCTTTAAATATATTCAATGACTTGGACTCCACAGTCACCTGTGGCAATGAATTCCACAGATTTACTACCCCATGCCTCAGGAAATTCCTGCTGATCTCCGTTTTAAAGGGATATCCTTCCATTCTGAGATTGTGCCCTCTGGTCTGTGACATCCCCACTCTAGGATGCACTCTTTACACATCCACTCTATCTAGGCCATATATGTCAAACTCAAGGCCCACGGGCCAAATCTGGCCCGCGGTAGAATTATCTTTGGCCTGCGAGATAATATCTAATTACTATTAAAGCTGGCCCCAGTAATCGAAGCGCCTATGGCGTATGATATGGCTAATGCTGAGTTTATTCAGGTACCAGGTTTTCAGGGTTTTTAATGTTTATTCGGCAGTCTTGCTCGGCAGCCTTCTTCATAAGAAACGGAATTTGTAAAGTGAAACACTTTGTAGTTATAGCAGAGACTGAGACACATGAGAGCAGGCTCAAAAAACGGAGGCAACGAAAGCTGCGTTCGCACGCGTCCGACTGATCCGGCCCGCATGAAGCTGCATTTTGCTCAATCCGGCCCGTGACCTAAAATGAGTTTGACACCCCTGATCTAGGCCTTATTTATCTCCTTCTGTAAAATGTTTTCCTTAAATAGGAAGATATCAGCAATAGAAGTGAAGGTGCTTTTTGGTCCCTCAAACAACAGCCTAGTTGATGCTTAGTGGAGATACAAGAGACTGCAGATGCTAGAAATCTGGAATGACACACAAAATGGTGAAGGAGCTTAGTAGCCCAGACAGCATCTGGAGGGGAATGGGCAGTCAATATAGAGAAAGTTCTCAATCCGAAATGTCCATTTTCCTCAGAGTTGCTGCCTGATCTGCTGAGTTCCTTCAGCATTTTGTGTTGCTACTTGTTATGATTTAAAGTCTAATTATATATCCTGTGTTTAACAGTGTACCAATAAATCCTTTATCAATTCAGTTTTGATCTGAATATTTGTCCTCTAATCAACAGGTAACCCTTCTGACGTGTAGGAGGCCAGTCAGTTAACCTTTTTTGTTTTGTGTGTCCTTGTATTGTGAGGGTGATGACAATTCTCTTTTGTGAACATTGAGTCAAGGTCTTCAGAGTAAAAATGTTTTTAAATGTTTGGTTAAGGTTATACCCTACAGATTAATATCATTGAATCATAGTACAGTTGAAGCATGGAGAAGTCACTGGGCCCATTGTGCCCATGCCAGCACTTTACCAAAGCATAGTAATAGAGCTATATTGCTTGGAGGCAGGCCATTTGGCCTGTCTTGTCCATGCTGACCAAGTTGAACTACTACTTGCATCTCTCTCCTTTTCTGTACATGTAACTGCCCAAGTCTTTAAATGGTACTTTGATGCTGCAGTGTTTACCAAGCTTGGCAATTAGCTTACAGATGTTTCGGCGCCAGTTGGGGTGGCAACCTCAGTACGTAGTTGTTGGTGTTTCTCTCTAGGAGTGCTCACATTTATATAGGCCCCTATTTGCTTGTCTCAGTCCTGATTGGCTACCCCTTCAGTGTATCTTTAAATTCTATCGGCTCATGTTTCTTTGGCTCTTAGAGGTTTGATATGTTTGTTTATGGAGCTGATGCTATTACGAAAATGTTGCTATGCATGCACATAAAGAAAATACAGTTGTTCTCGTGTGAAAGCTTCATGACAGGCGAAGGTCTCCCAGCATCGAGCTTCTTTGAGCGTTGCTCATTCAAAGTAGTTTAGGGTGGTGGTGAATGTTGGTAGTTTGAGTTATATCGGTACCTTTAAATGGTAGACTGAGGTCGATAGTCCATGAAACTTAAATCATTAAATTTAGGTCACTACTTCAGTGATCTAAACATTTCAGTCACTAAAGGAAGGAAAGTTCAAAGTGCAAGGTTAATGTGGAGTCCTGTGCTGGTGCGGCCATGTTATACCGGGCATCATGTAAGGCAGGTAAATTCTTATGAATATGGCCTTCGTAACTGTTCCAGTTAATCATGAACATAGAATGTGATGTTTTCTAAAGTTGTTCGTAAAGTTAATGTTGCTTAATGTTTGGTTTCTAGTTTGTCCCAGAACAGTCCAACTGATGACTCCCGCAAAAGCTGTACTGTGGGGATGGTCAATATGATCCTGTCTCTAGTCTCTTCAGCGTGGTTTCCTTTGGATCTTTCTTCTCATCAAGATGCCTTAATATTGTCTGGAAATTTGTTGGCTGGTGAGTGAAATTATCTGAATGTTACCTCTGCTTAGAATCAGGTTTATTGTTATTGAAATTAGCCATGAAATTTGTTGTTTTGTGCTCGTGATGGATCTGGCTAAGTCTACAATTCTCTGAAGCCTCTTGCGATCCTGCGCATTGGCATGTCAGCACTAAATGGACACCGGATATGCCATCACGAGAAATCTGCAGGTGCTGGAAATTCAAGCAACACACACAATGCTGGTGGAACGCAACAGTAGTAACTTTTCTTTCTTACTATCTTTTCTTTCAGTTAGTCCTGACGAAGGGTCTCGGCCCGAAACGTCAACAGTGCTTCTTCCTATAGATGCTGCCCGGCCTGCTGCGTTCCACCAGCATTTTGTGTGTGTTACCAGATATGCCATTGTTCTCTGACAGTCATAGAATCAAAAAATCTTACAGCACAGAAATGGCTCTTGCCAATGCCAATCGTGATGCTTATCTACACTAATCTAATTTATCTACATTAGGCCCTTATTTTCACATGCTTGTCCTTTCCAAGTACTTATCCAAAAGTCTTTGAAACATTGTGATTGTATCTGCAGATCTAATTTATGTAATCTTCTTGACTCCCACCAGTTGTGTCATATTGTAGGAAGACTGGTTGTGCACAGTTTTCATTTTAGCCTGTCATTCAAGTAATCCAATGCTTATTTAGTTTTCTTAGATGCATAGTAATTAGACTAGCAGACTGTTATCCTGAATAAACTGGGCAAACTGTCATTGGTCTCAATGCCTCTTTTTGCAACTGGCTCTCAGACTTCTTGATGGAGAGACCTCAGACAGTCCGCATTGGGAGAAACATCTCGAGTTCCATCACGCTAAGTACTAGTGCCACCCAGGGTTACGTGCTCACACTGCTGAAGCACAACTACTAGATCCAGTTCTAACCACATCATTAAGTTCACTGATGACACAGCAGTTGTTGGCCTCATCATCGACAATGATGAGTTGGCATGCAGAGAGTTGATGGAGTGGCTTGTGGATTGCCACCGAGAGTGTCCTGACCAACTATATGGAAATTGTCAGGCACCTGGCCATAATACTCTGTGAAAGATTGTGAGGACTGCTGAGAGAACCATTGGTCTGTTTTCCACCTCCCCCATCCAGGACATACACTAGAAGTGCTATGTTTACAGAGCCCTAAGAATTGTAAAGAACCCCTCCCATCCATCACCCAATCTCTTTGATCTCCTGTTTGGCAGAAGGTAATGCATTATAAGAACAAGGATTGTTAGGCTGGGTAACAGCTTCTTCCCCCAGGCTGTGAGACTTCTGAACACCCTGCTACCACCAATCCACCCCCCAAAAAACATTATTTTTACATGTGTACGGTTGAATGACAATTAACTTGAGCTTGAACCCTGGGCACGAGACCAAATTTCCCTGTGACATCTGAGGAACTTAAATCTAGATTACTGCATAAATAACTGAATAACAAGCTGGAATTACTGATGTTAGTCTCCACTGGATTTTCTTACCCATTTGGTTCATCAATGCTCTAGGAAGAAAATCAACCATCCGTAGATGGTCTGGCCTGTTTGTAACTTCAGACCATGTGGAAATATTGATTCTTAATTGTCTTCAACTGTAGTACTGAGGACAATCTAGGCTGAAGTGCTAACATTAAGGGGAGTCACTTCAACTAATATGCGTATTCTATATATGCGAATAGAGTAGAGTAACTAGATAACAATTGAGGAATCCAACAGAATTTAGCCCACTAACTCCCTAAGACATATTATAAGATGGCTCTCTATTCAACCTGTCTGTTCATCTTCCTCCATCTGGTGGATTGACGTTGGCATAGACTGGATGTAGTACATGTACAATAAATCACTTTACTTCAAATGTAATTAGCTTTTGATCTACTTAAACTATCTCTACATGAAAATATCTGCTGAATGTAATACAGCATATTAAAAGAGAAAGATTAAAGATGATCTTTATCACATGCATATTAAAACATTTTTAACATTTGATCAGTGAGAATTGTGCTGACAGCCCATAATGCCCACAACCAACAATCCTGTTAATTTTGTTTACAGCTCAATTGCACTGAGCAGGGGATTTTTGCACAGCCTGAAAACTGCGCAGCACTTTGTTTTATTTTGTGTAAAATGCATATGATGAATATTTAGAATGAAAATGGGAAAAATCACAAACTTTTGATTTAATATATTAAAGAGTATAGTAGAATACAATAGAACAAAGAAAATAATTCACATTTCGTAAACTCTGGCAAAGGTAAACTGTTTTGACCAAATTGTGCCAGTGGCAGTTGGCTGGCAGTTTATTAACAATGAGCAATCAACTTCCATTCTGTGTTTATTCTTACAATTTGTAACAATGTTGAACCTTGAAAAATGATAATGTGAATGTGTTGAAGCTCTGCAATGTTTCAAAGTAAAGGTTGTGGTACATTTATTATTTAGAAAACTGATAGATTATATTCATTACAGATAACTAATTGCAGGGCATTTCACAATTATTTGAACATTGAATTCAATAAAACTCCAGCTGCGTGGCAACAAAGGTTATTTGTGTGGGAGCATTTCAATTACTGTGTAGGAGCACAGCTTAGAGGGAACAGTGCTCACAACTCACTGACCTTAACTGTACGTCTTTAGAATGTGGGAGGAAAACGAAATGTGGTCATGGGGAGAATATACAAACACTTTACAGGCAGTGGTGGGAATTGAACCCAGATTAGTGATTGCTGGCGCTATAAAATGATGTGCTAATTGCTATACTACTATGGCGCCTATTGATAATACTCTACTTCATAATTGCTATGATAGTATACTATATTATGATATTATACATTGTCATTCTCAAGATAATGTCTAATATATTAATACTTATATTATTATACTAGTATTACTCAGCTGTATTCATGCAAGACTATCAAGTACACATTCTACTTGAAATGTATTTTTTGTGTGTTTAATACATCAATACAGTGCATACAATTAATGTCTTTTTTGTGCTTGTGTTATTAGCTTTAATTCTAACTATGGTTCAATTGCAAATGTACAGCAATATTTTTTGCTGAGGGTTGATAATTGAGTCTACTAACTTAATTTTCCTATATCTTTATACATTGATAGCCATTGCTCCTAAATCTTTAAAGAATCCCTGGGCCAATGAAGATGATTCTAGTGCACCCACCAAGGTTGAAGAGCCATGGCCAGCCTTGGCTGACAGGACATTGGTAGGGATGGTAGAGCAGCTCTTTTCCCATCTGATGAAGGTCATCAATATCTGTGCACATGTCATTGATGATGTTGCGCCTGGCCCGGTATTAAAGGTATGTGAATCAAGCTGGAGTCAGCAGGTAAAAGAAACCAGATCTAACATACTGGTTTATTATTGTCACATGTACTGAGATTCCTTAAGTATATTTAGAGTGCAGACTGATTAGTCAGGGTGTCAAAGATTACAGGGCAAAGGCAGGAGAATGGGTTTGAGTGGGATAATAAATCGGCCATGATGGAATGGTGGAGCAGACTCAATGGGCTGAATGGCCTAACTTTGCTGCTATGTCTTATGGAGATACAGTGAAAGGCACGCCATGCATACAGTGTTAAATTCATTACAACACTGCATTGAGTAGTACATTGTAAAACAATTATAGAGTGCTGAATAAAATGTTATTGTTACAGAGAAAGTGCAGTGCAGGCAAACAGTAAGGTGCAGCATCACCTCAAGGTAGATTGTGAGTCCAGCCTAAAAACAAGATGATGTGATGAGAATCTCGAGTTGGGAGATTTGTGAAATCAAGAGTCCATGTTCTAGGGAACTGATGAATAGTCTTACAACAGTGAAACATGGTAGAAGCAAGCAATAGTTAATACTGAGAGACAGCCAATGTAGAAATCGTGTAGATGTCTCAAACAATCTTCAGGAGGAACTCCTGAGGTGGTAAAAGCAAGGGTTGTTCCAGGCAACCAACAAGTATCATCATGCTTCTGGGACCAACGTAGCATGCCTATTTCTCACTAACTAACCTGTACGAATTTAGAACCAGAGCACCCGGACAAAACCTATGAAGTCATGGGGAGAGCATACAGACTCCTTACAGGCAGCGGTGGGATTTGTACCCTGATCAGTGATCACTGGTGCTGTAATACCATTACACTCACTACAACGCTAGCGTGCTGTCCCAAAAGGAATGTCTTGGATCAAAACGCTGCATCAGTGTGGGTGTATATCAACACAGCAGAGGTTGGGAGAGGAAAATGGGGATGTTGCAGACAGATTATATAAAGATTATCCATTACGTATTGAATAATAGATAAATCTTGAGATTGTATTGCTGCCGCCTCATGTTGAAATAACAGTCAGGGCCTTAGTTTAACATCTGATACAAATGGTGACTTCTGTGCATCATCCCCTTGAACAGCTTGTAGCTGCTGGAACTAAACTTAATTTCATTGCAAGGTAGTATATTTATTCTTTAAAATTAACGCATTACAGCTGGAATCTGTAATTACCTTTAATAAGATGAAATGAATAACCATTAAAGTTGAAAATTAGCTTTATTTGTCACACATACATTGAAACATAAAGTAAGATGCGTTGTTAAGTCAGCAAGCTGGCAGCCTGCTAGTGCCGCCACACTACTGGTGCCAACATTGCTTGTCCACCGCTCATTAGCCCAAACCATACATATTTGGAATGCGAGAAGAAACCGGAGCACCCGGAGGTCATGGGGAGAATGTACAAACTCATACATCGAGTCCCAGTGTTACAGTTGGTGCTCTAATATGATTGTGCTAACCGCTTTGCTATCATGCTCTTCTTATAATTTGATGTGATTTGTGTCACAGTTGGGATTGTGTTGAATTTTTCTTCCCAGGCAACACTGCCATCACTTTCGACCACGCCATCACTCAGCCCTATCAGGCGCAAGGCAAAGGAGAGGGAGTCATTAGAACAGGCAGCTACACCCATGAGCCCCAAGAAAAACACCGAATCTAGTCCAGGTGAGAGACTTTGCTTCAAGTCATCTGTGTGCTGTCCACTGTAACATTATTTCAAAAGTAAAATTTATAGAAAAAGCTGCAGAGCTGGAATTCTGGAACTCTTGCCCTCCTGCTCTTGTGCACATGTGCTCATACACTGTACGATCCCAACACTTGTAGTTTTTTGTGATGTCTGATTCATTTATGGTCAATCAAAAGAAAGCACCAATGTACACTGGATGAATTTCTCCATCGATAACTATTAAGAATTAATTCAATTTCCTTTTATTTTATACCTTTTTAACTATTCCGAAGAAACCTTAGCTAATTGCTCAACTGAGTCAAAATGTACTGGTCACAATGTGTCCCAATTAACCAGAATTAGGAATTATCACTGGCATGTGTCATGAAATTTGTTAACTTAACCAGTGTATTCACTTTAAATCTCACTGAGTAATACAGTATGCAATAGGCCTTTCGGCCCAACTCATCCTTGAAAACCAAGCTAGTCCCATTTGTTAACATTTGTCCCATGTCCCTCAAACCCCCTATATCTGTTTACTTGTCCAAACATCTTATTAAATCTAGGCTCTGTTTTCTGGTTGTTAATCCTTCTGTCCCTATAAGTAGGCTTTTTAAAAAGTTTTAAAATACTTTTTTAAAAGTAATTTTAAAAAATACTCTTGTTGATATTTTCCTGCCATTCGTATGTTCTTTTGCAGCGGCCAGGCCTGCAGATGCTGTGGGTACAGCACCAGCCAGCAAGTCCACCTCGCTGGGCAGCTTTTACCACCTGCCTCCGTATCTGAAGTTGCACGATGTTCTGAAGGCTACGTATGCAAACTACAAGGTACCAGCTCAAACTGGGTGTGTTTCACAGATCCGGTAATGCTATCCACCCACTCAATATATTACACATCAGTCTAGTGACTTGTAGTTAGAGTCATAGGAAACAACAGCACAGTAACAGGCTCTGCAGCTTATCTATTGTATTGAACTATTGTTCTGTCTAGTCCCATTGACCTGTACCTGGACCATAACCCTCCATACCCATACTATCCATTAAAACATAAGAGCAGAATTAGGCCCTTCGACCCATCAAGTCTATTCTGCCATCTCATGATGGCTGATCCATTTTTCCTTTCAGCCCCAATCTCCTGCTTTCTCCCCGTATCCCTTCATGCCCTGACCAATCAAAGATCCATTAGCCTCAGCCTTAAATATACAAAGAGACTTGGCCTCCACTTAACTTATCCAAACTTTTCTAAATGTTGAGATCGAACCTGCATCCACTACTTCTAGATGGCATTTCTTTACACACTCTTACCACCTTCTGAATGGAGAAGTTTTCCCTCATGTTCCCTTAAACATTTCACCTTTCACCTTTAACCTACGATCTCTAATTCTAGTCTCATCCAACCTCAGTGGCAAAAGCCTGCTTGCAAAATTTACCCCATTTTTCTCACTCATGCACTATGTCATGCGTAATCTCAGAATGTGTAGTTGCTGCTGTCGAGTAGGTTTTATTTATGGAGAAACAAGATTTTGCAGGTGCTGTAATCTAGAACTTCAGTCTGCCGGAAGATCTTAGCGGGCTAAGCAGCATCTGTGTGGTGAAGGTGGTAGAGGGCTGTGGGCCAAATGTGAGTAGATGGCACGGACTCCCTGGGACAGCCCAGTTGGTATGGACGAGTTGGGCCATAGGGCCTCTTACCACGCTGTATGACTCTTATTCCTCCCAGACACTGCTTCTGCAGACTTGTGTCTCCATTTGAAAGCTGTTGAAAGTTGCTACTAAATCTGCTTTAACTTTCCTCTCAGTACCGTCGTGGCCTTCGCGGATTATGTGGCTTTATGACTTGCCCTATCAAAACTTGTCATCATTTGAGCATATCACCGTCACCAGCCTATCTGCCATCAAGGACATGTATACCAAAAGGTGTTGGAAAAGGGCCAGTATCATCATGAAGGATCCCACCCACCTTGCTCTTGAATTGTTTGTCCCACTCCCTTCAACGACGACCACCAGACCCAAAAACAGTTACTTTCTACAAGCAGTGAGGCTGATCAAAACTTCCATCACCAACATATCCCTCCACACCACTCACCTCTGCTGCATTGTCATTTCCTGTCTGTCAGCTTATGTACAGGCACTCCTGTGCCTAGCGTCACTTTATGGACATACAATCAATCTACGTACATAAGCTATCTTTATGTATTTATATGCTTGTCTTTTTTGTTATTGTGTTCTTTATCTTAGTATGTTTCTTTTTGTGCTGCATTGGATCTGGATTAACAATTATTTTGTTCTCTTTTAGACTTGTATACTGAAAATGACATTAAACAATCTTGAATCTTGCAACACATTGATTAAATGTCTCCTCTTATTTCAGGTTACTCTGGACCTTCAGAACAATAACGAGAAGTTTGGCAGCTTCTTACGGGCAGCTTTGGATGTTCTGTCTCAGCTTCTCGAGATTGCAACACTTCCAGACATTGGGAAGGTAAGTTGTTGCTCTAAGGGGAGGTTAGAGGTGATGTTGAACCATTATTATACACAGCTTGCTGATGCTGTGCGTGGCTCTGAATTCAGTAATAAACAACAGTCTCTAGAGCCATAAGAGCATGTCAAAGGATTTACAAGTTAATGCCAGGGTTGAGAGATTACTGTCAGCAAAGAGTGAATAGATTGGAGCGCCTTCCTTTTACATGTAGGCATTTAAAATTTTGGTAGGGTCTGATAACGTTGAGAGGATACTGCAGGGGATTAATGCTGTTCCAACTAGGAATGTATGCTGTTTCCCAAACAATAAACCTTGGGTCACAAAAGACATCCTGAACAGGAAGAAGAGGGCATTCTGAGATGGCGATAGGGAGGCGATGAGGCTGGTTCAGAGGGAACTGAGGGAGAAGATTGCCCAGGGCAAGGACTGCTATAGGAGGAAACTACAGCAGAACAACGCAAAGGCTATGTGGAGTGGTATGGAAACAATTACAGGGTACAAGAAGACTAGAGACCAGGTGATTGAAGGGGACTGGGATAGGACCAACGAGTTAAACGGGTTTCTCAACAGGTTTGTTGAGGAGGGTTCTGTTTACCCCTCTACAACCCATCCACCCACCAGCTCCTCCCCCTCTCACCCCTTGCCCTCCGTCTCTCCAAGGACACTGGAGAGCCAACGACCACAGACACATGGACTGGCACTGCTGAGCAGGTCAGGAGAGAGTTCAGCAGACATCACCCCAAGGGTACTCATGGTGTGTGCTACTCAACTGGGCGCAGTCTTTCAACGCATCTTTAATCTGAGCCTGAGCCTGAAGAGGGTCCCTGTGCTGTGGAAAACATCTTGCTTAGTCCAGTACCCAAGAAGATGTGTCCCACCATGCCCAGTGGCACTGACCTCATGTTATAAAATCATTAGAAAGACTGGTCCTGACGCGCCTCCAGATGATTGTAAATCGATCACAGGACCCCCTGCAGTTTGCTTACCAACCATGTATTGGAGTCGAGGGCACATTATCTTCCTGCTTCATTGGGCTTACACTCCTCTGGATGAGCCAGGCAGCACTATGAGAATCATTTCTGCAGTACTTTTAACACCATACGACCTCCTTTACTAGGGAGTAAGTTCACAGAGATGCAGGTGGATGCTCCACTAGTGTCCTGGATTACAGACGGCCACAGCATGTGAGATTGCAGAGCTCTGTATCAGATACAGTTTAGCAGCACAGGGGCACATCAGGGCATGGTCCTGACCCCTTGTTGTTAACCGTCTACACCTCAGACTTCAGGTACAGCTCAGATTCCCGCCACCTGCAGAAGTTTTCGGATGATTCGGCAGTTGTGGGCTATATCAGCCATGGTCAAGAGGCTGAGTGGTGGGCAACTTTGCTGAGTGGTGTGGGCTGAATTACCTGCAGCTGAACATCACTACAACAAAGGAGTTGGTGGTGGACTTCTGGAAGGTGAATATACCCTGTATTCTCATTGCCATTAAGGGAACAGATGTAGAAATTGTCCAGGGCTACAGATACCTGGGAACTCACCTAAACAGTAAACTGGACTGGACTAAAAATACAGATCCTCTGTACAAGAAGGGACAGAGCCAACCATCAAGTCAAGTTTATTGTCATTTCGACCATAAACTGCTAGTACAGTACACAGTAAAAACGAAACAATGTTCCTCCAGGACCCTGGTGCTACATGAAACAACACAAAACTACACAAGACTATGTGAGACAGCACAAGGCTACACTAGACTACGTAAAAAAACTGCACGAGACTACAGACCTGCACAGGACTGCATAAAGTGCACAAAACTTCCTGAGGAGGTTCTGACATTCACTATGCTGCAAATGTCCTATGACTCAGTGGTGGCCAGCATTCTGTTCTGCATTGTAGTCGCTGGGGCAGCAGGGTGAGAGCAGCTGACACTAAGAAGATGGATAAGCTTGCCAGGAAGGCTGGCTCTGTTCTGGCGGTGGAACTGGATTCCCTGGTGTTTGTGTCTGAGAGGAGGATGCTGCAGAAGCTACAGAGCATTATGGACAATCACTCTCACCCCCTCCATGATATACTGGACAAACAGAGGAGCACATTTAGTAACACATTGATTCCACCGAGGTGCACTACTGAACGCCACAGGAGATTGTTTCTCCCTGTGGCTCTAAGACTCTACAACTCTTCTTCCTTAAGTATATAGTCTCATTGCACATCTGTATTTTGCACTGTTATTTTTAATGCACATTTTGTATTTTTTCATACCTCAGTGCTTACATTTTGTATTTTAAAGTGTCTATTTCTGACTGAACATTGTTGCAAGAATAATTTCCTTTGGGATAAATAAAGTTTTATCTTGTATTACAGGTGATACAGGGAGATTTTCAAGGGTGCATTGTGGGAGGAGGATATTAGAGGCAATTCAAGATGTGTTTAGAAAATAGGGCACATTCAGAGAGCGACTAGAGAATACAGCACACAGAATATTAGAGGGTTTTCAGGGTGAGCTTAGAGGAAAACAATGCTTAGGGTATTGGCGGATTCGTGGGGTGTTTACAGAATGCAATATGGAGAATATTAGAGCGGATTCACGGAGGGATTAGACAACCTGGTGCAGGGGTATTAGAGAGGATTCAGGGGATGTTTAGGACACAGTGCAGGGAATGTTAGAGGGGATCCGGGGATGTTTAGGACAGGGTGCAGGGAATGTTAGAGGGGATCCGGGGATGTTTAGAACAGGGTGCAGGGAATGTTAGAGGGGATTCAGGGGATGTTTAGGACACAGTGCAGGGAATGTTAGAGGGGATTCAGGAAGTGTTTAGGACACAGTGCAGGGAATGTTAGAGGGCATCCGGTGATGTTTAGGACACAGTGCAGGGAATGCTAGAGGGTATTCAGGGACTGTTCAGGACACAGTGCAGGGAATGTTAGAGGGGATTCAGGGAGAGTTTAGGACAGAGTGCAGGGAATGTTAGAGGGTATTCAGGGAGTGTTTAGGACACAGTGCAGGGAATGTTAGAGGGGATTCAGGGAGTGTTTAGGACACAGTGCAGGGAATGTTAGAGGATTCAGGGGATGTTTAGAGGATACAGTGTAATGGGTATTGAAAGAGATTCCAAGTGTGCTCAGAGGACACAGGTGCTGGTTGACCAAATCTAAGGATCACAAATTGTCTCTAATCACTAACTGATGAGTTTGCAAGAAGTCTTTTTACCTAGTGCAGGCCAGACTGTAGTTCTTTTTGTCTACTTTCATTGTCCTTGATTCATTTGAATGCACTAATTTGTAGATTGTAGTTCCTCTGGTCAACACCAGAGAGTCTGAGAATGTGGAAGGGTGGTACTTGAGGTAAATGTTTGCTGTAGAGAAGGTGGTAGAACACAGGTTGGATGAAGTCCTTAGGGAGCATAACCAACTTGAACTGGTTGGGCTATATGGTTTGTTCTCATGTTGTCTAACAATGCTCTTCCTATAGTTTGATTTCTTTGACTTCATAGATGGCCTTTTGGAGTGTAAGCTTTAGAAACGCTGTACTTGAAGTGTTAACAGTTTTTAACATTCACGCAATCTGTATCTACTGAAACTGCTCTGATACCTGACGTTGCATTTTACAAAATCCTTTTCAGTGTGTCGAAGAAATCCTTGGCTATCTGAAGTCATGTTTCTGCAGGGAACCCATGGCAGCTACTGTCTGTGTCCAGCAGGTAAAGTGTAGTCTTGTTCAGAATAAGTTGCGGCAAGGTAGCATAGCAGTTAGCCTAACACTACTATAGTGCCAATGACATGGATTCAGTTCCATCACTATCTGTGAGGAGTTTGTACGTTCCCTATGTTCCCATGTGAGTTTCCTCTGGTACTCTGGTTTCCTTTCACTTTCCAGAGAAATGGGAATCAGTGGGTTAATTGATCACATGGGTGTAATTGGGCAGCACGGGGCCATTGGGCCAAAAGGGCCTGTTGCCATGCTGTGCCTCTGAATAAATAAACAACATGTTGCAAGTGACATAAATTAATATGCAGAAATTGCACATTCTCTGTCAGCTATGCTGCCAAATTACACTGAACCTATTTGCCTGCGTGTCACCCTTGTCCCTCCATTCCCAGCATGTGCCTGTCTGCTTCCACCACCACACCTTTCCTCCTTCATGCTCCAACAAATAAATGTAGCCATTGTTTGGTATATTGTATACTTGCTGAGTGGCCTTGAATGTAACATTTGATTCTTACATGCGTTTTATTCAGCTACTGAAGACACTGTTTGGGACAAACCTTGCATCGCAATATGACAGCTGCTCCTCTCACCCCAGCAAGTCGCAAGGAAAGGTGCAGCGTCTGGGCTCGTCTAGTCTAAGGCCGGGGCTTTACCACTATTGCTTCATGGCACCTTACACCCACTTCACACAGGCACTGGCTGACGCCAGCCTGAGGAACATGGTCCAAGCAGAACCAGAGCAGGACACGTCCGGGTGAAGCATCAATTATTATTACTATGTTACAGACACACTTCTGCTGATGTTCAAAATCTTCAAAAACAGCACAAAATGCTGGAGGAACTCAGCAGATCAGGCAGCATCTATGGAGAGGAATCTTATTAGGAGAGGACAGTGCAACATGGAAGAAAGGGAAAGAGGAAGGGAACCAGGGGGAGGTAATGGGCAGGTGAGGAGGAGAGAAGGAGTGAAAAAATAATCAGAATGGGAAATAAAAAAATGAAAGAGGGAGGGGGGTGAAATTCTTCCTTCTGTCCACTTCCTTTCCGGTCCCATTGAAGGGTCTCAACCCAAAATACTGGCTGAAATTCTCTCCTCCATAGATGCTGCCTAATCTGCTGAGTACCTCTAACATTTTCTGAGTGTGTTATATTACATTACCCCTGCATTTTGAAACGAGATCAAATTGCAAGTTCTGTGCACAATTCTGATCTCTATGTTACACTATGGTCCTGATGTCTGCCCACCACTCACTTAATAGTTGTGGTTACACTCAGAAAGCATGTACCACATTTTCAACTCCAGCTGAGCGATTGCTTCTTGTGCACAGCAGTGATGTAATCTCTCTCTTTGTGCAGGTAATTGATATTGAAACACTTTGTAGTATTTATCATTATACCCTATTGCACCCCAGAAAGGTGCACAGGAACTTCTTGAGAATATCTGTTTCAATCAACTAGGAAGAAACAGGAATTTGGGGACAAAAGGGGCTGCTTGCTTAAAACATCTCTGCCTTGTGTGATGATGATTTGAGTGAACTCTGCTTAAAATAAACTCATTTTCTTCCTGTCCCACCCACTAACTGCCACTGAGAGTGACAGAATGAACCACAGCTCCTGTGAAGGTCTGAGGTGACCCAGAGGCTTTTAGCCACTTAGCAGCCCTGTGGGCTGAGAAATCTTGCTAAGCTGAATCATTGTATGGCAGGTATTACCCACTGATAAAGAAAGCTGGGAAATTCTAGTTATTGGATATATTTAAAGTGGAGGTTGATAGATTCTCGTTTAGTGAGGAAAAAGGCAGGAGAATGATGTTGAGAGGGATAATAAATCAGCCATGATTGAATGTTGGAGCAGACAATAGGCGAATGGCCTATTTCTGCTCCTATGTGTTATGCTTTCAAGAAGTGCTGGCCTCAGAGGCAATTGGGAGGTCTTAAAGTGGCCAGATACTAAATGACAAATCAATCCTCCCAGTGGAAACTAGCTAAGTACAGGCTTAGCTATGTGATAGCCAAAAAGAAAATGACTAGTTAGATTGAGAAACCAAAGAAAACTTTGTAGAGATTTTATACAATGAATTGCTTTAGGTAAATCCATAATAATAAAATGTTAATTAATCTTGAAGTGATTTCAGCAAAGTGACACAGTTTGTTAAAAATCCTAAACTTACACAACTTTTTTGGTTGCTTCACTTTTAGTTGGTTTGATGTGCTGCAGAAGGTTTCATCACAGGTGAAGGTTGGCGTGACGAATGTGACAAGGCATCGAGCTGATAAGGTATGTTCTGTTTCAGTTGTCATACAAAGCTTTTGTTGAAGAATGGATAAGGTGACATAGTCCTGCAGTGGAGGATGGAACGTACAGTACTGAGTAAAAGTCGAACATGTATAGCTAGGCTACTTAAGGCTTTTACATAGTACTGTTATTTGTCAACATGGAGTGGAGAGCAAGTTTGTAAATCCGGCAGGAGCAAAGGATGTTGGAATGGCGAGTGTGGAGCACTGCGGGAGGGGTGTGGTACAGGTGGCAGAGATAGAGAGCCAGGGGTGGGTATGGCATAGGTCCAGACACACCCAGACCTGAGACACCAGACAAGGTCTTTTGATTCCAAACAATTGGTTTATTGATCATTATAGAATGTCTCTCTGGTGCTTCCGGCTCCCTCCCTTCTCCCTTCCTCTTTTCCCAATCACAATTCCCCTTTTCCTACCCCCTTCCCACTCTCAGTCCACAAAGGAGACCCACATCAGAATCACTCACGTCATGACATTTATTTGTTTTTTGCAGCAGCAGTACAGTGCAATATATAAAATTACTACAGTACTGTGCAAAAATCTTAGGCACCCTAGCTATATATACAGTAGCATGCAGATGTTTGGGCACCCCTGGTCAAAATTTCTGTTACTGTGAAAAGCTAAGCGAGTAAAAGACCTGATTTCCAAAAGGCATAAAGTTAAGATGAAACATTCTTTTCAACATTTTAAGCAAGATCAATGTATTATTTTTGTTTTGTACTATTTTAGAGTGAACAAAAGGAAAGGAGCACCATGCAAAGGTTTGGGCACCCCAAGAGATCTGAGCTCTCAGATAACTTTTACCAAGGTCTCAGACCTTAATTAGCTTGTTAGGGCTATGGCTTGTTCACAGTCATCATTAGGAAAGGGCAGGTGATGCAAATTTCAAAGCTTTATAAATACCCTGACTCCTCAAACCTTGTCCCAACAATCAGCAGCTGCCTAGCACTCTGAAAATTAAAATAAATGATGCCCACAAAGCAGGAGAAGGCTATAAGAAGAGAGCAAAGTGTTTTCAGTTAGCCGTTTCCTCAGTTCATAATGTAATTAAGAAATGACAGTTAACAGGAACGGTGGAGGTCAAGTTGAGGTCTGGAAGACCAAGAAAACTTTCCAAGAGAACTGCTCATAGGATTGCTAGAAAGGCAAATCATAACCCCCATTAGACTGCAAAAGACCTTCAGGAAGATTTAGCAGACTCTGGAGTGGTGGTGCACTGTTCTACTGTGCAGCAACACCTGCACAAATATGACCTTCATGGAAGAGTCATCAGAAGAAAACCTTTCCTGCGTCCTCACCACAAAATTCAGTGTCAGAAGTTTGCAAAGGAACATCTAAACAAGTCTGATGCATTTTGGAAACAAGTCCTGTGGACTGACTTTCCTGCGTCCTCACCACAAAATTCAGCGTCAGAAGTTTGTAAAGGAACATCTGAACAAGCCTGATGCATTTTAGAAACAAGTACTGTGGACTGATAAAATTAAAATAGAACTTTTTGGCCGCAATGAGCAAAGGTATGTTTGGAGAAAAAAAGGTGCAGAATTTCATGAAAAGAACACCTCTCCAACTGTTAAGCACAGGGTTGGATCGATCATGCTTTGGGCTTGTTTTGTAGCCAGTGGCACGGGGAACATTTCACTGGTAGAGGGAAGAATGAATTCAATTAAATACCAGCAAATTCTAGAAGCAAACATCACACTGTCTGTTTAAAAAAAAGCTGAAGATGAAAAGAGGAAGGCTTCTACAACAGGATAATGATCCTAAACACACCTCAAAATCCACAATGGACTACCTCAAGAGGCACAAGCTGAAGGTTTTGCCATGGCCTTCACAGTCCCCCAACCTAAACATCATCGAAAATCTTTGAAAAGACCTCAAAAAAGCAGTGCATGCAAGACGGCCCAAGAATCTTACAGAACTAGAAGCCTTTTGCAAGGAAGAATGGGCAGAAATCCCCCAGACAAAAATTGAAAGACTCTTAGCTGGCTACAGAAAGTGTTTACAAGCTGTGATATTTGCCAAAGGGGGTGTTACTAAGTACTGACCATGCAGGGTGGCTAAACATTTGCTTCGGGCCCTTTTCCTTTTTTGTTGTTTTGAAACTGTAAAAGGTGGAAATAAAAAAGTAATCTTGCTTAAAATATTAAAGAAATGTGTCATCTTTAACTTTATGCCTTTTGGAAATCAGGTCATCTTTTACTCGCTTAGCTATTCACAGTAACAGAAATTTTGACTGGGGTGCCCAAACTTCCGCATGCCACTGTGTGCGCCTAAGACTTTGGTACAGTACTGTATGTGAGTGCTTAAGTGGATGGGGAAGCATTCAAGATGTAGGCGATCATGGTCTTGACCATGATTGTTTTTGGGAATTTTTTCTTATGTAGCTGGGGAAGCATATGGGCATTGAATAGAGAAGAGCATTCAAGGCAGTGGGGAAAGGTTAACGGGGTGTGTATGAAAGTCAGGAGAATGGAGAATGTGATGAATTATATAATTTTGTTTTTGGACGTAAGAATGCTGTTTGCCATTTCACAATTGATAACTAGTACATGATATTTGCTTCTGTTCTATATTAGCCTTATTGTAGGAGATTCCAGGCAATTAAAATGGCCACGATATTTCAAGTACAGAACATCGCACAGTACAGACCCTTCGGCCTGCAATGTCATGCCGACCCTTTAACCTACTCCAAGTTCGATTCCTCAGAGCCAGTCACTTTTTTCTGTGTGCCTGAGTCTTTTAAACGTCCTAATGCGTGTGCCTCTATTACCACTCCTAGCAGTGCTTTCCACACACCTACCATTCTGTGTATTTAAAAAAAATACCCTAACTCTGTGAAATGAGCTGCCAACACAATTGTTGCATGTGAGCTTGATTTCAATGTTTAAGAGAAGTTTGGATAGGTACATGGGTGGTCAGCATATGGAGGGCTACGGTCCCAATGCATTTGGATGGGAGTAGGCGGTTTAAATGGTTCAGCATGGACTAGTTTGGCCAAACAACCTGTTTGTGTGCTGTATTTTTCTATGACTCTGACATCCACCCCTGTACTTCACTCCAGTCACCTAACATTGTACCATTTCCTATTAGATATTTCCATCCTGTGATAAAGTCTCTGGCAGTCTGCTCCATCTATGCCTTTTATCATCTTGTAGGCCTCTATCAAATACATCTCATATTCACTTGCTCCAAAGAAAAAAGTACCATCAATCCATCCTTAAGACATACCCCCCAATCCTGGTAAATCTCTCTACAGCTTCCACTAAAGGCAGTGTGGTCAACATGGATGATTTAGGCTGAAGTGCCTGTTTCCATGCTGTGTAACTCACTCCATGAATCTGTCATGTCCTAATAATTGATGCTGTATTCCAAATATCAACTGGTACAGCAAATGCAAAAGACCTTTGTCTAATACAATAGATGACTGAGACCATGCGATAGTGTGCTTCATTTAAGTTATACCACTGTTGGTTCATCGCAGTTTATGGTGCACTGTCATGGGGACAGAAAGCAATCAGATTTATTATCGGTGACTTATTTGTAGCAGCAGTACAATTACTATAAATTTCCCAAATATTCCTATAAAGTACCAAAAATAAAGTAATTATCAAGATAGTTTTCCTGAGTTCGTGGATCATTTAGGAAATCTAATTTTAGAGGGGGAGGGGAGAGCTTGTCCTGAATTGCTGAGTTTGGGTCTTCAGGCTGCTGTACCACCTTCCCAATGGTGGTAATGACAAGAGGGTCTTTAATGGTGTATGCGGCACCCCTTGGAGATGTCCTTGATGGTGGAGTTGGTTATGCCCGTGATGGAACTGACAGCATCTACAACTCTCTGCAGTCTCTTACAATGCTTTTCATTAAGGTTCTATACCAGGCTGTAATGCTGCTACTCTCTCCCTCGAACAACTGTAGAATCTTCTAAAACTCTTCTGGTGACATAATGTTTCTCTTCACTCCTGACAAAGTAGAGCCTTCATGATTGCAGCTATGTGCTGGACTGGGAATAATTTTAAGGGTACCTAGGCACTGAAGTAATATTGTTTGATATCCTGGCCAATACACCCAGATTGGGCAGCAACAGAATTAAAAGCAAGCAAACAAGCACTTTAAGACAATGCACATTGACAGCATTCTTCAAATTGTGATCACTGCATGATGTGCTTTGAGCCATTCTAACAATGCTTAATGTGTTCTCTCTCAAACTTTAGAATACGATACACAACTACATCCGTCTCTTTGAGCCTCTCGTCATCAAGGCTTTGAAGCAGTATACCACAACCACATCAGTTCACCTGCAAAGACAAGTGCTTGATTTGTTGACTCAGCTGGTACAACTCAGGGTGAACTACTGCCTGCTGGACTCGGATCAGGTTCGTGTCTGCTTTAGTTAGAAACAGTACACCGTGGCACAAGTCAAACGTGTGTTGAGTGGGAACAGAGGATAAATTGTTTTCACTTTATTGTCACGTACAGTGAAAACTTTATTTTGCATTGTATCCATACAGACCATTTCATTACAGCAGTGCATTGAGTTTGTACAAGGGAAAACAATAACGTAATGAAGAATAAAGTGAGATCTGATTCATGAAAGTACACAAGGGTAAGCTAAAAAGATTGCAAGGTGATTTAGAACATCAGTCAGTACGGCACAGTACAGGCCCTTCTGTTCATGATGTTGTACTGGCCCTTAACTCTTCCCGTTAACATTGTCCACCATTTTTTTTATCATCCATGTGCCTGTACATGCCCCTAATGTATCTGCCTCTATCGCCACCCCTGACATGGCATTACACTCTGATATATCACCCCCCCCCATATAATTTCTTCCAAACACCTTGAAATTATGACCCTGGTATTTGCCATTTCAGCCCTGGATTCAAAAGTTCAGAGGTTCATTTATTATTGAAGTATACAACTCTGAAGTTCTTCTTCTCCAGATAGCCGCAGAGCCAAGAAAGAAAAGAATGGCAACATGATCTTCCTCCCTGCACAAAAAAACAAACCAAAACAGAACAGGCACATCGACCCCATAATCCCCCTGTCCTGTACAAAAACAAATGAGAAAGATTGGGCAAAAAGATTCAGAATATAAAAAAAACTATAAGACTGAAAAAAAAGTCTGTAGTCCACGTCCATATCCTGGGTAACATTCTCCCAGGCACTAGGGGGAGGTGTTAGGCAGGTGAGGAGAAGAGGTAAGAAGGGAGCCAGAGTGGGGAATAGAAAAAATACCCTGAAGTTGGAGAAATCGATGTTTAAGAAAGATTATTTGCCAATTGTGACTGTTCTAGCAGTGTTTGGTTTGCATATTTCTGGTCAGAATTCCGGATCTCGTTCTTACTCAGCTGTTCATAGCAGTACAACAAGTGTTGAAATAATGCCTTTTTTGAGTAACACAACTTGGAGGAGGAGAAAATTGCAAGATTAGGGTAATCAGTCATAGTCCAAGGAGCTGAAGAGCCTCCAAGAATAACTGCCAAACCTGCTTTATGAAGGACATTAGGTTCTCAGTAAAGTAAGGAATTGGCCAGGAAACTAAATTCTGTTGCCAGAATTTCTTGGGCCCATTTCTTTCATTCAGTGTTCCAATCTGCTTTACTTTATTGTAACAAATAGAAAATGCTGGACAAACTCATCAGGTCAGACAGCATCTGTGGAGGGTAGGAGGAAAGAAAGGACTGAAGAAGGGGCAAATTCATAGGAGTGTAGAGTGGACCATGGGAGGAAGGGAAGGAGGAGGAAAACCAGGGGAAGGTGACTCCTTCCCACATTTCCTTATCATGTGAGGTTTTCACTGAATCTGCCCAGATAATGTTTCAGACTTTGCTCTGCTTCCCTGTCTACGTTTTGCAAAGCTTTTGCCTCCACGCCAGTGGGTGCATTTCACTTAACGGTTTAGGCAGTAAGTGCTGTTGAACTATTTTCACTCCTGGGAGGTAGTTACCCAAGGCATGAAACAGGTGTTTACGCAGCTGCTGTAGGTAGGCTAGCTTTGTCAAAAATACTAATTGAAAGCAGCCGTCTCCCTCCTCTCTTGACTTTTCTCTTTCCCTGTCCAGGCTACTTAAATTGACTCTAGTCACCATGAGCTTGTTTATTACAGGACACAAAGTCAGTGCTTAAATCTACAGAGAGGTGCAGTGAACAGATTATATGGTGCTATTCTGCCATAATAATCCCAAGGCTTCATTTCTGAAACTCATGGTACAGACTTCCCTTTTGAACAGTTGCAGGTAGATGCGCTTTAAAATGTTGTTACTGGATATCTTTTGGAAAAGGAACTATTGTTCATTAATACTGAGTCAAGGCAGAAGCAGGCTAAGTGCTCTTGTTCCATAAGATCCTTTCACTCCATTTCACCTCAACTTCTATTATAATCGACACGAAACATTGACCTGTTCTCTTTCCACAGTTGTCTCACTTTCCATTTATGGAATTCTGGGTTGTTATTTTTCCTCTGTTATTAAACTCTACTAGTCATTTCTACTTTTAAATCACAGCAAGAGGTGGAGATGGAAGAGGTAAAAGAAGCTCGGAGAGAAGCTGTTTTTTTAACTGATTAGGGCAAAGAGGCTAGACTGCACAGGCGCGTGATGTAGTGCGCCAAAGGTTTAAAAAGGAGAGGAAGTTTTCAACTGTTATTTAAATCGCAGCAAGAGGTGGAGAAGGAAGAGCTAAAAGAAGCTCGGAGAGAAGCTGTTTTTTTTTAACTGATCGGGGCAAAGAGACTAGACTGTGCAGGCGCGTGACGTAGTGCGCCAAAGGTTTAAATTAAAGAAAGACCACCATATACAGCGGCCATCATCGGAGTGGACTGAGGCAGAGTGAGTCAGCTTTGGCTCAATCAGGCAGAGGCGAAGTTTGAACGGGGCACAACTGCGCAAGCGCGTGAAAGTTGGCCCATATGGCAGCGGGACAACTTAAAAAGCGAGCAGAGGCTGAGTACGAGCTTCACTCCAGATAAATATCCGGGTCCTGACAGGATATTCCCTAGGACCTTGAGGGAAGTTAGTGTATAAATACCAGGGGCTCTGACAGAAATATTTCAAATGTCATTAGAAATGGGGATGGTGCCGGAGGATTGGCGTATTGCTCATGTGGTTCCATTGTTTATAAAGAGTTCTAAGAGTAAACCTAGCAATTATAGGCCTGTCAGTTTGACGTCAGTGGTGGGTAAATTAATGGAGAGTATTCTTAGAGATGGTATATATAATTATCTGGATAGACAGGGTCTGATTAGGAATAGTCAACATGGATTTGTGCGTGGAAGGTCATGTTTGACAAATCTTTTTGAATTTTTTGAAGAGGTTACGAGGAAAGTTGATGAGGGTAAAGCAGTGGATGTTGTCTATAGGGACTTCAGTAAGGTATTTGACAAGGTTCTGCACGGAAGGTTAGTTAGGAAGGTTCAATCGTTAGGTATTAATATTGAAGTAGTAAAATGGATTCAACAGCGGCTGGATGGGAGATGCGAGAGAGTAGTGGTGGATAACTGTTTGTGAGGTTGGAGGCCGGTGAGTAGTGGTGTGCCTCAGGGATCTGTACTGGGTCCAATGTTGTTTGTCATCTACGTTAATGATCTGGATGATGGGGTGGTAAATTGGATTAGTAAGTATGCAGATGATACTAAGGTAGGTGGCATTGTGGATAATGAAGTAGGTTTTCAAAGCTTGCAGAGAGATTTAGGTCAGTTAGAAGAGTGGGCTGAGCGATGGCAGATGGAGTTTAATGCTGATAAGTGTGAGGTGCTACATTTTGGTAGGAATAATCCAAATAGGACATACATGGTAAATGGTAGGGCATTGAAGAATGCAGTAGAACAGAGTGACCTAGGAATAATGGTGCATAGTTCCCTGAAGGTGGAATCTCATGTAGATAGGGTGGTGAAGAAAGCTTTTGGTATGTTGGCCTTTATAATTCAGAGCATTGAGTATAGGAGTTGGGATGTAATGTTAAAATTGTACAAGGCATTGGTAAGGCCAAATTTGGAGTATTGTGTACAGTTCTGGTCACTGAATTATAGGAAAGATGTCAACAAAATAGAGAGAGTACAGAGAAGATTTACTAGAATGTTACCTGGGTTTCAGCACCTAAGTTACAGGGAAAGGTTGAACAAGTTAGGTCTTTATTCTTTGGAGTGTAGAAGGTTGAGGGGGGACTTGATAGAGGTATTTAAAATTATGAGGGGGATAGATAGAGTTTATGTGGATAGGCTTTTTCCATTGAGAGAGGGGAGATTCAAGCAAGAGGACATGATTTGAGAGTTAGGGGGCAAAAGTTTAAGGGTAATACGAGGGGGAATTTCTTTACTCAGAGAGTGGTAGCTGTGTGGAAGGAGCTTCCAGTAGAAGTGGTAGAGGCAGGTTCGATATAGGCATTTAAAGTAAAATTGGATAGGTATATGGACAGGAAAGGAATGGAGGGTTTATGGGCTGAGTGCGGGTCAGTGGGACTAGGTGAGAGTAAGTGTTCGGCACGGACTGGAAGGGCCGAGATGGCCTGTTTCCATGCTGTAATTGTTATATGGTTTTATTTATATATATATACACACACAAACCCCATTTCCAGAAAAGTTGGGATATTTTCCAAAATGCAATAAAAACAAAAATCTGTGATATGTTAATTCACATGAACCTTTATTTAACTGACAAAAGTACAAAGAAAAGATTTTCAATGGTTTTATGGACCAACTTAATTGTATTTTGTAAATAAACACAAATTTAGAATTTGATGGCTGCAACACACTCAACAAAAGTTGGGACAGAGTTAAAATAAGATTGAAAAGTGCACAGAATATTCAAGTAACACCGGTTTGGAAGACTCCACATTAAGCAGGCTAATTGGTAGCAGGTGAGGTATCATGACTGGGTATAAAAGTAGCGTCCATCAAAGGCTCAGTCTTTGCGAGCAAGGATGGGTCGTGGCTCACCCCTTTGTGCCAAAATTCGTGAGAGAATTGGTAGTCAGTTCAAAAGGAACATTTCCCATCGCAAGATTGCAGAGAATTTGGGTCTTTCAACATCTACAGTACATAATATTGTGAAAAGATTCAGAGAATTCAGAGACATCTCAGTGCGTAAAGGGCAAGGTCGGAAACCACTGTTGAATGTGCGGCACTGCCTAAGAAACTGTCATGCTACTGTGACAATTATAGCCACCTGGGCTGGGGAGTACTTCGGAAAACCATTGTCACTTAACACAGTCCGTCGCTGCATCCAGAAGTGCAACTTGAAACTGTATTACGCAAGGAGGAAGCCATACATCAACTCTATGCAGAAACGCCGGCGAGTTCTCTGGGCCCGAGCTCATCTCAGATGGACCGAAAGACTGTGGAACCGGGTGCTGTGGTCAGATGAGTCCACACTTCAGCTAGTTTTCGGAAAAAAATGGGCATTGAGTTCTCCGTGTCAAAGATGAAAACGACCATCCTGATTGTTATCAGTGAAAGGTGCAAAAGCCAGCATCTGTGATGGTATGGGGGTGTATCAGTGCCCACGGCATGGGTGAGTTGCATGTATGTGAAGGTACCATTGACTCTGAGGCGTATATTAGGATTTTAGAGAGACATATGTTGCCATCAAGGCAACGTCTCTTCCTGGGACGTCCATGCTTATTTCAGTAGGACAATGCCAGACCACATTCTGCACAGGCTACAACAGCGTGACTTTGTAGACACAGAGTGCGTGTGCTTGACTGGCCTGCTGCCCGTCCAGATCTATCTCCTATTGAAAATGTATGGCGCATCATGGAGGAGAATCAGACAACGGAGACCATAGACTGTTGAGCAGCTGAAGTCTTATATCAAGCAAGAATGGACAAAATTTCCAATTGCAAATCTACTACAATTAGTATCCTCAGTTCCAAAACTATTAAAAAGTGCTATTAAAAGGAAAGGTGATGTAACACAATGGTAAACGTGCCTCTGTCCCAACTTTTGTTGAGTGTGTTGCAGCCATCAAATTCTAAATTTGTGTATATTTACAAAATACAATTAAGTTGGTCAGTAAAACTATTGAAAATCTTTACTTGGTACTTTTGTCAGTTAAATAAAGGTTCACGTGAATTAACATATCACAGATTATTGTTTTTATTGCATTTTGGAAAATATCCCAACTTTTCTGGAAACGGGGTTTGTATGTATGTGTATATGTGTGTATATACATACATACAAGCATAAGCAGCCGATAGATCGCATGATAAATTGACTGGGCCACCTAAACGAGAAAGGCTTTTGAGCGTGCATGTTTTTTGTCTTGGCAAGCCTGGTTTGATGCTCCCTCACTAAATTGCCTAGTGTGTACCATTCAAATTCGACTTAGTAAAAACCTTTAATCATATATACTACTCCATTGTAGTTCTTGCTCCATGCATACGTCATAACTATTTGCTCCAAAGTGCAATTCCCTGGATAAAGAGGCTACTCCCAAGTTCCTTACAGGAGTTATTAGTGATGGTTTCACGGTACATATAGTAGGCTAGCAGTTAGCACAATGCTATAAAAGCTTGAAGCGATCCAGAGTTCAGAATTCATTTCCGTGGCCATTCTGTAAGGATTTTCTGTGCATCCTCTCTGTGGAATGTGTGCTTTTCCCACAGATGCTCTGGTTTCCTCCCATAGTTCAAAGATATGCCAGCTGGGTTAAATCGTCATTGTAAATTATCCTGTGATGAGATTAGGATTAATTGGAGTTGTCAGGGGTTACTGGGGCAGTGTGGCTCGAAGGGCCTAGTCTGCACTGTATCACTAAACTTCAAATAAATAAACAAATAAAGTTCTTATTTTTGGTTATCCATACTACTCCTGTATTGTGACCAACTGCATTTTTCCTCTCAGTACTCCAAAACTAAGAGCTGTAAATATAGCAAGTTAAGAACTGGTGTAATGCAGTCCTTGAGTCTATAATTTCCATAATGTTATGACTGATCTTTGCTGGCCTTAAATCAACTCCAAGTAGCCCACCATTCAGAAGCTTATCCATGAACACATTCAAGGACTTGTCTGCCACAGGTCTTAGTGATAGATCATGACACGTCCAGAAAATAAATTCTTTAATCTTTCTGATTTTACCTGATCCTTTATTCACCACCCTTCTTCCACTTCCATCCACTACGAAGGGAAAATCCTCTGAGCAATTCAGATAGCCTCCAGAATTGTTTGTTTCCAGGGAGTGGAGGCATAGCTAGCTCAACGTTTCTATGTGCACTCAGTGGCCACTGTATTAGGTACAAACAAGAGAAAACCTGCAGATGCTGGAAATCCAAACAACACACACAAAATGCTGGAGAAACTCAGCAGACCAGGCAGCATCGATGGAAAAGAGTACAATCTGTTGTAACGGTACACCTGTTTGTTAGAACAAATATCTAATCAGCCAATTATATAGTAGCAACTCAATGCATAAGAGTATGCAGACATGGCCAAGAGGTTGCTGTTGTTCAGATCAAACAATAGAATGAAAAAGAAATGTGATCTAAGTGACTTTGTAGTGCTAGATGGGGTGGTTCAGATCTCTCAGAAACTGCCAATCCGCTGGAATTTACATGCACAACATTCTCTAGAAAAGTACAGCATAGAAATGGGCCCTTTGGCCCATCTAGTCCGTGCCTTACCATTTAAACTGCCTATTCCCGTCGACCTGCACCAGCTCCATAGCCCTTCATACCTCTCCATTTACCGAGAATGGTGCAAAAAAAAAAATCCAGTGAGTGAAAACACCTTGTTTTCATTCTGTGGACGAAAACACCTTGTTAATGAGAGAGGTCAGCGGAGAATGACCAGACTGGTTCAAGCTGACAGGAAGGTGACGGTAACTTAAATAAGCAGGCTTTGCAACAATGGTATGCAGAAGGGTATCTCTGAACGCACAGCACGTGGAACCTTGATGTGGATGGGCTAAAGCAGCAGAAAAGCACACCAGGTTCCACTCTTGTAGCTAATAAAGTGGCCACTAAGTTTAAGTCACATCCTTAAGTACTGACCGAAGAATCTTCTCGGAGCCACTTTCATGCAAGTATGTTCCTCAAGCAACAGATGAACACTAATAAATCCAAGCATAAATTTCAGAAGGACTCCATTCATAGAAACTAGTTGGAATGTGGAACACAGACTGATTAATGTGAGTGATGAAAACTACTTCAAAATGCAAGGAGGCACAAGCAAACTTGAAGAATGTAAAAAAAAAATTGCAAATTAATGTAAACATTGTTAAGTAAATAATGGTGTGTTTCTTTGGGGTGGGTGAAAGGGGATGACTGTGATTGAGAAATAAGGGAATGGGTTCACAAGGTTTCAGAGTAACGACCAAGTTACAAGTGTTATAAATGTAAAGAAGGCACATAGAGAAATAACATTCAGAACATTCAAAAGTAAGTTGTATTAAACATAGAATTATGTTTACACTGTACATACAGTGGTTCCGGTTTATCAGGACTCTTTGGGACCAGTGTAGTTTGGTCCATTTAAACAGTTACTCCAGTTAGCTGACATTTCATGGAAATAGTTAAAACGTATCAAAAAAAGAGACAAACTACCATTTAACTGAGTAACAAATTATGTATTCAAATGAAATACAAAACAAGTTAAAACACAATCAATGCCATGGTGTATAATTCATTCCTAAATGTTGAAGTAGTGAAATTGTTTTATTTTCACTCGTGGCTGTTCCTGGCATTTCCAAGCCTGAATACTTGAAACCGCAGTGAACGAAACAGTTCTGACCTGTGTTACTGCTTATGACTCGCCATATGTCGGTGACAAAAATGACTGCTTTTTGAACATGTACGCATTCAACTGACGCTATTAAAAAAACTGTTCACTCTAAGCACGGTGTAGTGTCTAATGGACACACAAGTGTTTGCAACTGTTGCCAGTTAGAAACAGTTTGCTGCCTCAATTAAGCAAAATAATGTCATAAATAAAATAAGGCCTAATTATCAGGATCCTCTGTATAGTAAAGGGTTATACATTAAATATTTTGTATATTTTATACTATAAAATTATAACTACAAAGAAATGTATATATTTTATACACACACGCACACTCCTTTGAGATAGATATACATAAAAATTGTGAACTTTTTACCTGTTTTTCAGCATTAATTACTCATAAAATGTGGTCTTATCTTCATCTAAGTCACAATAGTAGCTAAACATAATCTGCCTAAGCTAATAACACGCAAATAATTCTACTACTTCTTGTTAATACTGAGTACACCATTTAAACAATCACAGTCTAAGTTCAAAAAAAGTATGTGAACAAAAGCTGTTTGGAGTCAGGAGTTCCAGTCAATAAATTGAGATTGCAGGGGTGTCCTGCCCTATAAAAAGACACAAAGTCAGATTACTGTCAGCGCCTACTCCTCAAGAAAGATCTGTTTCCTTGATCAGAGCAACTTATAGAGGACCGTAGAAAAGTCTACAGGAGCATTTCTAAAGTCCTGAGGGTTCATCAATCCACAGTAAGAGAAATTGTCTGCAAATGGAGGAAATTCAGTACTGTTGCTACTTTCCCTCGGAGTGGGCATCCTGCAAAAATCACACCAAGAGCACATCATGCATTGCTGAAGGAGGTGAAGAACAAGCCAAGGGTAACAGCAAAAGACCTGCAGAAGTCTCTAGAACTCGCTGAAGTCTCTGTTCTTGTGTCCACTATAAGAAAAACACTGAACAAGATGGTGTTCATGGAAGGACACCATGGAGGAAACCACTGCTGTCCAAAAAAAAACCATTGCTGCACATCTCAAGTTTGCAAAAGACCACCAGGATATTCCGTAACACCCCTGGGACAATGTTCTGTGGACAGATGAGACAAACGTTGAATTTTATGGCACATGCACACTGCTGTGTTTGGATGAAAAGAGGCACTGCACACCAATACCGAAACCTCATCTCAACTGTGAGACATGGTGGAAGGAGCATCATGGTTTTGAGCTGCTTTGCTGCGTTGGGGCCTGGACAGCTTGTAGTCGTTGAGAAAACAATGAATTCAAAATTGTATTGGGGCATTTTCTAGGAGAATGTCAAGGAAGCAGTCTGTCACCTGAAGCTTAATAGAAGTTGGATGATGCAACAAGACAATGATCTGAAACATGAGTAACTTAATGACAGATTGGTTTAAAAAGAAGAAAGTTTGTGTTTGGAATGGTCAAGTCAGAGACCAGACCTAAACCAAATTGAGATGCTGTGGCATGACCTGAAGAGGGCTGTTCATGCAAGGTATCCTAGGTATTTATGAACTGGAACAGTTTTGTATGGAGCAGTCTAAAACTGCTACTCACCGTGGTACAAGTCTGATCAGCAGCTACAGGAAACATTTGGTGGAAGTTATTACTGCTAAAGGAGGTTCTACCAGTTATTAAATGTATGTGTTCACATACTTTTTTTCCAGCATGGACTGTGAATAATTAAACAATGTGTTCACGAAGCACATGGAAAGTACAGTTGTTTGTGTGTGTTATTAATTAGGCAGATTGTGTTTGTCTATTATTGTGACAGCTGAAAATCAGACCATATTTTCATTGCCAAGGGTTCACAAGCATTTTCTTACAACTCTGTGTATGTGTCTACACACAGTCTCTCTATAACCATATAGATTGAAGTTATATTAGACATTCTCATCTTGTGATTATACATAAACATCTTTATGATTTGTTGCATAGCTTGTGCTCCTTTCCCTACCCAATTTTTCTTATTCTGGCATCTTCCCTCTTCCTTTCTAGTCCTGTTGAAGTGTCTCAGCTTGAAATGTCAACTATTTATTCCTCTCAATAGATGCTGCCTGACCTGCTGAGTTCTTCCAGCATTTTGTGTGTGTTGCTCTGGATTTCCAGCATCTACAGAATCTCTTGTATTAAACATACTGTTAATGCACTTAGGATATGTTACACAGGCAGGAAGCCGGTCACACAGCACTACAGTAAGGTATATTTAGAAATAATAAAAGCATTGAAAAGGATACGGGAGCATTATAGAAACTAAAAAAGAAGGGATAATATTGTAACTGGAGCTGTATCTGTGAAGGAAGATAGGACTGGTAATTAAAGTGATCATTGGTAAACGTGGGATTGATGTTTCTACTGATGGAGTTAGATATTGAAAAATTTGGAGCTTTAATTATAAGATGGCCACTAATAACTCCTGTAAGGAATTTGGGGGTAGCCTCTTTATCTGGGGAATGGCACTTTGGAGCAAATAATATAAATGTGACAAAGGGGAAGCTAACAAGTAGGTGAAGGGGAAATAAGTTCTAGAGTTTATTGACATTAAGGAAAATTAACACAATTCAATAAACAACAAGTGGAAGAGGCAGCATCTGTGAAGTATGAAACACTGACCTGTTTCTTAAACTCGAGTTTCTGCAGATGCTGGACATTGGAGGAATACGGTAAATGCTGCTGGAATTCAGCAGTTCAGGCAGTATCTTTGGAGAGGAACAAAGGGCATGATCAATTATAGAAGATGAGGCGAAATGTAGAGAAAAGATCTTGTGGACCAAGGACATTTGGCCTGTTTCTGCTGTAAATTTTATGTAATGGAATGACTGATTTAGTTATCTTCTCATTGTAGGTATTCATTGGGTTTGTTCTAAAGCAGTTTGAATACATAGAAGTGGGCCAGTTCAGGTGAGTGTGAACATCTTGGGATTTGTGTCCAGTTTTATTTTGACAACTGTTAAGTATTCATGCTTAATCATCCTATTTACCAGCACTAGGTCTACAGCCTTCTATGCCTTAGTGATTCAGAAGCTGAAACATTTTCTCTGAGGATCTGTTGTTTATACCCAAGTCTTAATCTATCCTTTTCTTCCCCTTTCCTTTCACTTTCTGCTCTGAGAGGACTTCTGTTAACACGGGGTGTGCTGAACAATTATAGTTTCTTCTTTACAGCAGACACAGGGCTGATTTGCCAACTTCTGCTCCTATGTAACTTGGAACACGCTCACTAGCATTGCAAATGGAATCACTTTGTGCCATTATTCACTCTCTAGACAAATGAACTACTTTATGCTGAAAATACTGCCCATATCTGTTCTTAAATTCCCGTTTGTGTATTCTGAACCTGTACTTTTGAGTAATAATTTGGGTTTGATTTTTTTCCCCCCACTTATTTTTCATTCTGTTTTCTGTTTTGTAAAATTGTAAATTTTCAGATTTAGGGGGAAAATGGCATTTGGATGGATCGATTGTAGTTTTATGTAATAATCTGGTAAAATTGGTACTGATGAATAATATATGCTTTCAAAGTTTTCCACTGCCACCACCTCAATGTGTTTTTGGAGCTGTATCTAAGGAAGGATGTTGTGGCCATGGAGAGGGACCTTAGAGAGTTACCAAGAATAATCCCAGGAATTAAATCTGAACCATGAGAGTGTTTGATATCCCTGGGTCTCTCTCGCTGAAGTTCAGGAATCTCATTGTAAACTACTTAATACTGAAAGGCCTGAACAGAGTGGACTTGGAGAGAACCTTCAGTAGGAGAGTCTATAATCTGAGGGCACAACTTCAGAATAAAAGGACATCCCAATGGAACTGAAATGAGGATTTCCTTCAGCCAGAGGGTTGTGAATCTGTGGAATTTGGGGCTACTGGGGCCAAGTCATTGAGAACGTTTAAGGGGGAAATTGATAGGTTTTTGACTGGTATGGGGTTTAAGGGTTATAATAAAGTAATAATAATTTATTGAGCACTTTTCATACAGGCGATGTAGTTCAAAGTCATAAAATAGAAACACGTAAAGACAAAGTGATAGGTAAAAGCAAGGCTAAATAAATAGGTTTTGAGCTGGCATTTGAAAGTATCTCCTGAATCTGCATGCATTGTCTTTTGAGGGAGATTGTTTAAATTTAAGAGACTGGCAGAAGAAGATCTGAGAGCTTGAGGAGGATTATGAAACAAAGGCAATTCTGTGATGTGCTCCAGTTCCAGACCACCATAACAAGTCAGAGAACCTTAAAATCAATTCTAAAAGATACGGGAAGCCAAAGCAGAGTATCTAGGACAGGAGTGATATGCTCCTTTATCAGGGTTTTAGTTAAAGAGTCTAGCAGCAGCCTTCTGAATTAGTTGAAATTTGAAAGTCCATTTTAAAAAGTGCATTTCAGTAATCTGGTCTGTTTTAATATAAAGGTATGAATTAGTTTTTCAGCATCATTGCATGACAGAAACTGATGTACCTTTGCAATGTTTCTTAAATGTAGAAATGCTCTTCTGGTCACTTTCTTTATGTGGGATTTAAAATTCAAATCTGAATTACAGATATTACCCAGGCTAGTTCCTTCTAATTTTTCAAGGGAAAAGTGGAAGAATGGGGATAAAAACAATCAGCTATGATTGAATGCTGAAGCAGATAAGATGAGCCAATTGGCCTGATCTTGCTCATGTGTCTTATAGATTTGCCCAGTTGTTGCAGACCAGAATATTCTGAATTTCTGTAAACCACTTCATAAGACCATAACATATAGGCAAGAATTAGGCCATTTGGCCCTTTGAGTCTGCTCTGCCATTTCATCATGGCTGATCCAACTTTCCTCTCAGCCCCAGTCTCCTGCCTTCTTCCCATATCCCTTCATGCTCTGACCAATCAAGAATTTATCAACTTCTGCCTTAAACATACATACAGACTTGGCCTCCACAGCTACCTGTGGCAAAGAATTTCACAGATTCACTGCACTCTGGCTAAAGAAATTTCTCTTCATCTTCATTATAAAAGGATGCCCCTCTATTTAAAAGCTGTGTCCTCTGGTCTTAGACTCTCCCACCATAGGAATCATCCTCTCCACTTCCACTCAGTCAAGGCCTTTCACCATTTGCTAGGTTTCAATGAGGTCATCCCTCATTCTTCTGAATTCTAGTGAATGCAGGCCCTGAGCCATTAGACTCTCTTCATATGGCAAGCCATGAATCATTTTTGTGAATCTTCTTTGAACCCTCTCCAGTTTCAGCGCATCCTTTCTAAGATAAAGGGCCCAAAGGTTCTCACAATACTCCAAGAGAGGCCTCACCAGTGCTTTATAAAGTCTTAACATTACATCCTTGCTTTTATATTCCAGTCCTCTTGAAATGAATGCTGACAATGCATTTGCCTTCCTCACCACTGACTCAACCTGCAAATGAACCTTTAGGGAATCCGGCACAAGGACTCCCAAGACCCTTCACACCTCAGTTTTTTTGTCTTCTCTCCATTTAGAAAATAGTCAACCTTTTCATTTTTTTGCCCATTCTCCTAACCTGTCTTATTCTTCTGTAGCCTCTCTACTTCCTCAAAACAACCAGCTCCTCTACCTATCTTCATTTTGTCTGCTAACTTTGCAACAAAACCATCAATTCCATCATCCAAATCATTCACACGCAACATAAAAAGAATCAGTCCCAACACAGATCCCTGTGGAACACCATTAGTCACTGGCAGCCAGTTAGAAAAGGCTCCCTTTATTCCCAATCTTTGTCTACTGTCAATCAGTCAATGCTTTATCCATGCTAGAATCTTCCCTGTAATACCAGTAACTTGTCAAAGACCTTCTGAAAATCCCAAGTACACAACATCAACTGTCTTTTTTTGTCTATCCTGCTTGTTACTAGTTCAAAGAATTCCAACAGGTTTGTCAAGCAAGATTTTCCCTCCAAGTACCCTGAAACCACATCCTTAACAATCGACTCAAATGTCTTCTCAACCACTGAGGTCAGTCTAACTGGCCTATAGTTTCCTTTCTTCTGTCTTTTCTTGAAGAATGGAGTAACAGACTTCTGGAACCATTACAAAATCTAGTGATTCTTGAAAGATCATTACTAATGCCTCCACAATCTCTTCAGCCACCTCTTTCAGAACCCTGGGGTGTAGATCATCTGATCCAGGTGACTTACCTACCTTCAGACCCTTCAGTTTCCCAAGAACCTTCCCTCTAGTTAAGTTAACTTCACACACTTCACTCCCTCAACACCTGGATCTTCCACTATACTGCTCGTGTCTTCCGCTGTGAAAACTGATGCAGAATACTTATTCGCTTCATCTGCCTTTTCGTTGTCCCCCATTACTATCATCGTTTTCCAAAGGTTTGATATCCACTTTCACCTCTCTTTTACACTTTATGAATTTGAAGGTCAGTATTTAGCAGAATGTAAGTATCTTAAACAAGCATTCTTAAAGATCTGCATTCTTAATATAAAGTACAGCATTGTTGTTATCAATTGACGTAAAGGAATTTAAAAAACATCTTTAATGATTTTTAGGGACAGAGGTATATGGTATATTTTTTTTGGGGGGGTGAACTTTAAACCCCAAATCCTATTAATTTGCAAGTTTTTATGATTTTCTTTCAGAGAATCCGAGGCCATCATTCCAAACATATTTTTCTTCTTGGTGTTGCTATCATACGAGCGTTATCACTCCAAGCCGATCATCGGAATTCCCAAAATTATACAGCTGTGTGACGGGATCATGGCCAGCGGTCGGAAAGCTGTTACACATGGTAATAATGCCTGCTCCCTGCATTGTACTGCAAAGTCTGAGGTCACTACTGTTGACAGCCAAATCAGTTATACCGTGTACTCAGTGGCCAATTGATTAGGGTCAGGAGTGGAACCTGCTGTGGTCTTCTGCTGCTGTTGCCCGTCCACTTTGAGATTTGGCGTGTTGTGCATTCAGAGATGCTCTTCTGCACACTACTGTTGTAATGTGCAGTTATTTGAGTTACTTTCACCTTCCTGTCAGCTTGAACCAGTCTGGCCATTCTCCTCTGATTCCCTCATTAACAATGTATTTTCTCCCACAGAACTTGCTGCTCACTGGATTTTTTTTTGTGTTTCTCGCTCCTTTCTTTGTTAACTTTAGAGACCATTGTGAATTAAATCTCCAGAGATCAGCAGTTTCTGAGATACTCAAACCACCTGTTCTGGCACCAACAATCATTCCACGGTCGAAGTTACTTAGAACACATTTCTTCCCCATTCTGATGTTTGGCCTGAACAACTGAACCTCTTGACTATTTCTGCATACTTTTATGTATTGAGTTACTGCTAATTAATATTTGCATTAACAAGCAGGTGTACCTAATAAGGTGGCCAGTAAATATATTTTTTTGTGATGTAAACTTTCTAAAATGCTGGTTTGTAGTTTTTTTTAATAAAGCAACTAAGTGTTTTTTTTCTGTCAATGATTTCATTTTTCTGAATATAACTGGTGATCTTTTCCGTGAGCTTTTCTCCAGATTGGTAACAGTCTTCCTCAGAACCAGGGCATGGGTTTAGGGCGAGAAAGGAAAGATTTAAAAGGGACCTGAGGGCAGCCTTTTCACTCCATGGGGGGTGAGTATGTGGAATGAGCACATGAGTATGTGCTGAGGGGAAAGGTCCTGGCAGGTTTTCAAAGCTATTCCTTTGAGGGTTTTGGAGATCTGACTTTGGTATTGGTAAGGGGAAAATAGGTTTGTTTCAGATGCTGTTGTGTACTTGCATATTTTTTTTGGCTGAATTTCAAACTGCTTTGTTTAACTGTTTAAAAAAAACTTTCTCTCTGAAGAGCTAATGTTTTTAAATTTCCAGTGGACAAATTCTCCTCTTGTACTTTGCATAGCAATCCCGGCACTCCAGCCTATAGTACATGATCTGTTTGTTCTGCGAGGGACCAACAAAGCAGACGCTGGCAAGGAGCTGGAAACACAGAAGGAGGTGGTGGTTTCTATGTTGCTGAGGCTCATCCAGTACCACCAGGTACATCCTGAACTTTGTTTTAAAATTCTGTTGCCACCAACTCCCCCAACCCCACCCCATATCCTTCCTATTCTAAAACTTACAATGTTTGTATTAACGTGGTACAGAGATTTGGTTTCAACATGACCAATATCACAGTGGTTTGTGGCTGTGACCAGTCGTGGTATCTTAACACCATCTACTGACCTCAGTACTATAGCCTTCTGTAGTCCTATCTAACAAAAACTGACCAGGCATCGCCGATGACTCTCACCCTCCTGCCTCCTTTTGATGTGGTGAGTTGCATATTTCTGCCACTGTGTGTGAAGAACTGCTTTGTGTCTACATGACCTAGTTCTAATTTTGTTATGCTCTTTTGCTTATCCATGCCATCAGACTGTTGAACCAGTGAGGATAACTTCACTCACCACCTCTCTGAACTAATGCCAGAACCTACAGGCTCACTTTCAAGGACTTTACATGTTCTCAGTATTATTTTCTTTTTATTTTCAGACTTTGTCTTGTTTTGTGCATTGTCAGTCTTTGGTCATGTTTTGGTTTGTAAAATCTTATTGTATTTCTTCATTTTCTTGTAAATGGATGGAAGAAATTGAATCTCAAGGTATCATATGTTAGCATGTGATAGTAAATTTACTTTGACTTTAGATTCCACTACCAAACAAAAGAGATTATCTACTCTATCAAATGCTTTAATCACCTCTCCATCTCAGATCACCCCTTAATCTTCTAAACGAAAGCAGGTATAAATCAGTCCATGCAATTTGCTTTACTGTGTTAGACCAATGATATTTTGGTAACCATGGGTTGCACCTTTTCCGTGGCTGTATATCCTTCCTTTGTGAATACGAGATTGTTCCACAATTTGTTGGCATCCAACAGAAGAAATAAAGTTTGTTTATAATGTAGGGTTGTGAAGACCACGATAACGAATGAGTAATTGCTATTAAAGGAATTATTTTTCACTCATTGGAGACAATAACAGTAGCCTTTTGTTTTGAACCATGCTCTGATTATGGCTGCTAAAGCAACTAAACTGGTTTCCTCTTGCTGAATGTCTGGTATAGAACACATTGTGATAACCTAACGAGACTCGAACTAGTCACATTATTTATCTCTGTCAGTTAACTGGACTGAAACATTCTTGGGTTTGACTTTTTTATAAAAACCAGAGGCATTGACTTTCTCTAAACCAGTTACTATCTTTGTTAGGAATGCCATATATGCATAGAAATGGGATGGCTGTACTGAGTTCAAAGTAATTGTCAAATGGTGTTCATTAAATGATTACAACGCACACAAAATGCTGGTGGAACACAGCAGGTCAGGCAGCATCTATAAGGAGAAGCACTGTCGACATTTCGGGCCGAGACTCTTCGTCAGGACCTTCGTTAGGAAATATTGCAGGACATTGAAGAGGACCATGAAGCATTCTTTTCTGAAAGGCAAATTATAATTGACTATTCCTGTGAGCCTTTTTTGAAGATGTAACAAACAGTGTGGATAAGGAAGAAGTGGTAGATGTAGCATAAGATATATGAAATATCTCATTTAAAAACTCACAAGAGCACATGCAGTTAAAAACAATTAAATTGGAAATCAGAAAGCAAAATCAGCAATGGTAGCATTGAATATGAATTTCTGGAGTGTATACAGATTGGTTATTTAGACAGCTTTCTTTTGCAGCTATTGTACGTATGAAACAGGCTGTTCTAGCTCAACTCCTTTGCAATGAGAAGAAAGAACGACCACAGCAGAGAACAACATGTGCAAATGCTGGAGGAATTCATCAGGACCTGATGAGCAGTTTGTATCTGAAATGTCGGCTGTTTATTTTTCTCCATAGATAATGCCTGACCTGTTGAGTTCCTCCGGCATTTTGTGTATGTTGTGCTGTATTTCCAGCATCTGCAGAACCTCTTGTGTTTCTAACAAAGAACAGATGGAAAGTGAAGTAGTTTGATTCTAAACAGAGGAATTATCACAAATAAGAGAAATCTGCAGATGCTGGAAATCCAAGCAATGCACTCAAAATGCTGGAAGAAATCAGCAGGCGATGTTCCAGACTGAGACCCTTTATCAGTAAAAAGATGATGTCAGGGTAAGAAAGTGAAGGGAGGGGAGGAAGAAGTACAAGGTGGTAGGTGAAACTGGGGGAGGGGTGAAGTAACAAGCTGAGAAGTTGATTGGTGAAAGAGATAAACAGCAGGAGAAGGGGAAAATCTGATAAAGGGCAGAAGGCCATGGAAGAAAGGGAAGGGGGAGGAGCAGCGGGGGAGGTAAAGAGCTAAGGTGAATGGGGAAATGCTGAAGGAGAGGTGAGGTGCAAAAATTACTGGAAGTTGAGAAATTGATGTTCGTGCCATCAGGTTGGAGACTACACAGACGGAATATAAGGTGTTGCTTCTCCAACCTGAGTGTGGCCTCATCACAGTGGTAGAGGAGGCCATGGACTGACATGTTGGACCTTTCCCATTCAACTACCATTCAGACTGGTCTACTGATGATGCCGTAGGCATGGCGCTCCACTGTGTACTGGCTCATCTGCAGGAGGTTGGTGAGAAGGCAGATGTATGTGGTTGAGTGGGATCAGAGCAGACTCAGTGGGCTGAATGACTTAATTCTGCTCCCATGCCATATATACACATACACACACACACACACACACATACACACACACATACACACACACACACACACACACACACACACACACACACACACACACACACACACACTCATATGACAATAAACTTGAGGAATTATCTGTTTGTGGTAAATTGTGGGCATTGTTTAGGGTTATGAATATGCTGACAGTTTGTGGATGGTAGACAGCGACTGATGGACTACCATAGTGTTTGGTGCTTGGATCTCAACAAATCGCAATGATTTGAACGTGAATATGTAAAATGAAGATGGTTGGGGTTTTCAGAGGATTACAAAGAGACTTCAGACTAATTTACAGTACTGTGCAAAAGTCTTAGGCTATAAATATATAAATAATACCCACACCCACCTACACCACGTATAGTGCCCACGACTTTTGCACAGCACTGTAATACTTTTATGTATTGCACTCTACTGCTGCCACAGAAAAAAACAATTTTTATGACACTTGTGAGTGATGATTTAATTCTGATACGGGTCTCTTTTGTGGACTGATAGTGAGCAGAGGGCAGGGAGAGTGGAATCATGGTTGGGAAAGGAGATGGGAGGGAGTGGGAAGCACCAGAGAGACATCTTGGAGTGCCCATGAACCTGCTGTATCCAAAGCTTGTTTATTTTTCATACTCTATCACTTATTGTGTACAGAGTTTGGCCTTTGCAATGTTGACTATGTATCCCATTCCCAATTCAACTTTATGTCTATATTAAATATTTATAATGTTCAACTTTATCCAATTATCTTCATGCCTCTTGAATATAGGAAAGAGGAATAAATCATATCAAGCTGAACTCCCAGGTTCTTATTTCATCACCTTTCCCCCACCCATTCACCTTCCTCCTCACCTGGTTTCACCTATCACTTGCCAGCTCGTAATCCTTTTCCTCCTCCACACCTTATTCCAGCATCTGCTCCCTTCCTTCCAGTTCTGATGAAGTATTTGGCCTGATACATGGATTATTTTTTTCTTTTTCTTAGATATTACCTAACCTGCTGAGTTCCTGCAGCATTTTGTGCATGTTGCTCAGTGGAACTGGCTCATTAAAATTGCAGTGTACCAATTGTCATGTCTTAGCCCGGATGCTTTAACAAACATAGTTTTCTTTTCTTTTAAATAGAGCTGCAGTAATCATCTTGCCATGGTAAGAATTGCAGGTTTAATTCTTGTACAGTGACATTGATAGCATTGAAGAACAGTGTTGACTTCAATCCACTGATTCTGAATTGGGTGAATGCTTAGGATGCAGTGTTGGAGCAGTGCACCATCTGCTCTGAACTGCTCCAGGCTGGTGTTACGCCTTGCCGAGAAATGGTAGTGTTTCTGGGTGTTGGCAAAAGAGGTATCCTTGTGCTTACCGTGGTTTTCATAATGGGGTTTGGACACTTGGACTGTAATGGAAGATGTGATAGGGAAAACTGGAGAAACATCTCCTTCATTCCTCTTCCCTCTACTCAGTACAACACCACCTCCCCACCACCACCCAAACTTTGGTATTAAATTTTTAAACATGAAATTCTGCAGTTGTTGGAAATCCAGAGTAACACAATGCTGGAGAAACACAGAAGGTCAGGCAGCATCTATAGGAAGAAATAAGGAGTTGATGTTTTGGGCTGAGAATCTTCATCGGGGACTGACTAATGAGTAAGTTTTTAACTTCCCTACTTTGCTATTTTGAACAAAATGTGGGGTGACCAAATTCTTACTGTAGATAGGTAATGTTTCCCTATTTTTGCTCAATGCTATAATTGTATGCCAAAACAAACTAGGTCTGAAGTTCTCAATCCTGATTTAGAATTCAAAATAAGAGTTAATTGTAAGACTCAGAATAGCACAAGGGCAGACCCTTCAGTTAATGATGCCTGTGTCAACCATGAGGCCAAAGGATTTCCATGAAGCTAATCTTAGGCAATTTAAGTGTGGAATTGTGAAGCAATTATTAACATAATGAGCAGTGGGAATCTCTGCCGCCTGTCGAACAAGCTGAGGAGACCCGAGGAATTGAATTGTTCAAGACACATCAATACATTTTTGCTGATCATTGAAATGACACAAGTGGCCACATTGTTAATTTGATCTGCTTCCCAGCTTTCAGTCCATAATCTTGTAAATGGCAGCTATTTAAATATTTTAAAAGTAATTCGTGTTTCTCCATGTGCCATGCATTCAGGTAGTGAGTTCCTTTTTGGTAAAATGTCTGTTCCATCAGCTTCTATACCTTTCACCACCTATCATTACTGATATCTCTCTAGTAATGAAATCTACAAAGGGAAGTAAATCCATTCTGTCTATATCTCTTTATAATTTATCGTGACTATATTGTAACTCTATTTCTGTTCCAAAATAAAACAGCTTGTAATAATTCTTCAATAACTACACTAATTCAAATAAACAATGAAGCTCAAAGCACATTTCTGGAATGTGGCAGGAAAACAATGCACTTGTAGCCTGAACATGCAAACTTCACACTAGGCATCTGAGGTTAGGATGCAACCCAGGTCATCTGAATTAGTTGGAGTAATGCACACAAAGTGATGGAGGAACTCAGCAGGTCTGGAGCATCTATGGTATGATGAAGTGTATCAGCCTTAAACATCAACTCAATTCCTCTCTACACATGCTGCCTCATCAGCTGAGTTTCTCCAGCATTTTCGCGCATGTTACTCTGGATTTCCAGCATCTGCAGAATCTCTTGTCTTTATGATTTCCCACTAAGCATTTGGCCCAAATGAGGGGAGCCTGATTACTGAAGCTGGCCTCTATATATTCCACCTGAACAAGCCTCCATGTAAACTGTTGAGCAGCCCAGGTTGTTGGTTTCAGCTTGACCCATTTCCTTTCATTACTTCACTCTATGAGGAAGGAGGCTGGAAAATACCGTCTCATCTCCGCAGATCTCCTGGTACCGGTATAAAATTCACACCAACTGGGTAGAAGAGGTTCCCAGTATTAACAGCTGCATTTTTTTGTTATTGCAGGTGTTGGAGATGTTGATTCTGGTCCTTCAGCAATGTCACAAAGAGAATGAAGATAAGTGGAAGCGCCTTTCTCGTCAGATTGCAGACATGATTCTGCCGTTGTTGGTTAAACAGCAGGTACTGGTGGCTACATTATTGCTCATGGGTACAGTCGTTCAGAGGTTAGGTCATTAGATTTATGTCTGTTGATTTGTAGACATGATTTCAGATCCTGACGAATGGTGTGAAACAAAAATAGTCATTGGGAAGAAGGGTTATGGTTGTGAATGTAGCTCAACACATGGAAACTAGCTTTCCCTCCATGGATTCTATGTACACTTGTCTGTGCCTTAATAAATCAGCCACAACAATCAAATACTCTGGAAATCCTAGTCAGTCTCTCTTCTCAAGATGCTGGCCATTCTCTCTTCTCACCCCTCCCATTAGGCAGAAGATACAAAAGCTTGAAAATATATACCACAAGGCTTCAGGACAGCTTCTGTCCCACTATTATAAGACTATTGAATGGTTCTGCTCAACAATGAGATGGACTCTTGACTTGGCTTGACCATCTTCCTCATTATGGCCTTGCATCTTATCATCTACATACACTGCGTTTTGTAACTACAGTCGGCCCTTCTTATCCGCGAGGGATTGGTTCCGGGACCCCTCGTGGATACCAAAAAATGCAGATGCTTGAGTCCCTTATTTAACCTGTTTCAGTGCGGTGGACTTTAGGACCCAGTGGAACCCTGGACCTTATTTAAACTGTCTCAGAGCGATGGTCTTGAAGACCCAGCGGAGCTCTGAATGCGCAGTGTTTCTGTTCACGAAAATAATCACGATCACGATTGAAAATAAAGTGGAAATAATAAAGCGATAGGAAAGAGGTGAAGCGCCATCGGTCATTGGAAAAGTGTTAGGCTACGTCGGTCAATGATCAAAACAACTTTAAAGGATAAAATGAGATAGGCCTTACCCCAATGAAAGCTACAGCTATTACTAAGCAATGCAGTGGTTTAATTATTGAAATACATACATTTCTTAAGTGTTTTATATACATAGAAAGGTAAAATATATACTATTTTCTAAGACAAACGTTTGACTAACTGACGCTAAATAATACTGGATGTAGCTGTTCCGACTTACTTAGTAAGAGAACTTCTGATTTTTTTTAATCCCAATCCACGATAACCTACGCACATCCTCCAGTATACTTTAAATCATCTCTACATTACTTATAATACCTAATACAATGTAAATACTATGTAAATAGTTGTTATACTGCATTGTTTAGACACTAATGATAAGAGGAAAAAGTCTGTACATGCTCGAACGAGTGCTGGAAGAGCACTTCTGGGTTTTCTCAATTCGTGCATGCAGAACTCGCGAATAAGGAGGGCCGACTGTATAGGACTTTATTTTGCATTCTGTTTTCATTTTCTTTCTCATTTTTTGTAATTTTTTTTTATTGAAGTTCATCAAACAAACATTTCCATAAGATGTATTTCAGACATTGTACATATATATCATATAATCATATATATCACAAAATCTCCACAAAGTATTTATCTGGGGTATACACTTATAGAAAAGAGTGGAAAGAAAAAACAAGCAAAAGGAAAGAACTATGTACAAGTAGGGAGTGATTTTTTTTTTACACCAGATTCATTGATTTGTGAGAATAAAATCAGGCCTATGAGGCATTATGTAATTAAACCATTTTTCCCAGTATGAATCAAATTGTTCCAGCTTATGATTAACGGATGTGACAATAATAAACCAATTTCAAAGTTCAAAAATCTGAAGTAAATTTATTATCCAAGTACATAATGTCATTGCATACAACCCTGAGATTCCTTTACTTGTGGGTATACACAGCAAATCCAAGAAACACAAATAGAATCAATGAAAGACCGCACCCAATAGAATGGACAAACAACCAATGTGAAAAAGACAGCAAACTCTGCAAATACGAAAGATTTTTAAAAATCCAGGAAAAAAATCACGATGATAGATAAGCAATAAATATTGAGAATGTGAGATGAAGAATCTTTGAAGGTGAATCATAGACTGTGGGGGGACAGATCACCGATGGGGAATTACAAGACAATTTAATGAATTATAAGTCGATTAAAGAATAATAAGACACTTGAATTACAAGCAAAGTGAGGCTGCATTTGAAAGTGGATTGATGAAACAAAGTGATTCAGAAAGGAAAATCCAAAGGGAGGATGTTTGTTGACTTATGAGGAGGAGATGCAAGTAAGAGGGAGAAGAAGGGTCATGTATCAGGTTGGTGTTAGGAGAGGAGGCTTCACTCAAATGTATGATGTATAGGTATAACTGGGCCTGAACTTCAACATTTTAGGAACGTTGGCCAGACTGCACTTGGGGTATTGTGAGCTGTTTTAGACACCTTATCTAAGAAAGAATGGCTGGCATTGGAGAGGGGTCTTGAGGAGTTGTTCTTGAGAATGATTCTGGGAATGAACGGGTTAATGTCTGGGGAGCGTTTGATAGCTCTGTGCCTGTAGTTGCTGGAGTTTAGAAGAATGAGGGAGAGTAGAAGAATCACATTGAAACTTATTGAATATTGAAATATTAGGTAGATTGGATGTGGAGAAGATGTTTCCTATGGTGGGGGAGTCTAGGGCCAGAGGGCACAGCCTCAAAATGAAAAGGATATCCCTGTAGAACAGAGATGAGTAATTTCTGTAGCCAGAGGGTGGTCAATCTGTGGAATTCATTGCCACGATGGCTGAGGTGGCCAAGTCATTGTGTATATTTACTGCAGAGGTTGATAGGTTCTTGATTAGTGAGGGTGTCAATGATTATGTGAAGAAGGCAGGAGAATGGGATAGTGAGGGCTAATAAATCAGCCATGGTTGATTTGGAGCAGGCTTGATGGGCCAGACGGCCTAATATTATGCCTGTGTCTTGTGGTCTAACAGCTTCTTTCCATCTTTGATTTCTGAGTGGTCCATGAACCCATTAACACTACCTGTATGTCTTTTCATTCATTTTTACACCTGCACTGTACAGCTGCCACTTAATAACAAATTTCACAACTAATGTCAATGACTACATCTAAGCCTGTGATTGAGAAGGATTTATGCCTGCATTTAAATTTGTAAGTTTCCTGTGTATTTTGGGTGTGGAGTTGGTCGGGAAACAGTGAGTTTAATTTGTGCTTTCTTGCTTGTTCTTGTTGTAGATGCACCTTGATTCACACGAGGCCTTGGGAGTACTGAACACACTGTTTGAGACGGTCGCACCCTCCTCTCTGCGACCTGTTGACATGCTGCTCAAGAGTATGTTCGCTATGCCTCTTACGCTGGTAAGATCATCATCTGAAGCTTTAAGTTTGTGAATTCAAATAGAATTCATTTCTTAAACGTCTCTGCTGTGTATTTCTAAAAACCCACTTCACCTGTCCCACATGTCCTAATGATGGGTCTTGGCCTGACACGTCGACTGTTTATTCTTTTCCATTGATGCTGCCTGGCCTGTTGATTACCAGCATCTGCAGATTTTCTCTTGTTTTAATGCTTTCGACTGATTACACAATTGAAGAAACTGTGTTTTGCTTGGTTAAAAGTATTACATAAATGCAAGTTGCTTCCATTATTTGAACTCCTGACTTAAAATTGTTTTTTTTGGACAATTGCCACATTGCCACCCTTGTATTAGCTATTTTCACCCTGCCTGTCCACTCAATCTACGCCTCTTATCATCTTGTACACATCTATCAAGTTGCCTTTCATCCTTCTTTACTCCAAAGAGAAAAGACCTTAATTCACTCAACCTATCCTCATAAGGCATCTGATAAATCTCCTGATAAATCTCCCTCTCTAAAGCTTCCACATCCTTTGAAGTGACCAGAACTGAACACAAAAATTATAAAACTGGTAACTAAAAATTATAAAGAAATGGTTTGATGCTAACAAATTATCACTGAATCTAAGTAGAACTAAATTCATATTTGGAAACCGTGTACCAAACTCGATTTTTTTCCTACTCCAACAGAAAGCCATATGAATTGTAAATAAGGCAAGTTATTATGAGCCAACTAATCCACTATTTATTCTTTAAAATTTAGAGATTTTGTAGATTTTAAACTAATACAAATTATGTATAAAGTGAAAAATGGACAGTTACCACAAAGTATCCAAAGATTGTTTAAAATGAGAGAAAGTCAACATGGTTTGAGAGGAACATGGATATTTCAAAAAACAAAGGATAAGAACAAATGTAAAAACTCATTGTGTTTCAGTCAGAGGGGTGAATCTATGGAACAGTCGTAGTGAGAATTTAAAAACATGCACCACACTTACTAAGTTTAAAAAATTATTTTAAAAATAATTTAATGAACAAATATAAAATACATGATTTATAATGAATGGTAGTAATGTAAATAAATGATACTTGGAATTGGATTTTGTGTTAAAAGATTATGAACATTATTTGTTTTGATGTGATGATTGACGCCAAATATGTTTTTGTAGAAGTAAGAGGGGTAGGCGTAATAAGCTGTAGCTTCAGCTTACACCCTTTCGGTCTGTTTTAAAGATTTTTATTATTTAATTTTGTTTTATGAAATATCATTGAAAATTATGCTTTTGTTATGTTTGTACTGACAGAAATAAAATTTAATTCATTCATTCAATATTCTAAGTGCTGCAGAGAATGCAGAGGAGATTCACTAGGATGTTGCCTGGATTGGACTTCAGTTATGGGGAGAATTAGAAAGGCTAGGCTTGTTTTCCTTTGAGTGAAGGAGGTTGAGAGGTGCCCTGATGGAAGCATCTAAGATTATGTAGTATATAAGGAGTATGTACACTAGATTTCATGGTCGTTCTGTAGAATATGGGCATTTAAATAAACTCTTAGGCACATGGATGAGAGGAAAATGGAGGGCCATGGAGGAGAGAAGGATTAGATTGAGTTTAGAGTAGGTTAAAAAGTCAGCCAGTATAATAGGTCAAAGGGCCTGTACTGTGCTTCTATGTTAACAAGTGACACACAGCAACATAAGGCATAGGTGGGGTAGATGGTCACATTTTCACCCCCATAACAGGATTATCTAAAATAAAAGGTTTAAGGTGCGAGGTAGTTCCTTTGCACAGTGTGTGGTTGATATCTGGAATATACTGCCAGAAGAGGTGGTGGAATCAGTTACAATCAGGCTAGCGCCTTCCCTCCTACATAGCCCTCCTTTTTCTATCATCTATATGCCAGTCTAAGGGTCTCTTAATGCCCCCTGAACCCCATTTTCATGTCTTCTTCCCATAACCTTTGAAGCCCTTACTAATTAAGAACCTATCAACTTCCACTTTAAATATACCTGATGACTTGGCCTGCACAGCTGTCAGTGGCAATAAATGTGACAGATTAGCTTTATTGTCACATGCAGATTTGAAACATGCAGTAAAATATGTTGCTTGCATCAACAACCAACACAATCTGTATCTATGTTGGGAGGAGCCCACGACTATTGTGCTTATGGTGCCAACACAGCATGCCCACAACTTACTAACCCGTATATTTCTTGGCATGTGGATGAAACTGGTTTTAGGAAATCAAGTCAGTCTTGGGAAGAACGTATACAAACTAATCTCGGACAAAAGCATTATGCCAATCACTACCCTTCAATATACCGTACGGCTTTCATTCTAAGTTCAAAGTACATTTGTTATGCAAGGCAGCCTCAAAGCAAAGAAACCCAACAGAACCCATTTTTTAAAAAGACTGTCAAACACCGAATGTGCAGAGGGAGAAAAATTGTGCAACCGAAAAAGCAAGCAAACAACTGAACTTCACGGAAGTGAGTCCACAGCTGCGAAGCCGATCCAGGAGGCCATTAGTTGCAGGCCGCAGCCTCAGTTCAGTGTAGGGAGGAGTACATCTTGCAGAGCAGCGAGCTGAACCGGCCCGTCCCTCACCTCCAGCCCTGACACCTTGATCTTTTCGATCTGGGCTCGCACTTAAATAATCACCACCCTTTGTGTGAAGTGGCTGCCCCTGATGTCCCTTTTAAATCTTGCCTCTGCTCTTTACCTATGCTCTCTTGTTTTTAGTACCCCCTCAGTTTTGTTTTCCATAATCTGTGTTTCTGTAGCATAAGGAAAAAACTGAGTGAAACCCATCTTTCACTCTTTCAGGTATCGGTCGGAACTGTTCAGCTTTGGATATCCGGCATCCTTGCTATCTTGCGGGTACTTATTTCTCAGTCCACTGAGGATATTGTCCTGTCACGGGTTCAAGAACTGTCCTTGTCCCCATATTTGATTTCCTGCCAGAACATCAGTAGGTTGAGGGATCCAGGGAATCAAACAGTGCCATCAGTGGAGCAGGACGAAGAGACGCAGAACAAACATCTGCCTGAAGAAACTTTCGCAAGGTATTTGTTGTCATCTTGTATACCTCTATATAGTCACTTAATAGATTTTTTAAGAGTATTTTGCATTTGGTGATTTAATGGAATACACTCAGTGATTACTATTAGATACAGGACTGGATCCTGGTGTAGTCTTCTGCAGCTGCAGCCCATCCACTTCATGGTTCAGTGTGCTCTGTATTCAGAAATGCTCTTCTGCACACCACTGTACCAACGTGTGGTTATAGAGTTACTGTCACCTTGAACCACTCTGGCCATTTCATCTGACCTCTCTCATTAACAAGGCGCTCTTTGTTTCACACGCCATTCTTTGTAAGCTCCAGAGACTGTTGTGCATGAAAACCCTAGAGTCCCCTTGATTGTTCACCTTCATTCCATCTGCTGATGACCAATCCATATGGGATGTAAGTTGGAAGGATTTGTACAGGAAGTAGCGGTTTGCCCTGTTTTTGCTTCAGCTGGTTCATTGGAAAAGATACCTGGTTTAATTCCAGATTATTTGCAACACTTTATCCAGTTACGGCAAAAGTCATCCCATTTATTCATTGGTTTGTTTGCTAATTACATTTTTAATCTCTTAAGTATTGCCCCATTGACAATGGACGATCATGTTTGATCAGAGAACTTTAGCTTAAATTGAATCCATCCTTAATATTTTTTACAATTTATTTTGTTTTTATGTAGCGATACAGCACAGTAATAGGTCCTTCTGGCCCAGTGATCTGTGCTACCCAATTATACTCGTGACCAATTAACCTACTAACCTGTATGCCTTTGCGAAGTGGGAGGAAACCAGAGCACCCAGAGGAAGCCCACGTGGTTAGAGGGAGGGAGAATGTGCAAACTCCTTTTAGACTCCAGCGAGATTGTTCACTGGCACTGTAATAGTTACATTAACTACTATACTGCCCTGCCACCCCATTACCTGCTTTACGGGAAGCAATCCCAATTTTTATCTGTACTTTTATCAGCCAGCCGCTCAGGCCCTCTAGTGTTGGTAACATCCTTGTGAACTTTTTCTGCACTCTTTCCAGTTCATCCAAGTCTTTCCTATATAACATGATGACCCAAACTGTACACAGTGCACCAAGAGCGGCCCCACCAACAGCTTTCAGCTCAAAACGTCAACTCTCTATTCCTTTCCATCGATACAACCTGACCTACAGAGTTCCTCCAGCGCTGTGTGTTGCTAGTGATTTATGAAGTTTGATTCCCTTGCTTTGGTCCACTGTTACTCTCTTTACAAAGTCCACAATTTCGTGTGCTTCCTAAGTTGAATGTGTAATATCTTTTCTGGATGTATCTTTCACTGGGAAGCTGACTGTTATGTCTTTTTTGTTCAGGTTCCTGCTGCAGCTGGTGGGCATCCTCCTTGAGGATATTGTGAACAAGCAGCTGAGGGTGGATATGAGTGAACAGCAGCATTCCTTCTACTGCCAGCAGGTTGGCACACTGCTGATGTGCTTAATCCACATCTTCAAATCAGGTAATGAGCAGCCAGTCCTTCCTGAACATATGGAAATTGTCGGCATAAATCCGCAGTAATAGTAATGACAAATATTTAGCTTGGTGTTTATAAGTCCATTAACATAGGAAAAGAATTAGGCCATTTGGCCCACCTAGTCTGCTCTGCCATTTGATTATGGCTAATTTATTATCCCTGTCAACCCCATTCTCCTGCCTTCTGCCCAGAACCTTTTGAGGTACTTACTAGTTAAGTACCTATCAGTCGCTGCTTTAAATATACCTAATGACTTGGCCTCCTCAGCTGTCTGTGGCACTGAACTCCACAGATTCACCATTCTCTGGCTAAAGAAATTACCCCTCATATCTGTTCTAAAGGGATGTTCTATTTTGAGACTGTCTTCTGGTCCTAGATTCTCACTATTGGAAACATCCTCTCCACATCCACTCTATCTAGACCTTTCAATCTTCACCTGTTTTCAATGGGATCCCCCCCCTTACTTTTCTAATTTCCAACAAGTACTGGCCCAAATCCTTCAAATACTCGTACATTAACCCTTTAATTCCCAAGACCATCTTTGTGAACCTTCTCTAGAACCCCTCCAAAGCCAGCACATTCTTTCTTGGATGTGGGGCCCAGAATTCCCCACAGTACTCTGACCAATGCCTTAAAAAGCCTCAGCATCATCGTGAACCATCATACAGAAGCATGCACCTCAAGGAGGCGACTTCGCCTATTTAAACCTCAACCAGGTTTACTACATTCCTGTTCCAGTTGTAATACCTGCTTGGGTTTTAATGTCTCGTTTGAAAGGTGAAATACAGGTGCTGCTGTAATCTGTGGATTTGGGCCCTGCTTAACAGGCTCACACAGGCTGACATTTCCTGTCCAATACTGGCAGAGTACTCCATCATTAAATCATAAAATCATACAGTATGGGAGCAGGTTATCCAACCCAACTCATCCATGCTACTATTAACCACCTTGCCCACACTTGGTCCAATAGTCCTTTATGCCTAAGCCAGGGGTTCCCAACTTTTTTTTATGCCATGGACCCTCTACTGTTAACCAAGGGGTCAGTGGACCCCAGGTTTGGAACCTCCTGGTCTAAGCAGTTCAAATGTCTTGAGCATGTCTATTCCAGGTATTTGCCACTCTCCATGTAAAGAAGGCCTCCCTCATATCCGCTCTGAATCTCTTCCCACTTATCCTAAAGCTGTGTCCACTAGTTTTATCTAACTGCTGGGGAAACACTTCCTGCAATCTCTCTGTACCTCATAAAGTTAGATCATGTCCCCTTTTAATCATGGAGAAATGATCTACCTTCACCGTCCTCTCTTCATAAACTCGGCTGCTTCATCCCGGGTAACATCCTGCTGAATCTCTTCTGCACTCTCTCTAGCATCCAGTGCTGTCATATCCTCCCTATAGCTTGGTAACCAGAATTCCAAGCAGTACCCCAGCTGAAGTCTGAACAATGCTTTTTAAAGTTGGAGTATCTACTTCTGTATAGCGTAAACTTTTACACTACTGTGCCGTCCTTCTATAAGAATGCAGTGATTTTACTTCGCAAAGTACTTCAATTGGCTGTGAAGTGAAAGGAGTAGCATAGAAATTCCAGGTTTCTCTTTCAGGAATGTTTAGAAGGATCACTGCCGCTGCCACGAAGTTGATTATGGGGAATGGCTGTGATGGGAGCTTCTACACACTGGAGACCTTGAACAACTTGGTTCAGACCATCATCCCCACTCATCCATCTCTTGTGTTACTTTGGTGCCAGATTTTGCTGCTCGTTAACTACACAAACTACAGCTGGTGGTCAGAGGTGCATCAGACACCAAAGTAAGTGAAGGAAACGGCAGGTTTATTTTTAAATTTGTTTTTAGAGATGCAGTGCGGAACAGTTTACAATGAACAATTAATATACTAACTGGTACGTCTTTTAGAGCGTAAGAGGAACCCCACACACTCACAGGAAGAGTGTACAAACTTCTTGCAGAAGACACCGGAATTGAACTCTGAACTGTAGTGCCCAAGCTGTAATAGCATCGCGCTAACAGCTACATTACCTGCAGTACCTCCCGTTAGATCTCTGATTCATATTGTGCAGTACAGAAACTGTTTGCTGCACTGAATTACGATTGGGTGTGAAAAGTCCAAGTATTGTAGGAATAAAGTGGACAGATTTTACAATGGGAGAGGCCTGCAGGTGGTGAAGTGCCTGAATTTTCAGCTGCCTAAACTTTGAGCTTTGGAATTCCTTTTGAAGGTTCTTCACCTTTCTTTGTCTCCTTTAAAATACAGGAAAATTAATGTTATTATAGTTTATTGTTTTTGAGAATCATAGAGTACTACAGCACAGAAATAAGTACTTCAGTCCTTCTAGTCTATATTAAATTGTTACTGTCTAGTCCCATCGACAGCACCTGGAACATAACTCTCCATACCACCCCCCCCCCATCCATGTACCTGTGCAGAATGCAGTGAGATTCCTTGCTTTTTATGAATAAGCAATATAGAAAAAAGATTGTGGATCAAATGCTGTCAGGTAGGTTGGGTATCTTTGTTGCCGTGGACAGAAGGACCAGTATCTGTGGTAAATGACTCTGAGAAGTTGTTACAATAAATACAGTGAGCACAAAAATAACACTGGTGCAAAGTAAAGTAGTGTGAACAGGTAGTGCAAAAAAAATTTAATTACGAAAGAGGTGGAGTTAAGGGACGGAGAACATGGCAGGACCACTGGGAAAGGGATGTGAAAGGTGATTGGTTCAGAAGTTGATAGCGGTGGGGAAGAAGTTGTTCTTGAGTCTGGTCATCGGGGCTTGCAAGCTCCTGTATCATCGTCTAAATGGTAGAATAGAGAAATTACATGATTCAGCATCTCCTTTGGCTGGCCATATTGTTTTCAGTCCATAATTTTCCTTGTGTCATTTTGCAATGTCAAAGGCACAATATAAAACAATATTCTTCTTCAGGCCTTTACCTCTTTTGCCTATCACCTCCCAACTTCTCACTTAATCCCTCCCACATACTCCAGCCATTCACCTTCCCCCTCATCTAGCTTCACCTATCAGCTGCCAGTTAGTACTCCTCCCTCTCCCTCCACCTTATTCTGGTTTCTGCCCCCTTCCTTTCCAGTTATGATGAAGGATCTCAGCCTGAAGCATCAACTGTTTGTTCCTCTCCATTAATGCTGCCTGACCTGCTGAGTTCCTCCAGCATTTTGTATGTGTTTCAATGTAAGACAATTGTTGTCGGTGGTTAGTGAATATTTCAGTGAACACAAAAGCAAAACTGGTGCTCAGTATGATTGTGGAGTGGAGCAGGCAGTGCGGTAGGGATAGCATCACCTCTATCCAAAATGACATCTTCGGCACAAGTCATTTTCTCTTGTTCAGGTCCACCCTCTTCCCCATCTGCCCAGGGAATTCTTGAATAATTGTGTATTCTTGTTTCCTTGCCACATAATTTATTATGTAGGAGAAAACCAGTTTTTGGTATTCACAGCCTGAACTTCTGCTTTGTAGAGGGGTTTCATTTTGGAAGGAAAGAAAAACAAGCCCCGATGAAGGGCTTTGGCCTAAAACCTTGGCTGTTTATTCCTCTCCATAGATACTGGAGTTCCTCCAGCATTTAGTGTGTGTTACTCTGGATTTCAAGCATCTGCAGAATCTCTTTTGGTTATGACATCTCTTGTCTTTTATTTCCGCAAACACAGGAGACACAGCTTGTCTAGTACGAAGCTGCTGAGCCCTCAGATATCTGAAAATGGAGATTCCAGATCTGTTTCTAAATTGGGCATGTGCAATAGGGAAATTGTTCGAAGAGGAGCTCTCATTCTTTTCTGCGATTATGTGGTAAGGTTATTTAAAATCTCTTATGAAGAAATGAAATATTAATGAACATACTCAGAGAAACTGCACTGCATTCACAGAATTCAGATCACCTTTTTGTGTTCTAATGGCACAAAGCATGGGACCAGAAAAGGGGAACAAATCTGTCTTTTACAAGCTGGAGGAGCCACGTATCTATTTTCTGTCTGTCTGTATTGGATTTTGTGCTGCATGTTTTATTATGGGTTACGGTACTTTGTCATGTTAGTTTGGGCTTGGTAGAAGTAAATGAGTATAGTTAGGTATTCACACATTACCCTCGTTAGTTTGGTTCACGATAGACTGATCACAGGTTGGGTTTTTTTGTTGCCTGGTTATTACACAAATTTTGTTACTATTTATATCGTTAATCCCTACACAAGATAGTTCATCTTTGCTGGTTTCATAATAAAGAATCAAATGTACATTTTTCAACTTGGAATTCAGTTATTTGAAAGCAAGCCACACAGTGTCAATTTCCTCAGTCTCTCAGTGGTTTTCAAGTAGGTGCTACACAAGTGTAATTTGTATAAAATCTGTTTCTTTTTTGTCCGTGTTGCTGGTTAGGTACAAGGACAGGTAAGCTGTTGGACTTCCATTGAATAACTCCATTGTTCCATAGTCTTTCACGTCAGTATTACACCACTACAGTGGGCCATTGGTTGTCCTAGGGTTGCTCTGCCAGTTGTTTGTTTGTATAGATGTTTATATTTATAATTCTTTGATCACCTTTTGTATCCTGTAGCTGGTTTAAATGTGGGCACTTTGTATATTTTGCAGCATTTTATTGAGTTATAATGATTATTTCTTGTAGTCCTAGTTTCGTGGCCTTTCTCCTTAACTGTTCATAGGAACAGAAGTGAGTCAATTACATCCTGATGATTATATGGACATGTTTTAAATTATTTCAGAAAATCAGTTTGAGCCAGAGATTGAGTGATAAAACTGGGCAGCACAGTAGTGTAGTGGTTAGTGTCATGTTATTACAGAGTAAGCGACCTGGCTTACAGACATGCTATTAGGAAGGAGTTTGTGCATTCTCATCATGACCCTGTGGGTTTCCTCTGGGTGCTCCAGTTTCCTCCCACATTCTAAAGATATATGGGTTAATAGGTTAATGGGGGGGGGGGGCGTGGGTGTAATTAGGCAATGTGGGACAAATGGGCTGGAAGATCCTGTTTCCGTGCTGTGTCTCTGAATAATTAATAAATCTGATTTCTGCCTTTTGTTGTTACAGTGTCAAAATCTCCACGACTCAGAGCACTTGACTTGGCTGATTGTCAATCATGTTCAAGATCTCATCAATCTTTCTCATGAGCCTCCGGTGCAAGACTTCATCAGTGCTATTCATCGTAATTCTGCTGCCAGTGGGCTTTTCATTCAAGCTATCCAGTCTCGGTGTGACAATCTTGCGACAGTAAGTGGGATCTTCCCTCAGATGTGCAAGCTGTTGGCTCAATTACTCAGCCATTCAATTAGGGAGACTGGTTTTGGGGTACTGGGCAACTAAGCTGTTCTCACCAAGAAAGAGCTGATTTAGGTTCTTCGTTTGCCATAGGCTCGTCGAACTGGATTCAGTTTGTAGTTGCAGCACTGATGGATTTAACGCTCTTTGGCCAAATGAGCAATACTGGCCATTGTCTCTGTCATTTCTGTATTAATCCCATTTTCATTCACCCCATTCGAATCTGAATCAGGTTTATTATCATCATCTTATGACGTGAAATGTGTTTTTTTGTGGCATCTGTGCAGTGCAAAGACATAAAATTGCTTTAACTTACAAAATAAGCAGTTCAAAAGAATGAATAATGAGGTAAATTCATGTACTGTTCAGAAATCTGAGGACTGAGAGGAAGAAGCTGTTCCTGAATTGAACTTCCCTATACGGTCATGGCAATTTACAATCAGCACCTAATTTGCCAGCTGTGGGATGTGGGAGGAGACTGGGGCACATGGAGCAAACCAGTGCTGTCACCGGAGAATGTGCAATCTCCATGTGGACAACACCAGAGGTCAGGAATAAACCTGGGCTGTTGGAGGTGATGCAATCCAACTAGCCCTTATACTGTCATCCTCGAGTGGAGGAGAGAGGCCATAAGCAATTGATACTTACACATGTCACCTTAAGCAACCTCGGGGTCTAAAGCACTCTACATCAGTATTAGTATGGTCTCTGGTCTGATGTAGAAGAATGTAAGGACATGCTTCTCTTCAGCTGATGCTGTTAACAAGACCACCAAGATCTTCAAATTTCAAAGCAAATTTACTACCAAAGTACATATATGTTGTCCTATACTACCTTGAGTTTAATTGTCATTCAACCATACACCTGAATACAACCAAACAAAATGGCATTCTTCCAGGGCCAAGGTGCAAAGCACACTACTAACAGCACATATAGTTGTGATATCATGTATAGTTTTTGCAGGAAAAATAGAGAAATACAATGGATTTTCAGAAAAAAAACACATAAGGAAAGACAAACAACCAAGGTATAAAAGGAGACAAACTGCAAATTAAATAATACTGAGAGCATGAATTGCAAAAAAACCCCACAAAAGTCATCAGTATTATTACCACATAGCAGCCTTGGGCTGTGAGTATGGTGATTAGTCCTTGAAGATGTGTCATGCAATACCTAACCAAGGTACAGGGGGTGCTGAAAATACAAAATAAAAACAAATGCTCAGCAGGTCAGGCAGCATCAGTGAGGATTAGTATCCCCATGGGTCTAATAGGGAGCTTACAGCTGCCAATGAGTGAACTGCTTTTAAACATCACTCATGGTCACGTATTTAAAAGTTGTTCTAAAGATTATAATTTAATGTTAAAATGAATGTAATTAAAATGTTGGTTAAGCAAAAGCATTAAGGTGAAAAATATATATTTAAGCACTTTATTTTTAAAGTTAAGCAGTATGGTAGTGTAGCGGTTAGTGTAGCACTTTTCAGTGCCAGTGATCAGGATTCAATTCCTGCTGCTGTCTGTAATGAGTTTGTATGTTCTCTCTGCGACTACATGGATTTCCTCCGGGTACTCCCGGTTTCCTCCCACATTCTAAAGATGTATGGGTTAGTAAGTTGTGAGTGTGTTATGTTGGTGCCGGTGGCACGCAATAGTTGCAGGCTGTCCCCAGCGCATCCTCAGACTGTGTTGGTCGTTGATGCCAACGATGCATTTCACCGTATGTTTTGACGTATGTGCAAAAAATCTAAACTTTCTCTGTAACTTTTCAATTAAGGTCAGTGGCCCCATTGAAGCAATGTGATGGCTCTACATGTTCCAGTATTGTCTGCATTAAGATGTTCTCTCCCTTTCCTCCAGCCAACCATGTTAAAGAAGACTTTGCAGTGCTTGGAGGGAATCCATCTCAGCCAGTCAGGTGCAGTCTTGATGCTGTACATCGACAAGCTCCTCAGTACTCCTTTCCGAGTGTTGGCACGAATGGTGGACACACTGGCTTGCCGTCGAGTTGAGATGCTTTTGGCTGAAAGCTTGCAGGTAAAGCTTAGAATTTCATCTTTGATCATGACGTATTGAGTACAGGAGTTGGGATTTTATGTTGAAATTGTATAAGATGGTGAGGCTGAATTTGGAGTATTTTGTGTAGTTATGCTCACCTACCTATAGGAAAGATATAAATAAGATTGAGAGAGCTTTGTTTTATGAAGAGAAATTTGCCTGAAGTTCTTTTTATGACCCTATCTACCTGTGACGCTACTTTCAAGGAATTATGGTTCTGTATTCCCATATCCCATTGATCTGCCACATTCCTCATTGCCCTACTGTTCGCTGTGTTGGTCCTACTCTGGTTTATCCTCCTAAACTACTTGTCTGCATTTAATTCCATCTGCCGCTTTTCAAACTGGCCCCATTCTTGCTGCAAGCTTTGATAGCTTTCCTTGCTGAACACTATGCCCCCTCTAATCTTGGTGTCCTCAGCATATTTGCTGATCCAGTTTACCAGTTTATTGTCCAGATCGTTGATATAGATGACGGACTGCATCAGTGTCTGGTATGGAGGGGCTACTGCACAGGACCGAAAAAAGCTGCAGAAGGTTGTAAATCTAGTCAGCTCCATCTTGGGCACTAGCCTGCGAAGTACCCAGGACATCTTTAGGGAGCAGCGTCTCAGAAAGGTAGCGTCCATTATTAAGGACCTCTAGCACCCAGGGTGTGCCCTTTTCTCAACTGTTACCATCAGGTAGGAAGTACAGAAGCCTGAAGGCACAAAGACTCAGCAATTCAGGAACAGCTTCTTCCCCTCTGACATCCGACTCCTAAATGGACATTGAAGCTTTGACACTACCTCACTTTTTTTAATATACAGTCTTGCTGTTTTGGCACATTTTTAATAATCTACTCAATATATGTAATTGATTTACTTGTTTATTCATTATAATGTTTTATTTTATTTATTATTTTTTTTCTCTTTGCTAGATTATGTATTGCATTGAACTGCTGCTGCTAAGTTAACAAATTTCTCGTCACATGCCGGTGTTAATAAACTTGATTCTGATTCTGAAGCAATAACAGACCCAGCACCGATCTCACTGACACACCACTTGTCACAAGCCTCCGGTCAGGGAGGCAATCATCTACTATCACTCTCTGGCTTCTGCTAAGTCAGTGTTGAATTCAATTTATTACTTCTTCCTGAAATCTGAAATAAGAATAGAAAGTGGTGGAAAGACTCAGCTGGTCAGGCAGCATCTGTGGAAATTAAATTGTGGCAAGTGGGACTTGAATTAGTTGTACCTTGGGATAAGCTAAATTTTTTTAGAGGGTGGTTAGTAGGAACCTGATTGGAGCTTCAGAATAGTCTGCAGATTCAGTTACAAGGTCTAAAAATTGAGGATCCTTACCAACAATCCCACAATCTCTTTAACCCACTGCCATCAGGAAGGAGGTACAGGAACATCAGAACTAGCACTGCTAGACATGGTTGCAGCTTCTTCCCCCAGGGTGTGAGACTAATGAGTACCCTGCCACCATTGAGGTCTCATCACTACAACGGCCTGCTTACTGTTTACCTCTGCTGTGTACTGTGTGCACTTTGAATTACATTTTTATTTACTTATTGTATTCTTATGTGCTGTATATGTGAGATATGCTTTGTGGGTGCACCGTAGTCCATGGGGATGCCGTTTTGTTTGCTTGTATGGGCTGATGACAATAAACTTGAACTTGAAAAATCCATGTCCATTACAACCACTGGCCTACTTTCATCCGGTGATTTTATGTATCATTTTGTGCTTCTCTGTTGGTTTTCTTATGATGCTTCTTGTCTCCATCTAGAATAGTGTTGCCCAAGTGCCACTTGAAGAGTTGGAAAGGATTCAGCGATACCTCCAGACCACTTGTCTCGCACAAAGGTAGCATATCTGTTTAGCCAGTTTATGTTGGGGAGGAAGGATGGAAGTGCATTACACCTCCATGATTAGGCTACCGAGGGAATGAAAAAAAGCTGCTGTTGTGTGTAGACTCTGGAATGATCTCCATGTGGCATTCATTGGCCTATTACGTCCAGGTTGGGTGGTATTGGATCTGATATTGTTTGCATGATCTGTGTTTTATTTTTTTTCTCTCTGCACATTCGGTGTTGGCTCTTCCGGGTTTCTTGTTTTGTGGCTGCGTGTAAGCAGACAAATCTCAAGGTTGTATAATTTATACTTACTTTAATAATAAATGTACTTGGAAAGTTGATATCTGGTCTTAACCTGGATCTTGATTCTAGATTGTTTACTGTCATTTCCAATATACAAATGTAAAGGAGAGCAAAATAATTGTCACTCTGGATCTAATGCAGTACAAAAAACCCCCCACAATAAATATAAATACATAAGATAGCTTATATGCATTGATTGTAGGTCCATAAAGTAATGCTAGATACACAAGATGACTGACAAGAAATGATAAAATAGTAGTGGGTGGGTTAGTGGCTGGAGGTGTCGATCAGCCTAACTGCTGCTTGGGAAGAACAACTGTTTTTGATTCTGGTGGTCCAGGCCTGGGTACTATGTAGCCTCCTCCCTGATGGGAGTGGGACAAACAGTCCATGAGCAGGGCAGGTGCAATCCTTTATAATGTTACTGGCCCATTTCCAGCATCTTTCTGCAATATGTTCTTCATTGTAGGTAGGTTAGTGCTGGTGATGGGCAGTTTTGATAGTAAAGCCTTATTTCAGCTTGATTGATTATTTGTTTCCCTGTCTTTCAGACACCAAAGATTGTACTCCCTGCTGGACAGATTCCGGGCAACCATTGCAGCAGACACAGTTAGTCCGTCTCCAAACTTGACCTCTCACCCGCTGGACGGGGACAGGCTGTCTACCATAGAATCCATCGTTGTGGACAAAGTGAGAAATCTTGGGAATGTAACTTCTTTCTGCTCTGAGTTGCATGAAGGGGTGCCACAGTAGCTTAGCGGTTAATGTAATGCTATTACAGCTCAGTGTTGGCGTTCAGAGTTCAATTCTGGTGTCCTCTAAGAAATTTCTACGTACTGCCCATGAACACATGGATTTCCTCTGGGAGCTCCAGTTTCTCCCCACAATCCTAAGACATACTGTTTAGTGGGTTAATTAATCATTGTAAATTGTCCTATGATTAGGCTTGGGTAAAAATAGGTGGGTTGCTGTGCGGTTTGGCTTGTTGGGCTGAAAGGGCCCGTTCTGCACTGCATCTCTAAGTATAAATAACTCCATCTGAACCTGGGAGGGTCCGTTCTATAGTTAACTGTGAAGTTTAAATATAATGAAAGGATTCATGAGGTTGTAAGGCTAGACCTTAAGTATCATGGTTATCCTTCATTCAGGTCCTCACCATCTCTGGACATGTCCTCTTTGCATTAACATCACCGGGGAACCGCAGTGTTTTAAGAGCAGCTTCTTCCCTCCACCAACAGGTTTCAGAACATTCCATGAACCCTGCTTCATTATTTGCCTTTTGCACTATTTATTTATTTTTGTAACTTGCACTAATTTTTGTCCTGTACTTCACAGTTGCCAGTGAACAACAAATTTCATTATATATATGTCAGTGATAAATAACCTGATTCTGAGCCAGTGCTGAAAGGTCAGTGATAATGGTTATTAACTGAAGATCCTCACAGGAAATATTAAATTTGGAGAAGTCTCTGGTATTTGGGTTTAAAATTGCCTTGAGCGCTGCTCCATGCTGCTAACAGAGGTCAGGCTTTCTACTCAGTGCATCAGTCTTGTCCTTGTGTCCTTTGTGGAGAGGGTAAGAGATGCAGGAATAAGTAATCACAAGGAGCAGTTATCAGCCTTATAGAATCACTCAGTACAGAAAAAGGCCCTTCAGATTACTATGCCGACCATTCAATACCCTTTTGTACTAACCCTGCCTTTAGTCCATGCCTTGACATTACTATTTATATGTGAGAAGACCTGCCTCTATCACTCTATTAGGTAGTGTGTACTGGGCTGCAACCAGTTTAATATTAAGTAAATAATCTCGACTGAAATAGCCACTAAGCATCCTGTTCATTTACCCTGAGCCAATGCCTTTGAGCTTCCAAAAAAATAACTTTCCAGTATTACAGAATGAGAATCAGGTTTAATATCACTGGCATACGTTGTAAAATTTTACGTTGTAAAATTAGTTGCTTTGCAGCAGCAGTACATTGCAAAACATTATAAGACTATAAATTGCAATAAGAATTATGTATTAAAAATATATTAAATTAGTGCAAAAAGAGAGCAAAAAAAACATAAAATAGAGAAGTAGGTTTGTGGGTTCATTCAGAAATCTGATAGTGGAGGGGAAGATGTTAAGTGTGCGTCTTCATGCTGTTGTACTTCTCCCTTGATGGTAGTATGAGAAGAGAACGTTTCCTGGGTGACAGCACTCCTTAATGATGGATGTCGCCTTCTTGAGGCAATGCCTTTTCATGGTGTCCTGAATGCAGGGGAGGCTAGTGCCCATGATGGAGCTGGCTGAATTTACAACTTACTGCATCTTTTTCCAGTCCTGTGCAGTGTCCCTTCCTCTGAGGCCTCCGTCGGTCAGAGTTGACCATGGATATTGCACCTTAGCTGTCTAGATTTACAAGCCTGCGCAGTACGATATGGAGAGCAAGCTCCCCCTCTCCACGCAAATGATGAACCCAAGGGAAGGGTCTCGGCCCGAAACATCGACAGTGCTTCTCCTTATAGATGCTGCCTGGCCTGTTGTGTTCCACCAGCATTTTGTGTGTGTTGTTTGAATTTCCAGCATCTGCAGATTTCCTCATGTTAACCCAAGGGAAAAGCAGCGACCGATAACAATTTGGTACCAACAGCATCATAGGAGTTGCCAGTCAGCATTGAACTTAATGTACGACTGCCATAGGGACTCCTTCTCTGGATTTTTCCCTCGGGGTTTACTCCCAAAACTTTCCCCATGAGTCGATACAGCTGCAAGGCAGTGGAGGATTGAGATCAGAATTTTCCTTCTCCTAGATGAGCTGCCAACCACGGCTGACGATCCCTATCTGCCCGAAGCAACTGGTTTTAAGGTGCCAGTGGCCTGCCTTTGCCATTTCGCAGTCAGTGGAAACTGTTCTGACAGGCTTAGTGGCTAAGCTATATGTGAAGGCCAGGAGCTGGACTTGGTTGTCAGAGGCTATTTGAGGCACACGCCATTGGGAGCATTTAATAGATAGTGGGAGCTTGTCCCCATTATCACCCCTAGCTAGATCAACTTTAAGGAACCAATGTTCATTAATAACAGACGATAATGCAGCAAGTTGGAGTGCTCTGTAGAAATTTACAAGTCTTTGTTGATATACCAAGTTGACTGTCAGTTAACAAACAAGTGTCATAAATTGGAGAAAAAGAGGAGACGGAGCAGTCTCTGTGGTGGTGGTGGTGTATTAACTGTGCTGTCTTGTGTTTTAGGACTGGTACGTGTCACTTACCAAATTCCAATGCTGCAATCACACAAACACTGCTCTGATGGAATGCACTGAATTACTGGATAAACTTCCTGAAGATGACCTCCACTCTGTCATGACAACCAAGGTAATGGTCATTTGAGGCTGCAAAGGAACGGTATTCCCACTTCATTCCTCTACACCCATTTGCTATTGGAATTGTATTATGTCTGACTGCAGTAGATTGTGTTACCTGGGTGGTATCACTAATTGTAGCAACTACAATGCAGAGATATCCTACAGGAAAAGTCAAGAACTGGACCGTAAGCCAAAGGACAGTGATGTGGGAGGAGTCCCCAAAAACTTGGCATAGATCGAGTGGACAGTTAGAGACTTTTCGCAGAGTGGAAGTGGCTAGTACAAAGTCAAAGTAAAGTATGTAGCGATTTGTTTTCTAGTAGGCATTTACAGGAAAATGAAGAAACACAATAGAGTTTCAATAAAGACTGACAAATAACCGATGTGCAAAACAAGACAATTTATGCAAATAGAGAAATAAATAAATCATATAGAGAACACGAGTTGTACAAGGGGGCATTATTTTAAGGTGATTGGAGGATCAGAGGTAGGGTTTTTTTTACACTGAGTGATGGGTGTGTGGAACTCTCTGCCAGGGGTGATAGTGGAGACAGGTACATTAGAGGTTCTTAGATAGGCACATGGAGGTAAGGAAAATGGAGGGTTATGTGGGAGGGAAGGGTTAGATTGACTTAAGAATTGGTTAAAGAGTCGGCACAACATCACGGGTCAAAGGGCTGCTCTATTTTCAGAGGATTTCTTGTCTAGGTGACTGCCCATGTCTATAAATGGCCTTTCATTCAGTACATTTACTCTCAAGAAGATTTATGGCCTAGGTTTTCCAGCCAACTCGTGTGTTTAGTGGTTATTAATGTGTAAAACATCCAGAAAGAGGTGGTATCTGCATTGGAATCATGGGGCTTCATTCTACGCCAGCCTCATTTTTCATTAGTAGAATCATTCTGTATCTTTGTAGAGATAAGTATAAATATCCTTGTTACAGTTGTTAAATATTGATAGTTTAATGCTTTGTGCCAATTATACAATTGTTAGCTAAAAATATTAAATAGCAGCAGTGAAGGACCACTGCTGTCTCTGTGAGACTGGCTTTAAACATTGTTACCCTTATTGTTCCAGGATTTCAACTTGAACCTTCTAGCACCTTGTTTGGCCTTGGGTTTGCAAGGAATCTGTGCAGACCAGGCAAGCGTGCTGTTCGCAACTGCTCGGAGAGTTACCCTGGATCGAGTGACATTCCATGTTCAGCATCTTCCCAGCAACCATCAAGTGTTCCAGAGCCAGTCTCCTTTGCCCAGTTCTTCCTATTGGAATAAGATTGATGAGCTTTATGGTAAGAGCCGCTGCCTCGACAAATGTCAGTGACGAGGAGCTACAGAGAACAGAGTAAAGGCATTTAAAAAGTATTTTTAATTGGCATGCCTGTGGAAGTGGTCAATTCAGATTTGATTTCAACATTTAAGTTAAATTTGGATAGGTACATGGTTGGGAGGGGTATGGAGGGCAATGGTCCAGGTGCAGGTCGATGGGACTAGGCAGGTGAATAGTTCGGCGTGGTCTAGAAGGGACAAACAGCCTTTTCTGTGCTGTTGTGTTCTATGACTTTTATTCTTGACCATAGGACAGTCCACAGCACTTCTATTTTTGATGTGTTGTGACATGGCAAGAGAGAATTCTAGTCACCAGAACCCTAGTGAAGAAGGGATTGTGAGCCAAAATTTGCTCTATATTCTCTGACGTTCAGCTGAATGAGAAACATGGAAAACCTGAAGCACTATACAGGCCCTTCGGCCCCCAAAGCAGTGCCAAACATGTTCTTACCTTAGAAATTACTTAGGGTTACCTAGAGTCCTCTATTTTTCTGAGCTCCATATACCTGCCCAGGAGTCTCCTAAAAGACCCTATCGTATCTGCCTCCACCACCATCGCTGGCAGCCCATTCCACGCACTCACTACTCTCTGTGTAAAAAAACTTACCCCTGACATCTCCTCTATACCTAAGTGAGGTGGTGCATTTAGGTGGATAAAGTTACATACTATAATAAAATTCTGATGATCCAGCATATTCAAAAAAGAGTCACCGATTAAAACTTCTGTGGTTTCTGAGGGGTGAGCAGTGCCAGAATAGATGTGAGGCTCTCTCCTCTTGATGAAATTGTCCAGAGCCAAAGTCATAACCTCAAGGTAAAGGGTTGACTGATTGAAGTGAGGAATTTCTTGAGGGTTGTAAATCTTTGGAACTTTGTGCCCAAGAGAGATGTGGCTGCAGCATCTTCAAATATGTTGTTATGCAGGGGGAGAGGGAACACCATAAAACAAATCATATACGGGAGATGAGTGGAATGCTGATTTTCAATTTTATTGTCTCAGGACTGTACATATGTACAACCAAATGAAACAAAGTTCCTCCTGACTGTTATGCATGTGCAAAGCATAATATATATCACACAGCACATAAAACAAAATATTACCATAAACAAATTAATAAATATAATTCAAAGTATGTGTAATATGCAGCACAAGTAAACAGCTCGCTGTCCTAGTGACAAGGCTTTAGTGCGGCAGGGTATTCAATTGTGTCTCAGCCTGGGGGCAAGAAGCTATTACCCCTTCCGGCAGTCCTGCTCCTGATGCTGCTGTGCTTCCTTCCTGTCGGTAGTGGGTCAAAGAGACTGTGGAATGGATGGTAGAGATCCTCAACATCTTGTTCTCTGATCTGACAGCTACTGTGAATTGAATACAGATTATTTTATTGGAATGGCCGAGTTTCAGCCCTGAACATTTATTGAATATGTTTATTTTGCAGGAGACGTGCTGTTCTATCATTCTGTCATCAGCCTGTGCAGTGCATTGGCCCAGTACCTTCTGTCTCTTCCAAAGTTGCCCCCATCTCTTCATATTCCTGCTGACAAGGAGGCTGACGTTATCAGTTTCATGGTCTTGTCTTTAGAGGTATGACTGAGTAAAGCTGTAGCTAAATGTTTATTGGTTCCATCGAATATTAAACTTATTGTTCTTCGTGTAAAATTACAACCTTTACTCTTTTTACTTTCGAATGTTTTACATCTATAATTTTTTTTAAAAAACTAAGCCATATTCTTTCTCATTCTCCTCTATCAAAACAAATGCCTATTTGACTTCAATCAAATACAAAATCTTAAACTGACACACGCTAAAGTAGTTTTAAGTTTTCTTTCCTTTGCATGTTGTATTTTAAGCATACAGGGGCTGTGTAATATGTATTTAAGAGCAGGGAGATGATTTGAGGAGTGGGTTGGCATCAATTTCAAAGGCAGCAGCTCTGTTCAGCGATTTTGTCATCAGTAAAGGAAGCTTTCTTGGCCATTCTCTGTGTCACAGGAAAATGTTTCCTGACCAGCTCTTGCCAATCTGCAACAATGTCATCAGCAAACCTGAGGAACATGCACAAAGTCACCAAGTCAGGCAGCTTCAGGTCCTGATTCAGATTCATTTATTGAAACATACAGTGAAATAAGTCATTTGTGTTAACAGCCACAAACCTACGGATGTGCTGGAGGCAGCCAGCAAATATCACCTCACATTCCACCGCCAAGATATCATACCTACCATGTTCAGCAGAACAACACAAGCAACAAAATTACAACAGCAAGACAAGCCCCTTTCCTCCCTCCCACGCAGCCATCCACTCTCAATCTTTTTTATTTGAGTTTCGAGTGGATAAACATAACAATGGTAATGGTACAAAGAGATGGGGATTACATTAATAACGGTTAATGTATACAGAAACAGACTCAGAGTAACGTGTGTAATCTAAGCCTCCCAATCTCTTAGTAACTGAACATGAAAAAGATTCAAAAAAAATTTACAAGAGAAAAATGAGTCCCCCTAAACTAAAATAAAAACAAAACAATACAAAAAACTGGGCTGCCATGTTTCATCGGTTAAAATCATTATTTGTCATTAACTCCGCTCCTCTATACATGAACAAAAAGTTATTGAGAAGGATTCGGAAAAGATCAGCTTACATCACACGAAAATGTTGAATAAATGGCCTCCAAGTTTCTTCAAATTTAACCGAAGGGTCGATAGTGCCACTCCTAATTTTTTCTAAGTTTAAACATGTTATAGTTTGGGAAAACCATTGAAATGTAGTAGGGGGATTAGGATCTTTCCATTTAAATAAAATGGATCTTCTGGCTATTAATGTAACAAATGCAATCAAATGGCAAGCTGAAGGGGATATCCACACAGCCATCCATTCTCACACAATGTCCTCCACCCCCAGGACAAGGCTGCCTCTGTTTTGGGTGTGTGACTTCTCTGTTGGACTTGCAGACACAGGGCTTCAACCACCAGGCCAGACATTAGTCTTCGACCTCTGTGCCTTAGTCTTCAGCATTGATCTCCGAACTTGCCATTGATATGACCCCAAACTCAAGACCTTGAGCTCTTGACTCTCCAATTTAGAGGGTCACCGGACCTTATTACTCCTGCCCACGTGGACCACTGATCTTGGGGCCCACAGACCTCAACATATCCCACCTGATAAAGGCTCTCGGCCCGAGGCATCTACTGTTTATTTCCCACCGTAGATGAGGTTTGACCTTTTGAGCTTGTCCGGCATTTTGTCTGTTGCTCAAGATTTCCAGCATCTGCAGAATCTCTTTGGCTTATGATTCCCTAGTTAACCTGAGTTGGTTTTGGTGGATCATCTTGCAGTATTGCAGTAGTTTATCATGCAGATTTCCCAGTGGCTTGCAGGGAAGATGATAACTGGTTAACTGCAATGGTATGGAGTTTTTTGGATGCAAGCTGAGTATGGGTTTACTGAAGTTTTATTACTCCTCCCTAGTTGGTCCTTGAGAAGATGGTGGTGACCTGCTGTCATGAACTGCTGCAGTTTAGCTACAGAGCTTCAAGAAGCAATTAAGGAAAACAAAGTATAGGCCAATTTGCTGCCTACAAAACTTTAGTATAAATATGGATTTGTGGTAGAACTTTTCATAATGTGCATTACCACTCATAATATATGTAAATGTATATGGCAAATAAAGTTAGTCCCTAATCCTTATGGTAGAATTATCATTGAACAGTCACACCTAAAGAAAGATTGAAGAATTTGATGTGTATCTGTGTGCTGATTGCTGTATTGGTCTTTTGGTGTTGCACACACAGGCACTGTGTTGGCACTTGCTGCACGATCAGGTCCCTCTAAGTCTGGATCTACAAGCTGCTCTCGATTGTTGCTGTTTAGTGTTACAACAGCCCACCATCTGGAACCTGCTGGCATCTGCTGCCTACGTAACGCAAGCCTGCTCCATTATCAATTGCGTACGGTTCATCATTGAAGCAAGTAAGGATTTTGTTATTTTGTGAGAAACAGAAACTGATAGTTGATTTTTTTTGTTGTAATTCGTGTGGTGGGTTAATAAGGATGTTGTTCGTTCCAATGTGCACTGTGGAGTTATGAAACACATTTAATTATAACGATGCTTAAAAGCACAAAAATCTAATACTGGTCCCCAAAAACAGAAGTCGGGTTGGCAAGCACTGAGGACGAAGACCTGCGATCCCCAAGATCAAGAACTGCATTTGGTGGGCCCCGAGGATGAGGGCTGGTCATCCCCATTGTACAGTAGAGCTGTGTAGTCATAGAGTAATCCAGACTCCTTGTAAATGTTGAAATTGAAGTTGTGTCCAACACACTTGCTGGCAGCTCATTTCACATTCTCACCACCTTCTGAGTGAAGGAGTTCCTCCTCATGTTCCCCTTAAATATATCACCTTTCATTTATAACCTATGCCCTCTAGTTCTAGTTTCACCCAACCTCAGTGCAGAAAGCCTGCTTCCATCCTGTCTATATCCCTCATATATCCCTATGTCTCCATTGAATCATCCCTTATTCTTCTATGCTCCAGATAATAAAGTCTTAAGCTATTCAACCTTTCCCTATAAGTCAGGTCATCAAGCCCTGGCAACATCATTGTAAGTCTTTTCTGCACTCTTTCAATCTTATATATTAATATCTTGCCTGTAGGCAGGTGATCCAGAGCTGCACACAATATTCCATATTTGGCCTCTGCAACATCTTACACAACTTAAGCACAGCATCAGTTATCCTGTGATTCCAATGTGGAATTGCTAGATGCCTGAATGAAAGCAGCTTGGTATTGAGGTCTTACAATCGCGAGGAACTGGATGGACAATGTCCAAGGGCATGAATCTGTTCATTGAGTAAACCGTGCATGCAAATCCCATGTACAAAAACATTGCTTCCACTCTGATAGGTATTAGGTTTTTAATGCTGAAAACTTTCCCCTGACTTTCAAAAAAAAAAGCTGTACATCTGTTGAGAAAAATATTGGAGTCACTGTTTGTTATCCTGCAGCAATGCAATGGAAAATTATTAGAAATGCAATCCTTAAGCCCTGTTTCTATTTGGATACAATCTGTGCACTGTTTGTCATAACCCCCTATTCGTGTGCTTTGCTTCACACTGATCTTCCCTCTCTCCTCTAAGAAAATTTCTCTTAATTCCTTTTCTCTTGTGATGATCCACTCAAATAATTTTACACTATTTGATACCTTTTCTATTCTTTTGATTCTGTGTTGCTCTGTTTTGCCTTTATCAATGTATGTTATTCCTTTTTCTGTATTCTGCTTTCCCTTTCTGTTCTGATTTTTGCTTTTAAAGCAGTGTTATTTGTTTCGGCATAGAGCGCACTTTCACACATCTGTATTGTCAATGATATGCTTAGTCTGGAGGTTTATTAATGTCTTCTGGTTGGAGATCCCTGTGTATGTGTGTGCAACAATTCACACAGCATCTCCAAGAGTGTCATTATTTGCAATGGGATTTTGCAATGTTCTTGAAATCTCAAATACATAAATACATAACACAACACAGTTTTAAGTGTTTAAACAGTGTGGAAATTATGTATCTGGTCTTTTTGCAAAGTAAGTAGGATAATCCACTGTTCATCAGAAGGTGTTGTGTAATGTAAATTTAATTCTACAGGATTTAAAAATATAGTGACTGTCTCATTCTCTCTCATCTCTCCAGTACGTGATTAATGTAGTTTATTTATTTCAGTGGCTGTTGAACCAGGAGAACATCATCTTCTTCATGAGGAGAGGAGGAAATCAAGCATTGACAGGGCTCCTGTGGAAGATGAAGAGAGCGCAAATGTGTCTGAGAGTAAGTGTGTATTAAGCTGTGTCTTTCCATTGAAGATTACATACAATCTTGTGTTGTCACAGTAGGCACCCGTTGTTGAATAAAGATAAACATGCCTGACTGTCTCACATTTGGTTTACTTTTTAGCAGCTGTGTTTTCTTCATATTACTGTCATATCTTGTAATTGTTGCTGACGTGATATTGTCATTCTGTTTTAGGGTCTAAGTGCATTACAAAGGCCTGCAATGTGATGACTGAGATGGTGGAGTCTCTCCAGACAGTGTTATGCTTTGGACATGCCAGCAACAACCGAATCCCAGCATTTCTGAACCCAGCAATCCGGAACATTGGTATTAGTCTAGCCAGATTGCCTCTAGTCAATAGTTACACACGTGCCCCTCCATTGGTGAGTATGTGTAACTTAGATTTTCTTGGGTTTCATGTTTTCACAAAAACTGTCCTAAGTCTGACCAGAAACACTGCATTATTTTAAAGACTAAAAAGGAATTTTAAACTTTCGTGTCCAGATGGCAATCATTTGGTTTTTGAATTGGGTAATTACGGAGCTAAATTCTACAAAAATGATGCAATGGTTAATTAAGATAAAAACATATTTCTACAGTTCCATTAATTCCACAGATTAAATTCATAGTCTCTCAAACCTCCATCACAAATTTCCTCCTGCACTTGATTTAATTTTGCATCAGTGATTCCTGGGGAATGTTTAGATTAAATATCTTGTTGATCATAAAGCTCAGAAACAGACCCTTTGGCCCATCTAGTCCATGTTGAACTACTATTCTGTCTAGTCCCATCAACCTGCACCTGGACATAGCCTCACCCAACCTGAGGGGGAAAAGCCTGCTTCTTTCTTAATTTCTGCTTCAAGTGAATGTTTAATACTTGACCGTAGATTTATGGGAAGAGGAGGGATGAAAAGCTGCAGGTGCTGGAATCCTTAAAGACAAAAAAAACTCTGGAAGCACGGAGCAGGCCCTGTCAAGATCATAAAATAGAACATGGGTTTAAGGTTTGGATGTGTATTCTTTATCAGAATATGGAATTTGATGAAGATCTTGGGGTCAAAACATTAGTTATCTGGCATTTTCTGTATGTATTTGCAATTAATGTTTCAGTACAGCAACAATCTCCATTTTGATCACTTTTCTCAAGGCCCATGTTGTGTTCCTGTGAAGAACCTTCCTAATTACCTTTTAAATTGGCTTAAAGATGATCAAATAAATTACACCCTGGTTTAACATGAACAAATAGCCCTAATTCCTTTTATTGTTGTTATCCTGTTTCCATCGATTTCTTCTTCTCCATTCACTTGTCTAATGATGGATATGATTATTGTTTCATCTACTAAACTTCGAATTTCACTTTTTGGCAATTCTCTACCAAGAATTCCTATTCTGATTTTTGTTATAAATGCCTTCAAGTTATTCATTCTGTTGTTGCTGAGTGCCGGCGATGCTATGGATAGTATAGTTGTCCACAGAGTTTTCGTGGTAAGATACAGAAGTAGATTGCTAGGCCTTCCTTCCACACAGCTACTGCTGCTGGATTTGAATTCAGGACCATCCACCTCAAAGTCCAATACTGATGCCGTTACACCACTGGCCGACTGTTACTCATTCAACAGCCTCTGAAATCTGTCTGATATAAGTACTCTGCTGCTTTCTTTCATATAGTTTTGTATGTGTTAATGCTTTTTTTTGGAAGTATTTATAATCTTTGTGTTTCCTCAGTCCTTGTGAGGTTCTTACATTGGTCTTTCTTTCTCCTTGGTGCCACCTTGAGTCTTGTCTGTTATTTTGGTTTGAAACCTTAGTGTCCTGTGTAGTGGGTGTCATTTTTTTAAACTTATTTTTCATTCCATTAGGTTTCTGATGTCAAATTAATCAAAGTTAAAGCCCCATTGTGGTGATATCTCCACCAATTTTAAATCCCTGTGAAACCCAAACAGTACGAAAAGTACAAAAATAAATCAGCTTGTCAGAACATGAGAGGCATAGATTGAGTGAATGCACCCAGTTTTTCCCCAGAGTTGATGAAGAAAAAAGATGAGAGGGGCGAGATTAATAGGAACTTGAGGGGCAACTTTCTTTTACACAGAGAGTGGTATCTATGTGGAATGAGTTGCCATAAGAAGTGGTTGAGTCAGTAACAAGAACACATTTTCAAGAACAGTTGGACAAGTACATGGATAGGAAAGGTTTAGAAGGTTATGGGCCAAACACTGGCAAATGAGATTAACTTGGATGGGGCACCTTGGTCAGAATGGACTAGTTGGGCTGAAGGGCAGGTTCCATGCTGTTATGACTATAACATCACAGCAGACAAGTGCATATTTCAAAATCAACGTTTATTCCCAGGTGAAGTTTAGGTGCCACTTCAGCAAACGTGAAATTACATGTCACAGAGTCCAACATAAAACAAAAAATACTGTCTTAACATTTCTTTGCAACCAACTGTCCTCAGGTTTGGAAATTGGGATGGTCACCTCAAGTTGGTGGTGAATTTGGAACAACCCTTCCAGAAATTCCAGTTGAGTTTCTTCAAGAGAAAGAAGTCTTCAAAGAGTTCATCTACAGAATAAACGTACTTGGTAAGTGATAGAGATGATGAGGAAAGAAGCAGACTACATTTTGCTGGCTAAAGATTGATTTATAAACTCCTATCTTTGCAGAAATTGTGTAAGAAAGTAATTTCCATGTACACCATACTGCTTTGGGTTTATTTTCACTGGTCCCCATAAGACTTTTAAATACAAGCATTGATCTGTGGTAATTCAATTATTGTCATTAAATCTTTCTGTTCCAGGCTGGACCAGCCGCACTCAGTTTGAAGAAACCTGGGCAACCCTTCTTGGTGTGCTGGTGACTCAGCCTCTAGTGATAGACCAAGAGGAAGAGGTCCCACAAGAGGTACAGTCCAATGGCTGGGAATTAGAGGAATATTTAATAGATTTCATTCAATATTGCTTTGAGAAGAAATAGACACTGTTATGAAAACATGCCTTTTAGCCCATTGACCATCAAGACATTAACAACATTTTGGCAGGTACATGGATAGGAAGGGTTTAGAACAGGGATTCTCAACCTAGAGTCCACGGACTCCTTGGTATTGGTCCATGACATAAAAAAGGTTGGGAACCCCTGGTTTAGAGGCCAAACACAGGAAAATGGGGCCTCCTGAGATAGACGTAGATGAGTTGGGCTGAAGGACCAAGAACTAGGAGCAGGAGTCACATATCTGGCTCCTCAGGCCTGCCCTGTCATTCAGTACAATTGTGAGTGGATTCTGACCGGCCTCAACACCCCTTCTGTGTCACTTCATTGCAACCCTGGATTCCCTTATCTTTCAAAATTTCTTCCATCTCCTTTTTACATACCTCCAATGACTTGGCCTTCACAGTCCTCTCAGGTAAATAATTTTAGAAGTTTGATTGCTAACCTCAGTTTTAGATGATGGCACCCTTGATCTGTGACTATATTCCCTTGTACAGCATTCTCTCACTGGTGGAAACATCTCAACATCTACCCTGTCATGCCTGCTGTGTGATAATCTTGTTTATTTTGGCAGGATCACCCTTTGTTCTTCTAAACTCCAAAGTAGACAGATCAGCAATAGCCATTCACAAAGAAGTGTTGAAAGTCAATTGAAACTTCAAGTAGACAGCCGATGATATTTTGAAGTTAGTGAGGAAAATTGTGTATCATTTGTTGGGTGTATTTCAAATCCTTCTATTATTCCTATCTCATCTGTTTCCGGCATCCCCTATTGTGTAGGGACGCTATGTTTTAAGGAAACCTTTCTAGAGAAGTCTCACTAGAGAGGCCTCACTCGTCTGACTTGAGTACACAATGCCACAGTCACCCACACTTGCCTGTAGTCAGCAGATGTGTCTCTGGTGGTTTCACAGCCCCAGGCTATCCTTGCCTTAAAATTGTCAAATAAAAGTTTGGCACAAAATAAATGAGCCGACAGGCTTGTTTCTGTACTGTAGTTCTCTATGCTCAATGTTTAGACATCTGGCAAAGAAGAGTTGCAGCATCCAGAATGATAGGTGATGTTATAGATGATTAGTTGATTAATAGAATAATTCACCATTGTTGCACAGTTGTACTTTTCGCAAGTATCTCCCTAATCAAAAGTTGGAAAAGTGTCTCTCTTGTGACTCTTCACACCTTTTCCTTGTTTCCACTGCCCACAATGAGTTGATTGGGCTCCAGAGTTGTAAATATCTGCAGTTGCTTTAACGCCTGGACTCTGTGATGATTTTACTGAGGATTTGTAGACGACTATAAGGAGTGTTATTAAGGAGATGCAGAAATGATTGTGAAATCTAGGCTGTTCAGAATAAGGTCATGACTACAAAAAGGGACTACTAAAAAACTTAGTGTTGACCGGCTGTAGTTGGAGAGAATTAATTGAAAGCCCTGGTATTCAGGTGGATATTGATTATGACTGAGAGAGGGTTGTAGACCAAAGCAGTTAGATAGCATGATGGTACTGATCTAATTGAATAGTGGAAGAGATGCATGAGATGGAATTACATCTTCAATTTCCCATGAACTCTGAGCAGCTGCCCTTGTACATGTTTTTGCAAATATCTTTGTACTTGGAATGAGTGTGTTTTGTTCCTTTGATTCATTTTCTTGATTTTTTTTAATTATTAAGGAGGATACAGAGAGGACTCAGATTAACATCCTTGCAGTGCAAGCAATAACGTCTCTGGTACTAAGTGCGATGTCGATTCCAGTGGCGGGGAATCCAGCCACCAGCTGTCTGGAGCATCAGCCTCGTAATAAAGCTCTAAAGGCTCTGGACACTAGGTCAGTCAAGCAATGTCTGTATGTCCGTGGCTAGTTATGTGTAAATACCCTGTGGGTTATTAATTCAGGTAAATTCATTGACATACAAAAATTGTATTTACAGACAGGTTTTTAAGAAAGTAAAATGCCTCAAAGTCCTTTCACAAGACCATAAGACAGGGACAGAATTAAGCTATTCGGCCTATCACATTAGCTCTGCCACTCGATCATGACTGACTTATTCTCTCTCTCTCAACCCCATTTTCCTGCCTTCTCTTGTAATCTTTGCTCTTACCGATTAAGAACCCATCAGACTTTAAATATATCCAATAACTTGGCCTCCACAGCCATCTGTGGCAATGAATTCCAGATTCTTCATACTCTGGCTAAAGAAATTCCTCCTCATCTCTTTTCTAAATGGATGTCCCTCTATTCTGAGGCTATGCCCTCTGGTCTTAGATTCCCCTGCTATTAGAAATATTTCACTATTTTGAACATTTGAACTTTAATGGGGTTTTAGATATAATAACTGCAAGTGTGAATCATGCCTTGTTGAAATTAAGGTTGAGTTGAGACTTTGACAATAACTTTACAGGTTCGGAAGAAAGCTAAGTGCCATTCGGGGAATAGTGGAGCGAGAAATCCAAGCAATGGTATCAAAAAGAGACAACATAGTTTCACAGTACCCTTATCAAGCCTGGGACCCCGTTCCACCTCTCTCCCATTCAACATCAGGTATACCAGTGTGGTAACATTCAACTTGTTGGTCAGATTCAATCCCATGCTTTATTTGCATACAAAGTTCAAAGTAGATTTATTATCAAAGTACATATATATCACCATATAGACCCTGAGGTGCATTTTCTTGCGGACATGCTCAATAAATTCGTAATAGAATAATAACCATAATAGAATCACTGAAGGACCATTTGAACCTGAACCTTATTGGCCTGTTTCAGCTGTCTTTTGAACATTAATTTGTAAGCTGCAAACTGAGGGGAGGATGTTGTCTGAGGATGACAGCTGGACTGAGTATCCAGACTGGTTGCTTCACAACTTGGTGTGGAAACACCAATGCCCAAGAAAGGAAAAACCTACAGAAATAGTGGATACAGCCCAGTCTATCACAGGAAATGCCATCCCCACCATTGAGCACATTGACAAGGAGCGCTGCCACAGGAAAAGCAGCATCATTAAGGACACCCATGTTCTGGAATCTCAGTGACATATGCATACTTTGTACATGGTGACATATACATACTTTGATAATAAAATATGCCATAGTAGCATTGTGGTGCGTGCAATGCTCTTGCAGCTCCAGGCGTTGAAGTTTAATTCCAAAGTCCTCTGTAAGAAAGTTTGTATGTTCTTTCCGTGTGCGCATGGGTTTCCTCTGGGTGCTCCAGTTTCTTCTCTCAGTCTGAAGATGTACTGGATAGTAGGAAATTCCCCTGTGATTAGGTTCGGGTTAAATTGGCAGGTTACTGGATGACACAGCTTGGTGGGCCACAAGGGTTTTTTCCACTCTGTATCTCGAAATTAAAAAAAAATTTACTTTGAACTTTGGTTTAACTTTTATAAATACTTAATGATAAGTCCTGCAACGACAGTATTGTATTTGAATTATCCTAGCTTTGAATAGAGAGGTTTAAAATTATCCAAGGAGCTTGCTTTGAGGACTGTGCAAGTATAAAGTGGTTGCTGTCCTGGTTTGCATACTTGTTGCCTTGCATTTGGGAGTTAATTTAATAAGTACATCATTTAGTGACTGGTTATAATCATGTTTTGGCTTTTGTTTTATTAAACCTAGGAGTCCTGATAAGCCATGAGAAACTTCTGCTGCAGATAAACACCGAACGGGAAATGGGGAATATGGATTACAAACTGGGGCAGGTGAAGCACAATTGATTTGTGTTATCGAGTAACAAACTGCATATCTGAGCACTGTTCTCAACTCCCATCCCTTTGTCAATAATTTTTATATTTCGCAGACAGAAACCTGCAAGTCCTCTAAAGTTTACTACCCCTCGCTTGTCGTATTATTTTGCAATTTAGAAAAGAGCCAGAATGAATCCTGGCCTCTGTCACTGTTTGCGTGAAGCTTACATATTATCTCTGTGACTGCGTCTTCCCCCAAAGCGCTCTGCTTCCTGCTCTTTCCCAATGATGCTCTGACAGGTGAATTGGATGCTGTAGATGACTCGGTGTTGTAGGTATTGAGAATCAGTTGGAGTTGGCGGGCATTTGAGGGGGAATGACACTAAAGGGATCACTCTGATAGTCATTGGGCTGATTGGTCTATCTTCTGCAAGAAAATACAACTGAGATGAATCTCTCTTAAGCAAAACACACAAAATGCTGGAGGAACTTAACATCTCCAGTTAGCATCAACAGCAGGAAATAGTTGACATTTTGGGCTGAGACAGATGGAAGAAGCCAGAATACGAAGGCAGGGGAGTAGTAGGAGGAGTACAAGCAAGCAGGTGATAGGTGAAACCTGGTGAGGGGGTTGATAAGGTGAGAAGCTAGGAGGTGATAGATGGAAGGGGTAAAGGGCTGAAGAAGGAATCTTGACAGTAGACCATGGAATAAAGGGAAGGGTGTGAGGAACCAGAGAGAGGTGATGGGCAGGCCACCGAATACATGATTAGTGTTTGGATGGATTTGGCAGTTGTAGACCAGCTATGGTTCCTTTGATGTCTAACTAGCCCAGTGGCCCTATGGTGTATGAAGAATAAATACATAGAAACATAGAAAACCTACAGCACAATACTGTGCCAAACATGTACTTACTTTAGAAATTACCAAGTGTCACCCATAGCCCTCTATTTTTCTAAGCTCCATGTACCTATCCGGGAGTCTCTTAAAAGACCCTATTGTATCCACCTCCACCACCGTCGCCAGCAGCCCGTTCCACGCACTCATTACTCTCTGTGTTTTAAAAAAAAACTTACCCAACATCTCCTCTGTACCTACTCACCAGCACCTTAAAACTGTGCCCTCTGGTGTTAGCTATTTCAGCCCTGGGAAAAAGCCTCTGACTATCCACACAATCAATGCCTCTCATCACCTTATACACCTCTATCAGGTCACCTCTCATCTTCCATTGCTCCAAGGAGAAAAGGCTAAGCTCACTCAACCTATTCTCATAAGGCATGCTCCCCAATCCAGGCAACATCCTTGTAAATCTCCTCTGCACCCTTTCTATGGCTTCCACATCCTTCCACAGTACTCTAAGTGGGGTCTGAACAGGGTCCTATATAGCTGCAACATTACCTCTCGGCTCTTAAACACAATCCCACGGTTGATGCACCATATGCCTTCTTAACCACTGAGTCAACCTGCGCAGCAGCTTTGACTGCCCAATGGACTCAGACCCCAAGATCCCTCTGCTCTTCCACAGTGCCAAAAATCTTACTGTCATATTTGACCTACTAAAATAAACCACCTCACATTTATCTGGGTTGAACTCCATCTGCCACTTCTCAGCCCAGTTTTACATCCTATTGATGTCCCGCTGTAACCTCTGACAGTCCTCCACACTATCCACAATACCTCCAACCTTTGTGTCATCAGCAAACTTACTAACCCATCCCTCCACTTCCTCATCCAGGTCATTTATAAAAATCACAAAGAGAGGGGGGCCCAGAACAGATCCCTGAGGCACATCACTGGTCACCAACCTCCATGCAGAATATGACCCATTTATAACCACTCTGCCTTTTGTGGGCAAGCCAGTTCTAGCTCCACAAAGCAAGGTCCCCTTGTATCCCATGCCTTCTTACTTTCTCAATAAGCCTTGCATGGGGTACCTTATCAAATGCCTTGCTGAAATCTATATACTCCACATCTACTGTTGTACCTTTCTCAATGTGTTTAGTCACATCCTCAAAGTATTCAATCAGGCTCGTAAGGCATGACCTGCCTCTGACAAAGCCGTGCTGACTATTTCTCATCATATTATGCCTCTCCAAATGTTCATAAATCCTGCCTCTCAGGATCTTTTCCATCAACTTACCAACCACTGAAGTAAGACTCAATGGTCTATAATTTCCTGGGCTATCTCTACTCCCTTTCTTGAATAAGGGAACAACATCTACAACCCTCCAAAAGATCATTGCCAGAGGCTCAGCAATCTCCTCCCTCACCTCCCACAGTAACCTGGGGTACATCTCATCCGATCCTGGAGACTTAACCAATTTGATGCTTTCCAAAAGCTCCAGCACATCCTCTTTCTTAATATCTACATACTCAAGCTTTTCAATCTGCTGTAAGTCATCCCTACAATCTTGAAGATCTTTTTCTGTAGTGAATACTGAAGCAAAGTATTCATTAAGTATCTGCTATCTCCCCTGGTTCCATACACACTTTTCCACTGTCACACTTGACTGGTCCTATTCTCTCACATCTTATGCTCTTGCTCTTCACATACTTGTAGAATGCCTTGGAGTTTTCCTTAATCCTGCTCGCCAAGGCCCCTTCTGGCTCTCCTAATTTCATTCTTAAGCTCCTTCCTTCTAGCCTTATAATCTTCTAGATCTCTATCATTACCTAGTTCTTTGAACCTTTTGTAAGTTTTTCTCTTCTTCTTGACTAGATTTTCAACAACCTTTGTACACCATGGTTCCTGTACCCTACCATCCTTTACCTGTCTCATTGGAATGTACCTATGCAGAACACCACACAAATATCTCCTGAATATTTGCCACATTTTTGCCATACATTTCCCTGAGAACATCTGTTCCCAATTTATGCTTTTATGTTCCTGCCTGATAGCCTCATATCTCCCCCTTACTCCCATTAAACACTTCCCTAACTTGTCTGTTCTTTTCCCTCTCCAATGCTATGGTAAAGGAGATAGAATTGTGATCACTATCTCCAAAATGCTCTCCCACTGTGAGATCTGACACCTGACCAGGTTCATTGCCCAATACCAGATCAAGTACAGACTCTCCTCTTGTAGGCTTATCTACATATTGTGTCAGGAAACCTTCCTGAACACACCTAACAAACTCCACCCCATCTAAAGAGAGAGTACAGAGAAGATTTACTAGAATGTTACCTGGGTTTCAGCACCTAAGTTACAGAGAAAGGTTCAACAAGTTAGGTCTTTATTGAATAGGTCTTTTTTTAAGAATAGGTCTCCTGATGAAGGGTTTCGGCCCAAAACGTCGTCACTACCTCCTCCCATAGATGCTGTCTGGCCTGCTGAGTTCTGCCAGCATTTTGTGTTTTTATTAGATCTTTATTCTTTGGAGCATAGAAGGTTGAGAGGGGACTTGATAGAGGTATTTAAAATTATGAGGGGGATAGATAGAGTTGATGTGAATAGGCTTTTTCCATTGAGAGTAGGGGGGATTCAAACAAGAGAACATGAGTTGAGAGTTAGGGGGCAAAAGTTTAGGGGCAACACAAGGGGGATTTTCTTTACTCAGAGAGTGGTAGCTGTGTGGCACCAGCTTCCAGTAGAAGTGGTAGAGGCAGGTTCGGTATTGTCATTTAAAGTAAAATTGGATAGCTATATGGACAAAAAAGGGATGGAGGGTTATGGGCTGAGTGCGGGTCAGTGGGACTAGGTGAGAGTAAGTGTTTGGCACGGACTAGAAGGGCTGAGATGGCCTGTTTCCGTGCTGTAATTGTTATATGGTTATGTGGTTATTAAACACCTTGCTCAAGGGAGATGCCAATCAATATTGGGGAAATTAAAATCTCCCACCACAACAACCCTATTATTACACCTTTCCAGAAACTGTCCTTCTATCTGCTCCTTGATGTCCCTGTTACCATTGGGTGGTCTATATAAAAAAAAACGCCCAGTAGAGTTAATGACCCCTTCCTGTTTCTAACTTCCACCCACAGAGACTCAGTAGACAATCCCTCCATGCCTTCTCCTTTTCTGCAGCCGTGACACTATCTCTGATCAACAGTGCCACACCTCCACCTCTTTTGCCTCCCTCCCTGTCCTCTGTGAAACATCTAAAGCCTGGCACTCAAAGTAACCATTCTTGCTCCTGAGCAATCCAAGTCTCTGTAATGACCACAACATCACAGCTCCAAGTACTGATCCATGCTCTAAGCTCATCCACTTTGTTCATGATGCTTCTTGCATTAAAATAGACACATCTCAAACCATCGGACTGAGCACATCCCTTCTCTATCACCTACGTATCATCCCTCTTGCACTGTCTCCAAACTTTCTCTATTTGTGAACCAACAGCTCCTTCCTCTGTCTCTTCAGTTTGGTTCCCACCCTCCAGCAATTTTAGCTTAAACTTTCCCCAGTAGCCTGAGCAAACCTCCCTGCCAGGATATTGGTCCCTCTGGGATTCAAGTGCAACCCGTCCTTTTTGCACAGGTCACACCTGCCCCAAAAGAGGTCCCAATGATCCAGAAATCTGAAGCCCTGTCCCTTACTCCAGTCCCTCAGCCACACATTTATCCTCCACCTCACTCTATTCCTGTACTCACTGTTGTGTGGCACAGGCAGTAATCCCAAGATAACTAGCTTTGAGGTCCTGCTTCTCAATTTCCATCCTAACTCCCTGTAGTCTGTTTTCAGGACCTCCTTCCTTTAACTACCTATGTCGTTGGTACCAATATGTGTGGAAAGTTTGCTGACAGGCTGCAGCCTGCACTTCCACCATTGCAAAGCTTTTATCAGAGGGCCCCAATCCCAGGAGTCCCTTGGATGCTTGTGAACTGTTATACCTGAAGTACTTGATGTGCAGCACAGTAGTGTAACAGTTAGCACAATTGCTTTACTGTGCCAATGATCACTGATTGGGGGCTTCGATTACTGCAGCTATCTGTAAGGAGTTTTCATGACCACGTGGGTTTCCTCCCACAGTCCAAGGACGTACAATTATGGTTAGGGTTTGTGAGCCATGGGCATGCTAATTTGGAAGTGTGCAGACACTTGTGATTGCCCCCCAGCACATTGCAAAATATGATGACCCGCAAAAAGTGCATTTCACTGTATGTTTTGACACGAGGCAGATAAAACTGATCTTATCCTTTGCTCAGGTCTCCATTCATTCAGTTTGGTTGGGGAACAACATCACTCCTTTGCGGGAAGAGGAATGGGATGAAGATGAAGAAGATGAGAGTGATGTGCCTGTTGTATCCTCACCTCCCACTTCACCAGTTAATTCTAGGTAAGTGAATGCTTGCTGCTTCAGGCAGGCGCTCACACTGGGCTACTCCAAAACGCAACAGGGCCAAGCAAGTACCTAGAAGTGTTCACAAATGACTCTCCCATTGTCTCTGTTTATGCTTTTTGCTGCCTCAGGAGAGCAGCCAGCATATCGAGAACCCCCACCCCGGCCATTCTCTCCTCTCTTGTTAGCAGAAAGATGCAACCACCACCAGTCTCAAGAACAGTTTCTGTTGTTATCAGACTCTTGAACAGGTCTTACAGAGCCAAAAGACAAACTCTTGAACTATGATCTCCCAATCTAGAATGTCATGACCCTTTCACTTTGTCTGTACTAAACTTGCTCTGTAACTAACACTAGACTCTGCATTTTGTTTTCTTTTTGCTACCTCAGTGTACTTGTATATGGAATGATCTGTCTGTATAGCATCCAAGCAAGTTCTTCACTGTATCTAGGTACATGTAGAACAATAAACGCTTACCAGTGTACAGTCAATTTCCATACAGCATGCTCTCACAAACTAGATCATTCTACAAATTTTGATAGAAGGATAAGTATTGGTGAATAAACGAGAGTAACTTATTCTGAAGATTGCCATTATCATTTAACTCGCTCCCCCCCAGAGCAGATGGGTCATGGGTTTAATGAAAAATGGCACCTCCAACTGTACTACGTCGTACTCAGTGAAGTGAGACTTGAGCCATGAATGTTCTGCATACAATATGTTATCCAATGACTGGCACAATTGTGAGATCAGGTCTTCAATCTCGCTCTGCGCATGGAGAGATGGAAGCATAGAGTACAGGAAAGTAGATGTAATCCATTTGCTTCTTCAAGCCTCACGATGATGGCAGGATCCTCTATTTCAATACCAGATTTCCATTCCCCTTGTGCTTAGAAATCTGCCCCGTTATCTTAAATGCATGGGTTTACCACTCCATGGAGACATTTTGCCTCATGGCAGTCCAAAATTCGTGCTCTATATCCTGTGACCATTTGTTCTTGATTTTTAACCCCAACTTCCTCAACCACAGAGAGCCTGTCAGAATTCTTCTGAAGTTGACTGAATGAGAAGATGACCATGGTCCAACTCTAGAATTTCATTCAGTGCTTTATGTCTGCAATGAGCACTTACTGAATTCACAGAGCGTGAAGTCCAGTTTTAGTTGGATGCTAAGACTTGCTTATTCAGCATGGACCTCCTGACTTGAATGGCTTTGTGCCACATCGCATAGTGAATCAGATTAAAAATTCATGCCATAAAAATTTGATATTTCCCTGTACCTAGTAGACCTGTGTCTTGTCAGCAGTTATCTGTTACCATGAGTACATGAGATCACATGGTTTGTTTGGACACACAAAGCCTTTAGGACCATTTTTCTACTGCACTTTCTGAATACTGAAATAGAAACTTCCACGTGCAAATGAAAAATGTTACAGATTAAAACGGTGGGTAACTGGGCGGTGTGGCTTGTTGGGCTGGAAGGGCCTGTTCCGTGTTGTGTCTGTAAATAAATAAAAGAGTAAATTCTGAACTAAAATCAAAGTTGGAATTTTCTCTTTCCATTGATGCTTCCTGAGCTGTTGACTTTTTTTTTCCAGCTTGTTGCTTGTTTTTATTTGTATGCATAAAATGATTTCCCGGTTGTAATAAGTAATAAAGTGTTTCACAAGTCAGTTAAATCTCATAAAATTTGACATTCATCTACCTGAGCAGATGTTCAAACTGTTGACTGAAAACCTTGTCACAGTTGTGGGAGTTATCAGAATAGTAGAAGTGCTGTCCATTGAGTTGAAATGATTTAGATTTTGCACTTTATAGTTACTTTTAACTTTTGCTTTATCTTTATTAACTTTTTTTTGTTGTTCTGTTTTTGGCATGTTGAGTGGCTTCTAATACGTACTGCAATTTATTTCCAGGAAGCATCGAGCTGGCGTCGATATTCATTCCTGTTCCCAATTTCTTTTGGAACTCTACAGTCAGTGGATCCTTCCAGTTAACTCTGGCAAGAAAACCCCTGTTGTTCTTGTCAGCGAGGTGGTGAGATCAGTAAGTGTCAGCACTTAATTGTGGTGCCTGAAAAAGGACAACAAAGTGAAACAAGAATTAGATTCGTAATCAGACTTACTGTCATTGATGTACACTCAGTAGCCACTTTATTAGGTACAAGAGTGGAACCCGGTGTGGTCTTCTGCTACTGCTGCCCATCCACTTCAAGGTTCAACGTGTTATGCAGTCAGAGATGCTCTTCTGTACACCACTGTTGTAATGTGTGGTTATTTGAGTCACTGTTGCCTTCCTGTCAGCTTGAACCAGTCTGACCATTTTCCTCTGACCTCTCTCATTAACAAGGTATTTTTGTCCACAGAACTGCCACTCATTGGATGATTTTTGTTTTTTCGCACCATTCTCTGTCGAGACTGTTGGGTGTGAAAATCTTAGCAATTTCTGAGATACTCAAATCACCTTATCTGGCACCAACAATCATTCCACAGTCAAAGTCAGTTAATTGTATTTCTTCCCCATTCTTACATTTGGTCTGAACAAAACTGATCATGTCTGCATGCTTTTGCAGTTACATATTTGGCTGATTAGATTTTTGCATTATCGAGCAGGTGTACCTAATAAAGTGGATACTGAATGTACATCATGAAACTTGTTTTGTGGCAGCAGTGCAGACATAACAAATGACTATAAGTTACAATAAAAAAATAAGTACTGCAAAAGAGGAATAGTATTCATGGACCATTCAGAATTCTAATGGCAGAGGGGTAGAAACCATTCCTAAAATGTTGAATTTGGGTCTTGAGTCTCCTGATGGTAGTGATGAGAATAGGGCATGTCCTAGATGGTGAGAGGTCTTCGTGATGGATACCACCGCCTTGAGGCACTGCCCTTTGAAGGTGTCCTCAGTGGTGGAGAGGATTGTTCCCATGATGGAGCTAGCTGAGTCAACAACCCTCTTAAGCCTTTTACAATGCTGTGCATTGGAATCTCCATACCAGGCTGTGATGCAACCAGTCAGAAACACCATCTTTTGAAGAAATTTCTCTTCACCAGTTCTAAATGTGTTACCTTGTATCCTGAAGTAATGGCTGTAAATGAGAGAAAAATGGAAAGGGGGTGAATTGAGCATAAAGAGCTGAATGCACTGGTTGGGTTAAATAGCCCTTATCTGTGCTGTGATCAATGTATTGCATTTAATATTTGGAAATTGTTCAGCAATTGGAGTTTGCCAGTTTCAGATCCGGATTAGTTTATTGTCATATACACCAGGGTGCAGTGAAACTGAGTAAAGTGATATACACGGTAATAGTAAATACAACAGGCACAAAACAACAGACTGGTGCAAAGTACAGACGTGTAAACTGGGGTAGTATTTTAAAAAAACTTGCAACACAGTGATGTGAGATGTTACTCTGGTTACATCCTAAGACAGACACCGGATCTCTGGGCCATCCTGGCAGCCCTCCACTGAAATGTTAACGCTGACCTGTAGAGCCAGGTCGCAGGTGCTGCACTGTAAATGCAATACAGATGGGATGGGTGAGGGGATTTGGTGGAAGAGGTTGGAGTGGGGAAGGATAACAAATAATGAAAACTTGCTTTCTGAAAGAGTCTGAAAAGACTAAGGGGATTCATTTTTAAAACAAATCATAGAACATAAAAAACACAAACTGATCCATTGTATTATTCCCCATGTGGTGTACCCTGATCCTGTAGCCTTCAACATTTTAAATAGACTCTCCTATTTCCTCAAAAAGAATTTCTGTAACCCTGAAGTCATTGCTTACTTATTCCTTCTATCCTTAAACCCTTCGCATTTTTTCCATCTTTCTCTTTCCCCTTCCACTCTATGTTTCAGTAGCAACTTGAGGCATTTATATATTTTTCTGCCTGAGGTTCCTGCTGAGTTTGTTGATCTTAACCTGCCAACCTGCTGTAATGAATACCCCTTGGAAAGGCTCCCCTCACTCCCATTGATGTGTGTTTTCATTGTAGCTTCTGGCAGTCTCGGATTTGTTTACGGAGCGGACGCAATTTGAGATGATGTACAGCACTTTGACAGAGCTTCAGAAGATCCATCCAGCAGAAGACGAGATTCTAAACCAGTATCTGGTTCCTGCCATCTGCAAAGCAGCAGCTGTTCTTGGCATGGTAAGGGGAAGGGGGGAAAGACCTTGTAAAAATAAAACTGGAATCTGTAGGAAATTCCATTGCTGTCTTGTTCCAGGAAGTCTAGTGGAGTGCGTCCAAAACTCTCCCCTTGGAATTTAACTGTAACACATACCTTTACATCCTTGTTATACTTGTACACTGGCTCATGTGCATCCATTTGTGCAATATTAGGGGTACGGGGTAGATTGCTCACGTCCAGCATGGGTGTCACTCACTTAGCTCCTTCAATGTAAAATTTGTTGGCTTCACAACTCGTGCTGGGAAGATAGGAAAGTTATTTGAGTCATTTGAAAGATTAGCTTTATTTGTCATACATACATCAAAATATATAGTGAAATGTTTTATTTACGTCAGCGATCAACACAATCCAAGGATGTGCTGGGGGCAGCCTGCAAGTGTCACCATCTTTCCGCACCAACATAGCATGCCCACAACTTACTAACCTGTACTGAGCTGCATGTCTTTGTAATGTGGGAGGCTACAACAACCAGAGGAAACCCACATGGTTGTGGGGAGAATGTACAAGCTTCTTACAGTGGTGGGAATTGAACCCTGATTGCCGCTGCTAAGCGTTACACTAGTTGCTACACTGCTGTGTCACCCATAGAATAGATGATCATAACGATTTAGTCATGTCCTGAACTGATGGTGTGCTGTATCACACATTTACGTGAGGAAAGAAAAAGCAGGAAAACACCATGATTGTTAATCCTCTTGCAATCCATCTGGTTCAGCAGCTCATTAAAGTGCTGTTCATCCTGGGAAGATTTAAAAATAGATGAGGGTCAATCTTAGGTCAGTTTAAAAAGCTGAAATACAATAGAGTACATAGCATCCAGAAAATGATATCTATAAAAGATCTAACCGAAAGTGACCTTCTCTCTTGGGAAATTGAGTCGATATTGTGATGCAGATCTGCTGCCTTAATGTTAACCAGCTGACAGCACTGGGCCCAGCTGTGACTTCACTCCGGTCCGTGAGGCAATTTTACGTTGGAAGGACAGCTCCAAGCAGATGGCCGAGATCTAGTACAGTGCTCTCTTCAGCACCAGAGGCTCTCTCCACTGTCAGAGCAAGTCTGGCCAGTGAGGCTTCACCCTGCCAATCCTAGTCAGCTTCATCAGCTGCTACAGGCAGTCCCCAGGTTCCGTACGAGTTCCATTCCTGAGTCTGTCTTTAAGTCGGATTTGTATGTAAGTTGGAACAAGTACATCTGGTATTATTTAGTGTCAGTCAAACGTTTGTCTTAGTATATAGTATATATTTTACCTTTCTATGCATATAAAACACTTAAGAAATTCCACTAATTAAACCATGGCGTTGCTTAGTAATAATTGTAGCTTTCATCGGGGCAGGACCTTTCACATACTCCATTATTCTCACTTTATCCGTTATCCTTTAAAATTGTTTCGATTGTTGACCGACTGTAGCCTAATGCTTTTCCAATGACCGATGGCGTTTCACCTCTTTCCAAACACTTTATTATTTCCACTTTATTTTCAATCGTGATCGCTTCCCGTCTACGGAACAGAAACACTGCGGGCAGTGGGTCCCGAGGTCCGCCGAGTCCTAAGGACCACTGCACTGAGGCAGGCTAATTGGGACAAGTGGGGGCTGTGCTGGGTTTGGGTATTTGATCCTCCACAATATTCCACGTGGGTATTTAAACTGGAGGTGGCAGTGTTTTTTTTACGAGGTCGCGTTGCAAGCTCGACGTCAACCCGGCACGGATGGTACGGGAGTCACTGGATCGACATCAACCCGGCACAGGAGCGGTCTGTCACTGGATCGAACTCAGGGCGAGGTCAGGGTGAAACTCACTAAGAAAAATTTAAGCCAAATGCAAAGTTAAACACCCAACACAGTCAACGGCAATGACTTAAAATGGCGGACGGTGTCGCGATCTGACTTAAAATGGCGGACGGCGTCTCATTCCTCGGTTCGTAAGTACGAGTTGTCCGTAAGTCGGACTTCGTAACTCGGGGACTACCTGTATTTAAATCTAATTCTAAATCACTCAGTGTTAGACTGAAATAAAATCCTGTAAAATAGAATTAAATAATTAAAGTAAGTTGATTAGGCTAGTTTTTTAGTTTATTGTCATGTACAGCAAGGTGCAGTGAAATTCCTTGTTTGTGTATAGCTCACAGCTTAAACAGTGTGCATAGCAATAATAGTGAGTACAAAACAGAATAGTGCAAAGACTAAAACACTTGACAAAAAATTAACGCACTTGAGCATGTTTATGCACCTACAAAGCTGTGAACATTTAAATTGCTTAAATAGAAATCTTACCATATTTACAGCAATTGATTTTTCACATTCATTGCAATTGGCCGGTTGAATTTATTGTGGGTTAGCCTGTTTGTCAGGTCAGTTGGCAGGTTGCCCAGCTTGTTGAGAGTTGTTGTTTCTAGTGACTCCACCCCACCTCTAACCTAGTGCAAGTCATACACTGCAGAATGAGAAGCTTTTGCTTGGGAATAGTTGAGTTATCAGCACATTTCCCCAAAATATGCATGTCAATCTCAACAGAACAGGCCCACTGTTCATGGTTCATGGTCCACTGCCCTCTCCTATCAGATAACTTCCTCTTCAGCCCTTATTTCTTCCACCTATCACCTGCCAGCTTCTCACTTCATTCCCCTCCTCCCTTCCCCACCTTCTTATTCTGGCTTCTGTCCTCTCTGTTCCTCTCCGTTCCTCTCCATTTCCGTTGAAGGGTCTCAGCACAAAACATCGACTGCTTGTTCCTCTCCGTAGATGCTACCTGACCACCTGAGTTCCTCCAGCATCTTGTTTGTATTTTTCTGGATTTCCAGCAGAAGTTTGTGCTTAGGATTGGGGATGGGGGGGGGGGGGGGGGAGACCTTGACAAAAGTTATACAAATCATGAGAGGCACAGATAGTACAGAACTTTTCCCATGGCAGTGGTGTCCAGGTTTTTATGTGAGGTGTAAGAGATTTTAGTGAGGATCTGCTGAAAATAATTTTCACCTGGAGGGTGTTTGAAGTTGGGAAGATGCTGGTTGCAAAGGTGTTGGAGAATCAGATCCAGGTGACAATAACAGAATATCCGAGAGGGGAAGGTTGAAGAGACCGGCAACATGGCATTAAGAAGCATTTGGAAGAGCACTTAAATCATTGGGTGGAGAAGACCGTGGACCAAGTGCTGGTCTAGTGCCTTGAAAAAGTACTCAGCCCCTACAACTATTTTCCCATTTTAATGTCATATTTTCTAAAATTTAAAATATTATCGAAGCTGGATTTTAAACTAATCTACAAAACATTGTGCATCATGTCAAATCAACAGAAAAATTCCAAACTCTGTCAACACTTAACTCAAAATTAAAAACCAAAATTTGTGAGGCTAAAAGAGTATTCATCCCCTTTGTAATTACTATGCTAACTTTCCTTGGGTGCAATATACAATAACACTTTACCAGCTCACCCAGTTTGTTGATGTAGAAAATCAGAGAATGTGTTTTAAGGAGAATTCTTAAGAATAAATACCCTCTCTATCTGTAAGGTCCAACACTATGGTAGATTTTCCACAGACCAAACTAAAGTGAAAGCTAAAGAGCTTTCAAGACAAGTCAGGAAATGATAATAGAGAAGCAGAAATCAGGAGAAGGGTACAAGGCCATCTTAAACTCACTGAACACACCTTGGAGCTCAGTGCAGTCCATTGTGAAAAGTGAAAAAAACATGAAACCACAGCCTAAATCAGGCTGCCCCTCTAAACTTAGTCACCAGAGAAGAATGACTCATGTAAGAGAGGCTACTATGATGTCCACAGTCACTCTGAATGAGCTGCAGAAGTCCATGACTACAACTGGAGATGAAATTCATGGCTCCACAATCTCTTAAGACCTTGCACAAAATGGGTATTTATGGAAGAGTGGCAAGGAAGAAGCTCTGGCTAAAAAAAAAAGCATATCTTTGCCCTTAGACTTTGCAAAGCGTTACGTAGAAGATATTGTAAAGATGTGGAAGAAGGTCTTGTGGTCAGATGAGAATAAAGTGGAAATTCTTGTCCTCAACAGTAAGCGGTAAGTGTGGCGTAAATCTGATACTGCACATCAGTCAGGTAACATCATCCCTACCGCCAAGTATGGAGGAGGTACCATCGTGCTATGAGGGAATTTTCAGCAGCAGAGACTGGAAATCTGGTCAGGATTGATGGGAAGGAATGTTGCTAAATACAGGATATTTTAAAAAACCTGCTAGCCTCTGCCAGAAAGCTTAAACTGGGGAGGAAGTTCGTCTTTCAGCAATACAATGACCAGAGCAACCATGGAGTGGCTTCAAATGAAGAAAGTTGATGTCCTTGAGTGGCCCAGTCAGAGTCTTGACCTTGACCCGTTCGGAACATCTCTGGCAAGACCTCAAGGTTGCTGTCCACCACCACTCCCCAGCTAACCTGGCACAGCTTAAGGAATTTTGCAAAGAGAAATGGGCAAATCTTGTTCCATCATGTTGTGCAAAGCTAATAGAGACCTATTCAAAATGGCTCCTGGCAGTAATAGCTGCAAGAGGTGGTTCAACAAGTACTGAGCAAAGGAGGATGAATACTTTGAACTGCTGTCATTTCGTTTTTGAATTTTTAGTTTTTCATTCTTTACAATTTCCCCTGCTTTTTGGGCTCTACTGTGAAAAGAAGAGCATGTGATTCACAAATAAAAATTCTCAGTTAAATTGACCAATATCCCTGGTTGTAAAACTTATTTACATGAACAAAGGGTTGGGGCTGAATACTTTTTTCAAGGCTCTGTGGAACTGTTTATTGAAGATAGGAACGTTGTTGGCTGAGGGGCCTGTTTCTGTGCTGTATGACTGACCTGTGCTTTGGTTATTCTCCCAATGGCTAGCATGGTAGCATAGTGGTTAGTGTAACACTGGTACTGCGACAGGGACCCAGTTCAGTACTGCATTGTTCATAGGGAGTTTGTATGTTTTTTCCGTGACCACATGCTTTCCTTCCGGTACTTGCATTTCCTCCCACATTCCGACGACATACAGGTTAGAGTTAGTAAGTTGTGAACATGCTGTATTGGCACTGTAAGTGTGGTGACATACGCGGCTGTTCTCAGCACATCCTTGGACTGTGTTGGTTGTTGATGCAAACAGCACATTTCACTGAATGCTTCAGTGTAACGTGATAAATAAGCTAATCTTTAAATAAGACCATAAGATGTAGGAGCAAAATTAGGCTATTTGACCCCTCGAGTCTACTCCGCCATTTCTTTATGGCTGGTCCAATTTTCCTCTCGACCCCAACCTCCTTTCTTCTCCCTGTATCCCTTTGTGCCCTAACCAATCAAGAATATATCAACCTCTGCTTTAAATATACACAAAGATTTGGCCTCCTAAGCTATCTGTGGCAAAGAATTCCACAGATTCCCCGCTCTCTGGCTGAAGAAATTCCTGCTCATAGCAAAGATTAATTTGCATCAGTATCTTACTGCTCTATGGAAATGTTCTAATAACACTGTGATATTGAGTGAGTGACTCACTGTCAGTCATGATGTTCTTTACATTCAGTGTTGGGGAGACGCCTGGATGCAAAAGGCTACATGTTGTTTTAGAGAATAGGATGGTGCTTCCTGAACTTTAGCCAATCAATACTCAGCCTTCAACTAATTACAGATAAAGCTGTTTCTGGGAATTTGAAGTGCACAAATTGAATGAATAAATTGCTCTGTGGAGAGCTGGAATAGAATGGCCCATGAGTGAATGGCTGTGACTCACTTCCTACTTCGCATCTAGGATTACACTTTTTAAGTACTTAATTGGTTTGAAAGTGCTTTGGGACATCCTGAAGGTCATGAGGGGTACCTGCCTGTCTTTGGTTAATCACTCTCTGACTCATAAATGTGAATAAACGCAAGGAATCACACACAATGCTGGAAGAACTTGGCAGGTCAGGCAGCATCTATGGTGAGGAATAAAGAACTGACGTTCAGGCTGAGACCCTTCACAGAAGCAAAGCATCAACTCTTTATTCCTCTCCATAAATGATGGCAGACCTGCTGAGTTCCTCCAGCATTTTGTGTGTGTTACTCTGACCATAGACACTGTCTGACCTGCTGAATTCCTCCAGCATTTTGTGTGTGTTACTCTGACCATAGACACTGTCTGACCTGCTGAGTTCCTCCAGCATTTTGTGTGTGTTACTCTGACCATAGACACTGTCTGACCTGCTGAGTTCCTCCAGCATTTTGTGTGTGTTACTTTGACCATAGACACTGTCTGACCTGCTGAGTTCCTCCAGCATTTTGTGTGTGTTACTCTGACCATAGACACTGTCTGACCTGCTGAGATCCTCCAGCATTTTTTGTGTGTTACTTTGACCATAGACACTGTCTGACCTGCTGAGTTCCTCCAGCATTTTGTGTGTGTTACTCTGACCATAGACACTGTCTGACCTTGCTGAGATCCTCCAGCATTTTTTGTGTGTTACTTTGACCATAGACACTGTCTGACCTGCTGAGTTCCTCCAGCATTTTGTGTGTGTTACTCTGGACCTCCAGTTTAGCAAGAATATGAGAAATGAAAGGATACAAAACCAGCTAATATTAGATTAGGTATTGTGGGAATTTTATCATGTGGAATGAAATCGGTTCAAATTAGTTGGTATGAATGACAGTTGTGTTGTAAGCTGTGTTAAAGGAAAGATGGTATGTTTTAAAAGTTGATAATTGGTTTCACTTTCACACGACATCAGTAACCATGCAGAACAGTTACTGGGAAAGTGCAATGTAGTAGGGTAGGTAAAGGTGTAACGGCCACAACAAAGTAGACTGAGATCACATTCATTTGTATCATACAAGAGGTCTGTCTGTTCAAGAGTCTTGTGATGTCGCGATTGAAGCTGTCCTTGAGCCTGATGATAGGAGTTTAAGTGTTTGTATCTTCTGCCCAATGGAAAGAAGTAGAAGAGAGACTGACTTGGGTGGGAAGGGTCCTTGATTATGTTGGCTGCTTTTAAGGCAGTAGGAGGTGTAGACAGAGTCTATGGAGGCGAGGCTAGTTTGTGTGATGGACTGAGCTGTGTCCACATCTCTAGCAGTCTTGGCAAGAGCAGTTGATGTGATATATCCTGATAAGATGTTTTCTATGGTGCATCGGTAAGTTGGTAGGGGTCATCTTTTTGGTGCATTATCACGTTTATTGCCCATCCCTAATGAATTGAAAGAGCTTTGGGTTATGGGCTAAGCAAATGTATCTTGACTTAATTATTGCTTCCACCATTTCTGTTTTGTAGGATAAAGCCATTGCAGAGCCAGTAAGCCGGTTGTTGGAAACCACAATGCGGAGTACCCATATGCCATCTCGAATTGGAGCACTGCATGGAATCCTGTACATCCTGGAATGTGATCTGTTAGACGAAACAGCGAAGCAGCTCATTCCAACCATCTGTGATTACCTGCTGTCCAACCTGCGTGGAATAGCACAGTACGAAACAACGCTCTTCATTTTTTATTACCAGCAAGCTTGTGTTTATCCTTGCTGTCGAGCATTAAGCAAGGTCCTCAGTGTGTGGGTAATAAGGTTAAAAAAAATCCTCTCAAGCATGGAAAGCCATTATGTATTTAGAAGATCCAGAGAAGATTGAATGTCACTGTCATTGAGAAATATTTGTTCTTTGGTGCTTCCATTTTGAGCAAAATACTTGAGATACTTTGGCTGTGATCTGCTGCCTAATTACAAAAAAAATCCTAACCACAATTGTGATCTGTTGCCTAATTACAAAAAAATTTCCAATCTAACAAAGAATGCTGCAAATCTGAACCAAAAATAGTGCAGAGAAGGAATGATCAGTGTTCAATCTCTGATCAAGTCAGCTTCATCTGAGCTAACACATTGATGCGGTGAATCAGTGCAAAGTGCTATTGATTCAATCCCCTCATGTCACAGGTTTGTCACAGTTACTTGGCCATTGTACCAGAATCAATAGGTCAGAATGCCAAATTAAACCTATATTTGAAAATAGGTTAATCCCTATTTATCTTGACTTGTTGCCCATAGTTGGAGAAATTGAGAGGCTTTGCGAGGGGGTGTTGCCATTATTACAGGAGGCAAAGGATATTTCATTGCTGTGAAAAATTATGTATTACATGTAAAATAACCTGTGTACTGGAAACAGGACCTATCCACTTGTTCTGCTAATACCCATCTGTTTCTTTTGCAGTTGTGTCAACATCCACAATCAACAGCATGTTTTGGTAATGTGTGCAACGGCTTTTTACCTGATTGAAAACTATCTGCTTGATGTGGGGCATGAATTTACCGCAGGCATAATACAGGTATTGTGGAGTCATATAGAGATACCACATAGACACAGACATTTCAGCCCATCGTGTCCCTGCTTGACCATCGACCACCTACGTTTACACTAATCCTATTTTATTCTTCCTCCACTCTCCTCATCCATTCCTGTCAACCCTTCCGAAATTTTAGTGCTCACAAGTGCGTTACAGAAGCCACAAGTGATTTTCTTTCACATCACTTTCCTCCCCCACACTAAAAATGATGTGGGAGGAAACTCACACACCCGGAGGAAACCTGTGCATTCACAGCAAGAGCTTGCAAACTCCACAGATCAGTTTCAGAGGTCAAGATTTAACCCAGGTTGCTGGGGCTGTGATGTAGTGTCTCTATTAACGGCACCACACTGCTAGTGTCATAGGGTTTTTAATTAAGACCTTTACTGGTGTAAAACAAAACACAACCATTCCTTTCTAAAAGGATATAATGGAAAATAAGTGGAATTAAGTTTAACTTGTACAGAACATTGGTGGTTTTACTGGGATGCAGTGCATGGATCAGATCTCCATGTTATGAAATATTACTTGTATTGGAGAAAGTGAATCTCTTTTGCACAAAGATGTTGTCAGAAATAAGAAAGGTTTCATTTCAAACCTTTCTCAAGTTTTCTCAAGAAAATGTCAGCAGGCTGCACTTTTCCTCTGGGGGCAGGTAACTTGTCAGGGTATGTAAGTTTATCCAAAGCTGGAGGTTTAGATGCTTGGGGGCAGTGGGGAGAAAGCTTTCTTGTCATTGACAAACATAACCAGTTTAAGAGTGACTTTGTTTCTCAATATTTAGAATGTGGAATGGTTTGTCACATGATAAGTAACGTGGATCAATTCAGGGTGAGGCTAAGTTTATGCATAAGATGTGTAGAAAAGGTATAAGGGGTGAGGTCATAAACAAGGTGAACTGAATGGCCTGTTTCTGTGCTTGGTCCAACTATAAATACTGTTTATCAGGTGAACCAGCATTACAAAGTTCTTTCATCATGGTAGCCTGCTCACACTTCCCTCATTATTTCATTGCACTTTAACAGCCCGTCCTTTTATATCCTGCACTCAAGCTTCTATCAGGCCTTACCTTCAATTTCAGTGGCTTTGCAGTGGTAAAGGGTGATGAGCTCTTCATTTTGTGAAGGAGATTGATGATGTTAGGCTAGGTGAACAGAAACTTGTGTTCACTTTGTTTAATACAGTGGATTCTGGTTAATTGGGACACATCAGGACCAGTACATTTTGGCCCAATTAGGCGGTCGCCCCAAATCATGGAAATAGCTAAAAGGTATAAAAAAAAGACAAACTACCATTTAACTGAGTAACAATTTATGTATTTAAATTGTTACTCAGCACTCTACAGTGCTATAAAATTATATTAGTTCCTAATAGTTATTGACAGAGGAATTCATCCACCAGGTTCTTTTGATTGACTGTAAAAGAACAAAATCATTGCAGGCACCTAGTGCAGATAATTGCCTGGCTTCATACAAAGCTTTAGATGATTGCATCCCCCAAAGCTTTATTTTCATTGTAATATTCAAGATGATTGGCAATACCTTCGTAGTTCCAAACTTGCAGTAATCAATTTTTTTTCCACTCCTAACTGTTTCTGGCATCTCTCAGACTGAATGCTTGCAACTGCAGAAAGCAAGACAGTTCTGAATTGTCTTACTGTTTATTGCTCGCCAGCTATCAGTGACAAAAATCACTGCATAATGAACACAAACACAGGCAATTGATGCTGATCGGTCTAAGCACCATGTGGAGCAGGGGTTGATGAGAATGGTCCATTGCATAGAAAAGGTTGGAACCCCTGATGTAGAATCTAATGGCCTTGCAAGTGCATGCGACTGATGCTAGTTAGAAACTGTTGGGCGACAATTTAATTGCATATTGTCCCATTAAACAAAGTGAATCACGGCTATTTTCTCGATTTAGTTTTGTTCTTTAAGAGTTGTTCCAAATAAATGGCTACCCCGATTAAGTGATGACACAGTTTATTGGAATCCACTGTTTTCTTTTAGTTAAATACAGTTGTATCATTTCTAATCATCTTCAGATGAAACCTCTGTCCCTGTAGTAATTCCTGAAACAGAATTTAATGCTTATGCCATATTGTCATCAGAGTCTGATTTAATTCTGACCTGCCCTTCATGAATCTATTTCAATCCAAGCTTTTCATTTTAACTAGTGCTGGTATAGTGTTGTTATTATGTTGGGTAATTTCACTTGTAATTCAATTTTGTTGATTTTTAAAAAATTCTAATCTATTTGAAAACTCTCTTGTCATGCATTCTCCTACGGTTCATGGACTTTTTGCTTTGTACATTCATTAGTGTTTGGATGTTCTTGTACATTGAGCAGAATAGATTATCTAGAGCTCTGAATACCATTTTAAATATTTCCTGTTGTCATTCTACATGCTTGCCAGTTGGTGTGTACTATGCATTTGATAGCATTATTGATCTTTATTCACACAGATTTCTTTCTTACTGATAGCAGTGTCACCTTTTTTTATTTGCTGGGAAAAGAACTCCTATGTTGGTACTTGTTAAGAGCTGATTAAAAATACCTTCAATACTGGTCACTTCAGAAATACTTGGGCATCAGCCTGAAAATGTCATTTTGTCCTGATGTTAAGATACGTGAAGATAGAACCCCTTATCAGCCAGCATTTTTGTTTATGTACTGTGGAGGCACACCCTTAGTTTAGGAATTGGTGCGGTGTGCATTCTTTTTATGAATGCAGCTTGCAATAGTCCTGCAACTTGGTTAACTGGATAATTAACTGTTTATGCAGAAATTAAATAAGCTCTGCATGCTGGCCTCAAGCCTCATGTGTATGTAAACAAATCGAAGGCTTAACGGAGCAAATTTATAATTGTGAGGGGAGAGTGATACCAATGTATCATTAAAAAAGAGCTACAGTTATATCTGTTTCTATCTTCCTTAGTGATTGGTTGTAAGAATATTTGATTTTTTTGTTTACACCTGTGATTCATTCCCGAGGTACATAAACAGATGCTTCATTTTGAAGCTTGTACATTTGGAATAACCTATATTATCAGTCTGTCAGTGAGATAAGTTGTTGCTTGATTTTAGATGTGCGGAGTCATGGTCTCTGGCAGTGAGGAATCCACCCCTTCCATAATCTACCACTGTGTCTTGCGTGGGATGGAGCGACTTCTTCTCTCAGAACAGCTCTCAAGATTGGATGGAGAGGCACTGGTAAAACTCAGTGTGGATAGACTGAACATGCACAGTCCACACAGGGCCATGGCTGCCCTGGGGCTGATGCTGACCTGCATGTACACAGGTATGGTACAGTTGCACATCATTTACTCCAAGATTAACGTTTGACCAATAAGCTTGAACAAGTTTCACTAGATTTTTGAGGTTGTTCAAAGACAAGAAAATCTGCAGATGCTGGAAATCCAAGCAACATGCACAAAATGCTGGAGGAACTCAGCAGGCCAGGTAGCATCTACGGAAAAGAGTAAACAGTTGATGTTTTGGGCCAAGACCCTTCATCAGAACTGGTAAAAAAGACGAGAGGTTAGAGCAAGAAGGTGTGAGGAGTGGAGGGAGAAGTATAAGGTGGTAGGTGATAGGTGAAACTGGGAGAGGGGAAAGGGTGAAAGAGGTAAAGGGCTGGAGAAGGGGGAATCTGATAGGAGAGGGTAGAAGACCATGGAAGAAGAGGAAGGTGATGGGCTGGTAAGGAGATGAAGTGAGAAAGGGGAACGGGGATAGTGAAAGAAGGGGCAATTACTGTAAGTTCAAGAAATCAATGTTCATGCTATTAGGTTGGAGGCTACCCAGATGGAATATATAGGTGAGGACAAGAGGAACCTTATCTCAGATGGGGTGGCAGGAGAATGAGGTGAGGGCAGTCGTATGTGAAATTAAAGAGATGCGGGTGAGGGCAGCATTGATGGTGGAGGTAGGGAAGCCCCTCTCTTTGAAGGAGAATATCTTAATAGTTGTGGAAAAAAGCTTCATCCTGAGACTAGATGTTGTGAAGACAGGACTGAGAGGAGGGGATTGTGGTAAAGATGGAGGACTGAGAGAAGAGAATGCAGCAAAGATGGAGGATTTTTTTTCGAAGTTGTTTGTTGCTTGACAGATTTTTTAATCTCAAGGAAAAGTTTTTCTTTTGGCATTTAAGTCATAGTTACATTGTCAGAATGGAGCTCGATGGCTTAAATCCTGGAGAATCTGGTGAAACACACTCAACCAGTAATTGATTTATCAATATTACACATGCTAAGACGCAGTGGAAGACTTTGTTTTGGAAGCCATCTATATGGATGATGTCAGAACATAAATGCATCAAGATAGTACAAATGAAAAGCAGTAACAGTGCAAAATGTAGTTACAGAGAAAATGCAATGTTCAGGTAATATTTGCTTCATAAAGAGAAACTTGCAGGATTTTTGGAGTATTATTTCCAAGTGCCAACATAGACATAAGCTGGCCTCTCTGCTCCAGACATGTGATTCTTTATGGCAAGTTGTTGCTACTTCAGTAAACTTTTTTTTCCCTCCAGGAAATTTTATTTAGAGATACAACGTGGTAAAAGGTCCTTCTGGCCCAGTTGTATTTATTTATTTGGCATGCAGTGTGAAATAGGCCCTAACAGCCTTTTCAGCCATACTGCCCAATCCTTGCCTCATCACAGGGCAATTGACAACAACTAATTAACCTACCAACTGGTGTGTATTTGGATTGTGGGAGGAAACCCATGCAGTCACAGGGAGAACATACAAACTCCTTACAGGCACTGGCGGAAATTGAACCTGAACTGCTGGTACCATAAAGCGTTGTGCTAGCCACTATGCTACCATGCTGTCCCAATTAGCCCATAATGCTTAATGAGTTGCCAGAATGTTGTATAACCCACCTGGGAAGTGAATCTGCTGCCATCTCCAGTGTGTCCAATACAAGTCTCATACCCAATGCTTAATGTCTTGATTGTTTTATATTCCATGGAGCTGTAAATGGCTGAGTCCAATTGAATAGAAAACTCAACGTGTGTAAAAGAATAAATGAAACATCGAGCCCTGCAGTGCTGATTCTTTTTTTCTCTGTGTGTGTGTGTGTACCATAAACAGGTAAAGAGAAGAGCAGCCCTGGTCGAAGTTCAGACGCTGACCCCACAGCTCCCGATAGCGAGTCTGTCATTGTGGCGATGGAGCGAGTTTCTGTTCTCTTTGATAGGTGGGTGTGTAGAGGAGTTTTAACCTGCAGACTGATCCAGCACATGTTCCCCATTTCTCTGCTTTTGTTAACTTACCCTTTCTTTCATCATTCAATCAGTAACGATGTGAGAATTTTCCAAACCTGATTCAGCAAGATTAAGACAAATCTACTAATTGTTGAGATTGCATCAAGCAGAAAAAACAACCAGTTGGATATTGTGTTTTAGCCTTAATTCCCTGTGCAAATTTAATCCCACAGAGGAGCAAGGAACATACTGCTACTTCCACTTCAGCGAGGTGATTATTAAAAGACTCCGAACTATGATTTACAGCTGTTTTTCAGCTATGTGTAAACTGCAGGAATGAAGCAATCTGCTCTCAGTGTGCCGCTCGCTAATTTGCACTTCTTTCTGAATGCCATGCTGGGGGTTTCTTTGGATCGATCCTGGTGGGTTTTGGTTTGGGCTATATTCAGCTTCGAGTGGGTCCGCTGAGTAAACATACCATGCTGTGTCTAGCTGCTGGGTGTCTGCCGTACAGAGCTGGCTGTTGAACAGTGGACAACACAGAAGAGGTTTCAGCACTGAATGGAGCATTCATCAAGGGAAAAATACAGTAGCATTCTGTCAGGGGGCAGAGACCCTTTCATAGTGAGACTTATGCCACTTCAGGGACTGTAACATTCGGTACCAAAGTTTGTGAATATGAAAACTATGATGTAGAAGTGTGAAGACTTGTTCTGTGATTTTCTTGCCTACAATTAACCCTGGAAATAGACACAAGTCATTTGATATTGATTGAAACACATTACTGTTCAGAATGGTATTTGGTACGTAAGGGAATAAAGACCTAAAGTTAGTGTTCAGATGCTTTTGTTTAACTTATGTTTCTGAATTCAAGATGCAGTCTTTCATTTAGAAATTTTGTACCTTCTCACCAGTGTGTCAGTTATCACATAGACTAGCAAATGCCACACAGCCAAGTCTTATTTTTAACAGGTACATTTGTCCTAAGTATTTTCTTTCCTGTTTCTAGCTTTGATGGCTTTTAACCACAGGACATAGTGTACAAAGGTGGGGTAAGCACTGGCTTTGTTTCCACGGAGAGTGGCTTTGTACAACATCATGCTCCCTGCCAATTAACTCTGAAAGTTCTCAGTCAAAGCATCACACAGCACAGAAACAGGCCATTGGTGATGTTGAATTAGGGTGTAGAATAGATTTTTTTATTTCAACTGTCAAATGCTTGCTTGTATTTTATATAATCACTTGTATATGCATAATTGTTCAGTGAATTTTCCAGTAATTGTGGTACAGTTGAGTCTGTATTTTTCTAGACACTTTTTAGTTATAGCAGAAGTCGTGCCACTTGAATCAGCTATTTTATAGGTTAATTGTTATCACTGGAGTTTTGTTTACCTTTAGTCTGAGACAATCGGTACTTTTTGTTCACTTGACTCCTTTGCACATTCTTCGTTCTTGTAACACTGAATGAAACAGCCACAAGCAATAATTTCATGCCTTATTCATGACTTCCAAAGAACCTTTAGATCACAAAATCACCAGGATCCAACCATGCTACTTTTCTATACTAGCTCCATTGTCCTGCATTTGGTCCAAGGCCTTGACATTTTAAAAGTTTGTCTAAGTGCTTAAATGTGAGAGTGTCTGCCTCCGCTTCTTCTTTATGCAGTGCATTCCAGACTCCAGTCACTCTCGTGGGGAAGAATCCTCTTCAGATCCCTTTTAAACCTCATGCCTCTCATTTTATGGATTGAACTCTTATTTTAGACAACCCACTAAAAGGAAAATAGTTTCTTATTGCTGTATCTAATCTCATAATTCTTTATACCTTTTATCAGGGAAAAAGGTGCCTCAACACTACGAAAAGCAAACACAGCCTATCTAATCTCTCCTCATAATCAGAGCAATTTCCTGATGAGTCTCCTGTATCCTCTACTGTAATATCACATCCTGTACTGTGTGAGCAGAACCCCATACAGTGCACCACCAGTGCTTTATAATGCCATATACAACCTCCAAACTGGGGCAGTTAGCCTTTGAGCAAAACAGGCAAATGGTGAAGCAACTCATCAAGTCAGGCAGTAACTATTTAGAGGGTTGAGCAATCAGTGTTTTGGGCTGAAACCCATCATAAGGACTGGAAAGGAAGGGGGAAGAAGCCAGAATAAGAAGATGGAGGGAGGGGGAAGGTCTAAAAGCTGGCAGGTGAGACCAGATGTGGGGCAAGTAGGTGAGTGGGGGAGGTGGGAGAATCAAGTGAAAAGCTGGGCCTGTGAACCAGCAATCTAATGAAGTAGATAAACATAAATTGAAGTTGTTCTCCTTTGGAAATGTCCTACCTGTTAATTGAAGAATAATCCTTGTGTTTCCATTTTGCTTACAGCTGTGATGAATTGAAAGCATCAGATGTTTATAGAATATATAAAAGTCTTATTTTTAGTTTGTCCAAGTTGCTTGCTGCTTTTTCAACTGAATTTCTTGTTCTCTGTTAGAATTCGGAGAGGTTTCCCTTGTGAGGCGCGGGTCGTGGCACGGATTTTGCCACAATTCCTTGATGATTTCTTTCCACCACAAGATGTGATGAATAAGGTTATTGGGGAATTTATTTCCAATCAGCAGCCCTATCCACAGTTCATGGCCACAGTTGTTTACAAGGTATGTCTCTGTTTGCTACGATATAAAGCTTGCAGTCCTAAAACCGGTCAACTATTCTGTGACACAAGTTTCTGAAAATCCAGAATAACAGACAGACTGCTGAGGAACTCCGCAGGTGCTTCATCAAGCTCCTTTGCTCCGTCCGCAACAAGCAGCATTTCCCAGTGCCAAATATTTTAATTCCACTGCCCATTCCCCTGTCAGCCCAAGACCTCATCTACTGCCATGATGCGGCCACTCTTAAGATTGGATGAATATTCTGTCTGGATAGCCTCCAACTTGATGCCATGAACATCAATTTCTCTAACTAACGATAATTTCTCTCTCTCTCCTTTCTTTATCCATACCCCATTTTGGCTCCCCTCCTACCCCTTTTCTTTTCCTCACCTGCCTATCACCTCTTCTGGTGCCCCTCCTCCTTCCCTTTCTCCCAACTATCTCCTCACCTATTAGATTTCTTAAGCCCTTTACCTTTTCCACTTATCAAATCCTAGCTTCTTATGTCATTCCCCCTCCCCCATTCAGCTACCTAGCCCCTCATCTGGTCTCACGTATCAGCTGCCAGAATGTACTCCATCTCTTCCCCCCCCCCCCCCCCATGCTTTCTTATTATGGCTTTACCCATTCCTTTCAAGTCCTGCTAAAGGGTCTCAGCATGAAAAAATGACTCCTGTGGCGACCCACTTTCTGCGCAGGCGAACCGGCTCACAAATAGCCAGCGCATGAGGGGAGACTTTGGTAATGCACCTCTGACGTCATGTCCGCCCGGAGAGGGCGGGCGCTAGGGATTAAATGCCAGTGCCGCGAAGTTTGAATAAACTAGTCTCAAAACGACTTACTGGCTGCGTGTCGTTATTTCAGCGCTGTGTGTAGCACATCGCTACATTGGTGACCCCGACGGTCCAAACGGGATTTGGACCAAAGATGACCGACTCTTCATCTGTTCACGCAGTTTCGCTAAAACTGCTGACTTTCTGGACCACGTGTGTGGTTTAGCCAAGCAGAAGCCCAGTTCCAGATTCGGCAGATATCCTCTGATTCCACGCGTTACTACCACGTGGTGAGTGCCCTTGACCAGGAGACGGCCGCCCAGGTTGTAGATTTCACACAGTTGCCCCCGGAAGAAGGCAAATATGAAGCATTCAAAGCGCTGCTCATTGGGACCTTTGGCCTCTCGCGGCATGAGTGAGGTGCCCGCCTGCTTCACCTGGACAGTTTGGGAGACAGACTGCCGTCAGCATTAATGAACGAGATGCTGGTCCTGGCTGACGGACACAAGCCCTGCCTCATGTTCGAGCAAGCGTTCCTAGAGCAACTGCCCAGGGACATACATCTGCTGCTGGCTGACGCAGATTTCAGCGACCCCCGGAAGGTGGCGGCCCGGGCAGACGTGCTGTGGAAAGCCAAGATGGAGAGCGTGGCATCCGTCGGTCAGATTACCAGGCCACGCACCCAACAGCAGACCAGACCAGGCCCGGCAGGGGAGCGCACACAACACAGAGACAGGAGTGAGGAGGCCAGTGAACAATGGTGTTTCTACCACCAGCGGTGGGGCACAAATGCCTGCCCTTGTCGCCCGCCCTGCAAGGGCCAGGGCCAGCTGCCACTAATGACTATGGCGGCTGGCCACCAGGACAGCCCCTTGTACGTCTGGGACAAATAGTCGGGACGCCGCTTCTTGGTCGACACTGGAGCGGAAATCAACGTCTTGCCCCCAATGGGGTACAACACCTGCAACAGGAAGCCAGGACCCACCCTGAGGGCCGCAAACGACAGCACGATACGGACCTACGGCACCCGCACAGTACAGCTGCAGTTCGGCGCCAGCCAGTTCACGTGGGACTTCACACTGGCCACCGTGGCCCAACCACTCCTGGGGGCGGACTTCTTGAGAGCTCACAGCCTGCTGGTTGACTTGCAAGGGAAAAGACTGGTACATGCCGAGACTTTCCAGACGTTCTCCCTGGGTGAAGCCAAGTTGCCAGCCCCACACCTGGACTCCATCACGCTGTCGGACAACAAATTCACCAGAATCCTGGCAGACTTTCCATCGATTCTGGCACCGCAGTTCACGGCAGCCATGCCCAGACACGGGGTTCAGCATCACATCCTGACCAAGGGACCACCCCTTCATGCCCGTGCACAAAGGCTCCCCCCGGAAAAGCTCTGCCTGGCGAAGGAGGAGTTCAAGAGGATGGAGGGATTGGGGATCGTACGGAGGTCCGACAGCCCATGGGCCTCCCCGCTGCACATGGTACCCAAAGCAGCCGGGGGTTGGAGACCATGCGGCGACTACCGCAGACTGAACGAGGCTACCACCCCAGACCGCTACCCCGTGCCGCACATACAGGACTTTGCAGCAAACCTGCATGGGGCAAGAATATTTTCCAAAGTAGACCTCGTCCGGGGATACCATCAAATCCCGGTGCACCCTGAAGACATCCCCAAAACAGCACTTATCACCCCGTTCGGCCTGTTCGAGTTCCTCCGAATGCCGTTCGGCCTGAAGAATGCCGCACAGATGTTCCAGCGGCTAATGGATGAGGTGGGACGCGACCTGGACTTTGCGTTCATCTATTTGGACGACATCCTTATAGCCAGCAGTAGTCGCCAGGAGCATCTGTCCCACCTCCGCCAGCTCTACTCTCGCCTGAGTGATTTCGGCCTCACGATCAACCCGGCCAAATGCCAGTTCGGTCTCGATACCATCGACTTCCTGAGCCACAGGATTACCAAAGACGGGGCAACACCTCTACCCGCCAAGGTAGATGCAATCCGCCACTTTGCCCGGCCCAACACAGTCGAAGGCCTACAGGAGTTCATTGGTATGGTGAACTTCTATAGACAATAGACACTAGGTGCAGGAGTAGGCCATTTGGCCCTTCTAGCCAGCACCGCCATTCACTGTGATCATGGCTGATCATACACAATCAATATCCCGTTCCTGCCCTCTCCCCATATCCCTTGACCCCGCTATCTATAAGAGCTCTATCTAACTCTCTCTTGAATGCATCCAGAGACCTGGCCTCCACTGCCTTCTGGGGCAGAGCATTCCACATATCCACCACTCTCTGGGTGAAAAAGTTTTTCCGCATCTCTGTTCTAAATGGCCTAACCCCTTATTCTTAAACTGTGGCCTCTAGTTCTGGACTCGCCCATCAGCAGGAACATGCTTCCTGCCTCCAGTGTGTCCAATCCCTTAATAATCTTATATGTTTCAATCAGATCCCTTCATCCTTCTAAATTCCAGTGTATACAAGCCCAGTCGCTCCAATCTTTCAACATATGACGGTCCCGCCATTCCGGGAATTAACCTTGTGAACCTACGCTGCACTCCCTCAATAGCAAGAATGTCCTTCCTCAAATTTGGAGACCAAAACTGCACACAATACTCCAGGTGGGGTCTCACCAGGGCCCTGTACAGCTGCAGAAGGACCTCTTTACTCCTATACTCAATTCCTCTTGTTATAAAGGCCAGCATGCCATTAGCTTTCTTCACTGCCTGCTGTACCTGCATGCTTGCTTTCATTGACTGATGTACAAGAACACCTAGATCTCGTTGTACTTCCCCTTTTTCTAACTTGACTCCATTTAGATAGTAATTCTACCACCGTTTCCTCCCCTCAGCAGCCCGTATCATGCGCCCTTTGTACACCCTGATGTCGGGTAAAGGCAAGGACATTACTTGGGACGAGGAGGCCGCGGCCACTTTCGTTAAAGCCAAGGAAGCCTTGGCAGATGCCGCGATGCTGGTGCACCCCAGAACGGATGTTCCGACCGCACTTACGGTGGACGCATCCGACACAGCAGTCGGTGGGGTGCTGGAGCAGCTCATCGAGGGGCACTGGCAACCCTTGGCATTCTTCAGCAAGCACCTACGACCACCCGAACTCAAGTACAGTGCTTTTGACCGGGAGTTGTTGGCACTGTATCTGGCAATCCGGCGTTTCAGGTACTTCTTAGAAGGCAGGCCGTTCACCGCGTTCACAGACCACAAACCGTTGACCTTTGCATTCATGAAGGTGTCCGATCCCTGGTCGGCTCGCCAGCAGCGACATCTGTCCTACATCTCCGAGTACACGACGGACATCCAGCATGTCTCGGGAAAGGACAACATCGTGGCGGATGCACTCTCCAGACCAGCTGTCCAGGCCCTGTTCCTGGGGGTGGCCTATGCAGCACTGACGGAGGCGCAGCAGGCAGACGACGAGATGCCCAGCTACAGGACCGCAGTCTCGGGTTTGCAGCTGCAAGACTTTCTCGTAGGCCCAGGTGAGAGGACCCTCCTGTGCAACGTGGCTACCGGCCAACCTCGCCCCATCGTCCCGGCAGCTTGGAGGCAGCGAGTTTTCGACTCCATACACGCTTTGGCACACCCATCTATCAGGACAACCGTCCGGCTGGTCTCCAGCAAGTTCGCGTGGCACAGACTTCGCAAGCAGGTCAGTGAATGGGCCAGAACGTGCGCGCAGTGCCAAACAGCCAAGGTGCAGGGGCACACTAAAGTCCCGCCGCAGCAGTTCGACCACATTCATGTGGATATCATGGGCCCCCTACCAGTGTCCCGAGGAGCACGGTACCTCCTAACTATGGTAGACCGGTTCACGAGGTAGCCAGCGGCAGTCCCGCTCACCGACACATCTGCCGATTTCTGCGCCCAAGCACTGATTGCAACCTGGGTAGCACACTTCCGGGTACCGGCCCACATTACCTCTGACAGAGGCGCCCAGTTCACCTCCAGATTGTGGTCGGCTGTGGCCAGCCTGTTGGGAACGCAGCTGCACCACACTACTGCCTACCACCCACAGTCGAACGGACTGGTGGAACGCTTCCACCGTCACCTGAAGTCGGCTCTCATGGCCCGCCTGAGAGGACCTAACAGGGTGGACGAGCTTCCCTGGGTCCTGCTTGGAATTCGCACAGCGCCCAAAGAGGATCTGCACGCCTTGTCAGCTGAATTGGTGTACGGCGCACCCCTGGCCGTCCCAGGAGAGTTCATACCAGCCCCAAGGGGGCAAGAGGAAGAACCCGCAGCAGTCCTGGACAGACTACGTGAAAGGCTCGGCAACCTGGCCCCCGTACTGACTTCACAGCACGGACAGACCCCAACCCATATACCCAAAGACGTGCAGAACTGTAAGTTTGTGTTTGTACGAAGGGGCGGACACCCAGCGCCGCTACAGCGGCCGTACGAAGGGCCGTTCAAGGTGATCAACAACAACGGGTCCACGTACATTCTGGACATTGGGGGGAAAGAGGAGGTTTTCACGGTGGACCAACTCAAACCAGCCCATGTGGACGGCGCAGCCGGTCGAGGTTCAGGCACCGTGGTGCAGAGGCAGACCTCCCAAACAGAGGCTGATCCAGACTCTGGACATTGGGGGTGTATCGCCAGTTCTGGGGGGGTGTTATGTGGCGACCCACTGTCTGCGCAGGCGAACCAGCTCACAAATAGCCAGTGTGCTATTTGTGACTTTGAGACTTTTGGTAATTGAGACTTTGGTAATGCACCTCTGACGTCATTTCTGCCCGGAGAGAGCAGGCACTAGGGATTAAATGCCAGCGCCGAGGAATTTGAATAAACTAGTCTCGAAACGACTTACCGACTGCGTGTCGTTATTTCAGCACTGTGTGTAGCACATCGCTACACTCCATTACTTTCTCTAGATGCTGCCTGATCTGCTGAGTTCCTCCAGTATTTTGTGTCTGTTACAAGTAGCCTGTGCCAGTGCTTTGCTTCAGGAGCCTCCACTGCCATTAATTTGTATTTTTACCAGCTTATTCTACTTTGTTTTTGTTCTCTTGTATCGTTATCTAATTTCCTTTATAAGGGCTTAGTTTGCCTGTGACTAACAAGGCTTCTCTGGAGCAGCCAATTATAAAAGTAAATGAATAAATCTTAGGTGCTTTAAAAACAACTTGTCAAAAGCCTGAACAGTCAACCAGACAAGTGAGAATTAAGGTTTCCTTTATTTGTAAAGTCCCTAGTGTAGGTAATTATCTCATAGTTCTTATTAGGATGGAATTATGTAAAAAAAAAAGAAATTAGGGGCCATGATATTATTTTAGCAAGTAGGATTAACAAGGATGTGTATGTGTTTGAAGCGAGGGATGTGTTGAAGTCCTAAATGACCATGTGTTATTGGCATTCACCAGGGACAAGGATGTGTATGTTAGAGAAATAAGGGAGCACTGTGTTGTCAAAGTAAATTTATTATACTATCTTGAGATTCATTTTCTTGCAGGCATTTACAGGAAAATAAAGACATAGAATATATTTTTAAAAACTATACATAAAGACTGACAAATAACCATTGTGTAAAAGAAAACAATTTATGAGAGTGTATGTTGTAGAATCCTTGAAAGCAAGTCTGTGGAATCAGTTCAGAGTTGTGGTGAGTGAAATTATCTACTTCCATTCAGGAGCCTAATGGTTGCAGGGTAATAACTGTTCCTGAATCTGAATGTGTGGGACCCAAGGCTTCTGTCCCTCTTGCCCAAAAGTTGTAAGGTGACGAGAGCATGACCTGTATGATGGGGGTCTTTGACATTGGATGCTGATTTCTTGTGGCATCGCTCCATGTAAACGTATTCAGTGATGGGGAATATTTTGTCTGTGTTGGACTGGGCTGTAACCACCACTTTCTGTGGTCTTTTTATTTGTTGCTGGGCATTGGTGTTTCCCTACTAAAGCATGATTAGGATGCTCTCTGCTGTCCATGTATGGAAGCTTTATGATTTGTATCAGGAAGGAAGAAGTGTTAGACCTATCAGTACACATTAGGTTGAAAATCTCAAGTACCTGACAGGATCTAACCCAGGATAGGAGAATTTTTCACCTTTGTTAGCTACAGGCAAGGTAGTAGAAGACTGGAGGATAGCTAATGTTGTCCCCTTGTTCAAAGAGGGTAGTTAGGCTAAGCTTGGAAACTACAGGCCAGTGAGCTTTGCCTGAATGGCAGGGGAATTGTTGAAGGTATGTACGAGACGGGATGTACGTTCATTTGAAAGACAGGGATTGATTAGGAGTCAGCATGGTTTTTGTTCAAGGGTGTCATGTTTCATAATCTGAGTTTTTGAGGAGCCAACTAAGAAATTTAATGAAGGGAGAGTAGTAGATCTGGTTCCTGTGGACTTTTTGGAAAGCCGTTTGACAAGATCCCACATAGTGGGCTCATCCACAACCTTAAGACATAAGGGATCTGAGGCACGTTGACAAATGTATCCAAAACTTGCTTAGTGATGAGAAGTATGCTGTTGTGCAGGTTTTGTTTCTGACTGAAGGTCAGAAACCATGGTCAACATTGATAAAATGGCAGAGCAGTCTAGATGGGCTGAATGGCTTAAATATGTTCCAATGTCCTGTTGTCTAACAGGTCTGCAACCAGTAGTGTAACTGTAGGGATCGGTGCTGGGACACTTATTGACTGATATAAATACGAGAATGTAGGTGGGCTGATTGGTAAGTTTGAAGATGCCATGAAAAAGGAGTCATAGATGGCAAAACCTGGGATACACAGTGGCATAGCTCAGCTAGAAAGTTAGCCTGAGCAAAGGCAGACAAATGTGAGGTCATGCATTTTGTGACATCAAATGTTGGCACAACATGTAAAGTAAGTAGCTGGGACCTTAAGAGCACTGATGTACAGAGGCACTTGACATGCAAGTCCATGTCTCCTTGGAAACAAAGAGACAGGTGGATATGGTGGTCAGGCAACCATTTGTTGTGTTTGCCTTCATAGGCTGAGCCATTGATTATAAGAGGACATCACATTACAATTGTAAAAAATGGTGTTTTGATGGCATTTAGACTATTGTGAATGGTTCTAGGTGCAACGCAGTTGTAAGTATGTGGAACAGTGGATAGAGTGCAGAAGATATTCACCAAGATAGTGTCTGGAATGGAGGGGTGTATTGGAAAGATTGGGGAGGCTGTTTATTCTCACTGGAATGTAAGAGGCTGAGAGGTGACATTGCAGTGGGTTTATTAAACTACAAGGAGCATACAGTAGAGTAGGAGTCTTTTTCCGGGGGCAGGGAGGTCTTTAACTAGGAAACATTTTAATGGAGATCTGAGGGGATCTTTTTTACACTGAGGGAGGTGATTATCTGGAATAGACAACCAGAAGTAGTAGTGGAGGACAGGTACTTGGGATAGGAGAGGCAAAGAGGGATATGAACTTAACGTGGGCAGATGGGATTAGTGTACACAAGTATCACAGTCAGCATAAACGTGATGAGCTGAATGATTCTATGAATTGTATCCCTATTACAGAGCAGTTCTGTGTTTTCTTTGCAGGTGTTTCAGACCTTGCACAATACTGGACAGTCTTCCATGGTGAGGGACTGGGTAATGTTGTCACTGTCGAACTTCACGCAGAGAACTCCGATAGCGATGGCCATGTGGAGCCTGTCTTGTTTCTTTGTCAGCGCATCAACCAGCGCGTGGATCTCAGCTCTGTATCCTTACCAAAAAAATGCACATGTACTTGGAATTGAAAATTCTATTTCTAAAATGCATGCTAGCTCTGGAGTTGTTAATTATTTGGGGTATTTCTGTGACCTAACAGGGTTATAGGTGCCAGGTAGTTACCAAGTATGTTAAGCATAACTACGATCTGCAATTCTGAAGACCACCATATAAATTTACATATTTATCTTTTATGTTTTATTGCTAAGTTCTGGTGAGTGTTATAATTTTTCTTGTTTTTCATTACTGAGTCTCTCTGAGCCACACCACAAGAGTGAGAGGGATAAATACAAAGCTCAATTCTTTAAACTGGGATTGTGGCGAATTTGGAGCATGTTACAAATGAATTGGAGCAAAAAATATTGTTTCATTTTCATGGGCGTTTGTATTGATAAACAGTAAGTTGGCGTGGTGGTGGAATACAGGTTGGGATTGGATAAATGGAGGCGTGGTCCAGCTTTAGAATCCATGGTGATTTTATGTATCTAGAGTAATGAGAGCATGTGCATGAAAGATTTTATATTTTAGTCAGAGATACAGCATGGCAACAGGCCCTCCTGGCCCAATAAGCCTGTGCTGCCCAATTACACCCATGTAAACAATTGACCTACTAGCCTGTACATCTTTGTAAGGTAGGACAAAACTGGAGGAAATCCACATGGTCGTTGGGAACATGTGCCAAACTCTTTACAGACAATGGTGGAATTGAACCTGGGTCACGGGTGCTGTAATAGCAATTATGCTAACTGCTACAACTACCATGCCACCCATGATGTATGAAAGAACACTCCCTTCGTTGTTTACAAGTTTGTGTCTTGAAATATTTTGCATCCACCTTTGCACTTAGAAGACCATTTGTTTAGAGTTGTGCCTGGTAGACAGTATCCCTTTTAGAAGTACCACTATGGTAGCTTGAAATATATTGAATTGCCTCAAGTCACCAGGGTTTGGCTTCTGAGACAAAAGGGGACTGTGCTACAACTGAGCTAAGATTTATGTCCTATCAAAATTCACAAAGTATATGAATTTTAGAAATTGTAGCAACTAAGATGCAAAGAATGATCTTGTAAATGTTCAGTGAAATGTGAAGATTCGAGGAGAATTGTGTGCAATTATTTGAGCTTGAAGTTAAATTGCAATTGGATTGATGCTGTGTTTAATTTGGAAGAATAGAAGTAAATCGATTGAAATGAAGTTTGTCATGTGCACAGATACTTTGGGGAGCAGGTCCAATGAAAAACTTGCAGAGGCTCATCACAGGTATGTAGGTACAGCCAACACATACAATAGCAATTGTACAAGTCAATTGAAGAGAAAGGTGAAGATAAAAAATGAGCAAAAGCAATATCTTGGCACAAAAAAAACAGACTGTCCATGATAGCACAAGAGGTGGCATGTAGTATTCTGTTGCTAAGGTAGGGTTAGGGTTGTGCAGGTTCATTCAGGAACCTGATGGTTATAGGAAAGTAGCTGTTCCTGAGCTAGTGCTGTGGAACTTCGGGCTTCTGCACCTTCTGTCCCTGACCTATATGGTGGTGACCCTTGATGATGCATGTGACCTGATAGAGGTGTATAAGGTGATGAGAAGCATTGATCGTGTGGATAGTCAGAGGCTTTTTCCCAGGGCTGAAAGAGCTAACATGAGAGGGCACAGTTTTAAGGTGCTTGGAAGTAGGTACAGAGGAGATGTCGGGTAAGTTTTTTACACAGAGGTTGGTGAGTGTGTGGAATGGGCTGCTGGCGACGGTGGTGGAGGCGGATACAATAGGGTCTTTTAAGAGACTCCTGGATAGGTACATGGAGCTCAGAAAAATAGAGGGCTATGGGTGACCCTAGGTAATTTCTAAAGTAAGTACATGTTTGGCACAGCATTATTGGCCAAAGGGCCTGTATTGTGCTGTAGGTTTTCTATTTTTCTGCCTTCTTGAGGCAGTGCTTCCTGTACTGTGGTCATGGTGGGCAGGGCTGTGCCTGTGATGGACCAGGCAGTTACCATTATTCTCTGCAGTCTCTTACATTGGGATTGATGTACCAGTCCATGATGTGACCATTAGGATACTTTCAACAGTGTATCTGTACAAGTTTTAGAGGATTTGGTGACGTGCGTAAACTCCTTAAGCTTCTGAGAAGGTAGAATTGCTGGCTTCAATTTGCTGAACATACTGCTATTTGTAAATTGAAATTATTTCTTAACTCCCTTGCCCAGCCTTCCCCATATCATCAGCCGAATGGGTAAATCTGAACAAGTGGATGTCAACCTCTTCTGCTTACTGGCTATGGACTTCTACAGGAAGCAGATTGACGAGGAGCTGGATCGCCGGGCCTTCCAGTCAGTGTTCGAAATGGTGGCAACTCCTGGCACTCCATATCATCAGCTCTTGTCCTGCCTGCGAAGCATTCACCAGGTTGCCCAGTTCTGATTTTTCAGTGTCAGCAGACTTGGCACATGGGGAGAACTCCTTAAACACAGTGGGACAGATTGTCAGAATTCATTTGCAGCAGACTCAGTATTCTTAAGTCACGTTCCCAGCATGTTCCTTCCAAATGATCTGAATCTTTCAGCTACTTGTTGTACTGTGGTTGTATGTCTAATTTAGTGCATATAATCACAAAACATTAATCTTCTCAGGATGTAAGATGTGGTAATATAAGTATAATTTGTCTTTTAACCGAAGATTTATATATCATGTAAAATATGTATGATTGTAAAACTCGTGATGCATGAATTTACCCCATAATTTGCAATGAACAAAACCACTATGTTGAATGTCTCCTACGCCTGTCTGTCCTTGGCTATGGATGGAGTTTGAATGTGGTTTAAAAACAGGTGTGAATGTGATGTGTGAGCGAGTATTTATTTTCATTTGGTGCGGGCCCATAATACATCATTGATTTAGGTTTCCATCAAACAGCATTTGATTCCTTTAATGAAATAGTGTCTCTATGTACTATAAAAAGAAAAAATATATTTATTATTAGCTATGATGTTAAAGACATATCATGATCTGGTATTCAGGTCTTACTAGAAGAAAGAGCAAAATGTACCAATTCTATCAAGGTGACATATTCCGTGGAAAATGAAACATAGCATATTTGGATTTGGTATTATGAGGTTTAAACATTAAAGAGGTCAGAGTTTAGAAGCATTCAGCATCTTGGCTCAAGAATCCTTCATCAAATTACTTGTTTTCCCATTTTGGAATTTCTTTTTCAAATCAGAGATTTGCAGTGCAGTTGCGCAAGTAAATTTGCAAGATTAGACTGATCGTGCACCTTGACTAAATGATTATTTGAGTATATAATTCCATTTTTGATGTATTGAAACAGAATCAGCCATAGAAATGCTTCAATAAAGCAATAATCTTGTTTTATATTTAGGATTTGTAGTGCTATACAAATAGGGTACTCCCATGTTTTGTTGAGGTGTATGTGTGTGAATACATCTTTTCATCTCTTCTTCCGCATGCCTAGTACTGGGGCAGACACTTGATTGGTTGCACATGACGCTAAGATTGAATGAAATTGGCAGGGTTACCAGGTTCATTTGAGTAAAATACAGTTAATCTACTTGATGTTAGGGGAGGGGGAGGAAGCTTGAGTTTTCAATGTAGTTTCCAGATTTAACGCTGTACAATCTTGTGCTTCTGTCATGTTCTGGCAGTGTGGTTTAAATATTGGCAACAAGTGTCTAACAACCTTAGATCTCGGCCAATAGCATAAGTTCTTATCACAGAGTGGAAAGTTACACATGGTATAATATTGTGACAACGTCCTGACACTGACACACTGTCACTGTGTCCTGTGTTAGACTGTGTCTCTACTGTTTTTCTTAATTTATATATCTCTTGTAAAGGCTGAAAAGACTGTCAATAGTAACACAGATACAGTAAAGCTGCTTTAAAATTCCACAGACACTCAATATGACAAATGTTTATACAATGGCTATGACGGACACATGGCTGGAGCCCTTGTATTAAGTGTTAGTCCTCATAGTACCATTAAAACCTGGCTAAAATGTTGCATTTTAATTCTAAAAGACTTAATTTGCACTTTGGAAAATAATAAAAGGACTTGCTGAAGCAGAACCTCCAATATGTGACCTTTTGTATTCAGCTCTGAATTGAAGAATATACTTAGTGGCTACTCTATTAGGTACACCTCATTTATGCAAATATTTCATCAGACAATTGTGTACCAGCAACTCAGTGCAGAAATGCATCAAGACATGGTCAGGAGTTTCAGTTGTTGTTCAGACCATCAGCACGGGGAAGAAATGTGATCTAAGTGACTTTGCCAGACAGGGTGGATATCAGAAACTGCTGATCTCCTGGGATTTTCTCACACAACAGTCTCTGGAGTTTACAGAGAATGGTGCGAAAAACGAAAAAAAAGTCCAGTGAGCAGCAGTTCTGTGGGCAAAAATTCCTTGTTAATGGGAGAAATCAGAGGAGAATGGCCAGACTGGTTCAAGCTGACAGGAAAGCAACAGTAGCTCAGATAACCACGCATTACAACACTGGTGTGCAGAAGAGCAACTGTGAACATGCAACACGTTGGACCTTGAAATGGATGGGCTACAGCAGCAAAAGATCACAAACATGCAGACACTCAGTGGCCACTTTATTAGGTTCAACTGTAACTAATAAAATGGCTATAGAATGTAAAATGACAGGAGTAAAGGAAATAAAACAAACTATTCATTATAAATTTGTGAAACCAAGGTAACAAATTGATGGCAAAGCCTAAAATATAATGGTACAATCATACAGATATTTATCAAAGGGTCACTAAACTGAAACATTAACCTTGTTTCACTCTCCATGGGTACTGCCTGATCTGTGAGTGTTCCTAACTTTGTTTTTTATTAAAGATTTCCAGCATCTGCAGTTTTTTTTTCTCCCCCCCCCCCCCACCACCACCACCCTCAACTTTGTCTCTATCATCATGAAAAATGTTACATAACATTTTCAATAAGAGGTCATTTAGGATCTTAGGGCTTATCTGCCATTCAGTAAGATTATGGCTCATGTTTTACCTCAGCACCACCTCCCTGCACGCACCCCTTGATTCTCTTTACTTTTAAAATCAATCTTTGCTGCATTGTGCATTTATCCCTTAATTTCTCCTAACTGCCCTACTTACTCCGGTTAAAGTGAATTGCAAATTCTAAACCCAGAGTAAAGACATTGCTCCTATTGGATTTATTTTTGTTATGTGACTTCACTGATGTAGAATTCTGAAAGTTCATTCAAGTATTTTTACATAAAGCCATGAGGTTACTCCACAGCAATCTTTTCCAAGCTGCATATTTTTAACAATATACAAATTATGTCATAATTATATTGGACAAGCAATTGTATAAAACAGTAAAACATTGGACAGTCCATTTGTCCCACAATGTTATGCTGATCTTGATGCCAATTTTAACTAAATGTCCACCTCCTGTGTACCATCCATCTCTCTCTCCATTCCCTTCATGGGTTAAAACTTGACTATTCCCAGATTTCTATTTTTTAATACTATTTCACAGTAATCAAATTTTGATTCTTCTGATTATCATTAGTTTTGAACACAATGAGCAGCTAGTTAATAGTACATAGAATAAAAGCTGAGTTAACTGGCAACATGCTGGACCTAACAGGCCCAAGCTAAGCAGATGCCGGTGTGAACATGCCCTCAGTAATGTTCTGATATAGGCTAGTACCCTCTTTAGACGATCAACATTGGCTCCAGGTAGTGCAGTACCAAAAAGCAGAGCTTTCACTGTAGGAAGATTGTGGTTTCATAAGCCAATGGTATAATGATATATTCAGTGGGAGGGAACACATTTGTAGGAGCTAATAAGATTAAGGTAAAATGGTGTTTTCCCTCACATTTTATTGTACAAACATTGTGTAGGAATCTAGTATATTTCTAATTCACACACCTCAGTTCTATAGATTTTACCTTATTAACTTGTGTAATGAAAATAAGATGTGTTTGATGTTGAGAGCAGCACAGTAGTGTAGCTGTTAGCGTAACACTTTGCAGCATCAGCAATTAGGATTCCATTCCCACTGCTGTCTGTAAGGAGATTATACCTTCTCCCCATGACCATGTGGATTTCCTCCAGGTACTTTGGTTTCCTCCCACATGAGTAAGGGTTAATAAGCTGGCCATGCTACATTGGTGCTTGAAACATGGCTGCCCCTCATGCATTCTTGGACTTCGTTGGTCATTCACTGTATGTTTTGATTGACTACTGACAAATAGAGCTAATTTCTTTCACCTTTATTTTGGTAAATGTGATCTGGAGTTAATGTTTTGGACAGCAAAACTGATCAGTTTTCTGCATGTTTTTGCTGAATTTATGTCAATGATCTCAGAAGTGAGATAGGAAATCCAATTTGCATCTGGGAACAGTGGGACCTGTCAGTATTTCCTGATCAGGATTGGCTTCCAACAATTCATTGTCTTACAGTACCTCACTCAAGTTAACAAATTTCAAGTGTGTATCCCATACACAAGAATTAGCAGGCCATTTGTGGGGGGGATATGGCAGTTCAACTATGCATGTTCTTGCTCATAACCAGCCTTCACACAGACATCATGTCTAAACAACCTGTATATATGTTCATCTACAGCTGCATAAACATAACAATAATTTTCTAGATTAGAAACCTGATAGATTTTTTTTTTCTGTACCTGATTTGGCAGTTGGGAGGAATTTGACTAATTTAATACAAATTTGTGATTAAACATCCCAATGGCTCAACTCCTCACTGCTCATCTGACTCTAATGATTGGGCCATCTACTTCTTTTCCTAAACCAAAAATGCAAGTCTTACATTTTGCTCTACTCTCTATACCCATGACTATGTGACTAGGTATGGCTCAAATACATCTATAAATTTGCTGATGATACAACCATTGTTGGTAGAATCTCAGATGGTGACGGGAGGGCGTACAGGAGCAAAATATGCCAACTAGTGGCGTGTTGTCGCAGCAACAGCCTTGCACTCAGCATCAATAGGACAAAAGAGCTGATTGTGGACTTCAGAAAGGGTAAGACGAGGGAACACATACCAATCTTCATATAGGGATCAGAAGTGGAGAAAGTGAGCAGTTTCAAGTTCCTGAGTGTCAAGATCTCTGAAGACTTAACCTTGCCCCAACATACCGATGCAGTTTTAAAGAAGGCAAGACAGTGACAATACTTCATGAGGAGTTTGAAGAGATTTGGTATGTCAACAAATACACTCAAAAATTTCTATAGATGTACAGTAGAGAACATTCTGAGAGTATGGGGGGGGGGGAAGGGTTTGCTACTGCACAGGACCAAAAGAAGCTGCAGAGGGTTGTAAATTTAATCCATTCCATCTTGGGTACTAGCCTACGAAGTACTCGGGACATCTTCAAGGAGCGGTGTCTCAGAAAGGCAGCATCCATTAAGGATCTCCAGCATCCAGGGCAAGCCCTTTTCTCACTGTTACCATCAGGTAGGAGATACAGAAGCCTGAATGCACACACTCAGTGATTCAGGAATAGCTTCTTCCCCTCTGCCATCCGATTCCGAAATGGACGTTGAACACTACCTCACTTTTTTAATATATATAATTTCTGTTGTTTGCAGGATTTTTAATTTATTCAATATATGTATACTATAATTGATTTACTTATTATTTTTCTTCTGTATTATGTATTGCATTGAACAAATTTTATGACACATACTGGTGGTGATAAACCGGATTCTGATTTACATATCGCCTTTCATCTTGGGATTATCCGTATCATTTTATGACCAGTTAAGCATATTTGTTAACTTTATTCCTTTTGTATGAAATACAATATCTTATTTATTAGATTTTCTAAATCAGTTCTGTGCTTCACTTTGTAAAGTACTTTTGAAACTGACTTCATCTGTGACCTTATTTTATCAAACAACTGGATTAGAGCTTGAATTTACATTTTGGGCAAACAGTAATAGTGATGTGCAATGTCATAGTGCCCTGTCAGTTCATGTGCTATCTTTCTGATGCACAGTTCTTATCCAAAGGAATTCTCAGTCATCGTTGGCTCAAAGAAACTATCTTCCTAAGCAATTCCAGGAGAATTTCCCAAGAACAAGATTTTGTGCGAAGCAATCATCTGAATATCCTATAAGATGATGAAGTAGGTGTTTTTTCTCTGTCAGAATATTGCTGCCTACATGGTGGAAGTTTGGGAAAATTGAATATTTGCCAGTGTAAAACATACAAAGTGCTGGAGGAACTCAGCAGGTCACCCAGCATCTATGGAGAGGAATAAACAGTTAATGTTTTGGGCCAAGACACTTCATCAGGACTGGAAGGGAAGGTGGAAGATGCCAGAAAGAAAAGTTGAGGGAGTGGATGGAGGGCAAGCTAGATAGTGATAGGTGAAACCAGGTGGTTCCTCACCAGCCTATTACCTACCCCAGATGCCGCCTTCTTCAGCCCTTTACCTTCTCCATCTATCACCTCGCAGCTTCTAACTTCATTTCCCTTTCCCCACCCACCTGTCTTCACCTATTACCTTCTGGGTTTACCTTTTCCCCTCCCCCCACTTTTTCTTTCTGGCATCTTCCCCCTACCCTTCCAGTCCTGATGAAAGGTCTTGGCCTAAAACGTCGACTGTTTATTCCCCTGCATAAATGCTGCCTGACCTTCTGAGTTTCTCCAGCGTTGGCTGTGTTGCCCAGGATTTTCTCTTTGGTCTTGGTTCACAGAAAGGTCCCATTCTCAACTGCTCCTACATAAAAGTAGTTTAATGAGTTTTGGCTCCTTGCTTAGAGACACTACAAAGTACAAAAACGTGAATTGGCCTTATAAAGTGTGGTGATATTCTACTTAATGTATCAGGAGTTTGGCCTTGCACAAACTCCTGTTTGGGCTGCGGATGAAAAATTGCCTTGCTTATCTTGAGGTTCAGACTGATTTGTGTGGATGATAATTCGAACTTTAATCTTACTATGTAGCATTTGTAACTTATCCAATAATAGTACAAAGGAACTATTATACTCTCACCACTCATGCTTAATTTTCCAAGCAACTGGGCAAGAACTAAACAGTTTTTTTTAGCAGAATCAAGTTTTTATTTTCCATACAGAAGGAAAATGGAGAGTGTCTGTGCAAACTATTGGTACCAGAAAGCCCATAGCCAAAACATGAAAAAACCTGTGTTCAAACCAAATTTAGGATTGCTTTGGGAAATTGTTCTGGATCTATCCCATAAATGCAGATTAATTATTTACCATATCTTCAATGCCATAAAACCTTATTGCAACATGGGCGTTATGAAACCACAGAAATATTAAGGGATAACTAAGAGAGTTTTAAGGAACATTTTTCACTGGCCATGAAAGCAATTAGGAAAGGGGTGATGTTTGTTATCTACATTAATGATTTGGATGATAATGTAGTAAACTGGATCAGCAAATCTCCAGATGACACCAAGACTGGGCAGAGTGGACAGCAAGAAAGGCTATCTGGATCTGGATGGGGTTGAAAAACAAGAAGTGTTGGGTGTGTGGAACACCCTGCCAGGGGTGGTGGTAGAATAGTCAACATTAGGGGCTTTTAATAAACATTTTGATAGGCACATGGATGATAGAAAATATTAGATTAATCTTAGAGTAGGTTAAAAGGTTGGTACAACATCACGAGCTGAAGGACCTGTAATGTGCTGTAATGTTCTATGTTCTTAAATACTTGATGCTGGGCAAAAAATTGCTGTCTAAACCTAACAATTTTAATGTACAAAATAATGTCAAAACTTAACAGTTACAGCAATTGGGAAAGGGGTGTGTTTATTGAGAAAGTTTAAGGTTGACCTAGTTAAGATATTTAAAGTTATGATGGAGTTTGATAACAGATCCTCAATGCTACACTTTGTGGATTTACATGGCTAAGTGATGACAGGAGATTCTGTGACATGATTGGGACTCCCAGATGAGATGTTAACTTCACATCCACATTATCGAGGGGGAGTGAGAGCAGCCAGATCTCTAGGTGTATATTGGAACCAATGACATAGGAAGGAAAAGCAAAGAGTTCCTGAAGAGAGAATTTAAAGAGCTAGGCAGCAAGCTGAGAAGCAGCATCTCCAGGGTAGTAATTTCTGGATTGCTACCTGTGTCACGTGCAAATGAGAGTAGAAGCAGGATGATTTAGCAGATAAATGTGTGGCTGAGAATCTGGTGCAGAGGGCAGGGCTTCAGGTTCTTGGATCATTCTCTTCTGGGGGAGTTATGACCTGTGGTAAAGGGACGGGTGCACCTGAACCCGAGGGGGGCCAATATTCTCACGGGCAGGCTTGTTAGAGTTATTGGGGAGGGTTTAAACTAATTTGCCAGGGTGATGGGAACTGAAGTGAAGGGACTCAGGATAGGATGTATGGTTTTTAAAAAAACACAGGCAATGTGCAGTCAGACTCGGGAAGGGCAGGCAGATGATGAGACAAAATTGCAGCAACCAGGGTGAGCATCACAGCATTACCACTGAACGCCACAGGAGATCCTTTCTCCCTGTGGCTCTAAGACTCTACAACTCCTCCTTCTTAAGTATATAAGTATATGGTTTCATTACACATCAGTATTTTGCACTATTACTTCTTAATGCACATTTTGTAATCTCTTTCACACCTCAATGCTTAAATTTTGTATTTTAAAGTATATGTTTCTGACTGAGCAACCTTGCAACAATAATTTCCTTTGGGATAAATAAAGTTTTATCTCATTAGGGATGCAGAATCAAAAAGGGTAGCAAATACAGTACGCAGTGTTATATCTCGATGCATGGAGTATGAGATAAGGTGGATGATGTTGCACTTTTACAGATGGTCAGGTATGATGTTGTGCCCATCACTGAATTGTGACTGTAGGATGGTTGTAGTTGGGAGCTGAATGTCCATTCATTCCCCAAATTGTATGGTAGGGATAGGAAAGTAGGCAGAGGAGGATGGCACGGCTCTGCTGGTAAAGAGTGGCATCAAATCATTAGAAAGATATGACATAGGATCGGAAGATGTTGAATACTTATGGGTTGGTTAAGAAACTGTGAGGGTAAAAGAGTCCTGATGGCAGTCCAATACAGGCATCCAAACAGCAGTTGAGATGTGGACTACAGATTACACAGCCAATGTTATGATAGTCATGGGGGATTTTAACACACAGGTAGATTAGGAAAATATGGTTGGTAATAGATCCCAAGAGACTGAGTTTGTTGAACGCTTATGAGAAGGCTTTTTAGAGTGGTTTGTCATTGAGCCTACTAAGGGACCAGCTATATTGGATTGGGTGTTATGTAATGAACCAGAGACGATTGGAGACCCTTAGGAGACAGTGTTCACAATATGATTGAGTTGAACTTGAAATTTGATAGAGAGAAAGTAAAGTCTGACATTCAGAGGAGTAAAGGAAATTACAGTGGTATGAGAGAGGAGTTGGCCAAAGTAAATTGGAAGGAGATGCTCGCAGGGATGACAGCAGGACAGCAATGGTGTGAGTTTCTGGGGGAAAATGAGGAAGGTGCAGGACTTCCGTATTCCAAACATACATACCAAGTGGGATAGTAATACAACCAGGGCTGACAAGGGACGTTAAAGCTAATGTAAAAGCAAAAGAGATGGCATGCAACAAAAATTAGTGGGAAGAGAGAGGATTAGGAAGCTTTTTAAAAACCTACAGAATTATTACAAGAGAAAGATGAAATATGAAAGTAAGCTAGCAAACAATATCAAGGTGGATAGAAAAATCTTCAAGTATATAAAAATACAAAAGAGAGATGAGAGTGGATATAGGACTGCTAGAGAATTAGGCTGAAGAAATAATAATGGGGACAGGGAGATAGTAGATGAACTAAATGAGTATTTTGCATCAGTCTTCATTGGAAAAGATGTTGAAGGGTGTGAGGGAAGAGAAGTGGATGCAGCTACTATACAAGGAGAAGGTGCTCTAAAAGTTGAAAGATCTAAAGATGCGTAAGTCACCTGGACCAGACAAACTGCACCTCAGAGTTCTGAAGGAGGTAGCAATAGAGATTGTGGAGGCATTAGTAATAATCGTTCAAGAATCATTGGACTCTGGCATGGTCCCGGAGGACTGGAAAATTGCAAATATCACTCCACTCTTTAAGAAAGGAGGAAGGCAGTAGAAAGGAAAGTACAGACTGGTTAGTTTGACCTCAGTGGTTGGGAAGATGTGGGAGTCAATTGTTAAGAATGAGGTTATGGAATACTTAGTGACACAGGACAAATGGGATAAAGTCAGCATAGTTTCCTTCGCCTGACAAAGCTGTTGGAATTCTTTGAGGAGATTAAAAAAGCGTAGAAAAAAAAGGATGTAGTAGATGTTGTATATTTGGATTTTCAGAAGGCCTTTGACTACCAAGTTAAGAGCCCATGGTATTACAGGAAAGTTACTGGCATGGTTAGAGCTGTTATGAATGTGTAGCAACTCTGAGAGGCGGAAGGGTACAAAGTCGCCCCCTCCTTTTTGAGAATCGCAAGATTGCTATTAATTCGGGTCTGAGACCCAGGAAATGAGAGAGAGACGTCCAGAATACACAAGGGTTTGGAATGTGTCCTGGCCTCAGCGAAATGAAACCACAGACAACGGCTATTGTCTCTGGGAGACAGAATTGTGTATTGAGTACTGTACTATTCATTGAAACCCCTCAGGGGACAACCAGAGTGGGCTGGTTGAGGGATTGCATCATCCCAACCTGACTGACATCTGAGACCCCGTGAGTGAGGATAAAAGAGGGTCTAGGGAACAACCCCTTTAGACGCACCAGGAGAAATGCTAGAAATCCCGTGACAGCGTTTAATAGCAACAGCCGGTGGGGGGCTCGTGTGCGTCCTCCCTTGCCTGGGTTGGCGGGCTCACCACGGAAGAATGGCTTAGCTAAAGGAGAGGCCACAAGTGAACGGCCACACCAATGGAACTCCTGACAGATCGAAATCATAAAAGGAAAGCCGGCAAGTTTTTCTCCCAAAAATCTCTCTCTCTCTCTCTCCAACCATTGCAACCCAACGGTCCCCAAAGGCTGCAGCCTGCATGAACTGAGTGAACTTTATATTTCCATCAGACAATACTTTATCCCCTAGACAACGATAGAGCTTATTTCTTATTGATTATTATTATACCCGCACTTTTAGATTTAGTATTGATGACGTATATTATCTGTATATTTGCATTGATATTATTTTTGTGTATTTTTACTAATAAATACTGTTAAAAATAGTATCATCAGACTTCAACGGACCTCTCTATCTTTGCTGATAAGTGACCCAGTTACGGGGTTCGTAACAGAGCATTGGCTGATAGGTAGGGGGCAGTGAGTGGAAATGAAAGGATCCTTTTCAGGTTGGCTGCCATTGACTAATGCTGTTCTGCAGGGGTCATTGTTGGGGCTGCTTCTTTTTGTGCTGTATATCAGTAATTTAGATGACAGAATAGATGGATTTGTTGCCAAGTTTGCAGATGGTACAAAGATTGGTGGAGAGGCAGGTAGGCTACTTGAAGGACTTTGATATATTCGGAGAATGGGCAAGTAAGTGGCAAATGAAATGCAATGCTGGAAAATGCATAGTCATGCACTTTAGTAGAAGAAATAAATTGTGCAGACTATTTTCTAAACAGGGAGAAAATCCAAAAATCTGAGATGCAAAGGGATTTGGGAGACCTTGGGCAGAACACCCCTAAGGGTAACCTTGCAGATTGAGTCAGTGGTGAGAAATGCAGATGTAATATTTGCATTCATTTCAAGGGGTCTAGAATATAAGAGCTGGATGTGATACTGAGGCTTTATAAGGCACTGGCAAGGCTTCACCTTGAGTATTGTGAACTGTTTTGAGCTCCTTATCTAAGAAAAGATGTGCTGGCATTGAAGAGGCTTCAAAGGAGATTCCGGGAATGAAAGGATTACCATATGAGGAATGTTTGATGGCTCTGGGCCTGTACTCGCTGGAATTTAGAAGGATGAGGTGGGGGGGATCTCATTGAAACCTTTCGAATGTTGAAAGGTCTAGACAGAGTGGATGTGGAAAGGATGTTTCCCCTGGTGGATGAGTCTAAGACAAGAGGGCACCGCCTCAGTATGGAGGGTCATCTATTTAAAATGGAGATGCAGAGAAATTTCTTTAGCCAGAGGGTGGTGAATTTGTTGTCACGGACAGCCGTGGAGGTAGGTCAGGTGTATTTATGGGAATGACATCGAGGGTTATGGAGAGAAGGCTGGGGAGTGGGGCTAAGGAGGGGGATAAAAAGGATCAACCATGATCAAATGGTGGAGCAGACTCAATGGGCCAAATGCCCTAATTCTGCTTCTATGTCATATGGGCTTGTGGTCTAAATGTGTTTTGAATACAGGTCTACAATCTGATCTTGGAATCAATAAAAATTGACTACTGTAAACAGCTCGCAGCTAATTATATCATTTCTCCCTCAACACATTCAGAGTAAACTTGCAATCACCCTTTTGTATCAATTATTTAGAGCTGATAGGTTTCTTTTACACTTGCATGTTGTGTACGTATACAAGCCTGTTGAGTCACATTACTTCTGACTCAAAGTTATTAATGTTTCATGCATGATGCTCAAAATAAGTCGACTGTACTTCCTAAGAAGGTTGGCGTCATTCAATGTCTGTAGTGAGATGCTGAAGATGTTCTATAGGTCAGTTGTGGAGAGCGCCCTCTTCTTTGTGGTGGCGTGTTGGGGAGGAAGCATTAAGAAGAGGGACGCCTCACGTCTTAATAAGCTGGTAAGGAAGGCGGGCTCTGTCGTGGGCAAAGTACTGGAGAGTTTAACCGGTAGCTGAGCGAAGGGCGCTGAGTAGGCTACGGTCAATTATGGATAACTCTGAACATCCTCTACATAGCACCATCCAGAGACAGAGAAGCAGTTTCAGCGACAGGTTACTATCGATGCAATGCTCCTCAGACAGGTTGAAGAGGTCAATACTCCCCAATGCCATTAGGCTTTACAATTCTACCGCCAGGACTTAAGAACTTTTTAAAAGCTATTATTAATGCTTTTTGAGATAGTGATTTAGATGCATATCATATCATATTTTTTACTGAGTTAAGTATTGTATGTAATTAGTTTTGCTACAACAAGTGTATGGGACATTGGAAAAAAGTTGAATTTCCCCATGGGGATGAATAAAGTATCTATCTATCTATCTAAATAACCTTTTCTCAGATCACTTGAAGTTAGCTCTCCACCAGTTAAGCATTTTTATGAAAATAAAAAAAATTACAGAATCAAGAAATCTAAAATAATAATCAGAGAATGTAAAACAATGAAAGAGGGCACAGGTAATTAAGGAGCAAAAAGGGAGATCATGAGGTGAATGCAAAGGGATAGATGAGTTTGAAGCATGTACTTTTCCATAACAGCAGAGGGTGTAGTTAAAGGAAGTGTGTATATATGGGGTGAGTGCAGAATTGCTCTGTTTGCTCTGACCACTTCAACAAACAATTAGATTCAAGCACTGCACCTGAAGTGAAATAATGGAATAGCAAAAAGTCAACATTTTCCCTTCTTTGATTTTATTTAAAAATATTGCTTACAATGTATTTCCCAAGAATTACCTATGTTATATTCCATTAGACATAGGAGCAGAATTAGGCCATCTGGCCTGTGGAGTCTACTCCGCCATTCAATCATGGTTGATCCTTTTAGTTTTAAATCTTCTCCTCAACCCCAGTTCCCAGCCTTCTCCTTGTAACCTTTGATGCCATGTCCAATCAAGAACCTATCAACCTCTGCCTTAAATACACCCAACGACCCGGCCTCCACAGATGCATGTGGCAACAAATTCCACAAATTCACCCCTCTTTGGCTAAAGAAATTACTCCGCATCTCTGTTTTGAAAGGGTGTCCCTCTATTCTGAGGGTGTGCCCTCTTGTCCTAGACTCTTCCCACCATAGGAGACATCCTTTCCACATCTACTCTGTCTGGCCCTTTCAACATTCGAAAGGTTTCAATGAAATCCCCTCATCCTTCTGAATTCCAGTGAGTACAGACCCAGAGCCATCAAATGTTCCTCATATGATAACCCTTTTATTTCTGGAATCATGCTTGTGAACTTTCTCTGAACCCTCTCCAATGCCAACACATCTTTTCTAAGATGAGGGGCCCAAAACTGTTCACAATACTCAAGGTGAGGCATCATCAGTGCTTTTTAAAGCCTCAGCATCACATCCTTGCTCTTGTATTCCAGACCTATTGAAATGAACGCTAACATTGCATTTGCCTTCCTCACCACACACTCAACCTGCAAATTAACCTTCGGGGTGTTCTGCACAAGGAGTCCCAAGTCCCTCTGCATCTCAGATTCCTGGATTTTCTCCCCGTTTATAAAATAGTCCGCACATTTATTTCTACTACCAAAGTGCATGACCATGCATTTTCCAACATTGTATTTAATTTGCCACTTTTTTGCCCATTCTCCTAATCTGTCTAAGTCCTTCTGAATCCTACCTGTTTCCTCAACACTACCTGCCCCTCCACCAATCTTCATATCATCGGCAAAACTGGCAACAGTTATCTATTCCATCATCTAAATCATTTACATACAGCATAAAAAAAGTTGTCCCAACACCGACCCCTGCAGAACACCTCTAATCACTGGCAGCCAACCAGAATAGGATCCTTTTATTTCCACTCACTGCCTCCTACCAATAAACCAATGTTCTAACCATGTTATTAATTTTCCTGTAATACCATCGGCTCTTAATTTGGTAAGCAGCCTCATGTGTGGCACCTTAACAAAGGCCTTCTGAAAGTCCAAATATACAACATCCACTGCATTCCCTTCATCTATCCTACTTGTAATCTCCTCAAAGAATTCCAACATGTTCATGAGGCAAAAGTTTCCCTGAAGGAAACCATGCTGATTTTGTACTATCTTGTCCTGTGTCACCAAGTGCTCCATCACCTCATCCTTAACAATTGACTCTAATGTCTTCCTAACCACTGTGGTCAGGCTAACTGGTGTATAATTTCCTTTCTGCTGCCTTCCTCCTTTCTTAAAGAGTGGAGTAACATTTGCAATTTTCCAGTCCTCTGGCACCATGCCAGAGTCCAATGATTTTTGAAAGATCATTTCTAATGCAAACACAATCTCTAACACTACCTCTTTAAGAACTCTAGGGTGCAGTTCACCTGGTCCAGGTGACTTTCTCTCTTGTAACAGTAACTGCACCCACTTCTCTTCCTTCACACACTACATCAGGCTTATGCTCATATCTTCTACAGTGAAGACAGCAAAATACTCATTTAGTTAATCAGCTATCTCCCTGTCCCTCAGTATTATTTCTCCTACCTCATTTTCTAGCAGTTCTATATCCACTCTCATTTTTCTTATATTTTTAACAAATTTGAAACATTTTCTACTATCCACTTTGATATTATTTGCTAGTTTGCTTTCATATTTCATCTTTTCCTTCTAATGATTTTTTTTAGTTGCTCTCTGTAAGTTTTTAAAAACTTCCCAATCCTCTATCTTCCCACTAATTTTTGCTTTGACTTCCTTTGTCAGCCACAGTTGAAAAATTTTACCATTTGAGTATTTCTTCATTTTTGGAATACACCCGTCCTGCGCTTTCCTCATTTTCCCCAGAAACGCACACCATTGCTGCTCTGCTGATATCCCTGCCAGCAGCTCCTTCCAATTTACTTTGGCCAACTCCTCTCTCATACCACTGTAATTTCCCTTACTCCACTGAAATACTGCTACATCAGACTTTACTTTCTCCCTATCAAATTCAAGTTGAACATAATCATATTGTGATCACTGATTCCTAAGGGTTCTTTTACCTTAAGCTCCCTAATTGCCTCCAGTTCATTACATAACACCCCATTCAGTATAGCTGATCTTTTAGTAGGCCCAACGACAAACTGCTCTAAAAACCTATCTCTTAGGCATTCAACAAACTCACTCTCTTGAGATCCATTACTGACCTGATTTTCCCAATCGACCTGCATGTTAAAATCTCCCATGACTACCATAACATTGCCCTTTTGACACACCTTTTCTATTTCCTTTTGTAACCTGTGGTCCACCTCCCAGCCACTGTTGGGAGGCCTGTATCTAGCTGCCATCAACGTCCTTTTACCCTTGCACTTAATAATAGTCTGCATTTAGCATTTTGAATGTTTTGTTTATTACAGTATTACAAAGGTTATATGTTCCATCATGTGGCAACACACAAAATGCTGGAGCAGCTCAGAAGGCCAGACAGCATCTATGGAAAAGAGTACAGTTGATGTTTCAAGCCAAGACCCTTCAGTACTGAAAAGAAAGAGGTCAGAGTAAAAATGTGGGGGAGGAGAGGAAGAAGTGACCTATGTTATGTATTCCATCATATGCTATTTTCCTCCCTAATCTGTTCTGCTCGTTTGTGAAGACCCTGTAATCTCAGTTTCAAGATACAAATTATTTTAAGATCACAATCTTTGCTTCTATAAAAGGTTTAGGCAGAAAGCTTTTTTTTATCAGTATAAAGGATATACACTCAGTGGCTGCTTTATTAGGCACAGAAGCCTGTCTACTTCGAGGTTTGGCATGTTGTGCATTCAGAAATACTCTTCGGCACATCACTGTTAGAATGCGAGATTACTTGAGTTACTGTTGCTTACTGGTCAGCTTAAACTAGCCTAACTATTCTCCTTTGACTTCATTTATAAGGCATTTTTGCCCATAAAACTGCCACACACTGAATTTTTTTTGTTTCTCACACAATTCTCTGTAAACACTAGAGACTCGTGTGTAAAAAAAAAACAAAAAAAAAAACAACTACCCAGGATATCGGCAGTTTCTGAGATGCACAAACCACCCCATCTGGCACCAACAACCATTCCACAGTCAAAGCCACTTAGATCACATTTCTTCCCCATTCTGATGTTTGGTCAGAACAACAACTGAACTTCTTGACCACGTTTGTATGCTTTTATGCACTGAGATGCTGCCACATGATTGGCTGATAAGATATTTGCATTAACAAGTAGTTATACAGGTGAATCTAATCAAATGTCCATGTCTAACCAAACTTGTAGAGTTTTTGGATGTTCTCTACATGGACTTTAGCAAGGCATTTAACAACATCCTGCATGGGAAGCTGGTCAAAAAGGATCTGTCGCTTGGCATTTAGGATGAGCTAGTAAATTGGATTAGACACTGGCTTTGTGGGAGAAGCCAGAGAATGGTAGTAGAGGATTGCCTCTTGATGCACTATCAATAACTCCAAAAGACTGGAAGTAGAGTAAATACTGAAAGGCTTTTATTAGCAGTAAAACGGAGCATGTCCATGCTGGATGACTGTGGGAGGAGCAGAGACACAATCACCTTTATCCAGGGGTCTGTGGGAGGAGCCACAGGAACAGTCAGTAGCGGGGCATGTCCAGACAGATATACCTGGTTTACCACACCTCTCTAACTGGAGGCCTGTGACTAGTGGTATGCCACAGGGATAGGTCTTGGGTTCTTTGTCGTCTATATCAATGATTTGGATGATAATGTGTTAAGAGAATCAGCAAATTTACAGATGACATCAAGATGTATCGAGTAGAGAAGATGGGATGTTAAGTTGAAATTGTATAACTCATTGGTGAGGCCTAATTTGGAGCATGTGTGCAGTTTTGATTGCTGGTTCTGTAAAGCATTACACTAAAGACTTCACTACTTTGGTCACCTACCTACAGGAAAGATGTAAACAAGGCTGACAGAATGCAGACAAATTTACCAGGATTTTTCCAGGTCTGGAGGACCTGAATTATAAGGAAATATTGAATAGGTTAGGAACTGTATTCTTTCAAATGTAGAAGACTGAGAGGAGATTTGATAGAGATATACAAAAATTGAGGAGTATAGATAGGATAAATGCAAGCAGGCTTTTTTCTCTGAGGTTGGGTGGGACTACAACCAGAGGCATGAGTTAAGGATGAAAGGTGATAAGTTTACAGAGAACATGAGGGGAAATTTTCTTCCCTCAGTGGGGCATGAGTGTGTGGAACAAGTGGTGCATGCAAGCTTGATTTCAACATTTAAGAGGAGTTTGGATAGGTTCATGGATGGTAGGGGTATGGAGGGCTATGAATCCAGTGCAGATCGATGGGAGTAGGCAGCTTAAATGATTTTGACATGGACTAAATGGGCTGAAGGGCCTGTTTCTGTGATGTACTGCTCTTATGACTCTATGAGAGTATCTCTTAGCCCTTTTCCAAAATCATTTTTTGTAGTTGTTTATAATACCTATTACTTCAATATACACTGCACATTCAAGGTTATCATCCTAAAGTTAAAGTTTGCAAGTTAAATCTTGCAATGATTTTCTTCTGCTACAACTTCTTGAGACGGCACAGTAGTGAAGTCTTTAGTGTAATGCTTTACAGAACCAGCGATCAACAATGGGGGTTCAACTCCTCACACTGCCTGAGTGCTTGGGCTTTCTCCAGGTACCTCGGTTTCTTCCCATATTCCAAAGGCATATAGTTAGGATTAGTATGTTGTGGGATTGGTATGTTGGCACCAGAAGTATGGTTACACTTGCAGGCTTCCCCAGAACAGTCCTTGCTGATTTGGTTCATTTCACTTACGAATTATTAGTCTGAGGCAAAGTGAGTCATGTTAAGCAGATTTCAAACTTCTCTGTTTGAACATAAATAGTGGTTTTTCCTAATATCTTGGCTGAGTTTCTCTGTCGGCCAAGCAAGTTCATTCTATTTTTGCTTGTAGAGGAGAGCTGTCACTGTGAAAAATGGCTACCTTATTTAAACCCATAACAGACATCTCTGTTCCTGGTGTTCACGTTTTCTAAATGATGCTGAGAAGAACAAATCATGGAACAAATCAAAACAGCATAACAAGAGATGAAGAACACCTTATACTGTTTAAAACAGCTATCAAATTAGTCCTTTCCATTCCTCTTTCTAGATTATTTCTTTGAAATTGAAATTCCAGTTTAAGATGGTGTTGGTGAATCTCAGTGACTTCTTACTGGTGGCCAATGGAACAGAAAAGAACTAAGTACTTAGTTAATCACTCTTTTCCTGGTAAATGATCATCGCAAAAAATAGCCTGTGTCTTCCCTTTGGACTTGAAGGCAATATGATGCAGGAGAACCGAGGTGAGGTGATGGGCCCATTGCCGAGAACAAGGAAGACCAAAGGTACGAAAGGTGAGGTATAGGACCCAGAGGGTACCAAAGCAACAGAACCCAAAGTTCAGACAATATTTTAAGCGCCAGGGTAGATTGAAAAAGTTACGGTGTCGGGTCCTGAGGTGAGGGACAGGCCAGTTCAACTTGCTGCTCTGCAATGTTGACTCGGCTGTTTAGAACAAAGGGTCTGTGGATTTCAGTTCAGAACTCTATTTACTCAAGTTCAAGTTGCTTTTACTGTCATTTCGACCATAAACTGCTGGTACAGTACACAGTAAAAATGAAACAACGTTCCTCCAGAACCCTGGTGCTACATGAAACAACACAAAACTACACTAGACTATGTGAGACAGCACAAGGCTAGAGTAGACTATGTAAAATAACATAAAAATTGCATACAGACCTGCACAGGACTACATAAAGTGCACAAAACAGTGCAGGGCAATACAATAATTAATAAACAAGACAATAGGCATAGTAGAGGACAAATTACAATGTCAGTCTAGACTGAGTACTGAGGAGTCTGATGGCTTGGGGGAAGAAACTGTTGCACAGTCTGGTTGTGAGAGCCCGAATGCTTCGGTATCTTTTGCCAGATGTCAGGAGGGAGAAGAGTTTGTGTGAGGGGTGTGTGGGGTCCTTCACGACGCTGTTTGCATTATTGTTTTTTCTCACCCCTCTCTACACATTGGGTGTTTGACTGCTTTTTAAAAATGAGTTCTTTTGGATTTCTTTGTTTTGTGGCTGCTGTAAGGAGACGAATCTCAAGGTTGTATAACGTATACATACTTCGATAATAAATCTACTTTGAATCTGCTTTATGAATAAATACCTCCATCATTAAAACAGAACTGTTCCCTCCACTGATCCTGCCTGACCTGCTGAGTTATTCCAGTATTTTGTCTGTGTTGCTCTGCATTTCTAGCATCTGCAGAATCTTGTATTATTAGGTCTCTGTTACATTACATTCATGGCCTGGCCATTCACGGTATTTTGTTGGTTTGACTTTCCAAAATATATCCCTTCATACTTACCTGTATTGAAATCTATTTACCACTCCTCAGCTCACTTCCCTAACTGAACATGATCCCCGTCATCTACCATGACCACTTACACTATCATAACCCTGAATTTTCTATCAATTGCAAGTTTTGTATGTGTTTCCAAATCATTGATCTAAATAGCCAACACACTAGGCTGATAGCTTGGTCACTTCAAATGTATTATCAGATGCTGAAATTGTAGGAACATGAGCCAGTGCTGCTCAGGTTACTTTGCATTGTGGCAAGAATGGAAGCATAGAAGTATAATCTTAGGTATTTCCATGGATCGGCGGAGTTTTATTATCCGCGAATAACGAGGAGCGCGGATCAAAATGCAATTTTCACCAGTTCTGTATCTTGAGCGTTGTTGCATAAACTGCCAAGGAGCAACTTTACGTTTAATTCGTTTTGTTTAACGTTGTTAAGTGTTGGGGCGACGTCTCTCGCCGGCGACCGATCACTCCCCAGCGGCGAGAGCGCGCTGCTCTGCGCGCGCAGGGCGCGCCAAGGCCCGTTCCACGCGCGCGCAAAGCTGACGCCTGCGCAGAAGGTCTCCGGCACGCGCGTGCGTCGGCGCTCCCCTCCCAATGGAATTCCACCTTTTCAAAAACTAACGGATACTGCGCCGCTCGCTCGGTGCTTGAGGGAGCGAAACCCTTCGGAAGTCCGTGTGCGATGCCACGGGGGCTGGTTTTCATTACGTGTTCGTTACAATATTTTTTCAATAAACATTTTTTGAAAATAGCAAATGATTCGTTTCATCGTTGGGCAGACCCCATTGTCGGACCGCATCTGTTTCGGTTGACAACGGTTGCGGGGCAATGACTCTTATTGTTACACATCCCTGTTCATACCCAATGACAGTCACGTTTTTAATTACAGTTGGGGGATGAACTTCCAACACGAAAAGCTAGTTTTAAACTTACTAGGTTATGTCGGCGTGACGCGCTGTTTAAAGCCTCCCTTTGTGGCACTAAAATTCAACACACACAAACACACACACAAACCGCTGTCGCTTGCCGTCAATAATGCGCGATATGGGAGGGAATTGGCGGTGATTGAAAGGTGTCTTCTCTAATAGAAATCGCGGTTACCATTGGAGACCGCGTCGAAACACGGAATTCCCTTTTCGGATTGGTCCGTGGTGAGGCAGGGCGGGCGCGCTGCCGTCCCTCCTACCCCTTGCAGTGCAACAGTTGAGCTGGAAGTTGAGCAGGGGAGAAGCCTCCCAAGTTGTAGAACAAGAAGCCATTTGGAGCGGTCCCTAGGGCGACTCGCTCCCCTGCCCAGCACTGGTCTTATACAGTCTGTAGACTGGCTGCGGATACAGTTAGCACCCTTGAAAATTTAGGGATAAGATGCCTCGGTATGTAAACAAAATAAGATGGAAAGAAAAAATGTTTTCTATTGTTGGTTGCATGCTTTTTGTCTTTTCCTCAGCATTTAGTTCTGTGTTGATAGTTGTGCCAAGGCCAAATGGAAAAGCACCTTTGATTTAAAGGTGGATTTTGTTCGCCCCTTTATTCTGGGAGCGATGTGTGAAGCGCCTAAACACGACCGTTAAAACCAAGTCGTCCAGCTAGGATTTTATCGGTCCTATAAAGATGAATCATTTAAAACGCGGAGAGTGCAGAGAAGGCGCTTGAAAAAAAACCTGTTACGGAGTATCCTTAAAAGTTTCAAAGTTTTCTTCTGCATTGTTACTAACGAAGACCGCCCCTTGGCGAATTGTAATCCTGGCGTATATTAATATATTTTAAAAACCTGGAGCGGATTATAAATGCGGTGACGAATTTTAGCATTGTAACTCATTAAGTATAAGAGATAATGTAGATCTTGATAGTTGATGCTTTTTTATTTTAAGAGCACAGATACAGTTTAATATTAGTGCTTTTAAAATGATACAGAAAATTATATTTGCCTGATTTTGCTTGCATTAAAATTTGCTTATTAATAGGAGCAATGTTTAAAAGATCTCATGAAGACAACCTTTATAAAACTGATGTAATTAGTTGACTTGTAATCTATCATCAGAACAAATGAGATAGATTAAAAAGTACTTCACAAGATGCTGCCTGATCTACTGAGAACTATGAGTATTTTCTGCACTTATTTTGTAAAGACAGAATTATATAAAGCCTCTTGTGATCTGAAAATGCTTTGTAATCAATTAAATACTCATGTAGTGCATTCATTGTTCTACTAATTTACAGTGGCCAGTTTGTACACAGTAAGACCTGTACAAAGGCAAGCTGATGGTAACCAAGTAATCTGTTTTCATGATGAACATTGAATAATAAATATTGACCAGGATTATGTGATTAACTGCTTTGCTATTTTCTTTTGGAAATAATGCTTGTCCTTTCTTCCATCCACTTGAAAATGGGATCTGGACTTAATGTCTCACCTGATGTTGGAACCTATCTATTAATCAACTCTGCTGTAGGAAAGATATTATTGTATTAAACTGGGAAGAGTACAGAAAAGAGTTACAAAGATGTTAACAAAATTTGAGTGATTGAATTACAAAAAGAGGTTGGATAGGCTGGGACTTATTTCTTTGGATTATAGGAGATTGAGATTTATAAAATCATGAGCGGGTGGAGATAAGGTCACTATGCACTAGGATTAGGGAATCAATAAGTTTAAAGTGAAAGGGGAGAGATTTAATAATAACCTGAGGGATTTTTTTTTTTACGGAGGGTGTCCCATATGAAGAATGAGCTTTCAGAGGAAGTAGTTGAGACAGATACAAAAAACACATTTAAAAGGATAGCAACACACACAAAATGCTGGTGGAGCACAGCAGGCCAGGCAGCATCTATAGGGAGAAGCTGTCGACGTTTAAAAGGATAGGAAAGGTTTAGAGGGATATGGGCCAACCATGGGCAGATGCAACCAGCTTGGATGGGTATCTGGATGGGCAAAGGCAAATTGGACCAAAGGACCTCTTTCTGTGCTTTGTGACTCTATATCTCAATGCAGCAACTCATCTTTGGTTGTGTGGTCTTTAGCATTATGCGGATTTGGGCCATATTTTCCAATCAATTCATGCTCCACTTGGAACACTTCCTTCTTTACTCATTGAAATCTATTTCCATCTCCCTCATTTGCTTACCTACCTTCCCCTTAAATGCATCTATGCTACTCCCCTTAACTATTAACTTTGGTAGTGAGTTTCATATTGGCACTGCCCTCTACATAAATGCAAGTCTTCTGAATTCCCTATTAGATTTGCCTGAGCACGTCTTATAATGATGGCCTCAAGTTACTCTCATTCCTATAGGTGGAAACTTTATTTTATTTTACTCTTTTAAGGCCCTGCATGATTTGAAAATCTTTGTTGGGTATTCACAATCCCATTATTCCTTCAGGTAAAATACTATACACACTTTACAGAAAATAAAAAAGATGTGATTGCACTGGAGAGGGAGGTTCACCGGGGTGTTGTCTGGAATGGAATGTTTCAGTTATGAGGGTTTCTCAGATTCATTAATTTACATTCAAACATACAGTGAATACAATACACCTTTTGTGTTAGCAACCAATACAAATCCAAGGTTATGCTAGGGGCAGCCCATAAGGTTGCCACACATTCTGGTACCAACATAGCATGCCCACGATGTTCAGCAGAAACAACAACGGAAAAATAGTAACAAAACAACAACAGCAAAGTGATCCCCTTTCCTGCCACCTACTCTTGGACACAGACAGTCCTCCAACTCCAGGACAGGCTGCCTCCAGCAGATTCACAGATCCGGTCTCTGACTCAGCGGTCTTTATTTATAGACCTCTGATTGACCCTTGGGCTTTGATCTTTGGGATCGACCCCAAGACTGGATAGACTGGGTTTGTTTTCCCTGGGGCAGGTAAATTCTGCCCTATTGAGAAATGTAAAAAGAATATTCAGAATTGTCTAAGATCAAGGGGCATAGATGGAAGAGGGTTGGAGAAGAAGACCTCTCATTGCAACCCAGAAGCTGGTCACAATCTGCAACACTCTGCCTAAAAGGTGGTGGAGTCAACTACTTTCAAAACATCTAAGAAGCATCTGGGTAGGCATTTGAATTGCCAAGACCTAGTCAGCTACAGACCAAGTGCTACTAAGTGGGATTGACTGACATGCAGGGCTGCAGGAGCAGTTTCCATGTTCTTTGAGTTTAAAAGAGACCCAGAGTCTTCACACTTTACTGATATGCTTACAACGACCTTTCTGGTATCTGTGGATCATAAACTGAACCTCCATCACACAAGGAGCACACTTCCACCTCAGCCGCGCTGAAACTCAGTGAAAATAATGATAAGTAGAAGATGGTTTCAGAGGAAATTTTATGAAAAATGTTCTCTTTTTTTTGTGAAGGGCTATAGTATTTGTAAGTTCTTAACATGTGGGGAAAAGTTCTCATTCCACAGAGCAGTGTTATTCTTTAGACACGAGATTCTGCAGATGGTAGGAATCGTGAACACAAACAAAATGCTGGAAGAACTCCGCAGGTTAGATATGGAGGGGAATTAACTGTGGTGGCATGGCTGAGTGGTGTAAGGTCCTGCATTAAGGCTTCAGTCTTCAAGTAGGTGTGGATTCCAGTCAGTTTATTGCCATTGGATGGATATCTAATTTAAGGGCAGCACAGTAGTGTGGTGGGGAGCTTAGCACTATTACAATGCCAACAACCCAAGTTCAATACCACGGCTGTCTGGAAGAAGTCTGTGTATTCTCATCATGGCCGCGTGGGTTTCCTCCTCCTTTCCAAGTACGTACGGGTTAGTAGGTTAACTCGGCCTATTACTGTACTGTATCTCTGAAAATAAGAGAACCGTCAACGTTTGGAGTTGAGATCCTTCATCAGGTTGTACTTTATTTCTGAAAAAATATGACATTTTTGAGGAAAGAAAATATTGCCCTTGTTAGAATTAGAATTTCATCTGTCTTCAAGGGCAAGCTCTGAATGTGTACTGACTGCACGAGGCCAGTTAATAAAAACTGCCATAACATATGAGCAATTGGCTTGATATATTTTTTGTCTTTTCAGATGTTTCACTGGGACAATATGCATGAACTAGCATGGAACTTAAAAGAGACAATTGGAGCTTTTTCCTGAAATATTCAGCTGATGAATCCCTGGCCATTTCAGTAATGTGCTGATATTAATATTGCTCTGTTGTGGGAATTTAAACAATGCAGAGACAAGCTGATCAAGTGAAACGTCGTTCAAGCACCAATCCTTCCATCCGGGTGAGAAATGTTGATATTGCGAGAGGAAGAACTGGATATGGATTTACTCTTTCTGGACAAGCTCCATGTGTGCTTAGCTGCATCCTTAAAGGGAGCCCAGCGCACTTTGTTGGGCTTAGATCTGGTGACCGTATACTGAGTGTTAATGACATTAATGTCTCTAAAGCCTCTCATGAAGATGTAGTGAAATTGATAGGGCAGTGCACAGGTGTACTTCGGCTTGTCATTGCTGATGGTAATAATCACTGTGATACAGGTTCCAGCGATGAAGAACTTAATTTTGGTGAAGACAAAGTGGCATGGGTGAACAGTAAGACAAAGCCCAAAACATTGGGGCTAAATAGAGCTGAAAAGGTTGTGGCTGATGTACAGTCAGGTGGGATTTTTAAAATGCTATTTGACAATTCCAGTAGTTCTAGAAAATGTGGTCGGAACTGTATACAGCAGCCAAGACAAGGCACTGAAAAAATCAGTGGGTTTCCTGTCAGTCGCAAAAGTGCAAGGAAGAACCACAATTCACTTTCTGAAGACGAAGTGCAGAAGGTATTGAACGATGACTCGGTTTTTATTAATGGTCTGGAAAACCAAGATGGATTTGTTCTAGATGCTAGCATTCTGAATGTTGGAATGATTGTAGGCTACTTGGGTTCTATCGAATTGCCTTCAACAAGCTCAAATCTGGAAAATGAAAGCCTGCAGGCCATCCGTGGGTGCATGCGTCGTTTGCGTGCCGAGCAGAAGATTCATTCTCTTGTCCTGATGAAAATAATGCATGATTGTGTTAAACTGTTTAATGATAAACATAATGTGCTAGCTTTATACCCAGCAGAGAAGTTGGCTTTCAGTGCTGTGTGTCCTGATGACCGACGGTTCTTTGGACTGGTTACGATGCAGATGTTTGATGATCAGAGCCCAGCTGTTGACTGTGAAGGTGGGCTGAGGACTTCATGTCATGTCTTCATGGTTGATCCAGATCTTTGTCAGCACAAAATTCACCAGGGAATTTCCAGACGTTTTGGTATTGAGTGCACACCAGATCCAGACACCAACGGCTGCTTAGAGTTTCCTCTTTCCTCTCAACCTGTTCTTCAGTTTGTATCGGTGTTGTACAAGGACATCGGGGAGTCATTTGAAAGTGCACGTGCAAGAGCTTTTCTTGACGGAGACTCATCCGATGGCCAGCAGAACAATAGTATTAGTAGTAACAGTGATAGTGGAATTGGATGCTATAGTCATGAGGAAAAGAATAATCGAGTTTTAGTTGTTGATCTAGGGACCAGCTCAAACAAACACGCTCCCAGTGCTGCCTGGGCTAACGTACAAGGTAAAGGACACGTTCAAGGTACTCAGTGGAATGGTTGTCGTCAGGATTTAGAGAACAAATATCTTGCATCTCGGCTTTCAGAGTTGCCACAGAATGAATGCTCTTTGCATAATGGTAATAGACACCTTATTCCTTCCCGCCTCGACGTTCCTGGAACATCTCCACGGTCTGTGTTAAATTCAGCTAAGAAATCTGAAGTTATGAACAGTGTGCCTTGTGGACCTCCTAGATGGCTGCCCCTTCATGTCCATAAAGATTGGCAGTACTGTAGCAGTAGTGATCAGGAATCTTACGCAGAATCCACAGATGGATTATCTAGTGTCAACTGTAGTACACTGAAGAAAGATCTTCCCCCTCCAATGAGCAAGATTCAGACCGAAAAGTATAGAGTTGGAAGTGGCTTAAGTCAGCCTTTTCGAAATGTAGCTCAAAAGAATGAACTGACAAGTAAATTGTTTGGTATGGAAAAAATGTTCGGGATACAGCAGAATAACAAGAAAAGCAAAGATAACAAGGTAAGTGATTTTTATTAGAGCACTGTATGCATTTGAAAATAAGATGTATTTGATAAATTATCACAGGTGCACACTTGAACTTTTGCTTTGCATTTGTTTTTAAGAAAGTTGAGGTAGCATGTTTCTGTTTATTTTTGTTCACAGCTACCAGATTTACCTTCTAATTGCAAGCACATAACAGAGATTCATCCATTTTTTGGCTTCAACTAACTTGTTGCATGTGCTTGTAACAATTCTAAACAATACACTACTCCTTACATGCTACAGAATACATCAACCGTACCTTAAAGATGATTTATCTTCCCTTTACAGTAAAAAGCGTTTACAAAGGCTTTAAGTCGCTGTGAAGTCGGCTGATGGAAGCAGGGTGCCTGTGGTATGTGCGTACATACTGAAGATGCTACATCTGTAGTGTGCCAAAGTCTTTAAGTGCACTACAGAAATTGTTGCAATACCTTTTCCTTCATGTCCTCTAGGTGTATTAAGCTTAGAGATGAAATGAGAGAGTTTACACATTGTTTAATGCATTGTAAGAAACGTGTATCCAATGCATGTAAATGATATAATCAACATGGAATATACTTAATTTTTATACATTTTAAGCTATAATTGAAAAGTTAATTGTGAATGAAGGAGGGAGAATGCTCAAATTTGTCATTAATCTGTTCAAGTTGTTTTATGTAATTATTTGACTGGTAGCTGTGTTACAGTAATGAAGATTTCCAGTTATATGATTAATTGCATCAATAATTCAGAAAGTGACTATGGAGAGCAACAGCTGGGGCTTTGGAATATTTAAAGACATCCCCTGCTGAACCTTATCCATGATTCCCATTAGATTCACTGAATGTTTCTTGGATCTGTTTACTCTGCCTCTGGAATTGTGTCCCATTGGGTAGTCGTGTCCAAGGAAGTAAAAATGTTTTGTGGCGTTTCGCTGTTAGATTTAAATCATTGTGAAATACTGATATGTCTTTGTGTTACTTAAAGCAGAAAGTTAAACTGTACAACTATTGCAGTTTCCTTGCATAGTTTGCTTACCAGTGGAATAATAGGCTCTACGTATAGTCTTGCTGCATATAGAGAGACCTTGAAAGTGTCTTTCAGCTGTGTTTATTTCGACTGTTTCTAAACCAGGAGATGCGCATACCTAACATTGCTAAGTTTGTCAGAAAGCAAAATATGGCAGCTGTTGGATTGAGTATTTTTTAAAAAGAATGCCAGGTAAAATCAGTAAAGCAGTATGTGCAAGGAGAGAAACACTTCACTTTTAGATCACTGACCTTCCTGGCCAAAGGTCACCAAACCTGAAATACTGACTCTCCTACTCTTCCAATGAAATGCTGCCTGGCATGCTGAGTATTTCTGACACTGACCTTTATGGGATTTAAAAGCCTGACCTCAGTTTTGTGAATGGTGTGAATAAAATGTTAATTTTGTCTGTTCTAGTTCAAGGTGTTCAACTAAGACCTTCCTTTACTGAATTACAAGAAAACTTGTTATCCGAGTAATTTACATTTGTAGATGTAGTGGGAAAATAGTCAGTGGAGTATACCAAAAGAGTGGTAATAACTGACGAGTCTGTTGGTTTCTATTTAAAGCAAATTCCAAATTGGGCTACGTTTTGTGAACAATTTAACAGAAGTTTGAGCTCTAAAAGAAGTCGTTGATCAGCTAATAATCGTTAATACATCCAGGCAGTGGAGGATATTTTTATAACCAAATTTCCTCAAAGGACTTAGAAGATATATTACATTTTCAGTGTTTTAAAAGTTATATATAAATAATATGAACTTTCACCAAATTTAAAACAAAGGGTGGAAGTTTGCTAAAAGCCTGAGAAAAGGTAATCTCTCACTAATGAGTAAATTGTTATTGTTCTTTAGAGATTTCACAGGTGACATTTTTCATTGATTAGATTGAATGATAGATGCCTAGAAGTCAGTCTGTTTTTTACCTCAGAGTAAATGATGTATTAATACATGGAATGGAGAAAATTATGGGTAACTTCTCCAGTGGAATGTTGTCTTGGGCTGTAATAAGAGCATTTTTTGTTTTCTGTATGTAGGATGGCTAACTGAAATAGGGAAGAATAGTGTTGCTATTTAATTACACAGCTAGGATTTTTACTAATTTATCTTATGTCAATCTGTTCGTACCCATTGCTCTGCCTTTTATGTTACAAAGCTGCTGTGAATGCTGTTAAGCAAGCCTCATTTGATGCAGAAATATACTTGGAAAAACACTGTATATCATTTTGGGTCCCAAAGATTGAACTATCAACCAAGTATACATTTGGATTACCTCCCTTAAATGCAAGATATATTGTCTAATTGAAAATTGCAAAAGAGGTGAATCAAAATGCTGAAGCATAGAGTTGTCATACAGTGATGAAATGGCTCCTTTATTCCACTCTATTTATGCTGATCTTCTTGGCCATCTACATTAATATCATTTGCCCACATTAGGACTTTGTCCTTCTAAACCTGGCTATTTAAATGTCTGTGTAAGTACAGTAATTGTCTGATGTCACCTCTTGTTCTGGCTGTGTATCCCAGATACAAATCAATCTGTGTCGTTTAAATAAAGCCTACCTTTAAGTCCTCCTTTAAAATTCCTTCCTCTTACTGTTACCTATGTCCTCTTCATTTTAATACCTCTATCAACTAAAAAATATTTTGACTATTTGCCCTATCGATGCCTCCCTCATTATCTTACACTTCTGTTAGGTCTCCACTTGGCCTCCTTTGCTTCAGGGTGAAGAAGCCCAGTGTGTCCAATTTCTCTCCATAACTGAAGTCCTCCAATCTAGGTGAAATCCTGGTGAATTTCCTCTGCACTGTCTCCAGTGCAATCACACTGTTCCAGAACTATACACTCTAATTCCAGTGCAGTCTAACTTGTGTTCTGTGAAGTTGCAACGTAATTTTCCAACTTGCGATATTCTATGCACAGACCTACAAAGGCAAGCATGCCATATCAAAGTTTAAATTAAATTTATTATCGAAGTACATATATGTCATCATACACAACCCTGAGATTTATTTTTTGTGGGCATTCGCAATAAATATAAAGAAACACAGAAGAATCAATGAAGATTGCCCCTCCCCCAACAGGACAAACAATATGCAAAAAAAAACCAAACTGCAAGTGCAAAAAGAAGAAAAATAATAAACAAACATAAAATATTGAGATGAAGGGTCCTTGAAAGTGAGTCCGTAAATTGTGGATAAAGTTCAGTGGTGGGGTGAGTGAAGTTGAATGAAGATATCCCCTCTGGTTCAAGAGCCTAATGTTTGAGGGGTAATAACTGTTCCTGAACGTTGTGGTGGGAGTCCTTGATAATGGTCGCTGCTTTCCTATGACAGTGTTCCGTATAGATGTACTCAATGGTGGGGAGGGCTTTACCTGTGATGAACTGGGCCATAAACCACTACTTTTTGTAGGCTTTTCCATTCAAAGGCATTGGTGTTTCCGTACCAGGCTATGATGCAACCAGTCAATGTACTCTCCACCACACATCTATAAAAACTTTGCCAAGGTCTTAGATGACATGCTGAATCTTAAACTCCTAAGTAAGTAGAGTTGCTGCCATGCTTTCTACTTAATTGCACTTGCATGCTAGGCCCAGAACAGATTCTGTGAAATGATAATATCAAGGAATTTAGTTGTTAACCCTCTCCACCTCTGATCGTTGATGAGAATTGGCTCATGGTCCTTCAGTTTCCTCGTCTTAAAGTCAATAATCAGCTTCTTGGTCTTGCTGACATTGAGTAAAAGGTGGTTGTTGTTGTGGCACCACTCTGCCAAATTTTCAATCTCCCTCCTACATGCTGATTTGGTCTATGACAGTGGTGTCAGCAAATTTAAATAGGCTATATCCGCCACCCCATCTGTTTGTGCTGCATATTTGGGGAACTGTAGATTTGGTCTCTTTGCTCGCCAGCATTCTGTTGCACCCTAATATGCTTCGTGGTGGTTCAGGTACAAGTTTAGTCTCATGATGTAATAGTAAAAAGATCATATGATAGATTTAGGAAAGCTTGTTTGAAGCATCTATGTGCAGAAGCTGATCTTCAGTTGGTAATGCAGGCATTAATTTTGAGCCTTAGTCATTTGAAACACGTTTTATCTTTTTCCATACTGCATCTAAAGGTAGGATTTTTTTCTGTATATCTTTTCTTCCTTATGTACGGTTACTTGATTCTTCAGCACTTTTATACATGATTTGTGCAGTTGTGTTGCTGATAAATTGTTGTCTAATATTTTCTATATTTTTAATTAGTGGTGATTCTGATCTTTTAACATGTTAAAATGTTTTGGAAAGTAGGTGTTGCTGGCCAGTCCATCATTTATTAAATGCTGTTAAGAAGACAGTGGTGAATCTCCTTTCTGAAACACTGCAGTCCTGCTGGTGAAGTACTGCTGTTGTGTATGAAGCTTCAGAACTCAAGTCTCGCTCAATAAATGACTGATGATATCTATCCAAGAAAGGATTGTGCATGACTTAAAAGACAGTGCAGATATCTGTGGCCCTTGTTTTTGTGGGTAGAGGTAATGGATTTGATAGATGCTGTCAGAATAGCCTGGCTGCATTTGTAGGTGTGCATTACTGGTGGTGGTGGGGGGCGGGGGGGGGGGGGTGGAATGCATATTTAGTGCTAGTAAAGCCAGCTGTTTTGTCCTGGCAGTGTTTGAGATGCTTGCAAGCTGTTGCTACACTTACCTAGGCAAGTGGAGAGTATTCTATTATTAACAATCTAAAGATTGGCTTTATTTGTCATGTGTATGTTGAAACATGCAGTGACACGCCTTTGTGACAATAACCAACAAAGTCCGGGGGTGTACCGAGGGCGGCCTGCAAGTGTTCTCATGCTTCTGGCGTCAACGTAGCATGCCCATAATTTACTAACACTAACCTGCGCATATTTGGGACGTGGGAGGAAGCTGGAACGCCCAAAGAAACCCAGGCAGTCAAGGGGAAAACAAACTCCTTGCAGACTGCAGCGGAAATTGAACCCCAATGGGAAATTGCTGGTGCTGTAAAGCACTGCGCTAATCACTATGCTAAGTTGTTTACTTACGGCAACTCTCATTGAAATATAGAATAAGACAGTATAGAAACAGATCTCTGGTCACTTTACATAAGCGAGTCACATTTTATCTCTGATATCACTATAGATGTTACAACAGTCCTCTTTCAAGAGTCACATTCTAAAACAATTTTAGGGATTGTCAGAGCTTTCCCTTTTTTTAAGTATTTGGTAATGCTACTGAAATGTCATAATCTTGATATCCTAAATCTCAGTAGATTAACTGGAAATTACTCTGCTGTGGCGTGGGGGGTGCGGAATAGCCATAACTTTCGAAGAGTCTATACAAAGCCACCAATGTAGTCAAAAACTAAGGGAGTGTAATCATTTGAACTGAGAATTGTCATTAGGACTTGAAACGATAATACCCAGTACACTATAAATGATACTTTAAAAATTGCAGAGCACATCTAAAATGCCTAAGTTTCTACATTGTTGTACATTCGGGTAAACTAAATACTTATCTAGGAAATTGTGTTGGGAAACAAATCCAAAGCAGGACAAATAAATATAGTTAGCCACCATGTTGATCATGAATATGGCTTTTCATCTTGTAAAATAAATGATAAGTGATACACATGATTTTTATTCAGAATTTGATAAAATTTAGTCATTTAGGGAAAGGCTTTTTTTAACTTGTAATTCCACAAATGTTTGTTAATTTCTCAAATATATATGTAGATTTTTTTGGCACTTAGAAAATTGTTGGAGATGGTTAGCAGATCCAGACGGTATCTATTGAGAGCAGCATCATGAATTAGGACCAGAGTGTGTCTTAGGGCCTCAGATGAGCATAAATTATTCATCTACTTTGCTTAATTAATCAGGTTTGTTGCACGGTACAGGAGACATATGGATACTGTGTGTCTGCAATTAATGCCTGTACTGACATTTAATATCACTAGATAGATTGTGCAAATGTTAAATATCCAAGTGCAAAACTTCTGAGCCGTCAAATGAGATTGCTAAATATGATCAACTTAACTGTAATGATTGACAAATGTAAACATTTATTTGAGCTTTGATCTTATTAATATGGCATTAGAGTGAAATACAAGATTAAAATTGCTTTAGAAATAGGTTTTGTTGGTTATCGTTATGAAAAATGTACTCCACTGGACATTTTCTTATATTTTTAAGTCAAGGTCTATTAGGTACCTTTAATAATTTACTCCCTGTATCACAGAAGTGGAGCTAAGTTTTAAGGAAATAAAATCACTTCTCTCTCGCAGAAAGCCTTTTCTACCTAGCACGTATTACCTCTCTTGCTGCTCTTACCAATTCTAGAAATAGAAATGTGGAGAACTCAAGGAAATAAATTGAGTACAGTCATAAATTGATCAGTAATTCTTGTAACAACCAGTTTGTAAAATATTGTACCCTATATTAATTTTGAAACAATTTTTCCTACTTTGGTTAAAATTTAAAACTTTTAAAGCCTTAGATTGGAGAGAACAATTTTATGTCTCAGTCTAGATTCTTTGTGGAGTCTGCCATCATTTTCTGTGTTTATATTCTGTAGCACACAAATCACAAAACTACTTGAATGTGGCAACTGCTACACAAGAGATTTGATTAAACGTCTTCTGTCCATTCTGTTCACAATTTATTTCTCCTTTTGATAAATACATAAACTTATTGTAGGGCTAGGTTAGCCTTGAAATAAAATGTCTCTCTATCTTTGTGAATCTTACAAACTTACAGAAGTAGAATAGTAAGTAGTACTATTTGGTTCAGCAATTGTAAAACTTCAAGTTGAAGCACATCTACACGCTATTATTTGTTTAACATACAATCTCCTCTATAAGGGCAAAAGCCAAAAATGCTTCTGGTAAATTTAAGGGATACTCTCAAAAGGATACTCTTCCTATCAACAAAAGATGGTGAAGGAGAAATAAGCTGGAGGTTTAAATAGTGCTGACTAACCTATAATTAGGATGACTACTCTTCCAGCTTTCGCTTGAATTCTTGTTGCAAATCCACATGTTTGCATTTGCCAATACCACCCAATTTTTTCTGTGATATACCAGTGGCCACTTTATTAGGCACAGGAGTGGACCCTCGTGTCGTCTTCTGCTGCTGTAGCCCATCAACTTCAAGGTTCGATGTGTTGTGCATTCAGAGATGCTCTTCTGCACACTATTGTTGCAACACGTTATTTGAGTTATTGTTGCCTTCCTGTCAGCTTAAACCAGTCTGGTCATTCTTCCCTGACCTCTTTCATTAACAAGGCAATTTTGCCCACAGAACTGCCACTCACTGGATGTTTTTTGTTTCCAATAAAACAAAATTCTCTTGTAAACTCTAGAGACTGCTGTACATGAAAGTCCCAGGAAATCAGTAATTTCTGGGATACTCAAACTGCCTTGCCTGACACCAAAAATCATTCCCTGGTCAAAGTCATTTAGATTATATTTCTTCCCCATTCTGATGTTTAGTCTGAACAACAATTGAGCCTCTTGACCACGTCTGCATGCTTTTATGCGTTAAGTTGCTGCTGCATGATTGGCCAATTAGATATTTTTATAAATGAACAAGTGTACAGATGTATCTAATAATGTGGCATCTGGGTGTAAATGTATGCTTTTCAAGCTTAAATGCCACATCCTGTGGGTCTGTTCTCATAATTCAAAAGAAGAGACCTTGAAGTTTTTAATATTACAAGCTTCATTTCTCTCAACCTACTTTGTACTACTTACTAATACTGGGGTGTTCTAAAGATATCAAGCAGAATATATTAGATTTCTCATCCAGGCAGTGTATGATGTGCTTCCAAGCCCATCAAACCTGCACACATGGGGCAAAGCAGTCATCAGTGTGCCCACTGTGTTCCAAGTGAGGAACCTTGGAGCACATCCTCAGCAGCTGCACAAGGGCACTTGGAGGGACGGTACCGATGGAGGCATGATCAAGTCCTGAAGACCATCGCTGAAGCCATCAGCACAGGAGTGGAGTGGGCGAAGCGGTCCCGACCCTCCAAGCAGACCATTGCCTTTGTCAGAGCTCGGGAGCAGCCAATAACCACCAAAAGAACATCTGCAGGCATCCTGACCTCTGCAAGGGACTGGCAGCTGTTGGTGGACCTCGAAAGGCAGCTGAAGTTCCCCAACCATATTGCTGCCACTACCCTGCGACCAGACATTGTCCTTGTGTCTGAGTCTATTAAGCAGGTGATGATGCTGGAGCTGACAGTCCCATGGGAAGATCGCTTGGAAGAGGCCTTTGAAAGGAAGCTCTGTAAGTACGCAGGACTGGTCAGCAACTGCCAGCAGGCTGGATGGAGAGCGAGGTGTCTCCCAGTGGAGATTGGTTGTAGGGCATTCGCAGCCCGTTCCTTAGCCAGAGCCTACAGCAATTTGGGCATCGAGGGAGAGAGGAAGAGGAGAGCCATCCGCAGTACCACCGATGCAGCAGAGAGGGCCTCGAGGTGGCTGTGGCTCAAGAACGGGGAGCCATGGAGTCATAAGTAGCTAGCCATCTGGACACAAGCTGGGGTCTGATCAGCCCCGGCTGGGTCACCTGGAGGAGGGTGTATGATGTTGAAAGACCCAAAACACCCGATGATTCCAGGAATATCACTGATGATGTGTCCAGAAGCATCAGTAGATGTATGTACACAGATGTACCTTGGAGGATGGCACTTCATAAGTAATTTACTTGTAAATATCCATCAAACATTCATTGATTACTCATTCCATTTTGGGCACTGGATATGCTGTTTTAATGATTTGTGTAATATAGCATCATGCATTTTCCCTCTGGTAGCATAGAAACATAGAAAACCTACAGCACAATAGAGGCCCTTTGGCCCACAATGCTATGCCAAACATGTACTAACTTAGAAATTACCTAAGATTACCCCTAGCCCTCTATTTTTCTAAGCTCCATGTACCCATCCAGGAGTTTCTTAAAAGACCCTATTGTATCCGCCTCCACCACCGTCACCAGCTGCCTATTCCATGCACTCACCACTCTGCATAAAAAAAACTTACCCCTGACATCTCCTCTGTACCTACTTCCAAGTACCTTAAAACTGTGCCCTCTTGTGTTAGCCATTTCAGCCCTGGGAAAAAGCCTCTGAATATCCACACGATCAATGCCTCTCATCATTTTATACACATCTTTCAGGTCACCTCGCATCCTACGCTGCTCCAAGGAGAAAAGGCCAAGTTCACTCAACCTTTGGCATGCTCCCCAATCCAGGCAACATCCTTGTAAATTACCTCTGTACCCTTCCTATAGTTTCCACATCCTTCCTGTAGTGAGGTAGCCTTCAGCATTCAACCCTTATTGTGCTTCATGCAGCTAAATTATGTTTGTGTCCTCACATTGCATAAGATTACATTTATCTGAAATTGAAAATCATCTACAAACCCCATTTCCAGAAAAGTTGGAATATTTTTAAAAATGCAATAAAAACAAAAATTTGTGATGTGTTAATTCACGTGAACCTTTATTTAACTTGACAAAAGTATAAAGAAAAGATTTTCAATAGTTTTACTGACCAACTTAATTGTATTTTGTAAATATACACACATTTAGAATTTAATGGCTGCAACACACTCAACAAAAGTTGGGACAGAGTTAAAATAAGATTGAAAAGTGCCCAGAATATTCAAGTAACACTGGTTTGGAAGACTCCACATTAAGCAGGCTAATTGGTAGCAGGTGAAGTATCATGACCGGGTATAAAAGTAGCATCCATCAAAGGCTCAGTCTTTGCGAGCAAGGATGGGTTGTGGCTCACCCCTTTGTGTCAAAATTCGTGAGAGAATTGTTAGTCAGTTCAAAAGGAACATGTCCCAACGCAAGATTGCAGAGAATTTAGGTCTTTCAACATCTACAGTACATAATATTGTGAAAAGATTCAGAGAATTCAGAGACACCTCAGTGCGTAAAGGGCAAGGTCGGAAACCACTGTTGAATGTGCGGCACTGCCTAAGAAACCGTCATGCTACTGTGACAATTATAGCCACCTGGGCTCGGGAGTACTTTGGAAAACCATTGTCACTTAACACAGTCCGTCGCTGCATCCAGAAATGCAGCTTGAATCTGTATTACGCAAGGAGGAAGCCATACATCAACTCTATGCAGAAACGCTGGTGAGTTCTCTGGGCCCGAGCTCATCTCAAATGGACTGAAAGACTGTGGAACTGTGTGCTATCGTCAGGTGAGTCCACATTTCAGCTAGTTTTCAGAAAAAATGGGCGTCGAGTTCTCCGTGCCAAAGATGAAAACGACCATCCTGATTGTTATCAGTGAAAGGTGCAAAAGCCAGCATCTGTGATGGTATGGGGGTGCATCAGTGCCCACAGCATGGGTGAGTTGCATGTATGACTTTGAGGCGTATATTAGGATTGACTCTGAGGCATTAGACTCTGAAACTTAGGATTTTAGAGAGACATATGTTGCCATCAAGGCGACGTCTCTTCCAGCAGGACAATGCTAGACCACATTTGCAGCCATCAAATTCTAAATTTGTGTATATTTGCAAAATACAATTAAGTTGGTCAGTAAAACTATTGAAAATCTTTTCTTTGTACTTTTGTTAGTTAAATGAAGGTTCACGTGAATTAACATATTGCAGATTTTTGTTTTTATTGCATTTTGGAAAATATCCCAACTTTTCTGGAAATGGGATTTGTACTTGTTATGGGCTATTTCCTCCTTGGGAGTAAATTTGAACTCTGTAATGAATGCAGTTCTGCTTGGTTTCACTGTTCGGTGCACGTTGCTGACTTTCAGTAAGCTTCTGAAAATACAACAAACAATTGCAAACAATGTGATTACTTTGCTGACCAACATTACAGCTGATGCAGTAAACATTGGAGTTAAGAAATGTAGAAGCTTAACTTTGACATCTGAGACAGCTATGAAATTTTATGTAATTTTTTGTCAAATGTAAAAATATTTATTAGAATAGTTTCTAAACAAAGGACAAAACTTTTGTCTCCTGATAAAGGGTTTCGGCCCGAAACGTCGTCACTACCTCCTCTCATAGATGCTGTCTGGCCTGCTGAGTTCTGCCAGCATTTTGTGTTTTTATTTTTTTGTTTACTTTGTTATTTTATGAAAACTGGTCAAAACAGTTAGCAGAGAAAGCCCCATTTCTTTCTGTGCAGGTTATGTATTGATCTTTTGAGCGATTAACTGAAATTTACTATCCTTGGATTACGTTCACAACTCTCGAGTTTGTTCTGCTTTTGAAATTATTGGAATGGTGCAAGTGGTTGTCCTAGTTTCCCTGAGTTTCAAAATAGCTTCAATTAACAGGCAGAAACATGTTCTGGTTCTTTCTCACCTGTTTTCTTTAGCGGATTTAAGTCATGCAGCCTTTTCTGTCATACAAAAAAGGTGCTGGAAATACTTGGCAAATGTGGGAACCGCTATAGAAAAGGAAATAGTTAATGTTTTGGGTCAAAGACCTTGGAACAGAACTTTGACAAAGATGTTAACTTTATTTCTCTCTCTGCGCAAAGCAGCCTGACTTCCCCAGGATTCCAGCACATTATTGTTATTTCATATTTTCAGAATCTGTATTTTTTCAACCTTTTCTGCAAGTTTCATTTCAAATTCTCAGATTAATTCCAGCAACCCTTGAAGTACTAACAGTATTGTATTCCCTCCTGTATAAGAGTTCTCAATTACTCTTTCAGGTTTTATTACAAGAACACCAAGGTTGCCAATGGCAGCTAATATTTCACTGTTTGTATTGTCATACCTTGTGAATGATGCACAGTGACAGAGGACTCTTTTTCAGGTGTGAGTTTTTTTTTCAGCTGAAGATTCTTGAATTAAATCAAAAATAATCTGTGTGGATTTGCAACTAGAACCAGCAATAACGACATTTCCTTAGTTTTGATACTAGTAACATCACCCCAGGGTGTTAGAATTGTCAGTATCTTGAGAAGACAGTATTCCTTATGCACTAAAATTATGAATTTGATAACTGAATATATTGAGCAGCCCTCCAGCAGTTGGGCTATAGTGGAAGCAACATTTTTGTCCTGTGATGAGATTTCTTGGTATTTATTTTATGTTTTATTTTAAGATTTGTAATAGTCATGACAGACCATATTCAGATTTGGATTTATTTATCAGATGTACATCAAAACATACAGAGAAATTCACATTTGTGTTAACAACTAACAGATGCAAGGATGTGCCGGGGGCAGCCCACAAGTGTCACCATACATTCCAGTGCCAACATAGCATGCACACAGTATTCAGCAACAACAAGAAAACAAGACAATGACAGCAAAACAAGCCCTACTCACACATATAGGCAATGTGCCTCTAACCCCAGGATAGGCTGCCTCTTGTCCTTGGCCCTGGACTCTCAGACTTGGAGACATCAGGCTTCCAACCTTCAGTCTCTGGGCCACTGACCTCTGGAATTTTGGATTCCATAAATCTGGTTATTTGTAGATTGCAATTAGAAAGCATACAAAAAGAAAAATTCTGGTTGCATGAAATCTGAAAAATAAAAAGACTTCAAGGGAATGCAAGGTGAATTATAAATAGTCATCCAAGTAGTACAGTAGGGTGGGATAGCACATAGAATATTTACGAAGCTCAATGTTTCCAGCTGCTGTATACTGGATATGTAGAATATGAAATAGATTTAGCATTCAAGAAAACAATTGAAAGTAAGCTACATTGAAAATCTTGATGATTATGCTTTTATCCTTATAATGGTCAAGAAAATGGAACTTACACATACAAATACAAATACCTTATTGTCACCAAACAATTGATACTAGAGCATACAATCATCACAGTGATATTTGTTTCTGCGCTTCGCGCTCCCTGAAGCACAAATCAAAGTAAATATAATAAACATTTAAATTATAAATCATAATTAGAAAAGGGAAAGTACGGTAGTGCAAGTCAGGTCCAGATATTTGGACGGTACGGCCCAGGTCCAGGTCATGATCTGTTCAGCAGTCTTATCACAGTTGGAAAGAAGCTGTTCCCAAATCTGGCTGTACGAATCTTCATGCTCCTGAACCTTCTCCCGGAGGGAAGAGGGACAAAAAGTGTGTTGGCTGGGTGGGTCGTGTCCTTGATTATCCTGACAGCACTGCTCCGACAGCGTGTGGTGTAAAGTGAGCCCAAGGATGCAAGATTGGTTTGTGTGATGTGCTGGGCTAGGTTCACATAGGTGATAAATGGAGTTTATGGTGTAATAAGCTTAAATTCTAGATGGTGTAATTTTCAAGAATAATTTTTTGTTCCGACTTCTTACAGATAGAAAAAGACAAATAGGACTAGTTGAAATTGTTCAGCATTCTGGCAGTTGTAGGCTCACTGGAAAGATGTGGTTGAGACCTCCAAGAGATCAGGTGTACATTGACTCTTAACAGGATGCATATTCTATTTTTGATGTACGTATTTCCTAAAAAGGAAAATGGCTCAAACAATGAGTGAATAAAATTGCTATTTTGGTCCTTTAATACTTTGCAACCTGCTATTAATTCCTCAGTGAGGGAGGTTGGTAGTAATTCTAACAAGTGAAAATGTTGGCATGGTTTTCCAATGACTCCTGGTGGTGATGGCACAGCAGTCATGAAATTAGGTGACTTTTCAAGTCTTCTTAAAATTACTGGTAAATACTTTATAGCATTCCACCTAGGCTTTGATATAAAGTCCAGATGGAAAGTAGAGTAATGATATGTATTGGAACTAATATAAGAAATAAAACTTTTTTTCAAATAAATTTTGGACTTTTTTGTAGAATTGCTCAGTTTGCTTAAGGTTAAAGTGTTGCTGCATCATCTCAACATTATAGGTCTTCTGACTATTGTAGACGTGACACGATTATTAAGACATTTGTTAGGTCTCATAATACATCTATTTTTAACCAAAATAATCATTAACACCCAGAGAGGGAGAAGCACATTATTTGTTTCCTAATCTCCGACTTTCTTCTTTTCATCAAGGGCATGTAGTCCTACTTCCCCACCATCATCTCTCACTATGACTAGGGCCCTTTCGTCTTCCTTTGAGTAGAAGCCACCATTACTCTCTGTTCCTACTGGATGAATATTTATATTGAATGACTATTCCTTTGTCTACATCCATAGCTTCAAAAATGGGTTTATTATGGTTTAGTGCAATAGGTAGAATGATTTTTAGTTTTTCTTCCATCTATCTTTCCAATGTTTTGGTGACTATTAGTCTTGAATCTACACTCACCCCACTTAATTTAATTGTCCTTCCTACTTCAATCCCTTTCATCCTCAATATTATATTTTTACTTTAACAGATATTGCCTTTTATTTATGTCAGATTTCCTATGCATTTTTATATACTCTTTAAGTATAATTCCCTAATATGAATTATTTTTCTATAGTTTTATATAATTATTTTGCAGTTTGTAATCTCAACAACGTCACAGTGGGGATGTGTTGAACAGAGACTCAACATTTTCGTCGTAGGGAGGAAAATCACTTCTATATGGCTGACAATCAGGCAGGGATTGCTTATGTGCTTCACGTAAAAACAAAGTGCTCAACAGATTAGACAGCATGTATGGAGAGAGGAATAGAGTTCATCTTTCAAGTGATGGACTTCACGAGAAGTGGACAGTTAGAAATCAAACATTTTTGGTTGCAATTTTAACTGTTTTACTTTCTACAATTCAAGGGTTCCCAACCTTTTTAATGCCATGGACCAATCTGATTAGGGGGTCCATGGACCCCAGGTTCAGAACCCCTGCTCTAGATGCTACCTGACACACTGTATGTTGGCAGCGTTTACATTAGCAATGCAGACAATGCTGGAGGAACTCACCATGTTGGGCATCATCCATGCAAATGAATAAACAGTCGATGTTTCAGGTTGAGATGCTTCATCGGGACGGGAAAAAAAGGGGGAAGATGCCAGATAAAAAGATGTAGGGAGGGGAAGGAGGATAAGCTAGAAGGTGATAGGTGAAGCCAAGTGGATGCGGGAGAGGGGTTGAAGTAAGAAGCTGGGAGGTGATGGGTGGAAAAGGCAGAGAGCTGGAAAAGAAGGAATCTGACGTGAGAGGAGAGTGGACTATGGGAGAAGATCACTTCAGTTTCTCCGTTTTCATTCTCTAACATGCTGCCTTTATTGAGATGGAGATAACTACGTATTTGTGGCTGATTGAGGGACACTCGAGCTTCATCTTTCCAGAGACCCAAATTTTGGGTCTGCTGTGAGTGTACAGCTGTATCTTCTGATACTGGATCTCATGACTTGATCGTGGAAAGCCAGCAAAATACTTTCACTTCTTTCAAAAAAGGACTAAGCCTCTTTGTGGTAACTACTGATGTATTGCTCTCTTCTGGGTTCAGGAAGATCCTTTCCCAATTTCTGCTGAACTGACTACTCTCCCTTTGAGGAAATCTCTTCAGTCACTGAAGTGCTATGAACAGGAATTTTGCATTATGTCACATGCCAGATCCAGAAGATTGTTAACCATATATGTTCTTTATCAATATGCTGTAAGCATTTAATTCCATCATTTGCAACACCCAGTTTTGGCTGCATAGACAAAATAGCTGCCATTCTAAAACTCCTTCATGACCAGATAATTACCTTCATCTTTTTCAGTGATGCTGCTGGAAAATCCTCTGCCATTTGAACTGGAGTCTGGTGCACTAGACTGGCTCAAATTTTTTTGTTACTCTGTCTTTCTTGTTTGTCATGAAAATAATCAATCAAAGCTCTGTGCTAGCTGATATCGAGTATCAGATGGATGGGGACCACTTTAGCCAAGATATTTCAACAACCTGGATTGGACCGGTTAAGTGCCCCAGATGTGATCATTGATGGGCAAGAGCTAGAGAATATGAACATTTTCATAACATAGAAGTTGTTCTTCACAAGCGAATATTGAGGAAGTCCAGATCAGATTTTAATGTTGGCTTCTCCTGCCTCTATGCCAAAACCAAGTATACATTAACCTCTGTTGGGAGGACTACAAACAGCAAAGGATAAAATGAGTTTCTCAAGTATACTGCAGCCTGTTATTGACACTCAAAGTTAGAAAAACAAAGATATTTTAACAACCTGGACTGGGCCAATTACATCCCCCAGATATGATCATCTTTGATGGACAGGAACTGGAGAATGTTGAACGTTTCCATATTTCAGAAGTTGTCCTTCACAAGCAAATACTGAGGAAGTCCAGATTAGGTTTCAATATGTTGGCTTTGCCTTTGGAATTGACTATTCAATGTCCATGAGTAAAGGTGATTAATACATAAGGTTCTATGGTTGTGAAACACCTGATGACTCTGAAATGCCATCACTGGCTAGAAGATTCTTGATTCTTGATAACCTTACAGTTCCACAAACTCAATACCACCAGTATTGACGTAACGAAAAACAATCCTCAATTGTGATGTCATGATCAGGTGCTTCAATCCAACTCTATCATTCAGATAGTTCTTTTAAGAGCCAAAATCCAGAAATTAATGCTAGGAAAAATTATAAGGATCACCTTGTGAGGGAGGGAATATCTAATCTTGCCCTGGAGTAACAAAATTGTTATATTTTAAAAAAAGGAAGCAAGGTTTTGGCACACCTTCCCATTAATTGCTGTATAATGTCTGCCAGAAAATCTGAGTTAGTGTTCAAAATTACTGCATATGCATTTTACATCTTTACCCACTGTTAGTTCACTTGTCTACGAACCTCTACTTGAATCATGAAAGAGAAAGTTATTGATTGTGAAGAAGTACTATTGCAACAAACTATAGATAAAGAAAGACATTAGCCTTATCCTTCCAGATGGATTAATTGATTTTTAAAAAAATATTGGTTCTTTTGCATCTTGGGATCCACATCAGCCACTAGTGTTTACCTTCAACAGTAAACAAACAGTTAATTAACCCCCACATGTTCCAGTTTACACTAGTATAATATCTTGCTATGCCTCATTTTGGAACAGAAACTGATAATCTGAATGAAGCAAGACATATTGTAAATAAATTAACACTCACAAAATGCTGGAGGAACTCAGCAGGTCAACTGTCAACTTTTTGGGCCGAGACTTCACCAGGACTGGAAAGTCCTTTCCAGTTCTGATGAAGGCCCTTGGCCTGAAATGTCAACTGTTAATTCATTTCCATTGATAATACCTGGCTTGCTGAATTCTTCTAGCATTTTGTGTGAGTTGCTCTGGATTTCCAGCATCTGCAGAATCTCTTGTGTTTGTAAATAAATTAGCAAGTGTGTTTTATGTATAAAATGCAGAATATGTATTGTTCAGTGAAAGACCATGTTTGATTTTTAATAGGAACTGATATGATTTTTCACTGGGCAAATCATTGTGGATTTGTATATAAAACACACCACGTCTTGCTTCATTCAATTTAAAAAACACATGTTATACACAATAGGCTATTTCACCCAATGAGACCATGCTGGTGTTTATGGTCCACTTAAGCCTTTCCTCTTATAAATATACCAACTTCTCTCTCGTGCTTTCCCAACTATTAATTAAATGTATCACTACTGTCCCTTTTAGCTTATGGTAACAAATACCACATTCCCACCGCTCTCTTAATAAGGAATGTCCTTAGAAGTTCCCTATTAGATTTCTTGGTGAGTATCCTATAATAATGGTTTTGAGTTAAATTTTTGCTTGGAAGTGAAAGCATCCATCAAGTTCTGTAAGGTGTCTATTGGGCCACCCACTTGTTTACCTTTTGTCAGTGTGTTCATCTTTTCCAGATATATATGCTATATTTCTACTGTCATCCTTGATCTTTTCTGCACTTCCTCCAGTGTCTGTTAATATTCTTTTTGTAAATGACAACCGATATGAAGTATTCTTAAAAGCGTCAAACCAAGGTTCAATGTAGGTGTGGTGGAATCATCCTTGGTCTGGCTTCTACTCTTTGACCTGTTTGGAATGGGTGATCCTACCAAGAGCCAAAGCTTGAAGCCCTGAATCCAGCCAACATAGTTCCCTGGGTCATTGAGGTATTGAAGCCTCCAAACCTTATGACAAGGTTGTGATCCTCTTGGAGGTTTAGTGATAAACCAGAGTATTAAATATGCTCTATTAAATTGTCTTCCTAACCTGTGGTGTAACTTTTAGTGATTGATGTATTTGTACTCCAAAATCTCTTTGTTCTTCTATTCTGTTTGGATATGCACCTTTTTGCACAGATCTAGCTCTATTTACAATATAGTATTCATTGAGCCAAACGTGGATAAGATAAAGGATTGCAGCATAGGCAGCTACAATCAGAACTAGAAGGGTGACCGAGGGTGGGATAGGATGCACAATGCAGTAGAATGGACACAAACTGGAGGAACTCAGCAGATCAGGTAACAGAGAGGAATAAAAAAGTTGACGTTTCAGGCTGAGACCCTCATCAGGGTGTAGCTAATCATGTTTTAAAAGAACCAGTCAAAGGGATAACTGAGACAATTCCACACGAAAGTCAAGAGTGCGAATTGGGATTTGGAAGATACGAGATGAAGTAAAGTACTGTTCCTTCGGTGTGACGTGACACTGGAGAAAATGGATGCAGCTGTAAGGAAGACAAAATAGGTTCTTTCCAGCTTATGTTGAAAACATCTTTTTTACAAATATGTGCTCAACAGACAGCTTTATAATAGAAGTGGAGGAAGAATTGTGTGGACATGTTATAGAAAACAAACTATTCAAGGGCATAGTAATTGGATGGTAGAGATAGTGAAAGCTGTTACTGCAATATGTGGAGGAGCTTATAATTCAATGTAAAAACTACTTTAATTCTGGATGATTTCCAAAAACAAATGCATTTCAAGCATGGGAACATCTAGACAATATTGACATCAGACAGTGTACTTTAAGATGATAATAAAGGACATGTATGTGAATGAAATCTAGTTAAATGGATAGGCAGTGATGTAGAAAATCAGAATCTTCACCCTGTCCATTATCCTCAACACTGAGGCTATCCACCTAGAGGTTCAGCCTTTGGAAAGAGGCAGATTACTCTCCATCTTATTATGTGCTTGCCAGGAAGAAGGATAAACATTTCAAGGATGTTCTCTGAGCATCCTTGATAAAATGTAACATTCTCAGAGACTCATGGGGATCCCTAGCTTGTGACCAATCAAAATAGAGGAGCAGCAACAAGACACCAGGCTTAAGGATGGCTTCTATCCCACTATTACAAATTCTTGACCTAACCTCTTGTAAATAAAACGGACTCTTGGCCTCTCAATCTTCCTTGTTATGATCTTGCACTTTATTATGAACAGTGAAAAGCTTGACTTGGCGTAGTGTTTATACAGACAAACCATTATGCAGTGCGTTTAGTTAGAATAAGGTAAAACAATAACAATGCAGAATAAAACATGAAAGCTACTGAAAAAATGCACTGCACTGTACTTTTTCGGTAGCTTTTACACCATCCTGTGTAACAAGCTTTTGACTTTATCTTGGTACATATGACAATACTATACCAATACCAATTTTAAGTGTTAAGGGACTCAGGAATTCTCAATTAGTAATTTAAAAAAGTTAAATGTAGTGATTATCATGAAAGTAATTGAATAGTGAAAACGGAAATGATAGCCTATTATGGCCTCATACTTCATAGAATGGTGCTACATGCATCGTTTAGTTCAGTGATGGCAGACTGCAAAACAAAAGCATATTATATGCATCAGTGATGAGGTACAAAGCATTTTTTGTGAAATACAAATCAAGATTAGTAGATTTTTAATATTGCATGATAGAATTTCATAAAAGCATTTCATTTCATTAAGCTTCTTTGAAAATCTATAAATCTAAATTTGTATTGGTGCATTAAATTAATGAAATTTGCATGCAAACCATGTAATAGCTGATTATAATATTTGTAAAAATGTATTTTCTCAAACTTAACTTAAAAGACTCCAAAAGAGGTTGTGACGGATAGTTAATGCTCGCCGCTTGATTGCCATGAATTTAGCATGGTAATTTCAGCTTACGTATAATTTTAATGATTGTTTATTAGTAATATGCTGCCTCATGGAGCCAATGTTGTGAATGGCGAGCTCTACTTGGAGTTAGCCTCGACTGCTCAAAGCAGTGCTTCATTGTTGTTTCAAGCATGTGTTCTACAGGCAAAGTTATGCACAAAACTGGAAAGGACTGAAGATACAAGTTTTTTTTGACATTGCCTTGAAGATTTTGAAGAAGAATGCCCAAAAATGATATCTGTATCCTCATAACCAAGGTATTAATTTGGAATTAATGCTGAGAATCATGATGATAAGACCAGCAAATGCCTCTCCAATACCATATCCTACTGACTGTACTGCTTCCCTCAGACGTGGATAACTCAATATGTCATCAATATGATCTCTGTCAAACATTCAGCTGCTTCATTCTGTGAACTGAAGAAGGCCTGTGTTGTATATAAAAGGGCAGCACAACAGGCAGTGATTGGGGTTCATTTTCACCGTTGTCTGTAAGGAGTTTGTATGTTCTCGTTGTGACAGTGTGAGTTTCCTCCGGGCGCTCCAGTTTCTTTCGGAAATGGACCCGATCGCTGCCACTGTAGAGTGTTACACTACCGTGCTGCAACACAGTACATGTTAATGTACAGATAGTGTAACTATATTGAAAGACAGCTACCCATAGGGGCCCCTCAATCTTGAGCACAAAACTTGACTTATTCTTTTTTGTTATACCCTGTCTACTCAGCTCACAGCTGTAACTAATTTTAATATTCCTACTACCATTGTAGCTAACATAAGCCAATTCAACACACTTCAGAGGTCGAACCTAGTTTCTTCTTGGTACACACAATGTGGAATTTATTCCATGCCACCAGCTTTCTGCTAAAATTGAAACCTTATTGATATTCATGCCTGCATACTGATAGAAGGTCTTGTGTAATCAATGTATGAGTGTTTTTAGTGATCTCCTGATAACAAAACAATGTGTCTCATGAGGTTATAATTCAACATTTTCCACTGTAAGTGGACACTCAAGTCAGTAATATCCTTTTTCACACACTTTTATTCTGTAACTATTTGAAAACACAATAACAAAAAGTTTAAAAAAAAAGTCAGTAATATCCAGACTATGTTTGTAGTCAGCAGCAGCTTTGGTCTTCATTGTTGAAATGCGATCGACACTGAATAGTTGTAAAATAATTTACTAAAACTCCGATAATCTGCTATCCTGTGGTGCAGCATCTGACTAACTGAAACCCCAAATTCCAGAACTGTTCCATGCTCCGTTCAACAGGATGGGACCCCTGGTTCCTGCTCTGCCTTTAAACTTACTTGCTCCTTGTTTCCTGTGATACTTCTATATTCACTGGGGCTCCATTTCCACACACTCTCGAAATTTAACTGGTTTTGTTTCCCTAATGCTTTTGAAAATCACTGGGTCCTGTTTCTGCTGTCCCTTTAAACTTACAACTAACTGTGTGTAGTATCTTAAAAATGAAAGCAAGTTAATAGTGTAACATCCAATAGTCTAGAAAATCTGCCAGTCTTGAAGTCACAAGGCAGCCACAGTAACAGAGTTTTACTCTTCGTTGCTAATTATTAGGACTTCTCAGTCCCTTTCTGTAAGTGCTTCAGAGAAATATTCTGCTTACCTTAAATGTATGGCAAGTCCCTTTGACTTTCAGTTTTGGAAATCTGCTTTGGCTGCCTTCTAAGCAAAGACATTTAATGTGTTCACCTTTGTTTTCAAATCCCTTTTTTAGTCTGTCTCCTACCTCTGCTATCTCTGTAAACTTGCTGAGCTTGATATACTGTCTCTTCTCCCTCTCTCATTGGGCAAAAGATCAAAAAACTTGAAAGCAAGTACCAAGGGCTCAAGGACAGCTTTTATCCCACTATTACCAGATTCTTGAACAGATCTCTTGTACAGTGATATGGACTCTTTGCCTCACAATCTATCTCGTTATGATCTTGCACTTTATTGTCTGCCTGCAGTGCACTTTTTCGATAGCTTTTACACTTCATTCTGCGTAGTTATTGTTTTACCTTATTTTACCTCAGTGCACTGTGTAATGATTTGATCTATATGAACAGACAAGCTTTTCATTGTATCTTGGTGCATGTGACAATAATAAACCAAAGCTAGTACCTGTACTTCTATCATTTTCTCTTGTTCCTCCTGTATAATAACAGTCATTCAGATGGCAAGACCCTAAACTCAGGAGTTTACTTGCTGCTAAGCTTCCAAATTAGTTTTGTAATTTTTAAAGTGTTCCTTGAAATCCACTTGTTTATCCAAGCCTTTGGTCACTTCCCCTGATAACTAATTTGATTTGGCTTCAGTTTTCAGTTGATAAAAATCCTGTGTGGCACTTAGGGATTAAAGATGCCACAGTGCTCTGAGCCATGTGATAACAGATTTATTGTTAATCATTCAATTGTACACATAGAACACTACAGTTCAGAAACAGGCCCTCTGGCTAGACCCATCAACCAGCATCTGCACCATAATCCTACATACCCCTCCCATCCGTGTACTTTGCCAAACTTAAATGTTGCCATTGAACCCACATCCACCACTTCCGCTGGCAGCTTGTTTCATACCCGCATCACCCTCTGAGTGAAGTAGTTCCCCCTTAAGTATTTCACCTTTCACACTTTACATATGATCTCCGGTTCTACTCTCACCCAACCTCAGCTGGAAGAAGAACACCTGCTTACTTTGCCCTATCTATATCCCTCATAATTTTGTCTACCTCTATCAAATCTTCCCTCATTCTCCTATGCTCCAGGAAATAAAATCCTAGCCCATTCAACCTTTCCATATAGCTCTGGTCCTCAAGTCTTGGTAACATGCATGTAAATTTTCTCTGTACTCTTTCAGCCTTTTTGAATCCATTCTTGTAGGTGCACACAGTACTCCGAACTTGGCCTCAGCAACATCTTATAGAGTCTTCTTCAGAAAATGTAACTAGATGCTTTGATACCTTCATTGCTCATGATCCAATAAAATATGTAATTTTTATTGAACATATTTTGTATATTTTTATTGCTCCTAAGTAAGGTAACAACAACTAGATGTAGATTATACTTTTTCCTCTTCTTTCCTTCCCTATGATACAACTGCATTATAACATCTGATTACAAGGCCATATTTTTTCCATTTCACACCTTCAGCTATCTATGAAAGGATTTGAAAATTTAGGCTAAATTTTAACCACTTTTACAGGGGAAAATAGTGAATAATTGAGTTGAGACATAATCCTATAGTCATTTTGTATGGAATATATCAAATAGTCAACTGGAGAAGTCATTACAACACAGTATTTCTCAGACTTAATGTAGAACAAAGTCAGGTAAATCTGTTTGTGCTCCCATCATTGATAAATTGATGCCATAAATCTGAAGTCAGCAAGTTGTGATGAATTTAGATTATAAAACTGGAATGACTTTAACTAAGATCCCCATCCTTAACTGGTAGAGTCAAACAAATAAAAAGAAAACTTAAAGGCTGATGACCTTGTGGTTGCCAGCATCCAAAATTGCTAATGTGATTTTTTAATGCCTTTTATTGAGTTGTTTTCAAAATTGGCAGAATGCACTGAATGCATCAAAGGATTTAGGCTTTGATAGTAGAACTATATATCACACCCAGTTGGTTCCTTAAACCAAATTAATCTGATATCTAGTTAGGAAGCTATCGTAATTGTCAAGGTTAATAATGCATTCATTCTTTTCAGGTGAGGCAGTATAAATCATTGTGACACCATCAGAGATGGACCTTTCAGAGTAGTTTAGTATCTACTATAGATAATGGAAATCAATTACAATCAGCCACTTGTGGAGCTTATGGCCAGATCTTTCTTGGTCTGTCCTTGGGTTTGTCCATATTATTCTTGGAAGTCTAAAGCTTGGGATTTCATTGTTTGACTAAGTTATGATTGATATTTGTAATGAACCAGCAGGTTCAGCATTACAAATGGGGTTTGTGATTAGTTTGTGGGAATAGGAGGCAAGATTTCAGATAGGTTCATGGGTTATTTTTTAGTGTCCTTTGTCAGTGGGAAAGCTTCATTGGCTGTCATCTGCAATTCACTGGAGATGATCTGCCGATATCAAGTTTAATATGAGCTTTGCGCATGGGTATCTATTTAATCCTTATTGATCTGGGTACTCAAGAGATGCTCTTCATGGCTTCCCAGAGAATGGCATCTGGCACCTATGTGTGGAGGTGTCTGAGTCCAGGTTGCGTAGTGTTGATGGATGGGCCAGGATAAATTAAGCAACTCGTAGTATGTTGGCCTCAAGATTCTGTTTTAAGATTTATCCACATCTAGATCTTAGCATTGCTAAATCAGTATGTATTAAAAATTGGTGAAGGGATTCTGATGTTGGATCATGATTGAGTGATTGGACACAAGATCTTTCCATGGTTTTCATCTTGTTCAGATGACATTCATTTGTTGGATTATCCTTAAAGATAAAAGGAAGCTAAAGATTATCTTTATTTGTCATATGTACATACAGCATAATGCATTGTTTGTGTCAAATTACATCAGCGAGGAATGTTTTGGGCAGCGCACTAGTGTCGCCACACTTCTGGTGCAAACATATCATACCTACAACTCACTAACCCTGACTACATCTTTAGAATTGTATTATGCTAACCTTAACTGTACATCTTTGGTGTTGTGATAGTGTTACACTACCATGCTGCCCCATCAGAATGGAAATTTGTCATTATGCAGTATTTCAGAGAATATTTATCGTCAACTTCTCAAGGTAGCTGTGGATGAAAATGCATGTGGCCTTTCCAGCACCACATAAGGAAAGACTCTTGATTCAAGTTTTGTTTATATTTTGCACACTCAAAAAAAACAACTGAGCAGGAGAATTATTGCAAGATGTGGACAGGATCAAGCTATAGTGCTAGATTTGGTAAGAATTGTAATATCCAACCTGAGGTGGATTAATGCTAGCAGTAGATGCCTAAAATGGAAACTCATTTCATTCCTTAGCACAGCCTGTATTTAGTCTGAATGAGCACAGAGAACAATCAATGTTTTTAAAAAAGACGTGAATGATGGCTCATTATTACTGAAATTAATTGGAGCAGCTTTGCTAATATGATATGATACATATTATTAAACAATTGAATGCATCGATGCACAAGCCTTTCTGTTGAATGTTACTCTATTGTAGTGGGATTTAATTGAAGTTTTCAGAGCTCAGTGACATCTAACAAAAGGGTAATAATTGTTGAGAATTTCTGTTCTTAGATTCTATTAGTACATCTTAATAGCTGTCTACCTTTAGAGCTCTTGGGAGCAGGAGTCTGCATAAAGTATTTGATTCAGTCTACTATCAAATACAGTTCTGTGTTAGTCATGGTATCTGTTGAACAGCAGAACTAGAGAAGACTGCAGTTCATCTGTTTAGTCACGAAAGACATGGTTATCTTAAAGGAACCTGTGGAATGCTGGCTAGGCTTTGTATGATGTTGTGTCTTATGTCTGCATTGACCTCAAACCATAATCTGTTTTGAATTGATGCATTCTACATAATGTGGTTAATCTTTGAGACTCCCTTGAGGCAATGGGGAAGATTGCCTAATTTACTGCAATAATCCTTTAATAAACAATTGGAGAACATGCAAACTTAAGTTATTAATAACATCAGCACTCAAACATTCTGTAGAATCAGTAAATATCATTAATCAGTAATGACATCAAATGCATAAATAGTAAAATAATGGATGCTGGGATTTTTAAATAAAAGCAAAACAGTGGAAGCATTAGTCATTTAGATTGCATCTTTGAGGAGAGAAACTGTTAATGTGCTGGGTTGATGCCCCTTCCTCAAATCTATGCCAAAGAGAAATAGAAATAAGTACTAAACACAAAAGATTGTGCTGATGCTAGAAATCTGATTTAGAAATTTTGGTTTAGAGATGCAGCCTGGTAACAGACCCTTTTGGTGCAATGAGTGTGCACTACCCAATTATATCCATATGCCAGTTAATTAATTAATTTAGAACTACAGCGCAGAGCAGGCCCTGCCAGCCCAATGATCTATACTGCCCAGCAACCCACCTATTTAATCCTGGCCTAATCACAGGACAATATACAATGATCAATTAACCTATTAACGGAATGTGGGAGCACCCAGATGAAACCCACACAATCACAGGGAGAACGTACATACAAACTCCTTATAGACAAGAGGGGAATTGAACTGGGTTGCTGGTGCGATAATTGCTTTAAGCTAACAATATGCTGCTGTGCTGCCCAAATCTTGGAAGTCTTAAGCAGCACAAACAAAATGCTGGAGGAACTCGGCAAGTCAGGGAGCATCTATGGAGGGCCTGACTGTTTATTCCGTTCCATAGATGCTGGTGGACTTGCTGAGTCCCTCCAGCATTTTGCGTGTGTAAACAAGTATTTCCATTTTGTGTGCTCCACTAGATGGCACTAGTTTGTACAATATCACAGACTGTGAATTCAACCTGGTTTAATATTACATTAGAAAACCTAGCAAATGTTTCCTCCAAGAAGCTGGAAGAATTTGGGGTTATACAGATCACACAGCATAGGCACAGAAACAGTCCTAGCCAATCTATATTTGTGCTTCATTTGAGCCTCTTCCTACTTTTTCTGATATAAGTATAACCCTCTATAGTCTCCTTCTTTGTATATTTTTGCAGCCACTCTTTATCTTGTTAGATTTATATATTTCTGTGGTGGTGGTGGTGTGCTGCATAGTTTTACCACTATTTGGATAAGTTGTTTATGAATTCCCCACTGGATTTTTTGATGACTGCATTATATTGATGTTGTTTAGTTGTGTTGCTTTCCACAAACAGAAAATCATTCTCTCTTCTTCCATTTGATCAGAAATGTACAGAATTTCTAAAACCGTAAAATTTGGTCATCCCTCAGCTTGCTTTTCTTATGTGGGGAACAAAGGCACCCAGTCTGTTGATTCTTTCCATATGAGCCCATTCACTTCCCCACTTCATATGATGGTCTTAAAATCAAATTACAGCAATCAGGGGATTGCATTTGTTCACTACCATCCTTTATGAATATTTGGTGCTTATTCATTATCCTATCGTGATCTTGTTTATTTTTATTTTCTAGCTCAGAAAATATAATAATTTGTGGTTATGAAATAAGAAATTCAATTAAATTTGTTGTCCGGTTAATTGCTTCTGGTGTTTCATAACAATTTAAGGCTTTATTATACAGATGTCCTTCCAAGAAATTAATGTATTTTTCTAAACACTGCTGTGAGTGATGTGTTTTCAAGCACAACATAGGCCTGGATTTGATCATGTTGCACAATATGAACAGAGACACCATGAAAAAATGCACCTTTTACGGAATGGACTAAGGATTATTTTTACTATAGGCAATCTTTTTAGAGAAATCTGCATCAGAACTGAGGGGAAATAACAAGTATAAAGTCAAGGAAGAATGCATGGTGAGATGTGCCCCTCTCTCAGCCCTCCCCTTTATGCAAGCAGCTATCTCGTCCTCTTCCTCTATACTGGCAGCGCCTGTCTTGACCTGTGTGTCAACAATTCATTGCTTCCCCCCCCACGCTCAAATGCTACATGACCCGCTGAGTTCCTTTGGCAGATTGTTTGTTGTTCCAGATTCCAACATCTTCAGTTTCTTGTGTCTCCAGGTTTTCTTTTGCTAGTTTTACCCCTGTCATATGCTCATGCAGTAGCGGTAGTAGGCAGGCAGCTTTCTTTGACCTTTGCAGATAAAGTTCTTGAGATGGTTGCTTCAAACTGACTGGTTTGCTTTTTCTCCCCCTGTCTGTGTATTTGAGCCTTGCTCTTCATCCAGCTGTTTTAGATAAAATTCATTAGCTTCATGGTAAGTAGCAAGTATGAACCTGTGCCCGAGCATTCCATTTGTTGATCACTACCATTCCAGCGTGGAGAAAGTTAGGCAAAGCATTTAAATCATACAGTATATATGTCTTTACAATCTCTGCAGTGTAATTAAATAAAATTATGTGCAAGCTCATCCTTTTGTGTTCACCTTGTTGGATTTTTGGTATTTGGAACATGATAACAGTGACTCAATTTGTTGGCTTGTTCAAATGCTTAATTTGCTTGCCTTCTGTTTTTGAGAACTCTGATGGGTATCTCCTACTAACTGCAGAAGAATAGACATTATTTCAGAATCAGGTTTATTATCACTGACATATGTTATGAAATTAGTTGTCTTCTTGCAGCAGTACAGTATCATACTTAAAAATTACTATAAATTACAATAAGAATATAGATGGAGTGTGAAGAGAGCAAAATAGATAGTGTTCATGGAGCATTCAGAAATATGCTAGCGGAGGGGAAGCAGCTGTTCCAAAGACATTTGAGTGGGTGTCTTCAGACTCCTGTACATCCTTTCTGTTGCTAGTAATAAGAGGTACGTCCTGGATGGTGATCATTCTTAACGATGGAGCTACCTTCTTGAGGCACTACCTTTTGAAAATTTCCTTGATGCTTGGGAGGCTAGTACCCATGATGGAGCTGCACTTCTTAGCAGCTTTCTCTGGTCATATGCATTGGTGTCTCTATGCCAGACAATGATGCAACCAGTCAAGATACTCTCCGTGATACATCTGTAGAAATCTGCTAGTCTTTGGTGACATACCAAAGACAGATTAGGAGAACGGGCAAGAAAGTGGCAAATGAAATACAATGTTGGAAAATGCATGGTCATGCACTTTGGTAGTAGAAATAAATCTGCAGACTATTTTCTAAGTGGGGAGAAAATCCACAAATCTGAAATGCAAAGGGATTTAAGAGTCCTTGTGTAGAACATCCTAAAGGTTAACCTGCAGGTGAGGAAGGCAAATGTAATGTTAGCATTCATTTCAAGAGGTCTAGAATACAAGAGCAGGGATGTGATGCTGAGGCTTTATAAGTCACTGGTGAGGCCTCACCTTGAGTATTGTGAACAGTTTTGGGCTCTTCAGCTAAGAAAAGATGTGCTAGCATTGGAAAGGTTTCAGAGGAGGTTCACAAATATGATTCCGGGATTGAAAGGGTTATCATATGAGGAATGTTTGATATCTCTGGGTCTGTAGTTGCTGGAACTTAGAAGGATGAGGAGGGATCTCATTGAAACTTTTCGAATGTTAAAAGGGCTAGACAGAGTAGATGTGGAAAGGATGTTTCCCATGGTGGGGGAATCTAGGATGAGAGGACACAACCTCAGGATAGAAGTGTGTCCATTTAAAACAGATGGAGAGAAATTTCTTCAGCCAGAGGGTGGTGAATTTGTGGAATTTATTACCACAGGCAGTTTTGGAGGCCAGGTCGTTGGGTGTATTTAAGGCAGAGTTTGACTGGACATGGCATCAACACCCTTGAAGCCAACACTTTGTCCAAGCAGTTACCTTAATATCTCAATGTGGTTTTGTATTTTACTGTATTAACAGTGCTACATATAAATGAAGCATAAAATATTGTTGGACTTGCTAACCAACAGACTTCAGATAGTCAGGATGCATAACCTCCCAATAATCCCCACCCCACCTCCCACCTCTGAGCTGTGTGCTGAGTCCACTGCTGTACACCCTGTTCACACATCTCTGCACAGCCAAATACCTCAGTGAATCAGCAAAATTGAGACTGCCTACAGAGAGGAGGTGGAACTGCTCGAGGCCTGCTGACTGGCAAACAATCTCTTCCTCCAGGAAAATAAGACAAAGGTGATGGTTATTGACTTCAGAAGGACTTGCACCACTCACCCCCCTCCCCCCTTATATCAGTGGCACAGCAGTGAAAATTGCGAACAATCTCAAAGAACTAGGAATGCACATCTCACAACCTCCCGTGGTCCCAGAATACATCTACGCTAGCAGGAATACTCACCAACACTTCTACTTCCTGAGAGAGTTGGACTATGCATGTTGGGTGCCATGGTAGCAATTAGTGCGATGTTATACAGCTTGGGGCATTATGGAGTTTGGAGTTTAACTCAGGCGCCATTCTGTAAGGAATCTCTGTATGTCCTCCCACGGTCCTCTCACAATCCAAAGATAAACCGAGTAGGTTAATTGTTCATTGTAAATTGTCCCGTGATTAGGGTAGAGTTAATTAGGGTTGAGAGGTTGCTGGGGTGGCATGGCTCAGAGCCAGAAGGGCCTATCTGTGGTATTGCTAAATAAATAAATAAATCCATGCACTGAACCTTCTACAGATGAGCAGTACAGACTACCCTAACATTCTGAATCACTACATGGTACAGAAGCTGCACTGTGGTGGAAGAGGAAGGCTCCATAGTGGATAGTTAAAACTGCCACCAGCCTACCTACCTTCAGGGACATATACGCAGAAAGGTAGCAGAAAAGGGCCAGTAACGCCATGAAGGATCCCACCTACCCTGCTTATGAACTGTCTGTCCCACACCCGTCACGGAGGGTGCTACATAGTGTACATGCTAGGAACATCAGACTCAAGAACAGTTATTTTCCTCAAGCAGTAAGGCTGATCAACACTTCACTCACTAACCCACCGCCACACCCCCCATCAACACTACTTTGTCATTTCCTGTCAAAATCATCTTGTGTACAGTCACTTTATGGACATACAAATAATCTAAATTATGTATGTATATTTATTGTACATTTATATTATTGTGTTCTTTATTTGATGTGTTTTTTGTGTCACATTAGATCCAGTATATCAATTATTTCATTCTCCTTTATACTCATGTACTGGAAATGACATTAAGCAATCTTGAATCTTGTTGGCACATGGAGGCCCATGACTTAATCTTTTATTTGTATAATGGCATATCATGTCAGCTATGGTTATGTTTTTATGTGCTTTTATTGTTCTTGAGTCTACGACCATCAGAAAGGAGAGTACATACTCCCTGATCTGAGCCAAAGCTGAAATGATCTATTATGTCAGGAAAGGAAACCTTGTATCACTCCCATCACTTCATTTTCTCCCACAAAGCCTAACATTCCTTAGCCTTTCATTTTGCACAAAGAAATCGAGTAATTTAATAGAAATCTGAACATTCTTGGTCTGTTTAGCTTTATTCCTAGATGTAACATATGCATCCACTGTAGCTATGTAAGCTGTCTCTTTAAATCTGATTGTAACCATAAGACAGTAATTACTTTCATTTTATTTTTCAGGGTACAAAGTTTTCTGCACTTTCTGTAGGATTCTTACAAGCTGCACAACGTTCTTCTATCAGGAGATCATATGGAAGATCAAAGCGTTTTAGTATAACCCGGTCTTTGGACGATTTGGAAGTAAGTTTAAAAATTTACAATCAGGAATTCTGTTGCCCAGTGAAATTTCGTGATAGTGGTGTGGATTTTAGCTTTTGGTCAGGATGCTGGATCATGAGTCGGACACTATGAGTGGCCAGTCTTCATGAAAATCTTTAACAGCTATCTTCTAGATTAAAGTGATGAAGACTTTGTATTTCTGCAACAGGATATAGGTTGATTGAATGATTAGGTAAAAATATGGCAATTTAATATGGGGAAGAGTGAGGTCATGCACTTTAGTAGAAGGAATCAAAAGACAGTTGATAATATAAATAGAGAGAGACTGCAAATGAATGCAGTTCAGAGGGACTTGAGTGTTCTAGTGTATGAATCTCAGAAAGTTGACTGGAAAGTGCAACAAGTAGTCAGGAAGATCAACTGCAAATTGACACTTATTGCAGAGGGATTGGAGTTCGAGAATGGGGAGGTTTTGTTACAGTTGTGAGGCCACACCTGGAATAAGTTGCATAATTTTGGTCCTCTTACCTAAAAAAAAGGGATATAGGAACATCTGAGGCAGTTCAAAGAAAGGAGATTCTCCAGCCTAATTGCTTGGATGAGAGAGTAGTTCTATTGATACAGTTGGACAGTTTAGGTCCTTGGAGTTCAGTAAGTGGCTTTGACAAGGTAGACATTGAGATGTTTTCAGTAAGGGGAGAGTCATGAACTAAGGAACATAGTTACAAAATAAGGTATTTTTATTTAGAACTGAAATGCATAAAATTTCGCCCGAGGGTAGAGAATTTCTGGAACACTCTATCCCAAGGGTAATGGAGGCCAAATTGTTAGATATAATCATGGTGGAGATAGATATGATCAGGAGTTGAGGATTTGGGGAATTGGCACAATAGTTAAGGCTAGCATAGGTCAGCCATGATCATGTTTAATGGTGGGACAGGATTTTGAGGAGCTGAGTGGCCTATGCCTGCCATTTTCCTGTGTTCAGCATGTAGAATTCATATAGAATGGAGGCAAATCGCAAGACTGTTAAGCTTTCATTTTCAGAATTGTACTGGAGGGAAAAAACTCTGCTTAATTTTAATTAAATTCTGCCTGGTTTCTGCTTGTTGTATTGGATGTTTGTTCACTTAAGCTGTGTGCCTTAACTTTTAATTGATTTACATTGACAAAAATAGTGGCAGGGATAGCCATTGAGACAATTGGAAAGAAAGTTTTAAAAAAATATTGCTAAGACAAGCTCACAATACTTACACGAGATTGAGTGAGTATTTTGTGAAATTGGTCTTCCAATGTATATGAAAATCCCTTGCTGCTTGATACAGTATGCATTTCTATGTCTCACTTGCTTTGAGGAGATAAAATGAAGACTGTTCAATTTGGTGTTAAGTTTTGTCTTTTGTGAAACGAGGCAAGTTAAGATATTGTTAAACATCCCATTTACTGGATACTTTCATTTCACCCCAAATGAGCAGTAAATTTGAAAGTCCAATGCAGCTGTTTATTTAATGAGGTTAGTTTCTCAATGCTTATTTATTGGCAGCTGAGTATTTTATGTAATTGTTGAAAATTCTGCACTCTGGAGCTGACTTTTTTTGCTTTAGTGCTTTCAAACTTTCCTACTATTGCAGTGAAAACCTACAGAAATATATTTAGCAAAGTGTAAAATAACTTAGGTTGGTTTACAGTTTTTTGATCACCATCGATATTTATTTCAAGGTACCAATGACCATTTAAGTGGTTTTGAGGTAAATAAAAATATTTGAATGTGGGAAAAGCTTGCTGAAAGCTGCAATAGCAAGTGTACATGAAGCATAGAAGCCTGGCATACTGTGCATCAGGTAATCGTAGAGATTAATGGAATGCTGGCTTCGCTGTGAATGTGTGGAGTATAAAAGAAAGGAAGACTTACAATATTTGTATTAGGCACTCATGAGGCCAGAAAAAGTTCAATTTCCTGGTATGCATGAATTGTCTTTGGAGGAAGGGCTGAATAGATGAGGTCATTGAGTCATACAACATGGGATTGGTCCCTTTGGGCTATACCGACCAAAGTTCCCATCAAACCTAGATTCATTTGCCTGCATTTATCCCACAGCGCTTTAAAAAACATTCTTATCTATATAACTATCCAAACATTAATGTACTTGTCTCAACCAATTCCTCTGGAAGTTTGTTCCATGTACTGACCTCCCTCTAGGTAAAAAACTTGCTCCTCTGGTTCCTATTACATTTCTCTCCTCTGTACTCACTGACATTTGAAAAATGAGAGTTCATTGTATTGAAACATATAAGATTCATAGGGATCACAACAAGGCAAATGCTGGGACGATGTTTTCTTCTCATAGGAGAATATGGTATAAGAGAGCATTGTCTCAGAATTAAGAGCTACCAACTTAATACTGTAGAATTTGATCTTTGCTCTAGAAAGGTGTGGAGGCTGAATCGTAATGGGATAGATTTTTCAATCAGTAGGTTATTTGAATGTCACGAGGATAGGGCAGGAAAGCGGATGAGGAAAGTTGGGTTGGACATGATCTTGTATGCCAGAGCAAGCTGGGGAGGCAAATACTATTATACTCTGGACTAACATTACTGATTAAACTCTTACATAATGCATAATGTTTGAGATATTTTTGTAAATAGTTTTAAGACTTCAATAAGGTATCATTTGAGTTAGTAAAATAACTGCAGATGTAGAATTGAAGGATGCTCATTTGAAAGAACATCTGTGTTTTTGGTACTGATTTTGCAGAAGGCTAGAGAAATATAACCATTGTGAGCACTTAATGATAATAGATGGCATGCTGATGCTCTTTGTAAGTGAATATAATTGTAGGCTTCAACAGTTGAAAAGACGTTGATTTTTTTAAAGATTAATGTGGAGTGATGTGATTCATTCAGAACTATTCAAAATGCACATTATAACATTTCTTATATTGCCACTGATCTCTTGAACTACTGTTCTAATGGAAAATTTGTTTAATGGATCATTCATCATCTCTAACAAAATAGGACGAGATTCTAGATAATGGTGGAGACAAAAATGTACTGGAATCTAGAACTGGAGTTCTACAATCCTGGGAATTTACCTCTGCTGCTCTGAAGCCAGTCTTGGATCTCTTGATATTGGCATCTTTGCCACTCATTCAAAACCTAAATGGAAAATTACAGTGGATTCTGGTTAATTGGGCCATTGGTTAATTGGGACAGGTGCTTATTTGGGACAACTCTTAAAGAATAAACACAACTAACACAAAATGCTGGAGGAACTCTGCAGGCCAGGCAGCTCTGTGGAAAAAAGTACAGTCAATGTTTTGGGCTGAAACTCTTCGGCAGGACAACATCCATAGATGCTGCCTGGCCAGCTGAGTTCTTAAAGAACAAAAACTAATAGAGAAAATGGCAGGGATTCTTTCATCTTTCAAGAGGGTGAACTGTCCAAGACATCAAGCCCTGATGTTGTACCAGTTAGGGATCTGAAAACCTTGTTAACCATCTGGCAGGAATGTTCAAGGACATCTTCAATCTCTCACTGTTGCAGTCAGACATTTCTGCCTGCTTCAAAAGGGTGACAATTATACCAGTCCCTAAGAAGAGCAGGGTGAGCTGCCCAGGGCCACTCATCTTCTATGATGAAGTGCTTTGAGAGGCTGGTCATGGCTAGAATCAATTCCTGTCCAAGCAAGTACCTGGACTCGGTGCAATTTTCTTTTCAGAACAATAGGTCTAGAGTGGATGGAATCTCACTGGCTCTCCACACAGCCTTGGATCACCTGGATAATAGTAATACCTACATTACACTGTTTTTCCTTGATTACAGCTCAGTGTTCAACATAATCATACCCACGGTTCTAATCAATAAACTCCAAAACTTGGGCCTCTCTACCTCCCTGTGTAACTGGATCCTTGACTTCCTCACTGGGAGACCACAGCTGTGTGGATTGGAAGTACCTTGTATGTTCTACCTTGGTTTTTCCTTCCAAAGTGCAATACCTCACACTTGTCTGTATTAAACTCCATCTGCCATTTTTCAGCCCATTTTTCCAGCTGGTCCAAATCCCTCTGCAAGCTTTGAAAACCTTCCTCACTGTCCACCACACCTCCAATTTTTGTGTCATTAGCAAATTTGCTAATCCAATTTACCACATTATCATCCATGTCATTGATATAGATGACAAATAACAATGGGCCCAGCACTGATCCCTGTAGCACACCACTAGTCACAGACCTCCACTCAGAGAAGCAATCCCCCACTGCCACTCTCTGACTTCTCCCATTGAGCCAATGTCTAATCCAATTTACTACCTCACCAGTAGTAGTGAGGTACTGAATCTTCCTAACTAACCTCCCTTGTGGGACCTTGTCAAAGGCCTTACTAAAGTCCATGTGTACAACATCCACTGCCTTCCCTTCATCCACCTTCCTTGTAACCTCCTCGAAAAACTCTAATAGATTTGTTAAACATGACCTATCACGCACCAAGCCATGTTGACTCTCCCTAATAAGTCCCTGTCTATCTAAATACTTGTAGATCCTATCTCTTAGTACTCCTTCCAATAATTTACCTACTACCGACGTCAAACTTACCAGCCTATAATTTCCCGGATTACTTTTAGAGCCTTTTTTTAAACAATGGAATAACATGAGCTATCCTCTAATCCTCCGGCACCTCACCCGTAGCTACCGACATTTTAAATATATCTGTCAGGGCCCCTGCAATTTCAAAACTAGTCTCCTTCAAGGTCCGAGGGAATACCTTGTCAGGTCCTGGGGCTTTATCTACTCTGATTTGCCTCAAGATAGCAAGCACCTCCTCCTCTTCAATCTGTATAGGTTCCATGACCTCACTACTTGTTTGCTTTATTTTCATTCACTCCATGCCAGTTTTCTTAGTAAATACAGACACAAAAAACCCATTTAAGATCTCCCCCAGTTCTTTTGGTTCCATACATAGACAACCACTCTGATCGTCAAGAAGACCAATTTTATCCCTTACTATCCTTTTGCTCTTAATATACCTGTAGAAGCTTTTTGGATTATCCTTTATCTTGACTGCCAAGGCTACCTCATAATCTTCTTTTAGCCCTCCTGATTTCTTTATTAAGTTTTTTTTGCATTTTTTATACTCCTCAAGTACCTTATTTGCTCCGTTTCCTATACATGTCATACATCTCTCTCTCTCCTTCTTTATCAGAGTTGCAATATCCCTCGAGAACCAAGGTTCCTTATTCACTTTGCCTTTAATCCTGACAGGAACATACAAACTCTGCACTCTCAAAAATTCTCCTTTGAAAGCCTCCCACTTACCAGCGACATCCTTGCCAGAGAACTACCTGTCCCAATCCATGCTATTTAGATCCTTTCTCATTTAATCAAATTTGGCCTTTTTCCAGTTTAGAACGTCAACCTGAGGACCAGATCTATCTTTATCCATGATCAAGTTGAAACTAGTGGTATGATCACTGGAACCAGAGTGTTCCCCTACACACACTTCCGTCACCTGTCCTAACTTGTTTCCTAATAGAAGATCTAATATTGCATCCTCTCTAGTCGGTACCTCTATATATTGATTTAGAAAACTTTCCTGAACACATTTTACAAACTCTAACCCATCTAGACCTTTAACAGTATGGGAGTCCCAATCAATATGTGGAAAATTAAAATCCCCTACAATCACAACTTTATGTTTTGTGCAGTTGTCTGCTATCTCTCTGCAGATTTGCTCCTCTAATTGTCACTGACTATTGGGTGGTCTATAAAAGAACCCCATTAATGTGGTCATACCTTTCTTGTTTCTCAGTTCCACCCATATGGCCTCGGTAGACAAGTCCTCCAATCTGTCCTGCCTGAGCACTGCTGTAACATTTTCCTTGACTAGCAATGCCACCCTCCCCCCCCCCCCCCACCCTTCATTCCTCTGCCTCTATCACGTCTGAAACATCAGAACCCTGGAACATTAAGCTGCCAGTCCTGCCCCTCCTGTAGCCTAGTTTCACTAATGGCTACAATGTCATAATCCCACATGTCAATCTACGCCCTCAGCTCGTCAGCCTTCCCCACAATACTCCTTGCATTGAAATAGACACACCTCAGAAGATTATTACCACCACACGCAGCCCTTTGATTTGTGACTTTGCATGAACCTTTAACATCATTTATTTTCAGCCCCGCTCCACTGTCTACTCTGGAACTCTGGTTCCCATCCTCCTGCAAATCTAGTTTAAATCCTCCCAATCAAAGTTAGTAAGACCAAGGAATTGATTGTGGATTTCAGGAAGGGGAAGTAAAGGGAACATTCACCAGTTCATAGGACCATAAGACGTGAGCAGAATTAGGCCATTCAGACCATTGAGTCTGATCATGGCTGATCCTGGATCCCATTCAACCACATACAGCTGCCTTCTTGCCATATCCTTTGATACCCTGACCCATCAGCAAACCATCAACTTCTGCCTTAAATAAACCCACAGACTTGGCCCCTCCACAGTCTGTGACAGAGCATTCCACAGATTTACTACTCTCTGGCTAAAAAATTCCTTCTTACCTCTGTTGTAAAGGGTTGCCCCTCAATTTTGAGGCTGTGCCTTCTAGTTCTGGATACCTCCATCATAGGAAACATTCTCTCCACATCCACCCTATCTAGTCCTTTCAGCATTTGGTGGGTGTCAATGTGGGCGCCCCACATTCTTCTAAATTCAGTGAGTACAGACCCAAAGCTGCCAAACACTGCTCTTGTTAACTCCTTCATTCCTGGAATCAACCTCATGAACCTTCTCTGGACTCTCTCCAATGACAACACATTCTTTCTGAGGTATGATAGATAGATAGATAGATACTTTATTCATCCCCATGGGGAAATTCAACTTTTTTTTCCAATGTCCCATACACTTGTTGTATCAAAACTAATTACATACAATACTTAACTCAGTAAAAAATATGATATGCATCTAAATCACTATCTCAAAAAGCATTAATAATAGCTTTTAAAAAGTTCTTAAGTCCTGGCGGTTGAATTGTAAAGCCTAATGGCATTGGGGAGTATTGACCTCTTCATCCTGTCTGAGGAGCATTGCATCGATAGTAACCTGTCGCTGAAACTGCTTCTCTGTCTCTGGATGGTGCTATGTAGAGGATGTTCAGAGTTTTCCATAATTGACCGTAGCCTACTCAGCGCCCTTCGCTCAGCTACCGATGTTAAACTCTCCAGTACTTTGCCCACGACAGAGCCCGCCTTCCTTACCAGCTTATTAAGACGTGAGGCGTCCCTCTTCTTAATGCTTCCTCCCCAACACGCCACCACAAAGAAGAGGGTGCTCTCCACAACTGACCTATAGAACATCTTCAGCATCTCACTACACAAAACTACTGACAATACTCCAAGTGTGGCCTGATTAGTGTCTTATAAAGCCTCAGCATTATCTCCTTGCTTTTATATTCTATTCCCCTTGAAATAAATGCCAGCATTGCATTTGCCTTCTTTACCACAGACTCAACCTGTGAATTAACCATCTAAGAGTCTTGCATGAGGACTCCTAAGTCCCTCTGCACCTCTGGTGTTTGAACCATCTCCCCATTTAGATAATAGTGTGCACTATAGTTCCTTTTACCAAAATGCATTATCGTACATTTCCCAACGCTGTATTCCATCTGCTATTCTTTTTGCCCACTCTTCCAATTTGTCTAAGTTCTGCTACAATCGCATTGCTTCCTCAGCTACCCACCCCTCCACCTATCTCCGTATCATTCGCAAACCTTGCCACAAAGCCATCAATTCCATTACCTAAGTAATTGACAAACAATGTGAAAAGTAGTGGTCCCAATACTGACCCCTGAGGAACACCATTACTCACTGGCAGCCAACCAGAAAAGGCCCCTTTTATTCCCAGTTGCTGCTTTCTGCCTGTCAACCATTCCACTATCCATGCCAGTATCTTTTCTGATTTTAAGATTTTACCTTGATAAGCAGCCTCATTTGTGGCACCTTATCAAATGCCTTCTGAAAATCCAAGTAAATTGCATCTACTGCCTCTCCTTTGTCCATCCTGCGTGTTACTTCCTTGAAGAACTCTATAACAGATTTGTCAGGCAAGATTTCCTTTGACAGAAACCATGCTGACTTTGATTTATTATATCATTTGTCTCAAGTTCCTCCAAATCTCATCCCTAATAATAGACTCCAACACTTTTCCAACCGCTGAGGTTAGGCTAACTGGCCTATAATTTCCTTTCTTTAGTCTTCCACCCTTCTTAAAGAGCGGAGTGACATTTGCCAGAATCAAGTGATTATAGAAAGATCATGAACAATGCATCTGTTATCTCTTCAACAACCTCTCACTGGACTCTGGGATGTAGTCCATCTGATCCAGATGACTTATCCACCTCAAGATCTTTGAGTTTGCCTGGCACTTTTTCCTTTGTAATAGCCATGGTACTCACTCCTGCTCCCTCACACTCATGGACCTCTGGCATACTGCTAGTGTTGTCCACAGTGAGGAAACTTGAGGAACCTATAGGAACCTATAGGAACCTCCTCAAGGTTCTTTTACGTTAAGCTCCCTAATAAGATCTGGGATATTACACAACATCCAATCTAAGATCGCCTTTCCCCAAGTAGGCTCAAGCACAAGCTGCTCTAAAAACCGATCTCATAGACATTCAACAAATTCCCTCTCTTGCGATTGACACCAACCTGATTTTCCCAATCCCTTTGTGTATTAAAATCCCCCATTACAATTGTGACAATACCCTTATTACATGCCTTTTCCAGGTTCTTTTGCAATCTCAACCCCAATCTTGGCTCCTATTTGGAGGCCTATATATTATTCCCATTATGCAAACTTCACCAGCATCATTTTCCAGTGGTCCAATATCAACTCTCACCTCCATTTTACTCTTTATATAACTGAAAAATCTTGGTATCCTGCTTTATGTTATTGGCTAGCCTGCCTTCATATTTCCTTTATAGTTTTTTAAATAGCCTTTTGTTGGATTTTAAAAGCTTCCCAATCATCTAACTTCCCACTCATTTTTGTTACCTTATAAGCCCTTTCGTTTGCTTTTATGCAGTTCTTAACTTCCTTTGTCAGCAACAGTTGCCTTTCCCTGCCATTTGAGAACAACTACTTCTGTGGGATGTATCTATCCTGCTCGTTGTGAACTATTCCCAGAAACTTCAGCCATCTCTGCTCTGCTGTCATCCCTACCAGTCTCCTGGGCAAGCTCCTCTCTCATACTTCTGTAATTCTCTTTATTCCATTGTGATACTGATACATGTGAGTTATGCTTCTTCCTCTCAAATTGCAGTATTTATTCAAGCGTATTATGATTACTGCCTCCTCAAGGTTCTTTTACGTTAAGCTCCCTAATAAGATCTGGGATATTACACAACATCCAATCTAAGATCGCCTTTCCCCAAGTAGGCTCAAGCACAAGCTGCTCTAAAAACCGATCTCATAGACATTCAACAAATTCCCTCTCTTGCGATTGACACCAACCTGATTTTCCCAATCCCTTTGTGTATTAAAATCCCCCATTACAATTGTGACAATACCCTTATTACATGCCTTTTCCAGGTTCTTTTGCAATCTCAACCCCAATCTTGGCTCCTATTTGGAGGCCTATATATGATTCCCATTATGTTTTTTTTAACCCCTGAAATTTCTTAACTCCACCACAAAGATTCAACATTTTCTGACCCTATGTCACCTCTTTCTAAAGGTGTAATTCCATCTCTTACCAACACAGCCACACCACCACCTATGTCTTCCTGCCTGTCCTTTCAATTCAAAGTATATCCTTTGATGTTAAGCTCCCAACTGTGGCCTTCTTTCGGCTACGACTTAGTGATGCCCACAACGTCATACTGACCAATCTGTAATTGCACCACGAGTTCAACTACCTTATTTGGAATGCTATACACATTTAAATACAACACCTTCAGTCCTGCATTCTTCCCCCATTTGAATTTTGTCTCTGTAGTACAATTTAACTCTGCTTTGTTTGCATTGGTACTCAGTCATTGTCTTGTCCTTCCTTGCATTCATGTTGCACCCATCATTTGCTAGTTAACCTGTTGGCTCATCCTCAGCTCTATCATACTGGTTCCCACCCCCCTGCCATATCCCCATCCCAGCAGCCTAGTAAATCTGCCTACAAGAATATTGGTTCCCCCCCCACCCCCCGTATTCAAGTGTAAACCGTTCTTTTTGTACAGCTCCCACCAGCCCCAGATGAGGTCCCAGTGATCTAGAAATCTGAATTTCTGCACCCTGATCCAATTTTTCAGCCACCCATTTATCTGCCACCTTATTCAGTCCTCATCGAGGGATCAGCAGTGGAAGTGGTGAGTAGTTTCAAGTTCCTGGGGGTCAACATCTCTGAAGATCTATCCTGGGCCCAACATATTAATGCAATTACAAAGAAGTGACTATACACAACAATGGCTGTATTTCATTAGGAAGTTGAGGAGAGTTGGTATGTCACCATTGGCACTTGCAGATTTCTGTGTATTGTGGAGAACATTCTAATTGGTTGCATCACTGATGGTTGGAAAAAGCTGCAGAGAGTTGTAATCTCTGCCAGCTCCATCATGGGCACTATCCTTCCCAGCATCGAGGACACCTTCAAAAGCAATACCTCAAAAAGGCAGCATCCATCATTAAAGACCCCCTCTCACCCAGGACATGTCTTTTCCTCATTGCTATCATCACGGAGGAGGTACAATGGCTTGAATACACACACTCAACATTTCAGGAGCAGCTTCTACCCCTACACCATCAGATTTCTGAATGAACAGTGAACCCATAAACACAACCTCACTATTTTAAATTCTTTTTTTACTCTCTTTTGACATATTATTGACATATGCCAATGATGTTAAACCTGATTCTGATTCCTATTGTTTATTTGGGACACTGTGCTTTTTAACTGTGCAGGAGCCTGTTGCTGAACAGCTTCTAACTAGTATCAGTTGCGTGCGCATGTGTGGCTGTTAGACATTGCACTGAGCTTAGAGCGAACAGCTTTTAAATAGCGTCCATTGCATGTGTTTATATTCAAAAAGTAGTGATCTTTGTCACCGATAGTTGGCGAGAAATAACTAGTAAGTCAATTCAGAACGCTTACAGGAAAGATACTGGCATGGATAGAGGAATGGCTGACAGGAGAATGCAGTGAGTGGTAATAGAGTGGGCCTTTTCTGGTTGGCTAGTGGTGTTTCTCAGGGGTCAGAATTGGGACCGCTACTTTTCACATTGTTTGTCGGTGATTGGAATAATGAAATTAATGGCTCTGTGGAAAAGTTTGCGGATGATATGGAAATAGGTGGAGGGGTAGGTGGTACTGAGGGAGCAATGCGATTGCAGCAGGACTTAGACAAATTGGAAGAGGCAAAAAATGGCAGATGGAATATAGTGTTGGGAAATTTATGATGATGTATATTGGTAAAAGGAATAACAGTGCAGACTATTATCTAAATGGGGAGAAGGTTCAAGCATCAGAGGTGCAGAGGGGCTTAGGAGTCCTCGTGTAAGACTCCCAGAGGGTTAGTTCACAGATTAAGTCAGTGGTAAAGAAGGCAAAAGCAAAGTTGGCATTTATTTCAAGGAGAACAGAATATAAAAGCAAGGAGATAATGCTGAGACTTTATAAGGCACTAATCAGGCCACATTTGAAGTATTTTCGACAGATTTAGGCCCCATATCTCAGAAAGGATGTGTTGTCATTGGAGAGAGTCCAGAGGAGGTTCACGAGGATGATTTCAGGAATGGAGGGGTTAGCACATGAGAAGCATTTGGCAGCTTTGGGCTTGTACTCACTGGAATTTAGATGAATACAGGTGGATCTCATTGAAACATACCGAATGTTGAAAGGACTAGATAGGGTGGGTGTGGAGAGGATGTTTCCTGTGGCGGAGATATCCAGAACTGGAGGGTACAGTCTCAAAATTGAGGGGCGACCTTTTAGAACAGAGATAAGGAGGATATTTTAGTCAGAAAGTAATGAATCTGTTGTTACGTACCCCATAACTGGGTGTCTTACCAGCAAAGATAGAAGTATCCGTTGGTACTATTTTCAAAACAGTGTTTATTAGTAAAATATACAAATCAATATCAACAATGCAAGTATACAGATAATACACGTTAGTAATACTAAACCTAAAAGTGTGGGTATAATAATAATAATCAATAATAAACAAGCTCTATCGATGTCTAGGGGATAATGAATTATCATGGGAAAGTATAAAGTTCAGTTCAGTTCATGTAGGCTGAGGTAGTTGTTGATTCTTTTGTTGTAACCGTTGGAGGGGGAGAGAGAGAGAGAGAGAGAGAGCGAACAGTGACAGCTACAGTCATTCAAACCTTCCTTTACTTTCTTGATCCGTCGATGTGTTGTTGTGGCCATTCAGGTATGACCCCTCTGTCCTTTAGCTAGACCGTTCTTTTATGGTGGACTCGTCACCCAGGCAAGGGTGGACACACACACAAGCCCCCCACCGGCTTCGCTATAAACACTGTGAGTTAAAATTGACCGATCCGATTGTTCGGTCTCCGATGCCCCACACTTTTCTCGTGGGTTCCAACACTTTAAGCAGTGCTCACTAGTGTGTCTCTTGGTGTGTCTCCCCAGACCTCACTTTTATCCCTACTCACGGGGTCTCAGGTGTCAATCAGTTTTGAATGGCTTAGCCCATCAAAGCAGCCCACTCCGGCTGTCCACTGAGGAATTTTAATGAACAGAATGGTACCAAGTAAACAGCCCTCTCCAAAAGACATAACAGTAAATCAATGGCTCCTCTCCTCTCTCTTATCAGCAGCAGATGTTCCAACTTGTTTTCCTCTTATCTGTGTCTCTCTCTCATTCTCTCTCATGAGCAGCGTGGTAACAGTAACAGTTTGTGATTCTCCCAGGGGAGGGGGACATGGGCAACTCTGTACCCTTCTGCCCATCAGAGTTGTTCATCCATCGTAACACTGTGGAATGGTCTGCCACAGACCGCGGTGAGGACTAAGTCTGTGGGTATATTTAAAGTGGAAATTGATAGTTTCCTGATTGGTCAGGGCATCAAAGGATATGATGAGTAGCCAGGTGTATGGAGTTGAGTGGGATCCAAGATCAGCCATGGTGGAAATTGCACGTGACAGCGACCAGAACCCGGTGCACCGCTTCAACATGCAGGCTAAGCCAGATGAAGGTAGCTGGGGGTCTCATACCCTGGTGAGATAGGGATATGCCTATTTTAGAGTGCGAGGTTAGCTCTGGTGGTCTGAGTGGATGAGACCTACAGTGAGATTCTACAGCCTGGAATATGGTTCTGCAAAGCTACATGATGTGTGAAAGACATGACGAGGCAGATAGTTTTTTAATACATCTTTTTAACTATTTTAATGAAACTTTGGCTAATTGGAGCAGCCACTTAATTGGGTCAAAATGTACTGGTCCCAATGTGTCCCAATTAATTGGAATCCACTGTGTATATATAAAAAGACTACAGGTTTTTGGATCTCTAACAAAAGGAGAGCATACTGGAAGTATTTTGCAGTCTCTCTCTCTAGTTTGATGAAGTACCTGTTGATTCCTCTTACTGAAGTACATGACTTCACACATTAAATTCAATCTGCCAGGTTTCCACCAGTCAATCTATCTATATCTTGTAGAATCACAATGTCATCAACAAATTTTCTTAACATTGTCAAACTTGGAAACCTGACACTTCTCCCTAGATTATTAATGAGAATAATAAACAGCTGAGAGCCAAGAACTGATTACTTGGGTATCACAATTTTCACCCATCTAGCCTCAAGAGTACCCATTTATTCTATCTCTCCTTTTAGTATAACATTTAATTTTCAGTCCATTTCAATAGACTTTCTCAAATGTCTTTTGGAAATAAATAAATAATTTCCAATTTATTTCTGCACGATCTCCTCTGTCAACTCTCCCCGACGCATCTTCAAAGAACTAGTATTTGTTGAGAAATTGAACTTGTTATTTCAGTTCATTATCTCCAGGAATGGTAAAATTTAAGAGAGTACTGTTCAATCTTTCTTGTCTGGGATCAGCAGGTGGAAACAATTTGGTGTTATGAAGATTGCTAGCTGCCTATTGTGCAGGATGTCCTTTCCTGCATGCACATTGATAATGCTGGTTCTGCGTATCAATCTTGCTCTTTGCAAGAGGTAACAGCTTCCAACTGTTATCTAACTATAGGTAGTGAGACTTGAAGCTACACTCAGTGGCCACTTTATTATATACAATTGTACACCTGCTCGTTAATGCAAGTATCTAATCAACCAATCATGTAGCAGGAACTCAATGCATAAAAGCATGCAGCCATGGTCAAGATGTTCAGTTGTTATTCAGACCAAACATCAGAAGGGGGAAGAAATATGATCTAAGTGACTTTGATTGTTGCATGATTGTTTGTGCCTGACAGGGTGGTTTGAGTATCTCAGGCAGCTGATCATTGAGATTTTCACACACAACAGTCTCTAGAATTTTCAGAGAGTGGTGCAAGAAACAAAAAAACATCCAGAGAGTGGCAAAAATGTTCTGTTAATGAGAGGGGTCAGAGGAGAACGGCCAGACTAGTTCATGCTGACGGGGAGGAGGCAGTACCTCAACAACCACATGTTACAACATTGGTGTGCGGAAGTGCATCTCTGAACGCACAACACGTCAAACTTTGAAGTGGATGGCTACAGAAATACATTCAGTGGCCGCTTTGTTAGGTGTGGGGAGGTATCTAATAAAGTTGTCACTGTAAATTCATACATATCCTGGCTGCAAACATGATGCCTTCATTCTTTGGCTGTCTTTTTTGATCAGTGGTTTAAAGTTAATTTCTCAGGAGGCACACTTCAGTGGCAAGTCAAGCATTTAATACCCATCTCTTATTTTCCCTCAGAAGACAGTGGTGAGCTACCTTTCTCCACTGCTCTATTGCACTTTGTGCAATGGTTTGGACAGTAAGTCCACTATTCCCAGTGATAATGGTATTACACATATCTAATGAGGTATATCATGAATAGTACGAGGTATTGCATTTGGGAAGATAAATGAGGGTAGGATTTCCACAGTGAATAGTTAGAGCCCTGGGAGGTAAATGACCTAGGAGTTACAGTTACATGGTTCCCTGAAAGTTGTGTTACAAATAGGCAGGGTAGTGAAGTAGACTTTTGGCACATTGGCGTTCATCAGTCAGGGCATTGAGTATAGAAGTTGGAATGTTATGTTGCATTTGTATAAGACTTTATTGAGGCAACATATCAAATATTCTGTTCAATTCTGGTCATCCTGCTGTTGGAAAGAATGCAGAGGAGATTTATAAACTGCGAGGTAATGCTACAGCTGTAACAAACTGTGGTTAGAACACACTTGGAGTATTGTGTTCAGTTCTAGTCGCCTCATTATAGGAAGGATACGGAAGCTTTAGAGGAGATTTACTAGAATGATGTTGGATTAGAGAGCATGACTATGAGGACAGGTTGAGTGAGTTAAGGCTTTTCTCTTTGGAGTGAAGGAGGATGAGAGGTGACTTGATAGAGGTGTATAAGATGATAAGTGGCACAGATTGAGTGGATAGGAGAGACTTTTTCTGGGAAGGAATAGGTAATATGAGGAGGAATGACTTTAAGATGTTGGGAGAATAAGGGGATGTCAGAGTTAAGTGCTTCACACAGAGAATGGTAGGCTCATGGGACATGCTGCCAGGCCTGGTAGTAGAGGCTGATACATTAGGGACATTTAAGAGATTCTTAGATAAGCACACCAATAAAAGTAAAATGGAGGGTTATGTGGGAGGGTAGAGTTAATAGAACATAGAACAGTACAGCACATTACAGGCCCTTCAGCCCACAATGTTGTGCCAACCCTCAAACCCTGCTTCCCATATAACCCCCCACCTTAAATTCCTCCATATACCTGTCTAGTAGTCTCTTAAACTTCACTAGTGTATCTGCCTCCACCACTGACTCAGGCAGTGCATTCCACGCACCAACCATCCTGAGTAAAAAACCTTCCTCTAATATCCCCCTTGAACTTCCCTCCTCTTACCTTAAAGCCATGTCCTCTTTTACTGAGCAGTGGTGCCCTGGGGAAGAGGCGCTGGCTGTCCACTCTGTCTATTCCTCTTAATATCTTGTACATCTCTATCATGTCTCCTCTCATCCTGCTTCTCTCCAAAGAGTAAAGCCCTAGCTCCCTTAATCTCTGATCATAATGCATACTCTCTAAACCAGGCAGCATCCTGGTAAATCTCCTCTGTACCCTTTCCAATGCTTTCACATCCTTCCTATAGTGAGGCGACCAGAACTGGACACAGTACTCCAAGTGTGGCCTAACCAGTGTTTTTATAGAGCTGCCTCATTACATCGCGTCTCTTAAACTCTATCCCTCGACTTATGAAAGCTAACACCCCATAAGCTTTCTTAACTACCCTATCTGCCTGTGGGGCAACTTTCAGGGATCTGTGGACATGTACCCCCACGTCCCTCTGCTCCTCCACACTACCAAGTATCCTGCCATTTACTTTGTACTCTGCCTTGGAGTTTGTCCTTCCAAGATAATTATATTTCACTTTCAATTTTAGGGGGCTATTGATTTTAGCTCCTATCATTTTAATTTCATTATGCTTCTTCTATTCACTTGTTAATATCATTCAAGCTATTGAAACGATTTGATTTTTTAATCACATTCTCTTTTATTTATTCTTTATACTTCTAGTTCTCTTTGCTTTTTAAATACTTCCATTGAACTTATTACTGAAACATTAGCTTATTACACTTTAGTGAAATTAAGTTTTAGACAATGAAATGCGTCATTTAACAGATTTTCACATCTGCATTATTAGGCATTTCATTAAATATTGCTTCATGAATTGTGGCTTCTGTTTACAAAGGGTGTTTATGCATGTTTAACATGACTTCTCACCTATGGACTTCGAAATACAGCATCATTTGTCTGAACACCACACAATTAATGTGATTAATTTTGAAATTTGTTTCAATTTAATTCTAGAGCACTTTAGTTTACTGATAATCCACTAAATTAATTCTAATGGGATATTGTAAAAACAGTGCATTTAATTTTATTTCCTCAGGATTTTGTTGCAGTCAAAATTCCAGAGTGACAGGATATTTTTCTCTGTTAAGAGGTTTCCTTTTAATGAGTATGCTCATGCAAGTTTGTTGAACAGCCTGAAGGCATTTAACATGCTGAGGCAGTGGGCAGATGGAGAAATAGCACTTAGTTTGGAGAGCTCGAGAACAAACACAGGAAGGTGGAATCAGTGGAAAGATGATGCGACCAGATACATGTTCCCACTTAATACTTTAGCTAGATTGTACATTAGTATTAAATAGTATTTTTCTAAACTCTGTGTCCTGGAATCTACGCTAACAGCATGTTTTGAAAACTTAGCAGTATATGGAGCATAATTTCACCAACAGTCAGGTAAGAAAAGCTGTAACACTCGGCTTGAATTGGGCTGGGCATAAAATATATCCTCTGTTGTAAATATTTTGCCTTCTAAAGTAATCTGCTTATTGGTTGATGTCAAAAGCTTAAGTTGTAATGTAAGCAAAAACAATGAAAGTTTACATATTTGTCAGCACCTTAATTGTTAATAATGTGAAAGAAAATGACCAAGGAATTAGATTTTCAGTTTTAAAATTAACGTTGTTTCTGAAACAAGTAGGAAGTGTTTGTTTATGATTAAACTTGATCAGTTTTACAAGTATTGCCATAAGGTAAAACACAGTGAGATTTATTTTAGGCTGTTAGAAGACAAACTGCCTGCCTGATGTAAACATGGTCTGTTTTGTTAAAGAGAAATGTTTCATTTATGTGTTTTTGTCAAACTTGCTTCGACTATTCTTGAAGATCTGCAGTATTTTAACCAGGCAACAGGGGGTAGCAATGCCATTATTTTATGATTATCTCGGGAACAAAAACTTCACCTCTATTAGTACTAAAATTAAGTTTTTATAGTTCAACAGTATAAACATTTCTGAACATTCTTATGATTAAAGTTAAACCAGTTTTTGTTTTTCAGCTGCAGCTGTTTGCAGTAATTTTGTATCGTTCACTATCTGTAAATTACAGTGGAGGGAAAAAAAACTGGGCAGAAAGTTTAAATTTTTCTTCATATTCAACTACCTGCAAATTTTGTTAATAAATGTTACTAATAAGAATTTCCTGCTCTGAAACAAGATGCAGCAGTCCAGACTGAGTTGTGTCTAGTTTGCTAACAGTGGGATTAATTTCCATTGATATATTTTCACTTCAGCTGATAAATAAGGTTTGTGTGGAGCCTTGCACTATTGATTGTTTGGCTATAAGCATATTCCCTACTTGAGCATTTTTTTCTCTACCATGTTTCTTGTTGAGACATGGCAAGTACAAATGTTTTTACTACAGCTGCAGCGATTGGCAAAGGGAACCATACTGAGGTTTTACCCGGGGCGACATCTAATTTACATCTCCCTTTTGTGGGAAATATCTGCCTACTGTTCATTACCATTCCATAGCACTAAGGAAGATTATTGCAAATACACGTTGTTTATTGAATACGCTGGAGCTAGCACCTTCATTTCTTAAAATTTAATCCATCCTCTCTACTCAAATTGAAGTAATCTATGATTGTATTGGATTTTGAGTTACAATTGCACATTCAGAACTAAAGTGTTGGTTTTCTAAGACCAATATTTTTACTTGACTAATCATTTCAAATTAAGGGCTATATAATGCTACCTGTAGTATTTCAGATTGAGGTTTTGAAGCATTTTGACCTCTTTGGGAATAAAAATTAGTCTAGTGCATGAAAAACAACTCTGAAAGGTGTTATACCTGAAATACATGCAGAAACATGTTGCCCTAAAACATGTTGAAAATTGAAGTTTGGCTCTTACCTGGATCCCAAGAGCTAAAGGAAGAAACACATGGTAACATAGCAGTTATCGCAATGCTTTACAGCGCCAGTGATCACAGATCGTGGTTCAATTCTTGCCACTGCCTGTAAGAGGTTTGTTTGTTTTCCCCGTGACCATGTGGTGCTTTGGTTTCCTCCCGCATTCTAAAGGCGTACGGTTAGGATTGCTGAATTGTGTACACGCTATGTTGGTGCCAGAAGCATGGCGACACTCACGGGCTGCCCAGCACATGCTCAGACTGTGTTGGTCGTTGACACAAGTGACACATTTCACTGTTTGTTTCAATGCACGTGTGACAAATAAAGCCAATCTTTCTTAGAATAGAGTGCCAAAGAATAGTGTCAGAGTACATTTTAGGAAGTAAGCTGAAGCCTGAATGAGTACATAGAGTAGATTCACTAAAATAATAATGTTTAAATTAGAAGTTAAGACAGTTGGAGAGACAGGCAGTTGGAGTGTGTCAGTTAAAGAAATACGCATTTTTAGAATGCTATGTATGATCTCTGGATTTAGGAGAGACAATGATACAGGAAGAGTACTGTTGCTCATATCATCAGGGACCCTAATTCGATCCTGACTTTGTGGAGTTGACAGTGTGGGATTCTTCTTGGTTGCTCATTCAGGAACAGCTTAGATGTCACTTACCCACTGTATGCAGCCCCTTAATGTAGGTGAGTAGCAGGAGATTTGGTGGTCATGGGGAGTTGGTGTTTATGGACAAATAGAAAAGAATAGGTTACATGGAAATTCTAGAGGAAGTGGGGCTAATAGGATTGTTGTGTTTGGAGCTGGCATGAGTTGCCACCTGTGCTGTAATACTATGATGTTTCAGTGCCAATGTAATTTATAGTGTGTCCAATCATTATTGTAATGCTGCTGAGATGGAAATTAAATATAGATAGTATTTTGAAACAGAAGAAATTTCCTAGATGATGGAATTAGGGGCAACACACACAAAATGCTGGAGGAATTCAGCAGGTCAAGCAGTATCTAGGAAGAGGAATAAATGTCAATGCTTTGGGCTGAGACCCTTCATCAGGACTAGAAAGGAAGGGGGGAGGAAGCCAGAATAAGAAGGTGGAGGAAGGGGGAGAAATACAAGCTGTTAGTTGATAGGTGAGACCAAGTGATAGGGAAAGTAGGAAGTTGGGGGAGGGAGGATGAAGTAAGAAGCTGGGAGTTGATAGGTTGGAAAGGTAAAGGGCTGAAGAAGGAATCTGAAGGGAAAGGTCAGTGGACCATTGGAGAAAGGGAAGTGTGGGGTACCAGATGGAGGTGATGGGCAGTTGAGGAGAAGAGAAGAGGTAAGGGGGGAGCCAGAATGGGGAATGAAAAAAGAAAGAAGAGGGAAGAAGAAAATAACCAGAATTTAGTGATATTAACTTCCATGCCATCAAGTTGAATGCTACCCCGACCGAATATGAGGTGTTGCTAGTGTTGGTTTTTATGTTTTTAACCAAGCACAAGCTGCATAACCAAGAATAGTTTCTTTCAATACTTGTATCAAGTGATCTTTATTTACTTACATACTTCTTTTAAACTGAGGTCCATGCTGCCCTAGACTTATAGCTTTCTCCTTAATGGTACACTGTGAAGGAAGCTATAATGCCAAGCTATCTCCGCAGTGCACGCTTCATTATGTTATCATCTTTCGAGGCTAATATCTTCAGATGAAAAATCCTAGTGTAACGGTGAACTGTCAAAAAAGCTGCTTAGATAAAAAAAATCATGGCAGAGGTGAACTATTTATAATTTGTTCTGTTTTGAAGTCTAAAGCACAGTTCTTCCTAATTTTATTCCTCGTTTTCTGGAAGGAGTAATTTTCTTGCTGGTGCTTGTTCTACATGACACGTCATCCTCTTGGCCTGTGATTCATGTGTGAAGATTGTAGGTAGTTTTCTAGATTATTGGGTTAGTTTGGGCCAGCATAGCTGAGACACATTCTATGAAACACACATGTTTTCATTGGGGATTAATTCATAACAGTTACGAGCACAGTTTTTCTTTTTCTAACCCTTGTCTGCTGAAAGTAATTATTGTGCTTAACTGCTGTTCTGGCTAATTTTTCGCATATCATAAATCAACTCTAGTGTCTTTCAGATCCTCAAAATCTAACTTTATACTTCCAAATCTGCTGAACATTCCTTGTGTTTGTTCATTAACTACTTTTTAGAGTCATAGAGCACTACAGCACAGACACAGGCCCTTCAGTCCGTCTCTAGTCTCAGTCCCATTGACCCACACCTGACCATAGGCCTCCATACCCCTCCCATCCATGTACCTGGACTAAATTTTTATTTCTACTTTCTAATAAATGGAAAGATTATGTTTTTAAAAGCAAAGACATAACAGGAAGCCTTTATTGAATAATTTAAAATCTGCTGACACTGTGCTTTGGTGAGTAAACGGATTATATCTTTAGTGCTTCGCCAGGCTATACAAGCAAAAATTTAATACACGTCTGCCATTTTAGGATTATTTCTTTCATGTGGTTCCCTCACCTTTCACCCTCAATCTAGTATTTATTACCTCTTGTTTACTTAGCTGCTTTTCTTTCAAAATTTGATTATTAGAGATGGATCAGGCCCTTCTGGCTCAACAAGCCGTGCTGCCCAGCAACCCACCTATTTAGCACTAGCCTAATAACAGGACAATTAACCTACTAACCAGTAAGTCGTTGGATTGCGTGAAGAAATTGGATCACCTGGAGGAAACCCATGCGATTATGAGGAGAACATACAAACTCCTTACAGATGGCGCTGAAATTGACTCCAAACTCTGACGTCCCAAGCTGTAATAGCGTCGCACTAAACATGACATGAATATGTCATGCTGCCATGACATAATTGTGTAAATTCCCATTTGCTCTGGTTTTTAGTAATGATCTTAGAATGAATTCATTTTATTATTGTATTGGGTTTGCTAATTTCCCACATTGTTTGTTTCCATTTGATGTATTATTCACCCATTTTTGCAGAGTCTGTGTTTATTACAGGGTTGAAACAGATTTTGCACTTTAAGTCATGTTCTAAAGTCCCATTTTCAGCAAGGATGTAGAAAATTTACACAGATGGTAATGTTTAAAGGCGACATCGAACAACGTATAGAAACAGAAAATTGATTAATTACAAGTTTCAAATGATCCAGAGAAAGCAGTGAAGTCCCATGACATAAATTCATTGGACATCCCATTAAGTGCTATACTGAACATAGGTTACTGCATATTCTTTTGCAAGATGATTGCTATCCATATTTAAAAAGAGATATATCGTATTCATTTAAATTATCGCCAGCAACTTTTTAAAATTTTTCCATTTTTAAAATCAATTTCAAATCACCTAGAATTTGACCCAGATATCCTGCTTCAAGTTACTCAACACTAATTGATAGGAGTTTCATTTAATGTTTTGAAACATACGCAGTTGATCATACAGAATTCCAAAACCTAAAATAGAATATAAGTATCAGGAGTAAGCCATTCAAATCCTTGTGCCT